>NW_027211715.1:12387500-13587500 GCF_022749685.1 Semicossyphus pulcher
AACACCTCATTTATCTGGCAGCCAAAGAGCAGATACTCAGGAGACCTGAGGAGCTGGCAGTCAGATCTGTGGCTGTGACAAGAGCAGCCTGAGCTCCTGGCTTTAGAAAGAGGAAAAAGATACTTGGATACATATCGCTCTCAATGGCATGGCAGGCAGTTTAAAGACGTTTAGAACCCTTCCCCTCAGCTCAGACATAAAAGCAGGCAGGGCAGGAGACACACAACATACAATGAATGAGAGAATCTCTATTGAACCACTGTTTACTGCAGCCATCTACAAATGACACTTACAGATAAATTCCAATCAAGAATCAGAATTCATTTACTCCTCTGATTTCAGTCTTTATTTAAAAAGTGCGTTTACTTCAGAGCAGCTTCTTTAACAGCAGCAGCAGCAGCAGATTGGTCGAGGAGGAAATGCAGCCAATTAAGGCTGTTTGTAGTGATTGCTCCAGTGTGAGGTGATAGGTTGATGAAGACGATATTCTGTCTGAGATCCTGATTAAGAATTAAAAGCACAATCAAGAAGCCTGATTGCTGGATCGGCCTCTTAAACGTGACAAAGTTCAAATGTGACCTCGATACGTTGCACTCAGAGAGATGTAGAGAAGGAGATGAAGGAGGGATGTATGGAAGTGTGATTTCCTCATGTCGAGATAAGAAGAGTCTTTAACATTAATCCACTGTGAATCTCCTGTGGCCACTTCAAATCCACTCCAAATTGCTCTCCTGCTGCCTCAGCACTGAGTGTATGAGTGTGTGTAAACTCTGTCTATAAGTTCTCAGACTGTGCAGTGAAGGTGGTCTAAAGAAATGTTTTCCTAATAAATCACAAGGAGCTTTAAAATCAGCGTGCAGTGCAGCGGGGAGTATTTCTTTCTTCATTCCCTGTGAGAGCACCTGAAGTACACACAGCTTGACGGCTAATGGCTCAGTGCTAAATCACATCACACACTGTGGAGTCGACTCGCTGTTTGGAGCATCTTTTTGTTCTTGGGTTTGTGGTAGTGCTTAACTTGCACTACCACAGCCTGGACAAAAACAAAATACACACATAGTCAAGCATAAGCACACACAAACAGACGACCCACTGAGGTGAGAGCAGAAACATCCACTCCACAGCTTCAGACAGCTTTAACCCTCTTAGAAACGCTTTGGGAGGCAGCTAATGGCCGCTGGAACATGCAAACTCCACTGTTCAGCCTGGTGCTTCGACGCAGAGAGGAGGAATGAGGAGAGGAGAACATGTCTTAGCCCATGTTAAAACGACGCCCAAGTCGGGCTCGGCCTCAGGCGCCTGAGGTTCCTGCAGCCCTGCAAACCCAGAAGAGCCAGTGTTTTTGTATGTGTATGTGAGTGTGTGTTTATATGTTTGGAGTTTGCATGTGTGCTTTTAGTGTGTACATGACAAAATCAGCAAGCAAGAGAGCAGGCAAGCAGAATGAGAGCACACATCCCAGCATATATTAAAGCACAGACAGGACTACTCTGTTTTTGTCTGCTGCTCTTCACTAAGCTGATGGGACAGTAATGTGACAGCTGGACTGAGCAAGTAAACACAGATACAAAGAGTCAACAATGATTAATTATTCATATTTAAACACACACACACACACGCACGCACGCACACACACACGCACGCACACACACACACGCACACAGAAACCCACAGAGAAACACACTCAAAGTCTCGGACATCCACAGTCACTTGAGGTGCCCAGGAAACAGTTCAGGGAGACATTGCCAAATTTATCAAAGAGGTCCAGGAGCAAATCTGAAAGCTCCAGCACCACTCACAGAGGACAGACAGACAGACAGACAGACAGGCAGGCAGGCAGGCAGGCAGACAGGCAGAGAAAGGACACAAGAGGACGTATTTCATCTAGTGTTCATCTCATCTGGAGAGGGAGGACACAAGAATGCAGAAAGCTCTCATTGGGATAAAAGCAGATGTGCGAAAGGCACAGACGCACCTACACACGCGAACACTAGATATTGTACTTGCCTGACTACTCGTTCTGACTACTTCTATTTTTTTGTTTATTAATTTTTGCTGCCTGATAATTAATTATAAAACCCAACCAGTAACAACCTCAACAGGTCATTTTGAATTAGCAGGAGCAGAACAGAAAAGCTTCTCTAACCACAGAGGGGAATTTGTTCTCAGAGCTTCACAAAGACACAAAATGTTTAACATTGTTGTGTGTTAAAATCTGTGACCACAGAAGGTGACCTCTGTATTCAGTCGCGTTATTGGCTGACCAAGTGAATGACTGGTTTTCCACTGATTTGGAAAACAAACAATTGTGTTTATTTCTTTGCTTTCCCAGTGTTGGCAAAACACAGCAAAAACAATTTGAATGGAAATTACATTTGAAAAATACAATTGTCTTCTAAACAATGAGAGAAACACTGAAGCTAAATAAATGCCTAAGACCCATATTAGGCACAGTCCTTAAGCAAAACCTTTAAGCCCACACTTACTTATGTACACACACACACACACACACACACACACACACACCTGCACATTGACCCTAACCTTGAAAGCAAGACGCTTCAAAGCTTCATATAAAAACCACTTTGGTGGAGCATTTGCAATCTTATTACTGACTGCAAAACGACTGCCGACTGCTGACAGAACAAACTCTATATTCAAATCAATTCCAAGGTTCTTTATTGTCACATGTGGTTGCAGCACGTACAAGCAGTGAAATGAATGTGCCTTCATCCACCAGCTGAACTAATACAAAGCATGTCAGGAAGCTTTTCATTCAGCACCCCAAGGTGTCGTGCTGGACACTAGGTGACTTGTTACTTATGACTTGGACGAGTTAAGATCATAATAATTTCTCTGATGTTTCTTGTAAAACATCAGATTATAAATAAATAAGACAATAGGTAGTTAGGAAGATAAATGTATTTCAGAACCACATGAAGCGAGCTCTCACATCGGTCTGTTCACCCTCTCTCTAATCTTCCCGGCTCATTCTGTTCAGCTCAGCACATCTCTGACCTGTCACACACACACTCACAAAGGTGCTCACAAACAACTACACACACACACACACAGACACACAAACAGGGCAAAACATCTGAAGGAGAAGATTTGCTGATATCTGTCAGGTGGCTAAACACACATGAGTTCCACATGAAAACATCGGCCATCTGTAAGCCTCTCAAGCACTGCCTGTTCAGCAGCTCATCAGTCTGACAGATAGAGCAGTACAACTGTGAAGTCAACATCAGACACTTGATCTCCTTCAGGGAGGCATCTTTCAGTCATTCACTGTGTGTGAACATGTGCCCTGTCCTTTTTGTTAACCGTGACAGAAAACTATGAGGCTGACAACATAAGCAATGCTTCAGGAGCTGTCCGGTGCTGAAACCACATGAGGAGCCCACAGGGAGCCTTTCTTTTTCTGAGGATTAACTTAGACAGGAAAACACCGACATAATGGCAAAGCAAACAGCTGTGTAGTGTTTGCTTCTCCTCCGGGCTGTTTAAGGAAGTGACTGATAGAGACACAATCTAATTCAGATCTACTGACAGTCCACCTGACTTGAACAAAGGAAGCATCGCATCCAACTGCTGAGACAAAGGAGAGGCCCGGAGAGGAAAGGTAGCTGCAAGGAAACCCACCAGACCTTCACCCTCTCCTCCAATCATTGAAGATACTCAATGTGTCCCTGTCATTAATTCAGCGGACAAAAACTGTTACCAGATGTCATCATTTATTCAAAGTATTTAATAGGAAGAATGCTTCCTTTGAATAATACATTTGGTGGGAAAGGGGTGCAGAGATTTGAGGAGGAGGGGGGGTCTCTGATGAATATTCACGAGCTGCGTCTGAAGGGATTGTGGCAAACTACATTTCTTTCTGCCTCTATGCCTCCTGGGCTTTGTCTGCTCTGACACTGGCCTCGATGGCCCAGCTGTGCTGCTCATTTGCTTGGCTCTCGGTGCTGTGCTTAGTTCAATATGGCTAATGCCAGACTATTATGTTATAAGCCAAGGCAAAGCTAGCAGCAGCACATTTAGGCTCTGCTCCATCTGCTTGGTGGTGACCGGATGGAGGGGTGGAAGGAAGCAGAGCTGTCAATCAAGCAGATTGATGTCCTCATGTGGACAAACGTGCAGCATTCTTTAAAATACCAAAACAAACCTGTGAATGAGGGTGACTGGCCTTAACGCTACCACACACACATACATGTGCAAAGACAGAAACGCCAACAGACAGAACAAATCACACTCTCTCTGCATTATTCATGCCAACAGAATCAAATGTGTGTACAGGCTGCTGTGAGTGTTTTCATTGCTTAATTAAATCAGGGTTATCTAAGTCTATAAATAAGTCTCTCTCAGCAGGAATCTTCCAGCATCCCTCCTACCACTGCTACCACTGTAGCCAACAAGCTATATCAATTTGTAACATATACAGTGAGCCTACAGCACTGCACTGATATTTCAGCAAACAACAAATCAACTCAATACGAGAACCTCTTCTTCCATCGTAGAATTAAAATGATTAAAGCAGCTTTAAGCAACAGCAGGATCACAGATGATCATAGCACCACACACTTCCAACTACAGCATTTGTATCTGGAGGCCCTCACCAGTCAAAGCGCCTAACTCCAGCCAGATCCTCAGTACTGATACTGAGCAGTTACTTGGCTGCTCTCCCTTTGTTCCATCCTGAGCCAGAGTGGCTTTTTGTGTTCTGAGAGTGGCAGAAGGGTTCATTGTAGGAATATTACTGTCTTATGTTTGCAACATCTCTGTAATAATTCAGTTTCCTGTTCACTTGCTTGGACACTACTCAAGTGCAAATTTCTGCCCCATTCGCGTCTTCAGCTACAAGTGTCTGCACTAAGCTGAGCGCAGCCACGAAGAGAAGACGCATTATGGAAATATGTGAGGACGCAACCTCATGAACAGAGGAGATAATTCTGTAAAATTCCAAGTCAGTCCCAGTCTGTTACCTCCTTTCTTCCTCTCTCTCCTTCTTTGGCCTTGCCCACAGTTGGAGCAGAGCCACTAAGAAGCAGTGAACCCCTCTCTGAAGGAATATTGTTCATCCATTGTAACGCCTCATCACACAGGAAATGTGAAAATAGCAGCAGTGAAGTGGCAATAGCACAAAAAGAAAAACCTCTTCTAAGAACAATGGGGTTAAACAGCAGAGCCTGCAATCCAGTGCAAGAGTAAAAGAGAGTAAACAGAGTGAGACGAGAGAAAGAAAGAGAGTGATGAGAGGAGAGAGAGACAGAGAGACAAACACAGAGACCTTCTACAATATGCATGAGAGAGCGGGAGGCAGGAATAAGCAAAAGCTGCAGAATGACTTAAAGAGCAGTTTAATGTGGAGACAGAGCAACAGGAGATGAAGATGCTCATAGGTCACTATATTCAGGAACTGGATACAGAGGTGACCAGCAGCTCACACGCACAGATGCATACAACGGCAAACACAGACATGGCTGCTCAACCAGTGAGAAGGGAAAATTTTATCTACAGTACGATTCAGAATGAAAATGAAGCTGGGTGCTGCTCTGAATCAGCTGGGAAACAGAAGCTCCTGATCCATCAGCCTCTGTGCAGGTACCGGCTCGGCCTCCAACATTAAGGATCACTCTGCCGATGCTGCAGTCAATCACAGGATCACACGTGTGGAACGGTGGGAAAACGGGAGAGATCAAATTTAAGAGAAAAGGATTGTGGGATCAAAAGTGTGAAGGACAGCTTGTAGATCCTGTATTCTCCCTGAGTTTGTGTGTCGCCTGATGCTTGTGCACATACGACGCATTTATTGAGAGCAAGACAAACAGAATAAGTGACTAACAGAGGGCGAGAGAGGGAGAGAGAGACTAGTGACTGTTTCACAAACTGCTCAGTTGAATCTCTGCTTAATTTCCCAGGAGTCATGAGCAACTCTGCTCCTCCTCCGGCTGCCATTCTTTATCTGATATCTGACACTCTGCCATTCACTCCTACAATGAAGACAAACAGTTAGAAACCATCCTCAGCAACATTCCTCAGTGTGAGACTAAAAGCCATGATGCAGGACTGTGCAGCCGTGCTCAGACCTCCTCCACTCTGATCCCTGTGTAGCCTGGAGGTGCTGCTGTGCAGCTGCAAACTTTCCTCCAACAGAGATAACTAAGAGACCCGTGTGAGAGTGTAAGTGCCATCCAAGATAATGTCTCTGGTTTCATTCTTTGGTTCACTGACAGCATTGACAGCTCTGACTTCACTGCCTATCGACTTTCACCCGTCCAGCAGCTCCCTCTGTCTCTATCTGCCTCTCCTGGAGGCTTGTGCAGTGGTAAGAAGAACAGGGGAGTTTATTTCTGCAAGAGGAGGAATGCTGGTCAAACAGACCCTAGAGTGACCTTGTGAGGTTAGGGTTAGGTTGTGAGGAACTATAGTATAACTTCAACAACCAGGTCTGAGCCTAACACCATGGTGGGGTCTGCAGCCATTGTATTATCGCACTTAAAAGTGGAGTGGGGCTGCATAAGTGGACAGTCATGACACGATGGAGACAGGCAGAAAGATGATCAAATGCAGAAAATAGAGAAAATACATTTTGTTTGTTATAGAAACCCATATTTCTCTGAGCCGTGTGGCAGGATGAGTGAAAACAAAGGTCTCTTTTAAAATCAAAATGCACTTCCAACATTGCAAAGCGATTACTCGATTAATCAGCCCAATATGAACATTAACCAGAGATGAAGTGAATTTAGGAGTAATGAAAAATTATCCAACAACAGCTACACACACGTGTCTAACAGTGCAGCTGTGGTTCTGATCTTACCTTTCAACAGGATTTATAAGCTCATCTGTAATTCAGCCCTGACTGTGGTGAATATAAACCATGAAACACGTTTTATTTTGCTAATAGGACAAAACCGTTAGAAAGCAGTCTGCTGTTTAGTAAATTCAAATGCCGGAAAGAGCGGCTGAATAACTCACCTTCACCTTTGGGATGAAGTGAAGTCCAGTCCTCAGGAATGTGGAGCGATGCTGCAGCCTCACAGGAGCCGCTGTGATTCGGTGCAGCTGGCAGCGCCACAGACCGGGAGCTGAAGCATCCAACGACAAGTAAAAATCCCTGCAAGTGCGGCGGAAAACGAAGCAGGTCCTGGTGTCGGGAGTAGGCTATCCTTTGCATGCAATGCTGTCTCGAGCAGTGTCCGCGCTTCTGTCGGAGAGGAGCCGAGGCAGCAGCTGCGATGAGTGGAGAAGCGCCAGAGCGGTGCTCACCTCTCCAGCAGCTGAGCGCTACTGAACAAAAGAGCGCTCCGCAGGCTCTCTATTCAAATAGCAGGAGAGGAGGAGGAGGAGGGGTGAGTTTGGTCCTGAGCTTGACGTAAAGAGGAGAAGTTCCTGCGTACAGCGCCTCCAAATACAAAAACTCCAACAACCCGCTGATGATGTGTTATTGTTTATTAAGAGTGATCATTTTTCTCATGTAGGACCAAACACACTATGAGTCCTGATCTCGTGATGGAACTGATAAGACAGGAAGACCGATTTGGTCTCTGCTTCACTGTAGGTCCATAATCCCGGTTTGCCTTTTGTCTGAGCGCTGTAATTAACAACATTAGGGACAGAATTACTCTGTTTGGCAGTGAAGCAGTGAACACGTCCTGGGATTTACAGCGTGTCAGTTTATCAAATGAGATTAGCCACAAACTGCTTGCTTTGAATTTAGCTGCAGGCTGGAGCAGCAAACGTTGAATAAACATTTTTCACCTGATTGACATTCTGACCTAAAATATACAGCAGGGCCCGCGTGCCTTCTGGGTATTGTAGTCTTAGCTTAACATAAAAATCATTATTATAATGCTGGTAAAAAGCACAGCTGGGGAGTGACGCCTGCAGTCATATAAAGAGCTTGGAAGTGGTGCTGTATACATTGTGTGAGCGAGCCACCGCTTTGTTGCATATAAAGAATAATGATTCCCCACGAGACACCACGCCGCCTGCAGGGAGATTAACGCTTTGTTCAGCACAGATGAATAATTGAAGCATTGTTCGGGCTGCTTGCACTGTTGTTTTGTGTATTTTAACATTTTCCAGCAGTGTACTTTATCTAACTTTAGAGGTAGAATTTGTATTAAAGGTCACTAAAGGAAAGAAAAAAATAATGTATTGATGCTGTCTGTCAACACTCAAGGAGCTGTCCATGGTGCTGGTTCTGTTCAGCAGCCGTCTGTTGCAGTCTTCATCTGAAAGTGTCCTGAGGCAAGACACTGAACTATAATGGTTAGAATCTGATTGTAGATCAGTGTATGAATGTGTGAGTGAAAGGATGAATGGGACATGTCATGTAAAATTGCTTTGAGTGGTCTGAGTGCAGTCCATGTACATGAACTTGGAGAATGTGTAAAGCTGTGAATTTACCTCCAATCAATTATTTTTACGTCACGAATAAAAGTTGCATTGTGAAATGTCACGAATCATTTCACTTAAAAAAAAATCATTTTTGGCATTCAAACACCTCACGCACCACAAAAACATAATTAGCAGTTAGCATAAAGACATACAGGTGCTAGTGCCCTGAGTAATGTCAAAAAAAAAAAGAGCAGAGTACATTACATTACACAAGTACATTATAAAAGTTATTCAAAGCCCCTTTTAAACAGGTGTAATATATTCTGTTCCTCGGCCACAGTCAGCACAGTCTGCAGTTTATTAAAAGCTTTGTTGTTAGGGCACAAAACAGACCATTAGTCGAACCTGTCGAGACTGATCAGCCTTTTTCTAAACAACACTGCATTGAACAAAGTGAACACAGCTCATGAGCCTGTGTTTGAGCATCAAAATGAACCAACTCTGTTTTAACAGTTTATATATTCAACTTACACACACATACTGAGACATACAGCAGATATATACTGTATGATAGAGTGGTACTGGGAATATTATTGGATATAAAAAGAGATAAAAATAAATGAGACACAGTTTAATGATCCCTGCTGGGAGAAGACTTTTAAAGACACAGCTCATCACTGATCATGTGATGTTTGCAGACAGCTCATTGGTGGTGTAATTGCTGTGCTGTGGGGACAGCTGAAGTCCCCGTCCTGTTCAAGGCAGCTCATGAGAACTGTTGTTGGCTGTGTGCTTCAGAGCGTCTTCAGCATTAAAGAAGCGTTGAAGCTTCACAGACTCTCCAGTGGCTCTGACACCAAAAAGGACTCCAGCGCCACAAACCCTGAGCTCGTGCTGATCACATCTCTTTACACACACACTCTTCAAAGTGCGAGACCTTCTGATGATGATGATGTTGGAGATGATGATAAAGACTAAAGAGACAGTGCTTCCTATCTCTCTGCTCTTCTCTCTAACTCCTCACCTCTCTGCTCTTTCTGCTTCTCCACCTCACAGAATGACCAGAAGGCATCATACTACAAACAAGAGAGTAAACAAAGAAGCAGCTTATATCGATCCCTGGGCTTTACAGCACTGGGTAAATGTGTTTATCCTGTGTAGCCACTATATTATACTTCGATTAAATACATATTTGATGTGCTGCTGGAGCTGCTTAGAAGCATCCTCTGGCAGGAGTTTATAACATTTCATGAGACAAACCATGAGAGAAATGAATCCCTGGAGATTTGGCTTCTTAAAACACTGTCCAGCCGCCCAACAGAATAATGAGGCACAGCACAGAGACGTGTTTGTCCCTGAGAGGATTATAAATAAAGTTTACTCCTGCCTCCTCATCTGAGACAGGAGCTGTGCTTCTGTTTGCACAAAGATTCAATTCTGAAGGCGTCAAAATCATAAAAACACAAATCAGCTTTAATAAAAAAGATGAAGCATTTCATGTCCTGATAAAGTGTGTGAGCGTGCATCCTGAATGCATGTGAACAAAGCCAATAAAACAATGCACAACAAAGACATTCCCTTATAATGAACATGACATATATTTGTTAGGGAAGTAAATTAATCGCCTGCTGCATGTTGTATGTTTGTAAGGGACAGGGAATCAGTCAAGTCTATTTATAGAGAACATTTACACACAACTCATGTTGACCAAAGTGCTGTGCACCAAAGAGGATCCACATAGACTATATAATACAAATAATAAAATGAATAAAATAGAAGAATAAAACAAAAAAGCAGTGATAAAACCGAAAAACTAGATAAATATAAAATAATTGCTGGATGGATAAAATAGAAAGGGTCAAGCTCAACGAGAGGTGAAGGCCATCGAGAAAAGATGGGTCTTTAAACATTTGGAGTGACTGTGCAGTTTTTATGTGGATAGGAAGGCTGTTCTATAGCTCAGGAGAAGCTACTGCACGACCCCCTCTATTTTTGAGTCTTGATCTTGGGACTTCAAGGAGCAAGTGGTTGGTTAACTTAAGTGCTCTAACTGGTATGTAGTAATGCAAGAGATTGGCAAGATAAGATAAGAAAGAACCATTACATTTAAAACCTTAAAAACAATGAACAAAATTTTAAAATCAATCCTGAAACGGACAGGGATCCCAAAATTGGCTTAACACTGTCATACTTTTCCCTCCATGTTAGCAGACGTGTGCCAGCGTTTTGCAGGGTTAGGGTTAAGACGCTTCAGAGATGGCTGTTCTACACCCACATACAGAGAGTTACAGTAATCAAGCCGGGATGTATTGAGGGCATGGATCACTCTCTCAACAGACAAACAGGCAGACTTCTGTTGTTCAACATTTATCTCCACCTTGTTGTCTCATCTCAGATGCTCCGTCTTCACAAACACAACATGTGGGTCAAACTCTGAACCTGAGTGCAACACAATCATTCAGCTTTATCTTTGAAACAATTACTTGACCAGTTACCCAACCTGCCTATGTGTCAAAGAGTATGATGGGGCATTTATATATTGTCTATCTCTTTTGTGTTTTTTACTGGACAGTCTTCAGCAAATGCTATTGTCAGCTAACATGCTCACAAAACAGCCATTAAATGTGTGAAAAAGCTTCAAGTCAATCCATCTGACAGTTCTCAAAAGATCAAGACCAAGAATCAAAACCATACATGTGAACATCATGGTGGCACCAGGGGAAAGGTTAGGGGATCACCAAAGTCACTAGGACTCATCCTTTTGGGACTGAAAGCATCTGGCTGGCTCTGGCTAGTTTGGCGCCCTGGGCCAGTTTAGGATCTGACCCCCCGACACCTCGAATGGTATAAAATCCTTTCATTTCAAGTTAATTTGTTACCATTAATTTATAGTGATATTAAAAGGGTTTTTCTTTGTTCATAGAGTTTTTGGATTGTAGTGCTGCACCTCTCATCATCTGCTCTCACTTTCTCTCCATCATTTGTTATGTATTTCCTCTCTCTCTCTCTCTCCATCACATACTGCTGTCTCTCTTTCCCTCCCTGTCTCGATTATTTATGCTGCTGTCTGTCTTTCTGTCTTCATGCAAGTTATAAAACCTTCCTGACAAACGGATGCTGATCCTTTGAAGGACAGGATTCAGCTGCTTAGAAAGAAAGCTACAAAGTCTGTGAAACCAAATAAATGTTCAGGTTAAGGTGAGTTTATTACATTTGAATGTATGTGTGTGAACATGTTTACGACTTTTTGCTTTATTTGTGATTCTGGATGGTTTGTAGTATAAAAAAGGTTTAATGAAAAACACAATAAAACATACTCACAGAAACAGAGAGAGATCACGTGGACAGGAATAAACACAGTACAGCAGCTTGGGGAAAAATGTCAACCAAATCAATAATCATGCTTTATTAGCTCAGTTAGTTTGTTATATTTATTGCTATATTACACCTCAGGTACACATTGATTAAGCACCACCTCATTTACAACAAGACTAAAGATCGTTGAGTCTTGTACCAATAATTGTGAGTGTTTTTTAATATTATTATTGACTTTGTCCAAGAGTCATGTGGTTAGCAACACTCATCAGTAACTCAACAGAGGGAGGGAAATAGACTGCTGGTTACAAACAGTGTCTGTGTGTGTAACAAACAGAGGGTGCTGGTGCATGGTGCTGATCCAGACTCTGCAGCTAATTGACCCAGAAACAACTGACACCAGCACTAACAGGCAACAACACACCTCACACAGTCATTTGCTATCACTGAGAATGACCGCCTGCACGAGGGGTTAAATTACCCGATAATGAAAAGGAGAAGGAAGGATGGGGGTAGACAGTAAGGGATGTAAGACGAGGGAGGGGGAGGCAAAAAAAGAGGGCGGAGACGCTGGTGGGGTTCGAGACGACAGCACCACGAGGGCTGTGAAGCAGCTGAAAAAGACGAGTCAGCAGACCAGAGAGGCTGCAAATGAGGGAGTAATGAAGCCGTGCAGGTGGGGGCAGGTGATCTATAATGAAAGAAGCTGAGAGGAGGAGACAAGAGGCTGTTAGCTGGGCTTTGCTTGGTCTGTAATACCAGATATAATACCAAACATAGAATTACAAAGCAGCTCTGTGTTGTACAGCCTCATGTACTTTCACCTGTCTGACGCAGCCTGAAAGGTTTCACTTGGCTGATGTTGTGCAGGTTGTTCATTTCTGTGCACTCCAAGTGTCCATAAACCAGGCAGAGTCAGAAACTTTAGATTAGCAAAACTATGAATAAGCTGGAAAGCAATGTACTCACAGGAAAGAACAAAGACCATATGCCAAATGAGGGAAAACAAAGGAGTACATGAACAGGGTTTACTAATGGCATAATCAGGGGCAGGTGTGTAACAAGCACAGGTGCTGATAATCAAAGTACCAGGAGACACATGAGAGCAGGGACTGAAGTGACAGAGATGTCAGACTTTCAAAATAAAACAGGAAAATTAGAGTTCAAGACAAACTGACTGTCACAAAGTTTGGTCACAAATATGAATTCCAAATCATCACAAGATGATATTATCTCCTTCCCCTGTCAAAGCAATTACATGTTCATAGCATCAGTCAAACAACCGTGATGGTAGCCCCATTGGAACACAATACATTTATCAAAACCATCTCGTAAAGTGTTTCCAGTCTATTGTAAAATGTTGCACTTAGTCAGCTCAGGCCAGTTACATCTCTGTTTACTGCTACAGACAACATTACATTTCTAACAGCCTCTGTGATCAGAGAGAAAACGTCCTGATCAAACACTTTGTCCTGAGGTCTGGTTGTATTACAAACTAAAGCAGGCGATGCTTAGATCCTACAGCCCTGTCAGCACTGACACCAGAGACCTCTTCCTCTCCTGAGAACACAATATCCTCGCTCTGTTTCATTTCTCCTCCTCTACAGGCTGTGCTTTCATCTTCCTGTTTAAAAGCTGCGGAGAAGGTATTCACTGAAAGCACCACCAAGAAAAGTTTTTAAACTGTTTTATTCTCCCAAATAATTTACATTATACAAAAACTAATCAGAGTGTGACAAAGAAAGAAAAAGGTGTGTGACAACATGTTCACTGTGATGGATTGCCTCAGTCTCTAATTTACATTTAATACTGGGATGAAGAGAGAGCGCTGAGTGGAAAGAAGGAAATCAGAGTCATGGTTTAGAAAATGTCCAGCAGTGATGTTAAGTGAACATGATTTACAGTTAATGGGCTAAAATGTGAAAGACCAATGCTTTGATACTTTAGTGCTTCAGTTTCAAACTTTAATGACACAATTTTACCTTCATAACCCCCTAAAATGTAGAAGAATTTTTAACAATGGAGCAAAGCTTCAGTGAGGGAGAGTCAGACTGACATCGTGTCTTTAGTGGAGCCAACTCTCTTTTTCTACAGTCAGTCAGCAGCACTCTGCAGTCCTGTTATAAATCTACACAATGAGGCATTTATCAGTATAATTAGCACATGGGTTCATGCACACAGTCAGATCTGTAATGGCACATGACATATATTCTCCATTATTGACTCACACAGAGAAGAAGCGATCACCACCTCATCTCTCCCTCTGCCTCTCTTCACCAGCTCACCAGAGGCCTGTCACGGGTTTGTACCGCAGAAGACTCATCCACAAACACGCCAATGAGTCTGAGGTAGAGGGCAGGAAGTGATGACAGAAATCTGAAGTCAAAAGTCAAATGTAAGGCTGTATTAAGCACTTTTTACTGCACTAAAGGGTTGAAAGTAGAACAGTTGGGCTCCAGACAAACAAACTTAATAAACAATAAAAAGAATAAACGAGAACCAGAACTTTTCTCCTTCCTGTATGTACTCTTTCTCTCTTTCTTCTTCTACCCTTTGTTTCTCTGGACCCATTCCCCTCCTTATCTTTTCTGCTCCCCACAGAGAGCTCAGTCCATCCAGAGGGTGGGCCTGTTGAGTGTCCCCAATCTAAAAGGAAGCAGTTCTGTCGGTGCTGCTCGGCTGCTGGACGACAAACACACAGCCCAAAGAGGCCCAGCAGTGATCTGTCTGCTGAAGCGTCTCCAGTCCGCCTCTCTGCATAATCAGGCCTCATACAGCATACCGTCCCGGCCCCCCTGGCTTTGGCTTTATCTGAAAAGACAGCATGTGTAGATAGACCAGCTCAGGGAACAATTTGTACAATGGAGGCCAGAAAAAGAGTGGATATATTTCAGCCCAAAGGCCTGGTGTCCAGCTGTAGGACGCTCATTCAATTGAGGAGGCGGTCTGCTCTATTCATCTCTTCACTTCAGACTCTATAATTACCTCGTGCATATCATTTCACTCCTGCAGTCTTTCTCCATTCTCTTGCAGCACTCTTTATTTCTCTGACCTCCAGCAATCCCTGCTAAAACATTCAACATCTTAAGTTTCTCACATCGTTACTGTTTATAAATCCAACTGCAATCATTCAACATGAAATGTGTTGTGTTCAAATATTTTACTGTGTGGTTTAATCACGATTCATGATGCAACAGATCCATGTATTGTACCTTAAATAACATTGTGTGTTTTATTAGATAGTTATATGCCGAAGCAGTCTGTTTCTTTCTCATGGTGATCTTTCTCTTTTCTTCTGGAGTCACATGAAACTAAAGAGCAGAGCTGCCGTTTTAGTGGCTCCATTATGTTGACTCCACTGTAACAACAAACTGTGATCATGCTGTAATAATCAGGAGAGCAGTCTGACATGAGGTGTTTGTCAGGGTGAATTAAAATGAGGGAAAGAATATGTTGTGTTAAGTCCTTTTATCTGCCCTGGTTAATGTAAATACTTAAGTACAATACTGACGTGTGAACAGCTCGAGTACCAGGACTGACTGACACTTTTAAAAGGATGGGAACCTTGTTAGTGTTTCACACCCATTTTGACTTTACAGGTCAACAGGGATGACCATGTTTTGACAGACATCTGGCAGATTCTGTTTGTGGTAGTTAGCTTATCAAGCTAACGTGAACTCCATCGGTTACTTTAGATGCTTCTTTATCCGATTCTGTTGATTTAGGGTGATACACAAAGCAAAAGAAGCTCATTAGAGTAGTTGTGCTCACAAACATTGTGCATACACACATGCTGGCAGCGACTGCACAGACCAGAAGTCAGTTAGTCTTTCATTTCTTGGCAATCTTGTCTCAGAACTACAGCCGTGAACCAGCAGGACTTTTTATTACTCAAAGAGTCGATGAAGCAGCTGATTGGTGCTGCTGGTGATCAGCTGTTTGAAACATGAGACAGCTGAGATGTGATGTAGTTGTTGGCAGACTGAATGAAGAATCAGCCTGTTGGTGCAGCTACACACAAACAAAACTAACATCAGAGGAGAAGCTTCAATAGAGGAACTGTAACAATGACTTGAAAGTAACACACAGACACACACAGACACACACAGAAAAAGAAACAAAATATATATTTTAAAAAACTTCCGTCATTGTGTCACAGAGAAAATCTTCACATCTTTAAATGTCTTCTATATTTGTGTTGGAATAAGCCACAGAGAGTCATTAAATGTGTCAGCAGTCCTTCTGAATGGTGAGGCTCCTGTCTGCACCACATCTTTATGCAAGATCGAGTAAAAAAAAAAATCACACTTTCGCCTTAATTGAGTTTAAATTCTTAATAGTCTCCACCGCTGGGGGTAATTAAACAAACTGTCTTTGAACAAGTAGTTTCCAATGAGCGAGGGAGAGAAAGGAACCGTGCAGCATCTGTTTGAGTGAAAGGAAACATCAGAGAACGAGAACAAGGTTTTTTATCTGAGAGATCACAATATAGCGTTGAAGGCTTTCTTTCATCATTAGTTTATCACTCAAAGATGATTTGTTTAACACGACTAATTGTCAGAAGCAACAACCGAGAAACTTTTCTCTCTCTGCCCTCTTATCATGTGACCTTTGTCGGTTTTATTTATCATTATTGTTTTAACCATTCACAGCACATTGTGGAGCTGCATGTGAAATATTAGATGAAGTCTTTAAAGATGCCGTCTCATATGTTGCTCTGTGCTGCGTTTGATGATTGCAGAGGAAGTCGAAAAACGATGTATGAACCTCTTCTTTCTGCTTTTCGTGCTCATTATCCTCCCCAGCATACGCACACAGACAGACAGACAGACAGACAGACAGAATAGTGTCTGACATCATACATAGTAGTTCTGATACATGTTTTATCTGTCTACACATATCTGACTGAGTCAAATGTGTTTCTGAATGAGTCAGCAGGCTGACACACAGTCACAGGGGAAACGTCACAATTAATGTTTGCAACACAACCACTGATCTCAACAACAACCTCATTTGCATGCAAGAAGATCCACTGCAGCACATACACGGTCACATCAAACTGAATAGACGCATCTTTGATCAAACTCCTGCAACACAAGTGCTCTAATGCCTCACAGCTCCAGCACACATCTAAAGCAGAGCCCTGTCCACATGCACATAAAAAAGAGCACAACTAGGAGGAGTCTATCTCATGATGCTATTTAATGATTCTCCATGCAGTTTGACAGATGTCACTTTGCATTCTTTGACATTCTGTTGTAGAAAAGTGGCGTTTACATCAACCCACACATGAAGAAGAGCAGGCAACACTCTGACAGTGATAGCTCCTAAGTGTGATGTTATACTGTGTCTCAGTTAAGTGAGCTCCATTCAGGTTACAGGCCCTCGTAAGGTTTTTACAGGTTGTACACGATGAGGGGAAATGGCCTGTGGCTGAGGTGATGTAGAGAAGCGATGAGGGACATGAGCCAAAAAGAACAGACAAAGCCATTACTTTCCTCTGAGCTCCATTTTTACTACAACATTCATTAAACATCGGCGTAATAAAAGGTGTGCAGTTGGGTTGTTTCTGTTTTTATGGCATTTTGGTGCCATTTGATAGTGAAAAGTGAAAGACAGAGAATTTGAGAACGAGAGAAAAACAGGAAGCTGCTGCTCTCCTGACAACAGATACAGGACTTGTTGTGCACTTTTTTTCTGCACAACAGGAGTTTCATAAAATGTTATCACCAGTGTTATCTTTAGTGCAGCTTAAAACCTTTTTCCATGTTGCAACAAGACCATCATTATCATTAAACACACATTCGGTTCTTCTCTCTGTAAATTATGAAGTTCAATCACAAGAGAGATGAAACTGCAAACTCGATTTGTCTCTCTGATCTCTTTCACAGGTCAAACATGGAGTCCTGGAGCTCCAGATCCATCTGTAATGTCTTACAGTGGACCAAACATATTCATCACTGCTTCCTGTAGGTACATACAGTTATTTTCTCTTCTTTATGCTTTCATCCACTCTCTGAAAATAAACTGCCATATTTGCAGCTCCAGCACATTTGCCATTTTATGGAGTTGTGAACTTATTTCTGCAGATGAAATCATATTTCAGCAGCAGATCTCAGTCCTGCCTGACATTGATGTATCACTTTGGCTTAAAGCATCACCGTTCACTTCTCATGTAATCACATTTAGATTCCAGCAGCTGCAGAGGAAGAAAAATCTGAAACGTAAACTAACCAGAAAAATACAATTATCTGCCTGAGGGGGTCTCATAAGGTAATACTGTCTGAGACTATGACATGTTTAATGCAACAGAATGACACTTATGGAGATTATACGTCGACACAGACCATTCATAGTGAGCTGTGCTGAAGAGAACATTCTTTAAATGCAGTTTTCAACATTATACACTGAAGAACTGAACATGTGTCATTTCAACCTATGACCAGCTGATCGACCAGCAACATCTGCTGTGCTTTCATATGACTCTGTTTAAACATGATGAGATCTGACTTCAATATATTTTCATAGATATACTATCCACATTAGAATCACTGCCATCTTCAGTCAGCATAAAGATGGCAAATATCCATTCATTTGACTTATAATGCTTTTTACTGTGTGTTATGGAAGTAGGACGACTCCAGAGACTTCTGTGCACACATATTTAAAAAAAATCATCCAGAGCTGATTGACCATGAGCTTTACGTGACTGTCTTTCTAATAACTATTATTCCCTCAGAAATGTCCCTCTCAGCATTAACTCAGAGGCCATTTGTATCTTCATGTTGTGTAAATGAGGTGTGCATTAGTGTGATCAAAGATTAAACAGCAGAATAAAGTCTCTGTTCTTCCTTGTAATGACTGACAGCAGCAACATTCAGTTAAACCGCAAAGCCTTTAATGTGACATCTAACAGCCATATTCATTTATGCTGTGTGCTTTCTGTCTCTGTTTGCTTGTAAAACACTCAATGTGTGTCTGATGACCAAACATATCTGATGTGAAAGCTCAGAGTGGTTACAGATAATTAACTGAGTGCAGCAGATTCCTGCTTCTACCTTCCTCCCATCACTGCACTACTGTGAGCCTCACTGCATCAGTAACTAGGTTACATGTGCTGCCTGAGATGGATGGATCTCTAACCACTTCTCCTGATGGATAACTCATTTACTTTGTGACACAGTAGTTCATTAACATGTTGAGCCAACCAGCAGATCTGTGCACACTGTCTGACCTGATCATAAATAATGTCTCAACAGTTGCTGCTGGTCGGCTCTGCAGGAGATATAAAGACTGGGTCATTGCTTCAGGACACCATGATATATTCATTAAGTCAGAGAGCAGTGCTGGAGCTTTGTTATTTTAAAAGTGGTTGTCATATCCTAAGTTATTACAGAAGCATGGCTGTGATTTTTGCAGCCCTTACTTTATAAAAAATAAGCAATCATTCTGCACTGATAACATTTGTGCTCATGAAATTTAGTTAATGCTGCCTGCTCACCTGCATGTGGACCGTTTGTTATTACACCCTTTGTGACAGACATCTCCCCAACAGTTTCTTAATATAAAATGTGCTTCTTTTATGAACACTTTCAAATGGAAGCCCTCTCCTCCACAAGCTTTAACATTAAAGGACCTGACTGAGACAGAGAGGGGGGGAGGTGGGAGGAGGAGCAGGAGGGAGTTGTTGAGTGTCAGCTGATGGACTAACTCAATTTCAGGGAACACAATGGACCCAGAGGCTTATTTCCAAATGGTATCATTCTGAGAGGTGTGGCACCTGTCTGCTGAGTTCATCTCCTGTGTGGTGGGTGTACCTGGGGGAGGTGGAGGAGGACCAGAGCAGAGGAGCACATTATGCTCGGCCCTGGGATGGGAGGGAAGTGAAAGTGAAACTGTTTGAAATGCATTGAAATGAAATGAAAGACTCTCAATTGGTTTTGACCTTATTGAGATCAAGTGAATCGACCCAGACAATGATGCTGTTGCCTTGGTGACGGACCTCAGGCCCCGATCCCCAGGACTTCTGCAGCCTGTCCCCAAAACATCACCATAGAAACATAAACAAACACATGCCTGCACATACCCCCATTCCCCACCTCTATTTCTCCACCTGTCAGCCTGTGTGCACCATCAGCTGCTGGTCCCTCCTCTTCATGTACTGCTCCAAATACAGAGCTCACTGCACAGATTAAAGAGGCAGCTCGTCTGACAGCAGCTAAACACCTTGTTGAGAGGTTGTCCTGCTCACCTCCCTGAGTTCACTTTGTGGTCGTTCCTCTGAAGCGAGGTCACCACCTGAAGAATGCACACTCATGTCCCCATCATTTACTATTACTTACCTACTTACAGGTAAAAGCTATTCACCTGATATGGCCATCAAGTTTTTAACTCACACTTATTATTTCACTATGATTTATTACACAAATATAAGTACCTTAATGCACCTGCTATTTATTCAGGAGGGCACTCACTCAGATCTTGTTTTGCTTAAGCTTCCTGCTGATTCTGTGAATGAGTGTGATGAGCAGGGAAATTAAAGTTGCAGGCCATGAAGATAAAAACAGATGCTTTGTAGCACCATAGTGGAACTGTACAGTGAAGTGACAATTAACAGTGAGTCCAGAACTATGAGCAACAACTTTCACTTTTAACAATTTGTCCATTGTTAATGTAGAAAATATTGGTCATTGAGGCTTTACAAAATAAACCAGCAGTCAGGAAGAAGTTTATTTTTGCTCTGTAGAACTTGTATCAGACCAATCAATGTTTCATCTTCATGTGTCTGTGTCATCATCACGTCCATTCATTATTGTACATAATCAATGGTAAACCTTGATTCTAAGCACATTAAACCACTGAGATATAGCCGGCTAATACAGGTAAAAAGGTGTGTGCTCAAAAGTTTCTGCTTCATCTGACAACATTTAGGAAATCAAATCCCATTTTCCTGCAGCAGCGTTCAGTGATCAAGTTTGACATGAGGAACAATGAAAAAGATGGAGTGAGTAATCTCTGATCATGTAGAGCATTGCCTCTTCTTACCTTGAGAGAACAGGGAGGAGGGTCTGAAGTGCTGCTCTGATGCTCGGCTGCTCATGTTCAAAAGGTATGTTGCTCTGAATAAAGTGAGACACAGAGATTAAGAGGACAGGAGGTGAGGTCATGCATGCAGCTGTGCTGGCCCACTGGAATACAGAGTATGAGGACGTCTGGAAAGCTGAAGAGAGGTGAACACAAGGATGTGTAAGACTTCAAAGAACAAACAATATATGTATCCAGAAACAGTCAGCCTAAAATGTCATTGCTACATAACAAAACCTTCTTAAAGCCGAAGGTCACTGCTTTGCCAATCCAACATTTTATTCTTCCTTTGTTTAACTCTTAAACTATAACCTGAACATTCAAGTGACATTCCCTCAACCATGAGATCCCTGCTATTCCTCATGACAAATCCCCATGACCTCACCATTAAACGATAAGCTGCAGCTTCTCTTCATACTGTGGTCTCCTGTGGTCACTACAAGCCCATTTCAGATATCAGAAGCATGTGGTTGTGGTGGTGAGGCTGCAGACAGAGGGCTGAGCGAGGGTTCTCCTGTGGGCCTTGAACCACATCATGAGCGAGCAGGGATTCTGACTGCTGGAGCATGAAGCAGAGGCAGAAACACTACAGAAATCCTGCCCATCGCAGAGCTACACATAGTCAGGATGCAAAGCCTGAGGGAACAAAAGAATTGCACTTCTTACATGCTGTGTTCAGCAATACAAACACCTGCATTACGGTATATTGTCTTCAGGCAGCATTTCACCCCAATAAACAAGTTCCTTTGGTCATTCATCGATCTTTCTGTAATTAAAGGCTGTGAAAGAATGCATGTCCACCTTTACCCTCGCTGAAAGACCGAAAAAAAGTGAGTTTTCCCACAAACAGTGACAACGAATAAAAGCAGACACTCCCTCATTGTGAGAGAATAGTTAACAAGTGATCGTGCTTTGTAATGAAGACAGTGGAGCATATTGTGCAACAGCTCTGCTCTCTAATGATTTAATTAGAGAACCTCACTCAAACTGGAGCAGAACATCAACACAGAGCTGAGCGAGGAGCTCTGCCAGGAAACAGAGCCACGACTCAACATGCTGTGTTAATTGCTGCAGCAGTCGACAGATGTGCCTCACGTTTCTGCCCATTTGCTGCTTTATTGTTAAACCCTGAAGAACGCCAAATAATTGTCTTCTTAAACTGAATGATTTACGACCGCTGAGCTGCATCATGTCATTCTAATTTCCAACATTCTCTTTCCACTTTTCAAAGGGTAGGGTCTGTGGCTTTAGGCAGCTGAGCTTGTGTTAAATCATTAACCACAGCTATCATTAACTACTAATCTGTCCCACAGAGACACGTGATAGATACAGCTGCCAACAACTAAACTTTAGAAGTTCGAGGTCTGGTTTGTTCAGCATTAATGTACATCACCTTTGTCAAAACCTAATATGTTCCCCAATCAGCCCAGAAAGTTTTAACATCTCCTTAATCAAATACTGTAAAATGTCACAGAGTCAGTGCAGTCAGTTTGTCATGAACACCAAAAGCTGACAGCTGGATGTGCTGTAGTGCTGCTGCAGCCTGAATACTGTGTCCCTCCACTGACAGCAGCACAAGCATTCATCACCCAACTCATGAAAACAATCTGCAGCAGCGCACACAGCTCATAAACACATTCATTCATTGGTGACAAAGTTCAAAGTGAAGTAGTACTACTCAGGGTCTACCATTAGAAGAGGAGCCAAACAACACTGCAAAGCAGAACAGATATAACGCCAACATCACACCATAAACATGCAGCACCAAAACACTGTTGAAACGCCTTCCTCACACTGGGTGGAAAACCAGCTACAGGGACAGAGCAGCAGACCGCCACGCTAAACTGTGTGTGCAGGCAGATCCAACAGCCTGGTACCAGGTGAGAGACGTGAAGAGCAGCAGTACACACACAGAGATATGAGCTGTGCTGCCCCGCCCACTAATTAGTGAATATTGAAGCCAGCTGGTGATAATTAAGAGTCTGAGACAGAGAGAGGAGGAAAGGTCCCAACCTGCCACAGGAGCGTTGCTACATATCTGCTGGATGTTTGCTAACATGTGAAGTCTCTCATTTCACTTTTAAACAAGTGAAAAATAATCTACCGTTGCAGTGACACTACAACATTTAATGTTGTTCAAAGTACAACATGTCCTCGTGAATAGACCATCAATGGCTTCCAATGACGGCTGGATGTTTGACACAACAACAGCATTTTGAGATCGAGTTGCTGTTATGTGATGAAACTTAACTGAGATACGATGTGTTTTCAGTTTTCCTCTGGGGTTCAGTATCTGATCGAAAGTAAATGTCTTACACTGACAAGAACATACACCGCTAACAATCAAATAAGCATGATGTCTCACAAAGAGAAAACCAAAATCAGCAGTCGTGAGTTTTTTTGAAAAAATAAAGTTTATTCAAAAGACAAAAGGCTCAAGTCAACAACATGGATGTCTTCTTGTTCCGGTATTTTCAATGATTTTGTCCCTATTTATGGTTTTTATCGAACAACTTCCCTCCAAAAATGTCAGGTGTGAATCTGTTTTCAAAAACAGGTCAGCATAGCCCCGTGTTGCAGGTCATCGCTGAGTTCTTTAAGTTCGAGCTTTGGTGAGAGACAGACATGTTAATAAAGTAAAACAGAAAAAGGTAAGTAAAAAGAGTACAAAGTTTTGTTATTGTCCTTGTGAAGCCTGGCAGCTCTGTGGCAGGCCTCAGAGTTCACTATGATACAGGCTGACTGAGAGAGCCAGGGGTGGAGCTAAGGGCTGTGCGGTGCCTGGAGGGCGTCTGGGGAACGTTCTGGGCTGTAAGGTGTGAAGTTTTGTCGGGGGAACTGGGGCGAGATACAGGGACGACTAGGACACAGGTAAAGTTCAGTCTGCAGCAGAGTAGAAAAGGAGAGGGGATGTTTTTTGGTTCATAGGTGGGCGTGGTTGTGTCCCTGACCCGCCTCTCCTCCGTGGTGTCCTCCCTCTCTGTGGCCGTGCCTCTTGTGCTTCTTGTGCTCCCTCCTGCCCTTGTGGTGGTGGCGCTGGAGACGGTGGGCTCGTCGAGCTGGTGGAGCAAACAGAGAGGAAGTGAGAGACGCCAAAATAAAGATGAGCAGGGGCTTATTAAGAAATGAGTCAGAGATAAAACTGATGTAAGAGAGAGATGATAGTATCGTACACAGACAGTAAGTGAGAGGTGAAACCAGGTAAGAGACGAGGGAACAGGGATCAAAATAAGGTCAAAGCCACATGTTCTCTGCAGAAGGTTTAACTGTCTCCACTATGAGGGAATCTGTTTTATCTCATATTCAGGAGACTGAGCGCCTTCAACAAGAGCACACTGAGCTACAGCCGCCCTCTCACAGCCTCAGTATGAGCTTGTTCCTGGGCTGATCTGCCAAACGAGGCTGCTCTATCCCTCTCTGCATCTCACCAACAAAGAAGTGTCGTCTGTAATGAACGATAACGGCTCTGTAACTCTGGGCCATTAAAACAACGCTGTCTAAAGATGAAGAGTCGTAAGAAAAATCATTTTAATCACTTTGAACAGAGGCTACATTATTTCAGTGTTTCATCATTACTGTCACTGTGAGCTGAGAGAATACAAGGAGCAGTTTGTTGAATATTTATACCTCCTCTGAAGTAATCTGTCACAGTCTGAGAGAGTCCTTTAAATTATTTTGGGACAATAACGTTTATTTTAGGGCTCAAAGGAGACACAGTGTTTAAAAGTTGCAAAATAAAGGACCAGTATCACTGATTTTAAAATCATAATTGATCTACAATTAGAGGTAGCTTCAATGAAAAACTGTGATGACACTAATTTCACACCATAAATAAAACTTCCATGTGTGAATACGAGAATATTCTCTGAATTATTAATAATGAGAGCAGAGATGGAGAGCTTGAGTCTGCATGGTGACAGCAGCTCATGAGGGCAGTACATGTAGGAGGTTTGTCTTACAGACCTATGCTGCTGTGTGTGCTAAAACAAATGTAAATGTGACGATGACCTAACAAATGGAAATACTGCTTTAAGTATTGTTGTCTGCCGTCCTGCTCTGGGAAAATGCTGTCGTTTAAAACTCACATTTTATGCAGATGATTTTTGGCCGGTCCCACTTGCAGTTGGCTCGACACTTAGCAGTGGGCACATGGCGCTGCAGGAAGCCATCAGCGCACTGATAGCGCACCACAGAGTGGATGTCATAGTGGGAACGCTTTCGACCAATCAGAGAGGCGTTTTCCACAGTGGGCGGGGCTCCGCAAAGCACTGTAGAGACAAGGACAGACACAGCAGGAGACACAATATCAAAGTTTGTTCATGTGTTTATTTTCAAATTCAGTTTTGTGATTTTTGTGACACACAAACATCAAAATGTGGATTCAGCTCTGCAGGACAGCGTGTCACTCAGTGAGTGGGCAGTTGTCAAAGTAACACAGCGTTTTAGACACATAAAGAGTCGAGGCAGAACGAGAAAAATGTTTACACAAGCTGAGACGGAGAGAGGACTGACACTCTGGTCAGAGACTGACAGGACGGACGAGCCTAAGGGAGGCACTCAAACAGCTTCACACATTCTTTAACTCTCCTGTCAGAGGGCGTCAGTCTCCCTGTGGAGACAGCAGGTAGATGTGTGGTTACCCTGGGAGTCACTTGACGACGATGTTGAGTCAACCTTAAACTGCAATTTCATTCATCATAATTCTTTTACTTAAAACGATCCCTGACTGAACACGAAGGCTGAAAGTTTTCCATTTTTTCTCACCTTTGCAGACTTGAATGATTTGTCACATTAAAGAGGAGCAAAGTCAGAATGTGTTGAAGTAGAGATAAAATAAAATGTCACTAAACTTGGGGCACTGGTTTGGCTCAGTTGGTGGAGACGGCGCCCCATATGCAGAGGCTGCAGTCCTCAACGCACTGATTGCAGGTTCGACTCCCGGTCTGCTGATCATTTGGTGCATGTCACCCCCCACTCTCTACTCTCAACACTTCCTGTTTTTCTTCGGCTGTTTAAAAAAAAAAGTAACTAAACTCAAGTGGAGCTGTGATTTTATGAGAAATGCTTTCAGCAGACAACTCTGCACATTTCTGTTTGTTGATGTGTTGAAGGAACAAAATATAAAATGTTAATTAGTGAGCATTAGAAGAGATGTGAGTTGTTCCCCAAATGAAGGAAAAAATTAAATACTATTAATTTCATGTTTCACCTGTTGGTTTGGATTACTCAAATAGTGTTTGGTCAAACATTTTTGTCTGAGTCGGCGAACAGCTTAGTTCAGTGAGCGAGCAGCTTTTTGGACATCTGCTGTCCTGTGGACGTCCTGTCCACGTCCTGTGGAGGTCTGCGGCTGCTCAGGTGAGCTTGGTGAATCTTCTTCTTTCATGCTTGTCTGTGACTGGAGAGATTTAAAGATCATCATGCACATCTGCCTGACACATCACCCTCACTGGTCCCTGTGTGACTGATTCAGGTGTTCGATAAGCTCACATGGTGCTTTTATCACCTCATCAGACGTAGGAGCCGCTGCTGAGCAGACAAACAGATCACATTAGCTGTGAGCTTTAGAGAGCAGGAGGAGAATACACAGCACAGAGCTGACAAACTCCACTGATAAGACGAGACATTACATGGGGTTACTCAGAGTGAAGAAGAGGCTGATGGGGAGGAGAAGGGGAGATGAAAAGATGGCGGTGATTGTAAATGACTGATTACGGTCAGAGGTGGGCTGGTTGCTGGGGACTCTGGGTGCACACAATGACGATGGATGGTGAAGTGATAGCAAATAAAATAAATACAAAATGTGGACTAAACTAATAAATCTGAACTGCTTCAGCTCATATATTATTCATCATGACCGATGATATTTTGTGCAATAGCTCCAAAACATGTCGCAATACGTTTGTTTTTACCTCTGTTCCTATATGATGTTTTAATTATTCAGTTTATGAGAAATAAATAAAAGTTTAGGAATGGAACTTTTAGCAGTTAAATAAGGACCCAGATCACAGGACAAGGACCACAGACACCAGTGGCTTCTTGTGTCTCCTGGCTTTTAATACGTCTGTCTTCTTAGCATTGGTCATGAGTAGTTTCTCCTGCCTGCAGACAGTCTTCACCTGACTGAAACAGAACATTTGTCAGAGGAAATGAAGCTGTGACATGAGAGGTACGTGGAGAACCTTTTAAAGATGAGCTGGAGGATGATGGGAGATGGAAGAAGGAGTGCTGGTGAGCAGTAATGAGTGTAAATGTGGACTGAGTAAAGAGGTTCAGAGCTAATGTGTTCCTCTGCAGAGAGCCAGGTATAATGTAAAGTATGACATACCCAGGATGTTCACAATCCTCTGAGGGTCCATTTGGTCACTCTCTGTGCTTTAACAGGATGAGGCTGCAACACTTGTCAGCTGCTTTACATTAAAAGTTTGAAATACATTTAGTCTCTCTCCTTCACGTTCTATCTTATGATTGTCCTCATCTCAGGTGAGATAAGTGAGCGTTAGAACAGACATGGTTTTAGGACAGACCAGAACATTCCATGGTTGCTATGTTTCTCATGGTTGCTATGTTTTGTTACCAGGTGCATCATTTTGAAATGATCTTCATTAAACACAAACAAACCTTCAAACTGACAGAAACACACACACACACACACACACATTTCAAGCTGCCTTAAGTCACCGATTTGTTGGAAACAGGAAACATCAAACGAAGACTTTCTTCATCTGGACCTTCACTTACGACCGACTGCCACAGACCAAAGGACTTTTCACAGCAAATGTAAGATTTGTGCTCTCTCTCAACTCATGTTGTTTCTGAATGTTTTGCCCATGAGATGTTTTGAGCGCCCGCATTCACATTCACTAATATCAGCAATATTTTAAAGATTAAGTGTAATAATAACTGAAATAAGACTGTGTCTGCCTGTTCGTGCCAAGTTTGAACGAAGAATCGTCTGTTTGTTTGACTTGGTTTGTTTTATACAGACTGTTGGAAATCTGCTTTAACTGTTGAACAAACAAGCTTGTTGAGAAAGAGTTCACACATGTAAATAATGTTTTCATAGATTATACATGTATTTTTTTCACCACTTGGTGATTGAAGCCAACAGTGACCAAGCGGTATTTTACAGGCTATATGTCACTGACTAGCTGAAGTTTCGCTCTGTGAAAGTTGTCTGGCTATACTAGCTGAAGGCCTCCATATGAGACTCAGAGCACGTGGGTGTTTGAGGAGCCTTTCATTTCCAATAACTATGAGGACTCAAACACTGCGGTCTGCCAGGCTGAGAACACCAAACTGGGCCATGTGATGAGGCTGACGGGTACATCTGTAGACGCCCTGAGAGAGAGGAGCAACATCACCTCCATCAGGCTGATTGGTGGTGAGTGGTGGAGGAAGTCTGTGCTGCCTTTGCACAGCATCTAAGTGCATTTGTGAGAAACCAAACCACTTGTTTGTGCTTTCAAAGAGGTGCTTTCAGGCTCTGTTGGAGGAATTTTCTTTTTATTGTTTTTAAACTAAAGTCCTCTACCAGGAAAAAGGCTGTACACACATCGGTGAACTTTTTATCCGGCTCTGTCAAGTTGCCTATCTGGCTGACACACAGAAACAAGGCTCAGAGCTCTGATAGTGAGGAGCCAGTGCAGCTTCTGGAGAGACTTATAAGGCCAGACTGAGGGGGGAATATGTTCATTATCAAATGAAGGACAATATGCAGGCCTTCAGGCATGTATGAGCTGTAGGAGGGGCTTTGTGCTCTGTAGGTGGAGACGGAGAGCTTTTTCTTATTTATTTTATTTTAGTTAAATGTTTCTTTGGCTGGTGAGAGGTGTTGTTGTATTCTAGGACATATCTGATTGTTTCTTTGCACTCAAGTAAAGATGTGACAGTGATCTAGTTTCTCCTGGCACACCTTAATAAAGGGACCCAAACCTCTCCTCTCCTCTCTCTCCTCTCTTCGTTTCCGGTGTGTGTGAGCGTTAGTGGAGGTGGCGGACATGACTGCTGGAGAACGAGCTCCGCAGGTTGGGAAGTTTGCAAGCGGCTTTAAAACTGTGAGTTTAGGATGTAAAGATCCTAAACTGAAGCACGTGCAGTCCCTGAGGCGGCAGGTGTTTATGTTCCTGGACTCGCCTACACAAAGTCTGGAGGTGTCATTCAGAGTGAAGCACGGTGACCGGTCTTACATGGTATATGCGAGCTCAGGGCACATGAAGTGTATGGAATGTGGAGATGTGGGGCATAAGCGCTTTGCCTGTCCGCATAGACAGCAGGGGGCTGCTTGCGCTGCCGGTGACGCGGCGGCCGTCACAACCGCCGTGCCCGCGCCCGGTTCCGCGTCTGCGTCTGGTGGACCTGAAGTGAGCACGGCGGCGGATTGCGCTGTGAGTGATGTCACAGCCCGAAACGCTGGTTTGAAGTCTGACAGTAACAGCTTGGAGAGGGAGAGTCAGAGTGAGCCTGAAGCGCAGCAGGCACCTGTAGCTGCAGTAAACCTGAGCAGCTCTCAGTCTGCAGCTGCTGAAGGAAACCATCAAAATGTTGAGGAAGCAGCTTCGTCCAGTTTCACCGGTGAAGGTGTGACTGTTAGTGAAGGACAGGCAGTGTGCAGTCAGGCATCATGTGAAGGAGAGGACATGGAGGAGGATTATTACTCAGACAATACCGAAACATCCAACAGGAGCACTGACTTATATTCTTTACAAGAAATAAACCAGTTTATGGATGAAAGTGAGCACAACAGTGAAAGTGAGCGACTATTTCAGAGACACAGACAAGTTCATCAGATCAGTCAGCACTCTAAAGAGACAGGTTGGTTTTGACCTCCTGGATGAAAAGAAACACTTCAGGTTGAAAAAACACATCACAACTCTGAGAAAAGCAAGCGGTAAAACTGTCCAAAAAAATAAGAAGTAAAAATGATCATGCATCGCAAGGTGTCCTCTTCTTTCCACTGTTCTTTGCTGTTTTCTGTTGGTCTGCTTCTCCTGTCTCACTTCTCTATGCGTAGCCTTAAAATAGGGTCTTTGAATATCAATGGTGGGAGAGACAGACACAAGAGAGCACTCATATCTGAAGTCTCTAATCAGAAAGGATTGATGTGTTGTTTTTACAGGAAACACACAGTAATCCTTCTGATGAGACGGACTGGGGTTTATGGTGGGAGGGTTCCTGTAAGCTTAGCCATGTAACAAACTTTAGTGCAGGGGTGGCTGTTCTGTTTGGAGCCTCTGCTAATGCTAATGTGTTGTCTTGTACTGAAGTGGTGCAGGGCCGGCTGCTGGTGGTCAGGGTAGAGATAGGCGGCTCTGTGTTCTGCTTTGTCAATATTTATGCTCCTAATGTTGGAGCAGAAAGAGTAGCTTTTCATAACCTGCTACAAAATGAGCTGATGTCCTATAATCAGGACCAGATCCTCATCAGGGGGGATTTTAACTGTACCTTAGATTTTACTGTAGACAGAATAGGTGAGGAACCCCACCCACCATCCTCCCAGGCTCTTCGTTCTGTCATCTCTCATTCAGATCTGTTAGACACCTTCAGAGTCAAACATCCTCAATCTAGAGAGTACACATGGGTCAGGGTCAGCAACAACAGGGTGTGTGCAGCCAGACTGGATCAGATTTACATTTCAAAAACTCTCAGCCCTAAATTGCTTCACTGTAACATCAGTCTGGTCGGTTTCACAGACCACCATTTTGTCTGCGTAGAATTAATAACCTCACCAGGTGAAAGGGTTAATTCCTCCTGTCATTTCAATAACAAACTCCTACATGACAGTATTTTCTGCCAAAGCTTTTAGGTTTTCTCGAAATAGTGGCAAATAAAAAAAACTGACTTTGGTTCCCTGAAGTTGTGGTGGGAGGTTGGTAAAGCCCAGATCCGTGTGTTCTGTCAACAATACACCTCTCACTCTTCTGCTCGGTTAAAAACAGCAGTTAAAGACCTTGAGACCAAAATCAAGACCATTGAGGAGGGCTTACATCGGAGCCCAGATGCCACCATGGGCCCTCTACTGCAGGAGAAGAGGATGGAGGTGAGCTCCCTCCTGCAGGATCGGGTAAAGGGAGCCCTGGTCCAGTCTCGCTTCCTTCAGCTTAAGGACATGGATGACCCAAGCTCTTTCTTTTTTAACTTGGAGAGATCGCCGGCACAGAGGAAGCTGATGTCCTGCCTGAAGCTTCCAGGGGGCAGAGTTACAACCAATCCAGCTGAGATGAGGAGCCATGCCATGGGTTTCTACGCGGATCTCTTTGGGGCTGAGAACTGTAGCTTGGAGTGCCGTGAGGAGCTCCTGGAGAGTCTTCCTCAGCTCAGCAAGGAGGAAACGGCTGCTCTGGACTGTGAGCTGACTCTGGAGGAGCTAACTGTTGCTGTGAATCACATGGCTTCAGGTCGAGCCCCTGGGATAGACGGGTTACCTGCTGACTTTTTTAAAAGGTTCTGGAAAATTGTTGGATCTGATCTTCACAGTGTTTTGTTGGAATGTTTGAGAACAGGTTCTCTCCCGGTGTCTTGTCAGAGGGCAGTACTCTCCCTGCTGCCAAAGAAAGGAGACCTTGCCTTGTTAAAGAACTGGAGGTCGGTCGCCCTCCTCTGCACGGATTATAAAATACTCTCCAGAACTTTATCGAACAGACTGAAGGACTTTCTGGGAAGTATCATACATACTGACCAGAGTTATTGTGTACCTGACAGGACAATAATGGACAATATTTTCCTCATGAGAGATGTCATTGACTTGTGTAAATTATATAATGTTGATTGTGGTGTTGTGTCTTTGGATCAGGAGAAGGCGTTTGACAGGGTGGAACACTCGTATTTGTTTTCTGCCCTGAAGGCTTTTGGTTTTGGTGATGGGTTTTTGTCTTGGGTTGGGTTATCATATCAGAACGCACAGTGTTTGGTGAAGATGGGGGCAGGGCTGTGTCGGCCTATCCATGTACAGCGAGGGATTAGACAGGGTTGTCCCATCTCAGGACAGCTATACAGTTTAGCAATTGAGCCCTTGCTGTGCAGGTTGAGGGGGCGGCTCAGCGGGCTTTCTTTGCCCAAGTCCTGCGGGCTTGAACGTCTCCCAACACTCTCTGCTTATGCGGATGATGTGAATATTTTGGTTTTCAGTCAGGGGGATGTTCGGTGTCTGCTGAACACCGTGTCCCCGTATGAAAAGGCAACGTCAGCACGGGTGAACTGGGCAAAGAGTGAGGCTCTGCTGGTTGGACAGTGGAGGGATCAGGTGTTGCCCAGTCTGCCTGGAGGACTTGAGTGGGGGAGGGAGGGGCTGAAGGTGCTGGGGTTTTTTTGGGCACTGAGGGCTGTCAAAAAATGAACTGGAAGGGAGTTAAGGAGAAAGTGTGCGCTCGGTTGTCTAAATGGAAATGGTTGCTGCCGCAGTTGTCGTATAGGGGAAGAGTTCTTATCGCCAATAACTTGGTCGCCTCGACTCTTTGGCACAGACTCGTCCCTCTGACTCCACCTAGAGGCCTGTTGGAGGACATACAGAGGGTCATTCTGGACTTCTTCTGGTCTGGAAGACACTGGGTTCAGGCAGCAGCCCTTTATCAGCCAGTGGATGAGGGTGGACAGGGACTTGTTAACATCCCATCAAAAATCGCCTTGTTTAGACTCTGGACAACACAAAGACTGCTATACAACTGTGGCCCAAGCTGGCTGGACACAGCTCGACTGCTGCTGAGGAGAGCTGGGCGCTGGGGTTACGACAAGCAGCTTTTCCTGTTGCAGCCTGAGGATGTGGACCTCACTGGCTACGGGTGAGTCTGAGAGAGGCTGGCTGCACCAAACTGGGCCACTTAATGAGGCTGACGGCTACATCCGTGGAAGCACTAAGAGAGAGGAGCAACATCACCTCCACACGACTGATCAACAGAGTGGTGGAGGAGGTCTGTACTGCTCTGCCACACCATCTAATGGCTTTTGCAAAGAACCAGACTCTGTGTGACCAGTGGACTGAGGGGTGCAAGTACAGTTTTCCCTCTCTGTCTGTTACCCCAGCAATGGGGGGCTGGCAAGAGGGGGGGGGGGCAGCTGCTGTCCCTTACAACTCCTTACCCGGTCAAGTTTCAGGATGTGGAGAAAAAGGCAGTTTACCAGCTCTTTGTGAAGGTCCTGACTATCCGGTCTCTGTCAGGGATGAATCAGTCGAGGTGAACTGAGCCCAGACGTTTCCCTCGAAAGGCAGCTGGCGGTCCCTGTAAAAGCTGCCCATTGAGAAGCAGACAGCAGACCTCCAATGGAGGGTTGTACACGGGGCAATAGCTACGAACAGATACAGAGCACACATTGATGCTGTGGTGGGAGAGGAGTGTCTGTTTTGTTCCCAGGTTGAAACTCTTGTTCATTTGTTTGTTGAGTGTCCCGTTTGTTTGTGCTTTTGAAATCTTGGCTTCAGGCCCTCAGAGAGGAGTTTTCTTTTCTTTCCGTTTATCTTTGGACCAAAGTATTCAGCAAAGAAAAAGACTGCACACACAATGATGAACTTTATATCCGCTTCTGCCAAGTTGGCCATTTGGCTGACTCGCAGGAACCGGGCTCAGGGTGCTGGTAGTGTGGAGCTGGTACCGGTTCTGGAGGGACTTTTAAAGGCCAGACTGAGGGTTGAACATGCCTATGCCTCTATGATGGATAATGTGCAGGCTTTCACTCGTGTGGGCTGGAGAGGGGGTTTTGTTCTCTGTGGGAGAGCACGGAGAGCTCATTGTGAATATTTGATTTGAGAAATTATCATTTTGTTTTTTTTGTTGCATGTGTTGTTGAGGTTTTTGTTGCTTTTTCTAAGAGTGTGAAAATGTGACAGTGATCAGTTTTCTCCTGTCAACGGTAAATAAAGGGACTTTCAAAACCTCTCCTCTCCTCTCCTCTCCTCTTGGTTGTTCTCACCTGTTCCCTTCTTGCAGAGGTAGGGCAGGTTGAAGTTGCAGGGCACATCGTTCCATTTGCCGTTCTCATGAGCGATCATAACCACGCAGTCTTCTCCTCCAGCAAAGAAGTTGTCTGGCTGGTTCTCACGCCAGTTCTCATATTGCTGCACACACAAACACAAAAACAAGTTTCACAAAAACAAGGCTCTTTTTTTAACTTTAATTCTTCATAATATCCTGGACATTAAAACCAATCACTGTTTATACGTCTTCTTTTTTACAAGACTCTCTATTTGTTTGTTTTGATGTTGTGTTGTGTTTGTCTTTTCTGTTGTGTATTATTATGGCAAATAAGTAAACAACTCTTAATGGCAGTGCTGCATGATGTAGAAATGCTGTCATTATCAGATGATGAAGCTTTACTGCAAAAAAACTAGTGATGGAAATCTGAAGTTAAACGTAACAGTTAAAATATTTACTTTGAAAAACAAAAAGAAACAAGTTCAAGTCTAAATATCTCTTTTTTCTACAGTTCAGGATGTTTCCAGCTGTGATAAAGAGCACCTATAAACTGACACAGTTTCTCTGGAGCTGTAAACTCCTCTGGGACGGACAGATGACTGAGAGACAAAACACACACAGCTGTTCCTCACCAGGTCCATTTTGTCGGTCCACTGAAAGTCGTCCTCCACTGTGCGATCATTTAACCCGATCCAGGTGTTGTCATGGCTCAGACCTGAGGAAGAGAGATCGCGTAGAGAGATCTAGTAAGAAACAGCACGTAAGAGCATAATTTAAGTCAATCTGTGGCTAAACGCCCACATCTTTTATCCACAGCCCAGTATGTAACAATAACCTCTGATGACATCATCATGGACAGAGTCACAGAAAACACTGCATGTTTTCCCAGCACTGGTAAACTGACCATTACTGTACATGTAAAATCAGTACAGTGATCATTAATGTGTAACATGTTGTTCTTTGAGCCACAGGCTCCACACATGAGGCCTGACTCAGGAACTGAACAGCAGCAGGAACAACTCTGACGTCTTCCCTCTCTGGCCTCAGCTGAGAGATGAACAATAATGTAGTTTGACTGTTTTTATGCAGTGATGAGATTTCTGTTTGTGTGAAAGAAAAACATCAGTAATGGTGTTTGGGTTGAACTCATTCATGTGTGTTTGAGCATCTGAGTGCACGTCTGTACAGGCATGTGTGTATCTACATGTACACCTGCTGGAATTTGAATCAAGTATCTGATTAACATCATTAACCCTGATAACATCACTCAACTGTTCCTGTTGTGTATTATGTTCAGATAAAACACTTAGAAACATTTACACTGACGACATGATCAACATCCGCTCACCTCTGATGAAGCTCTGCTCGGCCAGGCTGTGGATGCTGGCCAGGTGGCCGCTGTGCTCCCTGCAGTCCTTCTCGGCGTCCTCCCAGGTGTCTCCGGCTGAAGTACCTGTAACAGTGGCCGTGGAACTTCCTCCATGTGTGATCGCAGCCCTCAGTGTCTGCAGGTGTACAGGGGGATCAGGGAAAAAGACAATGATTAGTCAATGGAAAATCCACGTAGGAAGAGGAATGTGGGTTTCTGTAATCCACGGCTGACACATGTAAGCATGTCAATAAAAGCACAGAACAGGAGGAGGGTCGTTTAGAGGTCAGATAGTAACATTAATATGTATTATTTCTTATTGTATTGTTTGTATTGTTTTGTTTCTTATTGTTCCTTCAGTCTTTTGTGGCCCTCCTCTCTGTCTCCATCCCTTCATCTCTCTGTGTCTTCTCTTTGATTTGACTTTAAACCGACAGAAGGTAGTGACACAGCTTAGTCCAGTAAAAGAGCGTTTTAATCTTTTCCAATGACAACAATCCTTAGAAATAGCTTCCAGTGCACAGTGCTGAATTGCTAATGAAACCCTGTCACAGTCCTGTCAGCAGTCTGCTCTCCCTCCCCCCCTACCTCCATCCCTCGCTCCTTCTCTCCCCCCATCTCTCTCATCTTTTGCCCCTCATCTGACTGGGGGTTAGCTTTGTGACTGTGAGCTGTCAGCTAATCCACCCCCAGTGTCCCCTCATCTTTGCCCCCTCTTTTACCCCCTCCCTCCCTCCCTCCCTGTAGTGTCTGGATCAGGCAAAAGGCCTCAGCCTCCTCTCCAACAAATCTGAAGCGACACTAGTAAATTGGGTGGTGCAAATTGGGCCATATGGGGCCCTGCTCAGTATGCAGAGACACAGTTTTGGCTGTGGAAAGAAGAGGAGAGGAGTCTGTTATGAAAGCTCTTCTATTCTGTAATATGAAATAAGGGCCTTGAAACTTTCTCACTGCATTGAGAGTGTAAGTGCTTCTCATACTCTTCAGCTCTCCTTCATTCACTTTGTTGTTGAGGTTCGGTGCAGTGAAGTGCAATGACACCATTTCACTAAATACAATGAATGCACTGGGTCAAAGCAGAGTGCAGAGCAGACATTGAAGGAACGGTTTAAACGTTTTTAACGGTTTGTCTTAGTTGTGTATGTGGATGAGGCACACAGAAATGCAGACTTGGTCGGAGTTACATACACATTAGTTTTAGTGTTTTAAGTGTCTGTGTTACCTTGACTAACCTGTCCTTGTTTTAAGCGTAGGATGTCAATTTTCGTGTCTGGACATTGAGAGTTAAGTAAAACCGGGGTCAAATTCCTTGTATGTGCCCACATACTTTGCCAATAAAACTGATTCTGATTCTGATAAAAGAGTCACAGAAACAAAGCAATGTAGAGAGAGAAATAGCAGAGATCAAAAATAAACAGATGTTTTCTCCTCCTCAGATCTTCAATCAAGTCTCTGCTGATTTCTTCTCCCACTCACTGACAGAGGCTCAAAGTCTGACATCAAATCAACCTCTTCAAACATTTAGACATTATTCAAGCCATCTTCTTCTTCCTGTTCTCCCTCTGTCAGGCAGAGAGAGAGAGAGATAGAGAGAGAGAAACAAAGACAGAGAAAGATGCAGAATCTGCTGCTATAAAAGGTGAGACCTTGAGAGAGGCTGTAGAATTGTAATGGTTTTATGACTGCAGTATTGATTAATGGAACATCCTCGTGTGATTTTCACCGTTAGGAGTGATGGATGTTACAGTAAAACAGCCACAGAGCTACATGAATGACTGATGTCAGTCAGAAGGCTCATTCTGCATAATCGGCACACACGTGTCTCTGCAGGTCGATGCTGATGGAGGAGGTCAAAGTGAGGGCAGCACAGGCTTTACAGTAAACAGGCAAAAAGCTGCTCCAGTTTATTTAAATGGACACAGTTTGTTATTAGTGTAAGGTGAGGACAGCAAACACAACCAACATTGTTTGTGCTGTTGCCAGCATTATTCTGGGGGTCTGGTAAAGGTCTATCAATGTAAAGCACTCACATAAAGGAAAACACTATTTTCATGCATGAGATCAATTCGTTTTTTAGTTTGAGCAAGGCTTCAGGGATCTTTTTCTCTCTGATGTTCTGGGCTGATTTGGGAGAAATGTGTAACTGTGTCATTGTGTTGTGTACATGTTCACGCTCTTAGCTTCCAGCTCATCATCTGGCTGGTTAGCTTTAGTCGAGGACAGAACTTCTCTTGAGGGCTGCATGGGGTGAGTCACAGGGTCAAAGGTTATGTCAGCTGTAAATATTCAGCAAATACCTCTGGAGACTGGCTGGTTGTTAAAATATAAAAAATGTTTTTCAAAAATAAATCAATGATTATTAATATCATCATCATCCACAATATCCTCAATATCATCAACATCAACAGCACTCACAATATTATCATCATCATGAATATCCTCCCCAGAACATCCTCAATATCGTCATCTTTCTAAATATCCTCACTATCATTGAAAACAACATCCTGAGTATCATCATCAAGAATATATTCATCGACATAAACAACATACTTAACATTATCACCATCATGAATATCCTCAACATCAACAACATCATTAATATATCAAATTCATTGACATGAAGATCCCCAATATCATCATATTAATGATGATATTGTGGACAGTGGAACGCAGACTTTCCTCTCTCTCTCTTTTCATCTATAGTCAGAACCACTCTGATGCTTTCTTTCTCTTCCTTTTATTCCCCGTTTCTTTGCCTCCTATCTGCACCAGCACCGCCTTTGCTCGGGAGAAGAGAATGACAGTTGCTTCAGGAACCCTGTCTCATTAAGCATCTTGAATGAGAACACATCACTCCCTCATCCCTCAGCCTGCCAGTGAGGATGGAGAAGTGGAAAGTGTTGAACACAGCAGCACATGGAGAGTGATGGTGTTTGAATCGCCTCTGTCAGGCTTTGTAACTGCATCATGTTTGTGTGTATGTGCGCTGCATGTGTTTGTGTCTTTATCTGTTCAGAGACCAATATTGTCAAGGTAAATCTTCAGGCTCCTGTTATTTATAATTAGAACACATGAAACTGAACTCGTAGCCTCTTAAGACCTGGAGGATGCACAAACATGAATTTTGTGCTGAGCTTTGTGAAGAGTCGTCTGTTTCCCACGCAGCAGCGGTGCAGTCAGAGACAGAGCAGAGAAGCAATAAGGCAAAGTGAGTGACTGTGGATTGGTTCATTGTTGTTATCAAGCTGGTTGTTTTGTCACTACCCCGCTGTAGTTTTACTGCTTGGAGTCGTAGTGATAGACTATCCACGCTGCTGCTGGACAAAAAAAGAGGAACAAATATTTTGATATTTGGGAAGGTACACAGGTAGGTTTTGTTTGTTTAAATATGTGGCAAATACTGTATCAGTATGGGACTAGTGGGGAGAAAAAAAAAAAGTCTTCACAGAGCTATTTCACAGGGTTAAGACTGAATTTTAGTTGGCAATGTAAGGGTTGTTTATAAAGGTGAGATGGGAATGTGGGACATCACATGTAACAACAAATGCATATTTGTGGCCATGTAAAGATCTCCAACCTTAAAGCTCTGACATCCACACACACACACACACACACACACACACACACGCACACACACTGCAAAACAGCAGATGCAGACACTCAGAGATACGCACACAAATACACTCAGAGTGTGACAAAACTTCCCACAGAGCACCAGAGATGAGAGGCACAAAAAGATGTGAGAAGTGCAGGAAGTGACAGCAGAGAGAGAGAGAGAGGGAGACACATGAAACAGAGGTGTGTTCTGTAGTGGAAGTTGCAAATCCTCTCTTACATTATGTGTTTTTCTCTCTATAAGACGAAAGGAAACAAGACATGGAGCGAGTGATGGATTTAAGACAGACTGGAGGAAAGAGGCTGACGAGAAGAAAGCAGCTGATGCTTCCTCCGTCACTTTTCCCTTCAGTCAGGCTGAGAAAGATCTGGTTTGTGCCTCCACTGATCAGGCAGCGAGCCGAGAGAACCGCAGGACGGCTCCGCAATCAGTCTCAGAGCTGAGACCAGAGAGACACAAGTGACTGATGTCTCTGTTACTCTAAACACAACTGTCTTTTCTGCTTAACAAACATACACTCATTACTGATACACAGCTGTTGTAATAATAGGGGAAGTATTCAGTTGTTTGCACAGCTACACCTATAGTGCTGACTATTATGATAAAATAAATGCTGCAGAAAACTTTATTAATAAAAAATATAGATTTATTAAGCTACAGATAAAATCAGTCTGGATGTACCCAGCATCCGAGGCTCAGCTCATAACGCATACACCTGAACACACGCTCAAGAACACACAGTAAATGAGGCACACAGAGCTGGACAGTTTTTGACAGAGAGAGCGATTGGATGACATTTAAATGGATGGAAGCCTCAGTGGAACAAATGAGTTCATTTACAGCATGAGATCATGTTTAAATGGCAGAACGACGCCTGTTGTCAATTGTACTTTTCACAGCTGCAACATTTGTTTCTGTGAACGCAGAGCTGCAAGAGATAAAAGCAATAAGAAAACAGAGACTTCAGATTTACACAATCTCTCTCTCTTTCTCTCTCTCTCTCTCTCTCTCTCAACCTCCTTGTCCTTCTTTGTCTCACCCCCTTCTTATTGTATTGGCTTGTTCATATGTATTTTTGCCATCTCCTGAACATTTCTCTCTTCATGAAACATTTGTTCCTCCCTCGTTCTACTTCCTTCTCTTCTTTCTTCCCTTTCCACTCTCTTCCTCCACCCAAAGCACATTCAATAGTTGCAATGTTCCTGTGCGCTGTGTTACCTTTCTCACAGGTAGCTCCTCCGTAGCTGGGCAGACAAAGACAGACAAAGGAGTTGATCTCATCGATGCAGGTTCCTCCATTCTGGCACGGATTTGACTGGCAGTCGTCAATGTCTGGAGAGAGAGGGAGAGGGGGCGAGTCAGATTAGATACAAACACACACACTTACACACAAGAGCAGCACATTTCAAACATCTGCTTTTTAAACTAGCTGCCACAGCTTGTTACTGAACAAACCCCTGAGAGATCGAACTTTTGGAGAGATTAGAGGGGTTTCTGAGGAAGTTAGAATTAAAGCAAAATGATTGAACTTCATCCGTGAGCGGTTTGGGATGCACTGAAGCTCATGATGGTAACTGCAATGTGTTTGCAGGACGTGCTGCAGTTCTGCTGTCAAACCTGAGCTGCAGGAGCGGGGAGAGGAACAAGGGGAGGTGGAAGGTAGAAAGAGAGAGACATAGAGATGACAGGGAGGAAGAGATTCAGTTAAACAACAACAACACAGCACACACTGATGAAACCGCTGTCTTGCTGGGAGCCACTAATATGAGGTAGAGACCAAACCACTGAAACCAGTCAGAAGATATCTCTCTATTTAGAAAGTCTAAATGTCGTCCATATTGAACACATGCATACACACACATATTTTGCAGAGGCAGGTGAGAGGCGAGAGTTCTCATTGTGGTGAAAAACGGTAACTGTATTTCTCTGTCTGATTAAAAACTGCAGCTTGTATCCAACAACTGAGTGAGTCCCCGGGCTTTGGCAAGGGGTCATGGGAGGGGAGGTGAGGGTGAGTGAATGCGCGATGGGAAGCTGAGGAATGTCTGAGTGAAAAAAGAAGAGAGGATGGGAGATCTGCTCAAAATCAGAGAGCAGGAAATAAAAACAAAGGAGGGGGAGAAAGACAGGAGTGATATGATGCTGTGATTTTGGGAAGTTGCCAGGTTTCAGGGTTGGATTGGAGCGGCTTTGCAGCCAGACAGTGTTTGGGGCCGAAGAGTCTGTTTGGATAAAACAGCATGACAGCTTCACTGTTGGCACCCAGCTTTGAGCTGGCTGATATTAAAGGCTGAAATAGAGGCAGGAAGTAGAGATCCAGCATATCTCTGCATGTCCATGTTTATGATTCAGTCTGTTAGTCTGACTTATGATGGGGAGGGGAAAAAACTAAGATAAGAGATAAAACTGAAATAAAACAACAAAAAATCAAAGCCAAAGAGACATATCATTGGAGAGATTTGATTTGATCGTTGATAAGTGGGCATAGACAGACGTTCTCGACAGTGCAGTAGCTAGTTAACAGACCGAACGTTCTTGGTGCTCTGTGGCTAAATGTTGCAGATTGATTGGTTGAAATTGGTTGGTTCTAGCCTACGTAAGCACACGGGATATTTTTTTTTTACAGGAAGAAAAAATGATCGGATTTTGATATATTTTTGGCCTATATTGTCAAATAGATGCACAATATTACGGGGGATGTGATCTAAAAGGATTAAAATTACATTTTTCATTTCACCTCGACTTTAAGATGCTGATGTCATTTTTTAAAGGGGCAGCAACAGCGACGTCTTGATCATGTTTTAGCTTGAAAAGTAAACCAGCTGATTTTATTCAGGAAGCTGTTAACTTGTCACAAAGAGTGCTACTTGTGACAGTGAAAACAGTTGTATAAAGTCTCTTGTGGCTCTGAAGGGCGCTTTACAAAAAAAACCCTGTCAAAGTGATGTCATCAGGGCTCTCAGCATGAGTTTGAGATTTTTTTTTAACAGGAAGTCTGCATAACCAACTGGAGATGTTGTTGTGTTGCATTATGGGAATTGAAAGAACATATTTGGAGCTTTATTCACACTAGAGACTAAAAGTCTGGATCTCTTAGCCTTCACTGCTGACATTTCACAGTTTCTTTTAATCTCTTGCTAATCTCCCAACTTAAAGAGGTTCCACAAACTAAGTCACTGGATGACCCTTTAATCATGTGAGACCTAGAGCTCTTTGTTAAAGGCTCAACTCAATAATAACATCAGTACCATCAGACACAAGGTAAACGACTGCAGGATTATAAATATGTGACTTTTAGTATCTCTGGTCAAATAACAAGCATCTCGACAAAAGCTATAATATAAATGACTACATGAATACAGATCCCTGCATGAACCTCTGAGGGACTCTATGTAATTGAAATCTAATGAAAATAACCCTCCTTCTACTCTGTGAAATGACAGATGAGCAGATTGCCAACAAAGAAAACAGCTACTGAGTCCAATATGAGCATCTGGCCTCATTAAACACTGCAGCACTGAGGTAAGGAGATGAGAATTATAAGGAGCACTGAGGTCAATAAAGCAGAGCTCTGGACATCAGCTATTAGAGGGGCCGGTGCGGGCACATACACATTATCTATCATAGGAAGCTGCATAGTGGCATAGTGTGTGTGTGTGTGTGTGTGTGTGTGTGTGTGTGTGTGTTTGTTTGTGACAAAAACGGAAACAAAACAAAGTGGTAACTGGAAAGTGATGAACTCACAAGGATGGACAAAGACAAATGAGGAGAAACAAAGGAGGACATGAACAGGGATTACTAACGACATAATCAGGGGCAGGTGTGTAACGAGCACAGGTGCTGATAATCAAGGGACCAGGAGACACATGAGAGCAGGGACAGCAGTGACCATAGTTATTAAGCCAGGTTAGAAGAGAGGCAGCTCTGTGACACTGAGAACTCGGCTCAGCTTACCTGACTTACTCATGAATCCTCTTACAGCCCTCAGGTGAGGAACAAACAGTACCTTCAGATTTAGGCCTGCTAGGCTCCTCTTATTTTTGCCGTCTTTTGTGCAGAAAACTTTAAAGATGATAAAAAACTACAGCGCCACAAGTGAACTGTCTGGACTGATATATTGTCTGCTGGCTACAATAAACTTATTGCAGATATAGTATGTGTCTGCAAATAAGTAACAACAGATTGCAGAACAGGGGTCCGTTTCAGAAAGGTCTCAGTCTAACCCTGGTCTGTGGTTTGACTTACTCTGAGTTAAAATTTGCTGGCTTTTTGGTTTCAGAACAGCGGATCAGAGTTAGTATAATCAACTCTGAGTAGGTTCAGCCGGAGTTAAGTGCGTGCACGCTGACTATAAAAAGCCAGCATTAATGGAGCCCCGATACCACGATTCACCATGGCAACGGTAAACAAAAAGAGGTCCTCCTATGTCCCACCAGTGGAGCTTGAAATCCTCATGCGGACGTTCAGCGAATACGAGCATGTTTTTAGAAAAATAAAGTAAGTAGTGTGCATTAGCTTTATCCCTAACATGATGCTGACTTCACATACATTATAATTCATGTTGATTAAACTGAATTGTGTTAGTTTTAAAAAAAAAAATCCAATAACTTACGGCGTCCTATTTGAGTGCTCTCGGCAGTGGTGGTGGAAAATCTAAAAATGATGACTTTGACACAGATTTGTCTTTTGATTTTTTTATCATAATTATAAAAGACTTTTGCAAAGCGGTCAGAGCAGCACAGAGATGCAACGTGGTGGGCTGGTGAAGATTGCAGCATTGAATAAGTCCAGTGTCCGTTTCCAGTGTCTTCACCCTGTCCCCCAATTTAAGTGCCTGACCTTTGACCTCTGCTGCTGGCAGGAAAAAGAAAACAAAATTCCTCATGGGGATCAAGAAATCATCAGATTACATGATTGTACAGCAGCGTTTGCCCCAGATCCTCTGTTTGATGAGAGGAAGCACTGCAACTGGGAAGTGTGTCAACAAGTCTGTGGGTTATATTTGTGAACTGTCAAACTAAAACAGGAGTAGACTTCAGCAGAATATTTGGTTTCTTCATGTCTAAAAAATTTTTAAGAACAAAAGTATGAAGATTTATTTTATAAACACCCTGTGACAAATGTTTCATGAAGGTGTCAGAGCTCCGTCACACAGAGGTCACAGTGTACAGACGCAGGTCTTCATCTCATTACTGCCAACAAATCAAATTAATAATGTGTTTTATGTTTTAAAGAATATTTGAATTGTTTAAAAAATTACAAATTCAAATATTTTTACTGCCAAAATTGTTTTCAAATGTATGATTTTATACAATTATGACTTTTAGCTTTTAGTGGAAAATATAATAATGATCCTTTTTTTTTCCTTTTAGAATTTAATTATGACACTATTCCACACAAGTCTCCCTTTAAGTGGTCGCCCAGTGGGCTTAATATATAAGTGGATACAGATCTAAAGAACCTTTTATAAGCTCAACCTGTTTAGTTTGTTGCAAAGAGTGGAAGACGAGCCAATTTTTATTTAATAAAAACAATTAGTGTATATTGCCATTAGGTGGTGCCTAAGAGAGCGAGTCTGAAATCTTTGAGATTGTCACTTTGAAGCAAACCTAAACAACATAAAACTAACCACATAAAGTTGAATATTTAGAATATTTTAATATTTTCCATCGGTGAAACAATTTTAAACATTTCTGTTAAACGAGGTTACCCATCCAAATCAAAATTCCAGCCAGCACAGAAAGAATAAAACAAATTGATGTTCAATCAAGAAAGAGTTCCAATCTGATGGCATTCAGTCACGTATAATAAAGCAAAACAAACGTTTGGCAATAACATTATTTTGTCCAGTAGTTTTTTTTGTAATTTATTAAAAAGTTTGAATTCGTGAGGACAGGTCAGTTGGAACCTCAAGAGCTCACTGCACACTGAAAAACAGCTATTTAACATTCCATTCATCAAGGTTGCAGGAAAATGTGAGTTGTTGCTCCCTCCATGCAGCTCCTCCAACCTTTAGTGGTGGAGGCAGCTTCTTCAGCACATCACTGCGGGAGAAACATCCCTCATCATTTTAGAAAAGGTGGGTTTCTTATTGCCAGTGCTTCCTCGGATTCTGCAGGGAAATCTGCCGTTCACTTCGTTTCTCTCCCTATTTGGTAGCTCTTGCGTTTGGTTGAAATGTTTCCTATGACGAAGTCCCCAACTAACAGATCTGAGATGTCTGGTTGGCATCGCTCAGCCTCAGAAGTGTCCTCAACTAACATCAGAGACTCTCCTCAGAGCTGCTGTGATTTTCTTCTTGGTTTGTTTCTCCTTAAGTGTTCCTTGTTCTTTGATGTTGCTTTCTGTTTTTCCCTTCTGTTCTCATTTCATGAACCGCAGTATTGACGTCCCGCCCCTTCCTCTACCCTAAACACACCTTTTTTACCTTGTGGCCTTGATGTGCTGGAGCCCTCAGGTGGGCTCAGTCTGCAGCAGAACAGCTTCTTGTGTTGGTCTGAAGCAGATATTCACGCTTATGGAAAGTCCGATGACTGTAGCGTTAGTGTTAGTTACGTCTCCCAGGAGCAATCAAATGGACAAAGAAAGAGAAGAATAGTGGCTGAAGTCAAAAGATGCCTGAAAGACAACAGAAATCATCAACTTTGGTCACAACACAAAACACCTGAGGGTAGGTTTGATCGACGACCTTGAAAGGGTTTCCGTAATCACGATGTTCTTCCCCCGAATATTCTGGAAATCCACTTTAAATCCCTGCAAGAACAGAGTTTCATTTCAGAAACCAGGGGGTTATACCTGTGTCGTCCACTAGGGGGCAGACTGAAGGACACAAACATCAAAATGAACCAGAGCAGGAATAAGAGCGTAGGCCTCTGTAACGCTTTTGATGAATGTCAAACCTCTTACCAAAATAGCCCAACAGAAGCTCAACCCCTGATGAGTCCTCTTAGAGAAGCACAGCCCCAACATCACTGACATCAAAGGCCAATTTACAGGGCCGGTAACAGTCAGAAAAAACATTAGCACTAGCTAGCAGCACTTTCAGGTCGTCAAATGCTAGCTGACAGACATCCGTTCAGTGGCGTCGTTAGAGCCAAACATCCGCAGCTTTAGTTTATTTAAAGGTGTCCAGAGTGTAGCAGCCTGTGTGTGTGTGTGTGTGTGTTTGTTTGTGACACTGTATTTGTGCATTTATATGTGTGTGTCCATGGCTCTTTGGCTCACTCCCCAGTACAACAGAATCAGGCCTGGGCTCTAGCACGGTCTCCGGGGAGTGGAGGAGAGCAGAGCTCCACTTATCTGCTGGCACAGAATCAACCAGGAGAGGCAGCAAAGGGATGTTAAAAGTTTATGTTGTTAACAAACTTTTCTAATGTGTTTCACCGTTGACTAAAAAATACATTGTGTGGAAGGTTTGATTGCAGAATAAATCTGTCAGCTGCTCTTTCTGCCTCTCTGTGTGTATTCAAGGATAGCTGGCCTGTGTGAGGACAGAGGATGGGGAAATGGAGAGAGAGGAATATGAGGGAGGATAGTGAGAGAGCAGACAGACAAACCGAGGGTGGTGTTGGTTGACAGAATATCTGCAGGCTCACTGCAGGCGTGTGTCAAAACCAGGGTGTGAATAATTGAAAAGGGACAGAGAAAGAGACAGCGAGCTCTGGGTCAGTCTTTTCCCTTTTGGGATCATTTGTCCGTTCAATATATCAGATTACATTTCTATTACCTGTGTACCTGACCAGAGCTCAGCTCCACATCCTGCCCATCGTCCCCCAAAGACTGTTGTCCTTCTGTCCCCTCTATGACTTTGCCTCCTCTGGAGGGTCTTTGACTTCTTTACAACAGTGAGATGTATACTTTAAAGTCTCTCACCAGCCACAGTGTTCGTGAATGTTCAGGCTAAATAAAAAGTAAACGGCTCTTTCACCATTCAAACTGCACTCAGTCATTTCAGAGAGCCGAGCACTGGCAGCATTAAAACATGGCTTATAATTTTACTGGTCAGGTAACTTGGCCATAAAAAGTGCTGCATGGTAACAATGACAGCTTTCTGCTGCCATCCACACAATAATAACATTACAAATTAGAGGTTATAAACAGTGACCTTTCTTTTGAATAAACAGGAAGTAGAGAACAACTTGTGCTCAGATAATGAGGCAGGATCCAGACTAATAGCTGGCTGTGTTCCTGAGGATTTAAGAAGCTTCTTCTTCTTTCGATCAAATATTTTCACTTTAAATCGTCAGGACTCAGAGTGAGAAGAAGAGAGTCCTGAGAGGTGTGTGGATAAATAAAAATCCCACACGAGACACAAATTACATCATGAAAGCTCAGCTTAAGAGATTGAAGCGTTTGGATCTTAAAGCACTGATTCCTGTTATTAAGGTGTCAAACGAGCAGCATGAGGCATGATGGGAGATTTATCTGAGCCGAAGGTAGGGAGGATCAATACATTCTGACAGACACCAGTGATGATGAAGATCGTCTACAACTGATGTAAAAAAGATCCTCAGTGGTCCAGTGAAGGCTTTATAAGCAGCATTTTTACTGAAATGTCATTTTGTCAACCATTACACGTCTGATCAATTCTAACTAAGAATTCTTTTTGAACTGATTTGAATATTTAATGTTGTCGAGAAATACTGAGGAATACTGAAGTTTCAACACCTCTTAAGATATTATTGAAACTTGTGTCCAGTGGTTTAACAACTTAGTTTGTGGGTATGTCCGTGCAGTATTACATCACTGTGCTTTGTGGTTACGGATGCACACTTGTTACCACACCCAACCACATCTATCAGTGATGGAGAGAGGGAGGAGAACCACATGAAGCCATGTGTGTCCTCTCTCACATCTGTGCTTGTTGTTGGGATCTTTTTTTTTAAATGTCCTCCATTAAACTCCACTCATAAATATTCACATCAAATGAAAGAAATGTCAAAGCAAGAAGCATTTGAAATATGTTTCACTTGGCATTTGTGGACTTTGACACAAAAATAGCAGCAATTTCCTCTTTAGAAGTCTTAAGTTTATTCTGAGTGTGATTTTAAGTGATTGTTTCTGTGTTTGTTTTGAAGCCAGAGTGCAGAGGAGAGAGAGAAAAGATGCCAGCTGCCCATTCTGAATGTCAATACTAACACAAACATGTATTGAGTTTAAGATTGCAGCCTTCTTCCTGTCAACATAATGAGTGTTTGAAAAACACCGGGAGCAGTGGAATTCAATTCCACGTCTGACCTTTAAATCTTGTTTCTCAGAGCTTTTTAACATTTGAGTTAAACTTCTGAAGGAGTGAGAGTCCTGTTTCTGTGAACGTCTCAGACGTAATCGCTTCAGCATTGTGAATAACCTCGTCAAACAGAGTTTCATTAAGTGAGAAGATGAAGAGGACAGCAACAATGAAACAAGTTAAAGAGATAAAAAGTCTTACAGAGAGAAAGAAAGACGTTAATGAGGAAAAGAACATTCAGACGAGAATGAAGGAGAGAGTTGATTAATAAGAATTAAAGAAATGATTGTTCACACATGTAAAGTGTCCCTGTGAATACATGTATCAGACTCTCATTATAGGCTGGTATAATCCATTGTCTTGTGTTGGAGGCAGACGCAGGCATTTGACAGTCAGTTTGTCCTAACAGAACAGGAAAAGCAAATTTTTCTATGCAGACTAAAAACCAGAGGAACAGATCAAACATCAGTCTGATCAATTCCACAGAGAACCTTTGAACCAGTAAATGCCACCCAGAGACTCCACATCTCACAGGGTGCTATGGATTGCATGAAGGGACAATGTTAATGTGATGCAGGGAGACTTTTTTGTTAGCTACATGGAAGAAAATGCAAATTCATGCAGGAATACTCCCAATCAGTCTTTCTGTGACACACAGCAGAAAGAACACAGTCTAACAGAGTGTGTGCTGGTGTGCAGCCTCATCAACCAGCAGCAGAGACAGATCAGAGAGACAGAGAACAGTGCAGGTGAAGAGTACACTACACTTCTTCGATGTTTGCATTTAAGTGTTTGTGTTGGTTCAGCACATTGTGTGAATTTACTAAATGAACATCCAAAACAGCAGCATAAACTTCATGTATGTGTGATTTAGTGCTAAACAAGTGTCACTCTTATCTTCTTCACTCTTAAACTTCTCACTGTTTTTGGCAACATTTTGTTTTTGCCTCCACACGTTGATCCTTTTGTGAAACAGTAACTCAAAGCTGCAATAATCAATATTTTAATATTACTACTGGATCAGATAAATGTGTGATGTGAAAGGTGTATTTGTAGAGAAAAAAATAACTTTCATCTGACTGCAGTTCTTAGCTGTACATGTAGATGTTGGAGCAGGCCACCAGGGGAGGCGCTCATCTTCAGCTTCCACATTTTGAGCTCTAAAACTTCTTTGGTTCCATGATGTCAGATTAAGAGGCAAACTTATTTAACAGAGGGAGAATAATCTGTGTCAAGCTCATTTTAACTTCTATTAATATGCAGTGAGTATCGAATGATGATGGGATATTATAACCCTGGATACTTTCTGAGTGAGATAAATCTCCTCAGGCTTTTCTAATCCCAGAGATACTTCACACTCATCGCAGGACGTGAGCTGAATTCACTTTTTATTAAAAGGCCAGATCAGGAAAACTATGAGATCATTTCCCCATGTTAGATTCACTGTTTGATTCAACCAGTGGACTTTGAATTAAATTTGACATTTCTGGATAAAAAAATTACTGACAAAGACTAGCAAATGTTAAGCCAACAGTACACTTGTGTTAAGCCACATGTGTATGAAATATGGTATTAAACAATACAGGATGTGATTAGTTGACAGTCTTCCACAAGGTCAATCAGAGATGAAGTTGACTCAGCTGTGAAAGCTCCAGGAAAGCTGCCAAAAGGACCTGAAGACACTTTTGTCCAAACTTTCATTATCAAGGTTTAAGAACATCTGACATCTACCATCCATGAAAGCTGGAAAACTGTCTGCTGGTGAAGATCATGTGACAAGACTGAAAAACTAAAGCTGACAAAATATTGCTGTCAACTGCAATTCTCAGGATTAAGAATAGTAGCGATTCATATTTTCAGTGTTTACAATGTAGTTACATTTATTAAGTACAAATGTTTAAAGGTCTAATAAGTAGGATTTTTTGTAGAAAAATAAAAGATAGACTTTTACAAATATAATATAAATCATCACTGATGGGCCTCTATACATGTGCGTTAGTGATTGTGTGTGCAGACCCTTGTGAGACCCTTTCCTCTGCATCTATTTTGTTGTTTTCAGGAGGGGCGCTGTTGTGGTTCCCTGAGCCAATCACAGCGTACAGCTGAGTGTGGGAGTGGTTCAAATTAGCAGCTGGGCCTCATTCAGAGCGGTGAACATGGCGAAAGAGCGGTGCAGAGTTGGCCTTCTTTCTGTTGGACAGGTAGGTATCTCAAACCAGGGATAGAACAACCGGTGGTTAGCATGCTAGTGCAACAGTTAGTTCTGATGATGAAGAGCCCAGGAGGAGGGGCCCAGTTTGAATGTGTTGCTGAGAAAATGCAGGAAAAATCATATCATATGAACTGTGCGTCTGCTAGCACCTATGAGTGGACATTTGTTTGTGCCTCTGTGTGCAGGTAGGTTTGTGTGCCTTTGTGTGTGTGTGTGTGTGTGTGTGTGTGTGTGTGTGTTTAGTAGCAGTATACTTTAGTATCTCGGGCCTTCAGCTGTGTTTGGGTGCAGGTGGATTACAAAAGCATCAGGATCAGCAGGGAGAGGAAGCAGACAGACAACACAGCAGCTCTGGTCCAGCCCAAGGCTCTGTGCTGCTCTCCTGAGAGCTCAGTGTGACGCTGATCATCCATCAGAGGCTCCAGCGCCTGGATAAAAGTCCTTCATACTGCTGTCTGCTGGAAACAGAGAAGATGCTTCATCCCTTTACATTGCTAAGATGTTGGGATGAACAGGGATGTGTTACCTCACCACTCGGCCCAGATGCAATTACATCTTGGAGCCTTCACGATGTACTGAACAGTCGCAGTTTAGCAGACTTTGTAGTGCTCCGAGGCGAAGCGAGCAAAGTGAGCCGTAAGCCTGCCTGTTTTGAGATGCATCTTAATTCATGAGATGCAACATGTGCATGTGTGTGTTTGTGTTCACTGGCTCCATCTTCACTGTCTGTTTATATTAAGTGTGGGAGGGGGTTTCAGTGGCCAGGAACAAGAAGCCAGGGACAGTGAAGCCGAGCCAGCTGCTACAGTGCCTCCAGTATCACAGCCTCACTTTCTATTTCTCTCTCCTCACAGAAGGAGAGAAGGGAGCTGGAGATAGTGAAGGACCTCACAGGAAATGCAGAATAGATTCAGAGAATTATCAGCATTTGCAGATTTCCCTTCTTTTTTCCTCTCTTTTCTTAATGTCTCTACTTTCCTTCTGTCCTCCTTCCCTCACTTCCCTCCATTATTCTGCTTCATTACTCACTTCTGAGTCTCTTAACCTTCTATTTTCTCTCCGTCCCTCTGCAGATCTCTAAATGGCAGCTTTATCCTCCTTGGCCCCTGTGGGTCTCAGCAGGCTCATGTCCTTTGAGTCAGGAGGGTTTACAGGTGTCCCTTTAGGGCTCCTGCCGTTACAGCAGTAGCGTCCCTCAGGGCCGTGTGGGGTTTGGCCTGTTCTCTCACATCTTTATCTGCAGATACACCCAGGGGTGGATCATTAACACACTTTACCTCAGCTTAAGGGAGCTACAAATCCAACTCTTAAAATGGACTGCTTAATGCTGTGACTTTTGTCTGTTCGATTCCACCATCTTTCCTCCTCCTTATTTGTTTTCCTTTCTTTACTCCTTTTTCCGTCTCCTGGCTTCCTTCTCTGTATTCTTTCATCCTTCCTTTCTCCTCCATCATGTAGACTCATGATTTCTGTAGAGCTTTCTTTCTCCTATCCTTCCTTTTTACAGTTCATCCTTCTACCTATTCTAATATCTGTCCTTCCTCACTTCCTTCTCTTGGTCCTTACTTGCATCACATTTAAAAATAATAATAACTCTGGTCTTAAAGTGGAAAAGTTCCCCAGAGGGGGGAACGACAGGCTATTCTCTGCCTCCTGTCACTATTTCTGACACACTTAAAGAGGAAATAGTAGAAATAAATGATCTATTTCTATTTCTTTCTCAGTGCCATCAAAATCAGTGAATCAGTGACAGTGAAAGTCTACAAGGATCTGAGAGGAGGGGGCTCTGATGATGAATCTTTGAAGAGAAATGCAAACTGCATTACATGATTTTCCAAGAATGAAAACAACAATCCTGTGGACTTCATTGAATTATCATCAGTTTGGGTTGAACAGGTAGAATCACTTGTTCTTGTTTCTGCATGAACGTACAGTCATCTGATTTCAAAGGTTTGTCTTTGTTCAGGTTCTTGATCTGTTTCATGTAAATCAGTGAGTCAAAGAAAAGCACAACACCGTTCTGAATCATCACAAAGGTCCTAGTTCAGTTGTGTTCGTGTCAGTATCCAAGTCATTTCCTGGTCTTCATGGGAAATCAATTTGTCCCACTTTCTACATGCTTCACTTCCTCCTACAGCTGTCACCCAGTGTAAACACAGTCACAATACACGCACACACACACACACACACACACACACGGAGCTAAACCAAACACTTATCAGGTACACGCATACATATTCATTCACTGTAACAGCACTTCAGCTGACGAGTAAATTACAAAGGAGGACAGCAAAGATGAAGAAAGTCAACGTAGCAAGTGTCTGTGTGCGTGCGTGCGGGCTTGTGTGTGGGAGAGAGAGAGAGAGGAAGCTTGGAAACCTGGCAAGCAGGTCATTAACCCAGACACACACACACACACCTTTTTATAGCCGTTTATAGAGTGTGAACAGAGGTTAACTGCACATCTGCAGGTCTCCATTTCCACATGTGATCAATCAAATTGTTCATCATTACTTTCATCATAATTTTCTGATTCTGCATTCTTCTGCAGCATGGAGGTAAAACTGCAGGAAAAGTTCAAGCTAAGAAACAGCAGTAAAACTCTACAACATATTGACCTGAGCACTAAAACTTGGAGGATTTGGAGCCAAACACATAAATCCATCCCATCATTAATGAAGGAGTGAATGGGATGTCCTGAGGGGAGCAGCATGGCAGCAGAGGCCCTTTCCATCTGTCTTCACCTTTACACCCTGCAACTCACTGAGTATTATTCTCTCTGCAGCTTTATTACTTCCTATGTCTGACTCTTGCCTTAATTCTCCTTAAACCTCCTGACTTTGGGGGTCTGCTGACAAATATCTTAACTTCCTGTGTATCTACAATAAAACATCCATTATCCTCAGCCACAGCCTGTCTTACCCATCCCATCCTCTTTGACCTCATGGCTCAGATGTGTGGACCATAGACTGTATAAATAATGGACATAGTCTCAGTGACGTCACCCATTGGTTTCTGAAGAAGCGTTTTGAATCCCGAATTGCGCCGCCGCTGGGGGTCGCCATATTGGAAATGCCAGAGCCGGCTAATCCAGAGGCAGACAAGGAGGCGGAGTGCGACCGAGCTAAAGCCTATTGCTGAGCTCTATGGGCAGGCCGCATGAATCAGCCAGCTACGGCTATGAAGCTAGGCTATATGCTCCTCAGCGTAGCTAGCGGTTATTAGCCATAGACTGTACAAATAATGAATGAGCTAGTTTGACTTTGCCAGGAGGAGATTCTGTCGGTGACTGACTGCAGGTGTTTATTTATCAGACTAAAGAAGTAGCGGACATGCTGCTCGCTCACCCGGTGAGCACGTAACAGGAAACTTAAAATAACCGATCTTCTCATCACTGCAGTCCGTTGTAATCTCTTGAACTCCTGACTCCTATTTACTGGCCAACGATTAAATAAATGTTTGACAAACACTGCACAGGCTAAGAAGTAACTAAAGCGAGCACAGTATACCTGATACTTAGTGCTAAAAATATTTCAGTACAGTAACACTAACATTTAACTCACCGAAAAGCTGGAGCTCAGACTTCTTGCACAGCCATAAAGTTCCATAAATCCCACAGAGACAGATTATTTGTCCAAACTTTGAAAAAATCCCCTCGCAACACAAACAGGTGAAGTTAAGCTCAGTGTCTGTGTGTCTGTGTTGACATCTAGCAGACAGCCAGCAGGATCCACCTGTCAATCAAGTGATCCGGCCCCTATGATTTAAGGCTTAATATTATTAAAACGGGTGTGTTATAAAAAAATTCACCCCACGTACAGTTATCTTGAACAAAAAAAAATGCTATTTATAATAAAACCATTTTTTGTACCAGGCTGAAAACATTGGCATTTCCCCACCTGCTGTAATGTTATTTCTTGTTTTCTGGAACCGGCCTCAAGTGGCCACTCAAGGAACTGCAGTTTTTTGCACTTCCGCATTGGCTTTATTTTTCAACACCGGAGGTTGACGCTTGGTGTGGACACACTGGTGAGGTGGGTTAGTGGATGATGATATTAATAGCCTCGACCTCATGAATCTTTCAAGCTCAATCAGATGAGAGGAGTGGGTCTCAGAGGATGAATTAATGCAGAAGCCCAGCGGGGCGTTTCTCTCGGCCTCTTTAAACATGACTTATGCATTAGTGCTTCATACAGTCTAAGGGTACATACTGAAAGAGAGAAAGAAAAGAGGAGATTATATTTCGTGCACACTCTTATGAGCATATTTGAGAATTAGAGTCTGCAGGTGAGTGAGCGTGTGAGCTTGAATAAGTTTCATGTTATGCATGAGTACAGAGGCATTTCTCTATGAATAAGTGTTTTGACCTGTGACAGGAAACTATAGCGAGAGAGAGAAAGAAACGGAAGCACGGAGCCAGAGAGAGAGGGGGGAGAGGTTAGGAGTTGTGGAGGAGAGAGGAAGTGTGGCAGGAGGTGAAATGTGTTATTTGGGAGAAATGCTGGGGGGTTCTGCTTCTTTTGTTCCAACCCAACCTCTGCACTGCAGAGCAACTTCACTACAGCACTGTACTGTGGGTCTGCCAAAGAGCAACATGCTGGAGGGTGAGGAGGGCAGAAACAGAGGAATATAAAAAGCAGAAACACAGGCCATCAATAATGCAGCTCTCAAAAACATCTTCTCCTAAACATTGTGTAAACTTATTTGAAACCACAGGGTGGGAAACAGAGAGACCTTTAATGAGCTGGTAAACACACTGAAGGAAAGAGAAGCTGCAGCTGTGAAACGCAGACATGAAGGCACACTTTCCTTCCACTGTAATAACAGCTCTGTGTCAAGCCTGTAAATTGTGGTCAAGTATTTACTGTTACAGGCAATTAACCTTTTTTCCTTTGGTCGTAATTAATATTAGAAACATCAGATATGCAGCTCAGGAACATGATCAATATCACAACACGAGGTGATTAAAACTCACGAGAGCAGAAGTAATGAGTAAATAAATATTCTATAGATGTTCTTTGTCCCATCGATGAGGCTGAAATGTGATCATTTTAAGTTTTGCATCATTCACTAAAAATTCCAAAACAGATCAACTGCAGCAAATCGTTACAAACGTGTGTAATTGATGCAGTTAACCTGCAGTTGTCACAAATTATTGATCCAACAGCAGGTTGTTGATTGATCTCCAATAGTATTAATGCACAGACACACCTCAGTGTTGCATAATATGGTCTGTTAGAAATAAGCACTAAAGATTATTAATAATCAGACGCAGGACACCACGCCTCTCATGACCCCTGACCTTTGACCTCTTTCATGAGCAATGACCCTTAAACCTTTCTCTTTGTTTGCATGAATATGGAGCACAGAGCTCGATAACACAGACTGAAACCACATTCAGCATCCCTAGTGCTCTTTTCTAATTTAGGTGCATCTGTTAATTACTGTTAACACTTAATCCTTAAAGTGATTTCACTCTGTTAAACAGCACACATCATACAAACAAGAGTAACTGAGATTCACTCCAGCAAATTAAGCTTATTGTGAGAAGCATGTCTTCAAAGCCAGAGATGCCAGGACCCAGTCTGAATGACGTCAACAACTTTGTACCAGCTGTGATGTGTTGAAGCTCAGTGTCAGCCTGTGGGGTTCATGTTGCTGGAAGTCTCATAAAAAGTCACTTTGATATTTTCTGCCAATGTCTCATCTACTTCTTCTTTTCTTTGTTTTCCTGTCCTCCCTCATCTGCAGCAACATTAGCTGCTGCTCCAGCACTTTAATCAGATGCTCCACCCTCACTGAGCTCAGGGCTCCTCTGTGGCCCGCGTGTCCTTGTGTGTCTCACACACACAGACACACACACATATGCCCCCACATGCACAGACACCGGAAATATTATACACACATTATCTGAAAGCCACTTTCTCCCATCATACTGAGTGGAAAGATGAGCCACCTGCTTCTCCTGGCGCAGAAGGTGAAAACACACAGAAACACACACACAGTTATGCACAAATAGCACACGTTCAACAACCTCTGTCACAACTGGCTGACTTGCAGCATATTAATATTCCCTGTCCACTTTCAGTCAGCGAGCTTGATTGAAAACTCCAGGACATGACAGGAAAGCTCCTCTTCACTTTGAATGGTTGAGATTTGATCCAGATTCCTGATATCAAATAAAAAAACAAAACCCAGAGGGGAATCCTGCTGGTGCTTTCCTTCTGAGTTCATCTCAAAGCCAGAGAACATCTAGTAAATGTTATCCCAACACACTGTGACACAGCATCTGTGTGATGCTGTGACCTCTGAGGTCTCCCTGACCCGACGGGGACTCACCGATCTCACAGCTCTCTCCAGAGAAGCCCTGAGGACAGTAGCAGCTGTAGCCGTCACCTTCTTGCAGGCAGCTCCCTCCGTGGAGACACGGGTTGGTCTGGCAGGGGTTATTGTCGACTGTAGAGACAGAAAAAGAGGGAAAAACTGGAGGGTTAACTGCCAACTGGAAATTATTCTTATTTTCCTACAGAGAAAGGCATTATGAAAGTATCTTATTATCCTTATTGAGCCCGTCCTCTCCCTGCTCTCTGAAAGAGGTAAAGACTAGAGTTGGCAGACAGCACAGAGACTCGTCCCTGTCTCTATGACTTTCTACAAGGTGACACATTGGCTGTTGTTGCATTTGTTGTGTCCTGCTTTGAATGATTCCCACCAAGCGAAGGACAAAGCTGAGTCGACCCCCTCCTGCCGTTCTCCTGCCTCTCATTCCAAGTCCTCCTGATGAGCCGAGGTCCTCATAAATTAATCTGCTCTTGCATACTGGCACAGGCACCTATTTTCATGGCACATTACTGTTGCTGAGGAGATAACTCTGTGCCTCTTGGAGGCAAATGTTTTGCAGATGAATGGTGGAGATTGAGGAGATAAAATTGTTATTGCTCTTATATTTTAGGATAGGACAGAGCGAGGAGGAGAATCTGACAAGGACAGTCAGAGCGTAGAGCTGTCATAATTTTTATTCTGTGTGCACAACAGGACTATAGGGACCTGCTAGATTAACTGGCTTTTTATTATCCAATCCTGATAGGACTGCAGCCCCTGACACAATCTGTCAGGCGGTCTAACACACTGCATATTCTCCATAATAACAGCCACACTCACTTAATAATGTCTGAGCAGATGCTGTGCGTATGTGTGTGTATTTCTGGATGTTTGTGTGACCCTGACTCATTGCAGGCCGATGATATATACAGTAACATCAGTGTGGGTTCAATTTCCTGTGAAACAGGGAGACAGACCACTGCTGCAGAGAGGCTGCTGTTGATACACGGGGCAGGAGAGATGATGAAAGACTGACTTTGAAAATGCAGAAAAATGATTCACTGAAAGACGAAAACCATCAGAGACAGACTCATTTCTTAAACCAACTGCAGGGAGGAAAAAACAGCACTGTATGTGAAGTGAAAACATTGCTCAAAGGTTAGAGGATGGACTGATGGAGATGGTAAAATCTGCAAGTGCTGAGCAGTGCATGACACGTAAAAATGCAGCATGTGGTCAGTTTTAGAGCGTTTTTCCACGAAGTAGCTGGTTAGTGCGATCAAATGTAATGCTCAAATGATGGTTTGCTGACTATTTACATTCTGTCCTTGCATCAAGAAACAGTTGATAACTGCATGTCACCAACAGTATCTTCAGTGTGTTCAGTAGATGAACAGTAGGTTGAAGACTATCAATAACAAAATAAATCCACTTTCACTGTTGCTCTCTTAAAATGAGTGATGTGAAGTGAAACCTATTCTTACTCAAACTTACCCTCATATCCTGACAGAACTCTGACCCTGACATATTTGAACTGTCTAAATGAAACATTTCTGCAGAGTTTGCTTTAAAAGGCAGCTCATGTGTCACTTTTATGAAATGCTTACAGTACAGTGGATTCTATGTGGCTGGTGTCTCTAATCCACCGTAAAATTAAATGTTTTTCTTGAAAGATCAAGGTGACATTTAATGGAGTTTGAAAAAGCATGTGTGTGTGTGTGTGTGTGTGTGTGTGTGTGTGTGTGTGTGTGTGTGTGTGTGTGTGCGTGCGTGTGTGTGTGCGTGCGTGTGCGTGCGTGTGTGTGTGTATGTGTGTGTGTGTGTCATTTCAAAATTCGAAGCAGATAATGAGCATAATGATTGGGTAAATAAGGAAGCAACTGAATCTAATAGTAGACATGATTACTGATTAGACAAACTAATGAAAGAACACCCTTTGGAAACACAATTTCTTCATCCATGAAGATCATCTGAGGGCAAAGTAAAATATCTAATTTTCTTACTGTTTTCTCTTATGTAGCTTCTATAGCAGCTAATTCATGTAAAAATAATCAGCCATGTGCTTCACCCACTATGACTGTGAGAAAGGTCTGTTAAGCATTAATACAAAATTAAACATGACTAAGAGTCCACAGATATGCAAGCAGCTCTGTGGGGTTGTAATTACACACATAAATTTCACAGCAATCCATAAAATATTTGTATGTCTCATCAGCTACCTCACTTCCTACAGTTCACTTCCTTGTCTCTCCTCTCCTCACCACTGATTGGCTCCTGTTTGCACTCGTTTTCTCCCCTCGTTAGTCTGATTGAGTTCACCTGTTCACTACCTGTTTAAAGACGGCTCTCCCTTTCACTCACTCTTTTGATTTCACATGCGGCGGCAGGTCAGTCATGGTTAGAGGAGTTTATCTTTTCAGGTATTCTGTCTCTATATTAATTTACCTTAGAACATTATTTATTCATTATTCTTTGAGACAAATTATCGTATTTTGACTTATTGATTAGTTCTAATATTGTGTGTTTTCTATTAGATGTGATCCATCCCGAGTGTGTTTGTTGTCCCTTTTGTTAAAATGCAATTACTTGATATGAGAAATAAACCTTGTTCAGATAATTTATGTTTCTTGGGATGATTTGCTTTCTGAACTGATGCCAGTGATGATACTTAACCTTTAAATCTTAACCTCCTTGAAACGGTTCATGAATGTCTGAGCAGCATTCTGTGACAAAGATGTTGATATATTTCACTTCTAAGTGAATACCTGCTGGTGGTGCTAAAGGAAATATTTCAGGATCACCAAAGTCAGAAGTTTTCCTCCGGGGACCATGAAGGTCTGCAGCATGAATGTTGAAATTGCTAAATTGCTAAAAACAACTGCACAATTGATGAATAATGAGAAAGGTCATGCCATTGATAAAACTAACATAGCATTTATCCACTACTAACTGCTCAGTGTTTAATTGCTCCTGAGACCTTTACTGTGCTGCTCCTCAATGTTAAAATCTACAGGTGTCATTGAGTGATGTTCTTCATTAAACATGTACTTAAATAACTAACTTATTTGTCTGATTCTGATAAAAAAATATATATATTCAGAAAAAATACCAATTGTAAAAAAAGGACCCAAAACTTAAAGGCCCTGGAAACTCGGCTTCAAATATCAAAAATGCATATATGATATCAGAGTTGAGTGTGTCATAAAGCATCCTCAAAAATCTGAGTGAAAATAAACGTTCAAAACCACTTGAAAAAAACTTTGCTGAAAAACGGCTCATTTGGCTGTTCAGACCATTTCTCAGGACTGTGTAGGTGTGGCAGATCTCATGTTGATTGACACTTGTCCACGTTCTCATGGTAACTGTCAACACAACAATGGTGCATGGGAAAGCAGTGTTTCCTCTAAGATTTTTTTTTCAGCAGCAGGGTAGGGGGTTTGTTGTACCACCCAGGTATGTGCGCATGTGCACATCATATCAAAACTATTGCTGTCAGGTGATTAAAAAAAACGAGTGCCAAGTAGGTTTACACATACAAGGGATTTGTTTTGGTGGTTTGGTGCAGAACACAGAACTAGAATAAAAAGACAGAAGTAAAAGACTTAAATAGAATAATATAAGAAATGGGCAATAAGAATGAAAATATAAAATACGTATAATACAAAATCTGCAGAGCGGATGATACACTGCAGCTTGCGCTTGTCCCTGGCAGTAGCAGCAGTGTACCAGACGGTGATGGAGCAGGTGAGGATGGACTCAACGATGGCGGTGTAGAAGTGCACCATCATTGTCTTTGGCAGGTTGAACTTCTTCAGCTGCCGCAGGAAGTACATCCTCTGCTGTCCCTTTTTGATGAGGGAGCCGATGTTCAGCTCCCACTTGAGGTCCTGGCTGATGATGGTCCCCAGGAAGCGGAAAGACTCCACAGAGGAAACAGTGGAGTCGCTGATGGTGATGGGGGCGGGTGTGGCTGCGGTCTTTCTAAAATCCACAACCATCTCCACTGTCTTCAGAGCATTAAGCTCCAGGTTGTTCTCACCACACCAGGTCACCAGATGGTCAATCTCCCACCTGTAGGCGGACTCGTCCCCACCAGAGATAAGTCCAATGAGGGTGGTGTCTTCCGCAAACTTCAGGAGCTTGATGGACTGATCACTGGAGGTGCAGCTGTTGGTGTACAGGGAGAAGAGCAGAGGGGAAAGAATGCAGCCTTGAGGGGAGCCGGTGCTGATGGTCCTGGAGTCAGAGACGTGTTTTTCCAGCTTCACGTGCTGCCTCCTGTCGGACAGGAGTCTGTGATCCACCTGCAGGTGGAGTCGGGCACATTCAGCTGGGAGAGCTTGTCCTGAAGCAGAGCCGGGATGGTCGTGTTGAAGGCAGAGCTGAAATCCACAAACAGGGTCCTGGCATTGGTGGCCATATGCTGGAGGATGAAGTGGAGGGCCATGTTGACTGCGTCGTCTACGGACCTGTTGGCTCTGTAGGCGAACTGCAGGGAGTCCAGGAGAGGGTCTGTAATGTCCTTGAGGTGTGAGAGCACCAGGCGCTTAAAGGACTTCATTACCACAGAGGTCAGGGCGACGGGTCTGTAGTCATTAAGTCCAGTGGTCCTTGGCTTTTTGGGGACAGGAATGATGGTGGAGGCCTTGAAGCAGGCTGGCACGTGACAGGTCTCTAGTGAGGTGTTGAAGATGTCTGTGAACACCGGAGACAGCTGATCGGCACAGTGCTTCAGGTTTCTGTGAGAAGCACATCACATGTAGATTTACCCTCTTTCTCGAAGGTTATTTCTTACTTACACACTTTAATTGCACTCTCTTCTTCACTTCATTAAGCTTTAATTCACAAACTACTTTAATCTGATCACTTTGCTTCAGTCACCCATAAATACCACCCGTGATAATCAATGTATTTACAGTAGGGACGTACGGACTTAGATAGACAATATCTCTACATTTCAGTATAATATTGTGCAGCTTTCTGGAGGGAGATCGCCAGGGAGCTATAAGTTTGATAGTGACAACCGTTTATGTGTGCATGTAATGTCTTAAAACCCTTAAATAATGATATGAAGGACCTCAGCTACCATCCACCAGCTCTGATAAATGGTGTCTGTGGTGATACAGACTGAGAGCTGAGCTGCAGCAGAATAGGACACTGATCCAATCTAAAGACAATTAGTAACGGCTTATTACACACAAATGAGACTGTTCACCAGCTGTCCACAAACAGAGGCCTGCAGGCTCAGTGCTGACGTCATGTGTACAGTGTGCAGACATGAAGCAGCAGTTCTGGATTCTGGACAGTCTGTGTCGCCCTTAACTTTTAGACACGTGGAGATGGCAGATTAGGCCTTAGATAGTTCAGCTTTAAACACAGTCGCAGATGTTGAGTCCTCTTCCTCGACATCGAGCAGATTCTGCAACTTCTCTTCAGTCCAGTGCAGAACAGAGATATGTTCCCCTGTGTGACGTTTACTTCATCTGAAGTCTTTCTGAGCCTCTCAGGAGGGAGATTATTTTAGTGCTGTGGCATATTTGGGAAGTTACTTCCCAATGTCGACTCATACGTACACCAGGATTAAAACTGGATCATAAAAAGGATTGTGATACAGGAAATGTTTTGCATCTTATGAAGTCTGATGCTGAGTGGTTAGAAAATGTAACATAATTGAAGCCTGCAGAAAAGGTTGTGCTAAAAGAAACACTGAACTAGACACAAGTAACTGTGTAAGACACACGTTCACACAGCAAACTGCACACACACACTTTACATTCACTGTATATCCACCTGCTTATCACCCGGCATGTTGCTGTGCTCGGACTCACTGAAGCTTGTAATAGCTTTGCTGAGACAGAGATCATGCTTTGGCCTGTTCAAGTGTTCCCCATCTATGAGCGTGACGAGCCATCACCTGGACCCAGCAAGAGCTCCCCTGTTAAAGTTTGAAGCTACAGTACGTCTCTAAAAGGTGCTGAGGCTCACAGAGCAGTTAGAGACATATGGACGGCTGAGCTAAACTGCAAAGTACGGCCTTAAATACAGTCGTTGCATCATCAGTGTGATGGCTCGATGAGTCCGTGGTGTGAAATATTCATTTTGTCCCTTCCATGATGGTTAAGTGAACAAGTGTTTTATGTGTTTAGTGATGATACAGAGCAAAAAAAGATATACATAAAACATTAGTTTGAGTAGCTCTGTCAATGCAGAATGTGGAGCCAGATGCATTGTCACATCTGAAGAGTAAATAAAGAATTTTCTGCAGATAATTAATAGTTTTTTCACCTTCATGAAATAGCTTATAGCGTAGAGGCGAACAGGACAAGAGGAGAGACTGAGCGAGATCTTACAGGCAACAAAGGTTCTTGTAATCAAATCAATGAGATGATGGTTCCATGATATCAGAACCATTCAGCTACACCAACCTGGGTCCTCATGTCTCTTTACTTGTGTGACATTTTTTTTATAAACATGAATTACCTTCCCAGATAGCAGCAGTGAGGCTTTTTTAAAACATTGAGTGTTTCAATCGCTCCTATCTAGAACTGTATCCAGAAATGCCAATAAGAGGCTGAAATGACAAAGGTCATGGTCAAAGTGTTCTTTTCCTGAGTCATCTCTTTGACCAGAATGAGTCCAAGGTTCCAGCTCCTGTCTGACAGGATGGACAGAAAAAAGCAGACAGACATACAGGTAGGAATATGATCCATGTATCATCGTGTCCTCACGCAGGCCAGACAAGTCACTCACTGCAATTGAGCTTCAGTTACTGCTGTGGAAAGCAGAACACACATCAGGGGAAAATGAAACCTATTTCTGCTGAAATCTAGATAACAGCTTTCTCACAGCACAAAGGTTTAGACCTCAATGCAGACTCAGATGACTGAAGGGATTTATTTACAGAGGTGAGCTGCATGTGGGAGGAAAGAAGCAGTTATGGAGACGGACAGAGGTTACGTTTACTTGTTGCTGGATCTGCTCTGCTTTCTGCTGATGATGTCAGCGCCCCAGCAGTCAGTCTGCAGAGTCAGACAATCTACTGTGTGCAGAGGCTGACAGTCTGCAGCGTGGACCATTACACCAAACTCTTCATCCATACAGTTCATGAGGTCGTACACACGCGAGCCCGAGCAGAGCAGCCTCTGACAGACAAGGATTGATGAGCTCTGCAGGGAGGGAGCAGCTATATCTGTCTGTCTGACCACATGCAGGGCGAGCTGTCTGTCTGCATTATACACGTGTGTGTATGTGTGAGAGTTTGAGTGTAGGGCTGATAGAGTTGAAAACAGCATCCAGACTGCAGTCTGTGATGTCAAACATTCAATATGTAACCAATTACTACTGAGCACACTGAGAGATGCAAACAACACCACATTACTGAAATGACTATGAGCATTCCAATATATCAAACTGTTTCCAGTTATTTATTTACATGGTGCTGTTATCAATTTACAGCCATATATTTATGGTGTGAGTCAATCCTGCAGGTGTTAGTGACACTTGTGGCATCTCCAGTCATCATTAATAAACTGCATGATCTGGTCTGTCAGAGGGGCAGGAAAACGTCCTTCTTGTCTTATCATCACAAACACATCATGTCCAGCTTGTTTTTTTTCTCCTCTTCTCTTCGATGTGTCTCATTTTCAGGGCTTTGTGAAAATAGAACATTGAATCAACACATCCTTTTTTATATTATCCAACAATAAGCAGACAAGACTAGAAGTAAGTAGGCAACTGTGCAATAATTACTATGCCAGGGGGTATTCTGCGAAGCAGGATTTGTGGTTATCAAGGTCACTAAAGGGTTAACTCCAGGTTTTCAGTACTGTAAAGGTGGTTCACTTCTTACTGGAGTATCACAATGGTAACTTATGCTGAACACCAGCAGGTAGGGTGTTCAGCATGAGCTATATATAAAAGGACCTCCTACTAACCATTTAGGTCTCTTTATTCAGGAGCTTTGAGAGCTGATCGTGAGAGGGAGGAGGAAAATAGTAAATAGTAAAACACTTCAGCTTTACACTTTGCTTTTTGATACGAAATATAATCATGGAAGATATTCATTTTGATATGCATCTACAACAGAGACTTGTACTTGTTATATTTATAAGATATGAAAGAAACCTTTAAACCACTTTCACTTGTGGTTTTATATTTATTTTATGTGCTCTCTAGGTCCGTTTGATACGGCTGAGGCTGAAAGAATCTAAATCATTCACAAACACCTGACTGTATCTCTGTATACCTCACCTGATTTTATAACCTTCACACCTCCACCCTCTATCTCAGTATCATTCCTCCTCTTGAAACTTGTCATTGGCCCCGTCACTGAGAGCTCCCTGCTGGGACACATCTGTGGGTGTGTCTGAGACAGAAGGAACCCCTCACCCGTTTCACCCACTGCTGCATGCTGCTTTGTGACTGATGCTGGGACTCCGCACTGCCTTCACCGACAGCAGGAGTGAAGTCAGTCAGGCAATATGGCAGCTCCTAAAGCCCAGCTGGGTGCTCTCCTCCTCCTCTGTGGCCAGAAAGTACCTCCATTTGAAATCATACCTCTCACTGTTAACCTTGATGACAGGCAGCTCCATTTATGACGGCGTGTGTCTGCATGAGTGACTGGCTGAGTCAGTGACAGATACGTATGTCTGACTGCAGATGGATAATATAAATGTGAAAGTAACATCTCAGGAATGCTGCTATTCACATCTTGTTAGGTGTGATACTCGCATAATAGACGTCCCATTCCCTCTGTGTCTGCTGAGCACTTCTCATCATAATAAATCCATCTCCACATTCTTCTTCATTTGACGCCATAAAAGCCAAAAGATCTGAAAAACGGCAAGGCTGTGTTCTGCTGTTTCTTCTGCATCCTTTGTCCTCTAGGAGGACAGACCTGTTAGATAGAGATAGTGAGGTGAAATATTCTCTCAGTGAAAGGAAGCAGTTTCCTGTCGTCTCATCTGATAGCACCTGAATGCAGTATTGTAACAGGTACTGACATAACCCGACCAGGTTAAACTCTCCCGCTCTGCACAGCCTCACAATGACTCCACACAGAGGATTATATTCCTTCTGACAGCCGCCTGCCAACATCTCTGTCTCCATCCATCCCTCCATCATTTCACAACTGGTGGCTTGTTGTAAAAGTCGTGAAAGTTGAATGTTTGAAAAAGAAGTAAATTCTCTTACAGCAATGCTTGATGTGATCATAAGGCACTGTACTAACAACACAAACACATGATGAAGAAGAGCATGCTGTGCCCAGAGGAAGTAAAAACCTGCAGCTCAGCATCCATTGTTACTGTGTGACGTTAACAGCACTTTGGTTTACAGGCCGACTGATCTTTAGAGGCTGTGAGACGAGAGAATGTTCATAAAAACAACAAAGCTTGTTTTTTATTTCTGCTGCAGATCTGATCCCAGTAACAGTCAAGAGATTCATTCATTCATCTGCCATAAAGGAGCTCTGGGTCACAATGTAGAGATAAAATACAGCAGCCTGTGATGGGGCTCCTAGAGGCTGAATAATCAGCAGGTTGTGTTGTTGCAGCAAAGATAAAGTATGTTAATGAGGCCATAAAAATGCCTGTTTAAGACAGTTTTTCTGTGTTTTCAGGCTCACTGCAGAATATTAGAACCAGTTTGATGGTGCATTAGCTTTACAAATATAGCTGCTAGTTTCATAAACCTTTAAATATATTAATCAACACTTGTGATCTCCAGAATATCAGTGATCAGTCTGATAACAGATGTTTTGCTTGAGATTTTTTACACAGAAAATCCTCCACTGAATTATAATTCATTTAGCTTCTTGCTGTGATGTTCAATTACCTTTTTCCTGTTCCTGTTTCAGGCACCGTACTTGAATTGTTCCATGGAGAGACAGAGTTTAATGGGATGCTGTGCTTGCACACGTGTGGAGACAACTTCTAGTTGCTGTAATGTGTAACCTTGTAAAACACATCTTATCATCCTGAAGACTGATAACTTCTATTTCTGCATTCTCCTCCTCCTTATTATTCTCTTTTAATCTCCTCCCTCTTCCTATTTCTTATCTCTGCTACAGTAACTCTTAAAGCGACAGGCTCTCCAGAGAGCTTTAGCCTGCTAAGGTCTGATAGCGGGTCTGTTAGCAATAGCACAGACATGCTAGCTAAGTTCGTAAAGCCTACCTATGACATTTGACTTCACCAGTAAGGGAGAGGAGTTACAATTATTGAATTGTCTCTGAGTCTGAGTATAAGCCAGTGTTTTGTTTTTTAATCATAGGCCACCTTCTTTTTGCAGCTCCGACCTGCTGAGAGTGGATAACCTTAACTACTTCCTGCTGTTACAGACTTTAAGCAAATTGAGTGGATTTTAAACTGCTGTGTATTATAATTATCAGCAGTCAGCGATGTTCACAAAGGGCTCAGTGTGATTTCTCAGCACAGAGTACTTCAGCTCATTTCCAGCACTTTGGTTGCTTCGTTATTCCCCTGGTTAACTGGATACAAAGCGCCTCTGCTCAGTCAGCACAGAGTGCTATGTAACGCTGTTTCATCCCTCGTCACCATGGAGCCCAATGGAGTATTTAAGCAGTGACGAGGATCCTGCTGAGGCTGAGGATCGTACAGGGGAAAAAATATGAGAAAATCAGGGAGGGAAAAAAAGGAAAATCAATAAACTTCTAAATGCAGCGTCGAGAATGTGCCCTGTCACTGCTCATGACTTCAAGGTCTCCAACAGCCAGCAGAGAGACTGAACATCTATCCACAGACCCAAACTGATAATCTGCCACCCCAGCCCGTCCCTGTCTCTGTTTATCTCCTTCTTTCCCCTAAAAAACTCAAATACACACACACACACACATGCACGCACGCACACACACACCAACACACAGACACACACACACACACACACACACACACACACACACACACACACACATTTCAGCCTACAGACTTTTCTCGTCCAAATGTAACACTCTGATTTGGTTGAGGGCTGCCTGCCATGTTATTGATGCTGCCAGAGGTCTGATCCATCTTGAGCCTGGGACAAGGCTGTTGTTAAGACAGCTATAACTCAGAGGCCTCCTGTTCTCTGTTTGCCAGAGTGTCAGACTGGCATTGGGAATTTAAATGCTGGACAGACAGCTGACATCACAGGATTCACCTGCATTACTTTGTCACCTCAAAAGGCTCAATGCCACTGCTCCGAACTTCTATACTTGTTGACTAGAAACCATTTTTGTAACTTTTTTGTGGTGTTACAAAGTCCCACAAATCCTGTCTTTAGGATTATACAATATGGAAATGAAGATATGAGTGATTAAAAAAGTCAAATGAAATGTTTCTGCTTTCTCACAGTGAAGGATTAAGACGTATTCTGTGTGTGTGTTTGTATGTGATGGTGTGACATGTGGGCAGCTAAATTATTTTGGTTTATAGGACTTCCTGCAGCTTCTGAATCCCTATCAGCTCATGTGTTCAGACACACTGAAGATGAATGAGTTACAATAGTTTAGCAGAATCCCAAATATTTCTGTAATTTTATAGAGACATTGAACATTTGGCAAACATGTTTTGGTTGATAAGATTACAATTTTGGACGAGGAGACAAGTGGCTCTAACCTTTGTTATGTTCGTCAACTCTGTGGTGAATTAAATATCAAAAGAAATCAATGAAAGCGTGCTGAAACAAGTTGAGTCAAACATGAGAGCAAGAGGCAAGTCAACATCGACAAACTGAAAAATGAGAGAAGAGACTGCAGTCAATTAGAGTCCCGTCTTGTAGTTTGTGTCTGCATTGATTTGTTGGCTGCTAGGATATCGGCCTCGCGACAGTTCACCTAATTGCACTCTTTGTGACCCCCTAATTACTTCACCAAGACCTGGTTGGTCTCACCTCAGTGCACTGCCCTGCTGTCTGCAGCTGTCTGTCTGTACCAACGTGGGAGGATGGGGGAGGAAAGGAAGAGGATGTGAAGGCAGAAAGAAAGAACAAGCCTGGATTAAGAATGCATGATGTGTGTCAGAGTGGGAGAGAGAGAGGGCTGATGTAGAATGAAACAACAAGAGACAGACACAGTAAGGAAATAGAGGTGTAGCTATTTGAGGCGGTTTGCAGAGGCTGTGAATTCAGGTGGAGGGCAGCAGCAGTGTTAACATACTGCTGTTACTGTACTGTATGACACCTCTGGATAGTGCTGATGTGAGTGATGTCTCTGACTGTCTCTGAGCAGCACACATAAATAAATAAATCACTTCTGATTAGATAATCATTTATAATCATGAAGATAATAATGACAAAGTTAACTGACTAAGAACAACAGGGAGCTCACGTACCTGATGGGATGAGTCCAAAAGCCCAGTCTGGTAAAATAATTCCAAAGGGGTTGTTTGTTTCTTTGGTGTCCTTGTTGTCTGTCGTTCATGCCCTTGAAAGGTGTCCACCGACTGCCAACCGCGAAGAATTCAGACACTGCAGACCTTGACTCCATTTCTGTCACGCCCACTTTGGAGTCTGAGGTAAAGGTAGTCAAGTGGATGATGCCCATAGATGTTTGAGATCCCTCACTGGGTGCTGGAGTAGCTGAGAGTTGACCCTGTGAGTTATCTGTGCTTGTTTTCTCCTTCTCTTCCTGAACCCATGAAATTGAAATAAATGGCTCCCCCGTGGTAGGGCGGTCTGGGGAATTTTCTGTGCCAGTTGTTGTAGTGGTAGGATCCATCCTCTGTGTGTCCCTGGTAATCAGGAGCTGCACTGTTGTCAGCACCTCCATTAAGGCTTCAGGAGTAGAAGACACCAGGTCATTTCTGTTCATGCCCTTTTGTGAACTTCCTAAAAAGAGGAGTGAAACCTGAATTTGAACTACCCTCTCCTCTTTGAGAAGAAGCAGAAGAGAGGTTCTCGGTAGGCCTGTGGACATAGAGGATCTCTCCCCTGGCCTCCTCTGCTGTGTCTGGCTCCTGGGAGCCCTGAGGTGGGGTGGTGGGTTGCTCAGATAGCTGTCAATAGGACAGAGTTGTGTGCTCTGCCATACTCACAAGCTCAGTCTGGCTTTGGCTGAGTGAAATCTCTGTTTCAGGACTCAGTTTGAAACCAAGTCAAGTCAAGTCAAGTCAAGTCATGCTTTATTTATAAAGCACCTTTAAAAACAACCTCAGTCGACCAAAGTGCTGTACAGTTATTAAAATACAATACAAATACAATATAATCATACATAAATATAATAATAATAAATAAAAGTAAAAATAGAAGCCAAGAATTCTCGCTTAGCTGGGACTAAACGCCAAGGAGAAAAGATGGGTTTTCAGTAATGTTTTAAAGTGCTCAACAGACTGTGCAGCTCTAACCTGGAAAGGTAGGCTGTTCCACAGCTTTGGGGCCGCCACTGAGAAGGCTCTGTCCCCACGAGTAGAGAGTCTGGACCGAGGTACTGCCAGGAGCAGCTGGATTGACGACCTAAGTGCTCTGGAAGTACTGTGAGGCTGTACGAGCTCTGATAAATAAGACGGTGCCAGACCATTTAAACACTTAAAGACATTTAATAAAACCTTGAACTGGATCCTAAAATTAACGGGCAACCAGTGCAAAGATGCAAGGATGGGACTGATGTGATTACGTCGTTTCTTTCCAGTCAGCAGGCGGGCGGCTGCATTTTGGACTACCTGTAGATGGTGCAATGCTGATTGGTCAAGACCAACAAACAAAGAGTTACAGTAGTCTAAGCGTGATGTAACAAAGGTGTGAATAAATTTCTCGAAATCATTTCTGGGGAGATAAGGCTTTACTTTTGCTAGTAGTCTTAGCTGGAAGAAGCTCGTTTTGACAATAGAGCTTATCTGCTTATCGAACCTTAAGTCACTGTCCAAAATAACACCAAGGTTCCTTGCAAAAGGGTGACAGTGAGACTTAAGGGTGCCAATGGCACTATCATAGCCATCTAAGAGATTTTTTTGGCCAAATAAAATAATCTCTGTTTTATTTTTGTTCATGGAGAGAAAGTTCACTTCCATCCAAGATCGAATATCATCGAGGCAGTCTAATAAGACCTGCACTGAGGTATATTTGTACATCATCTGCAAAGCAATGAAATGAGACATTATGCTTTCTAAATATGGATCCCAATGGCAACATATATATCGAGAAGAGGAGGGGGCCCAAAATAGAACCCTGAGGCACCCCACAACTCAGGGGGGAAGTGGCCGAAGAATACTGGCCGAGCTGGACAGAGAAGCTCCTGTCTGAGAGATAGGACAAAGGCAGCTGTCAGATCCAAAAGGACCAGGACCGCAGAGTTACCAGAGTCAACTGTTAAAAGGAGGTGGCTTAAAACCTGACTGCAACTTCTCAGAAATGCCATTTAAATCAATAAAGGACTGCAGCTGTTCATTAACCACCTTCTCCAAGACCTTAGAAAGAAAAGGAAGTTTGGAGATAGGCCTAAAGTTGGATAAAGCTGTGGGGTCAAGATTATGTTTTTTGATGAGGGGCTGTACCACAGCATGTTTAAAGGCAGCTGGGACACATCCAGACATCAAAGATGAATTTATCAGATCCATAACACAGGGCCCAATGATACGAAAAACGTCCTTAAAAAGACGGGATGGGATGCTGTCAAGAGGACAGTAAGAAGGCTTGAGGTGCTGGACAATATCAGTTAAAGCTGAGAGAGACACTTGCTCAAATGTGTCAAAAACTGCAGGGCAAATGGGAGAGACGGCAGGATCTAATGCAGACGGCAAAAGAGAGGACCTAATATCGGAGATCTTGCCAATGAAAAAACTTAGAAAATCTTCACACAGTTTAAGGGTAGGAACAACACCATTGTGGTCACAGGGGTTTAAAAGAGTATTCAAGGTACTGGGGTTTATGGCTATTGACTGACACAAGATTAGATAAAAACTGACTCTTGGCAGCTTTAACAGCTTTCTGATAATGCAATAGACTGTTTTTTAAAATGTCCAAAGAAACGTGTAGATGATCTACCATCAGAAGCGTACCATAATGATCCTGAGTATGTAGCACAGAATGATTAAACGCTGCAGAAAACTCAGAAGCAGTTGAATGGTTAACTGTGCGCACAGTTTAACATGGGAGTGAGTCAGTGTAACATTAAATAAGACAGCAAAGTGATCGGAAATATGTGTGTCACAAATCTCACTGACATTTAACTGCAGACCAAAGGATAATATAAGGTCCAGTGCGTGTCCCTACTCATGTGTTGGATCAGACACAGACTGAGTGAGGTTAAAAGAGTCAATGAGATTCAGAAAGTCTTTCACCATGGGACGGGATTCACAGCAGACATGGATATTAAAGTCTCCAACAATTAAAAAACGATCTTAGTTCACTGTCACTCCTGCCACAAAGTCTGTGAAGTCCTTTATAAAATCCTTATTTAACTGAGGCGGACGATAGACCACAGCGCACAGGACGGGTGTAGTGAAGTTTACAGTGAATGTCTGCAGCTCAAAGCTGGAGAAAGAGATCAGCGGTGACAATCGACATTGAAAACTGGATTTAAATACAGATGCTACCCCTCCACCTCGGCCGGTGGTTCGGGGGGGAGTGAAAAAAGAGACAGTTAGGAGGGGGCAACTATAGAGACAGGATAGGATAGCGAGGATCGGTCCAACTGGCGGAACGCCAATCCAAACCCACCAGGGAAGCTGCCTCCTTCACTGCTCCCCTCCATTTCCCTCTCCTCTCCTGATGCAGTTCTGGCAGCTGATGGACTGTTAGCATCGTCTCCGTCCTGGTCTCTCTCCTGGTCTCTCTCCTGGCCTGAATAGTTCTCGGGATTGTCCTGTCGAAGGGAGGTGGGCAGGGTCATCATCTCGAGTGGCCCTGCTTTGGCTTCCATAGGCTCCCAGGAGGGACGTTTGCCCACATAAACCACAGTTCCAGGGGGGCTTGGTTTGGAGCCCAGCATTGATTTGAACCAACGAAAGTGGTGGGATCAAAGGTCAAGCTTCCTCTGGGACCCTTGGTTCCAGATATGTTGACATGTTCACTGGGTGGTGATGTCTCATTGGGACCTGATGAAGTGAATTCTAAAGGGAACAGAGAAACAAAATAGACTGATTGGTATAATTTCATTATGTGGGTGGGGAATGGTGGGTGTTTAATAGGCAATTAAAACTCAATTCTGGTTACATGAGCCACACAGAACCCTTACAGTGAGCACAGTGTCAACACAATTCTGCAAACATGAGTCTGGATCAGCGATGTGAGTCACCAGGATTTCTGGTGTGGGCGATTAGTTTTTATTTCATATGTTCTCTTTTTCTCTGCCTGCACCACCAAGTCTTTTTCTAGGGGGATTTATACTTTTAAATGGCCTTTTAAAACACCAGTGTGTAAAGTTTTCATTTTTAAGTATTATCTAAGTTATCTAGATGCAAGTGGTGTCTGGAGAGATTAAGTCAGAGACACAAACACACCAACAGGATAGAAAGATGCATTCAAAGTAATTTCTCTTCTCTGTTCCTGTTTTCTTTTCCGTCTGGATTCTTTGACCTCAAACAGCCTCCTTCAGGAACACACTCTCCTGTGTGGAAATACACAGGAGCACTTGCATTACGTTAAGCAAATGACATGCTCCATAACAAGCTCCCATCTCAGACCTGTTTATTTAGATGAAGTGGTCCACTGCCTTATCAGCTTAGAGCTTTAAACCAAACACTGTCTGCACGCATCAATAATTAATTCTGTCTGCATGTGTGACTCACGGCTGGCGTGTGTTTTTTAGGGCAGCAGTGCAGTGGTATGGCATGTACAGTGATACAGCAGCAAGTGTGCAACACAACCCAACATAACAAATCACCCTGAGAGGGAGAACATACACAAATATGTCCATGCATAAAATATTACAATGTATGTTAATTATTCAGAAGGTCCGTCGTTGCCTTACGCCTAAATGAGTTTTATGAGCCTGAGGTTCATTTCCATAAGAGCCATGTAGACCGGCCTAACTGTTCTGTTAATAATACAAATAGCTAATTACATACTTTTACTACGACTGGTGAAAGTGTGAATAATTAAATACATTAATCTGGTTTGATCATCTATGTAATGACCCATGTAATGAATAAAATGAGATGAAGACACAGCTTGCGAAAATTTCATGGTGCCGTTTTAAACACATACGGAAGCTACAACTCAACAGTGAAATGCTGAAAAACATACTCATAATAAACCCTGTTCAGACAGTAATTGTGTGCTTACACTGTAACTGGTTCTGCTGTGTTGACTCCACTTTACTGGAGTAAATGGGCTGAGAGAATCTCTCGGGTCAGACAGACATGATATTAAATTGTGAGAGGAGGCTGACAATGAGGCAGAGAGAGAGATGGTAGTGATGCCACTGCAGCCCATCTGAAGTTATGGCGTGTAATAAAAGAGACTGAAGGGAAGTTATGCGTGGCAGTTTGACTCACGTCAGGAGCATCTACACTGAGTGTCAGCACAGACAACTCTTTGTGTTTTTTCATAAAAATTCTGTCTGGGGGGTCGATGACACTGCTGTGAAGCAAATACGCTTTCCTTGACAGGCTTATGCGTGGAGCTCATTCAAAATCAACCTTCCATTGTTGGAGGCAGATCGCTCCACTAAGGGCTTAACAAAATGATGCTCGAGGAACTACTCGGTGCCAGATCCCCGTGGCCACGTGATGGCCACGTCTGGCCCATGTATTTGAAACACAAGAACATGCTGGTTTAAGAAGAGCCATCAGTCAGGCAGCTTTCTGTCACAGCAACGTTAAAGAAACAAACGATTATTCCTCACCCCTCTTTCTCCGTCTTCCCCTCTCTTCCCTCCTCCTTACTCTACTCATCCCCCTCTTGTGTTGCTCGTCCTCCCTGTAGTGATCATTACCGCCTACCTTCAGAGAGTCGGGGCTTAATTGGCAGAGACATAGATGGAGGTGAGAGCGAACGGCAGAGCAGCCCTCCACGTTATTTGGATACGGCTGTGAATAATGCATGCAGACTAAAGCTTGGATTTTCATTAATACCTCGTGGGATGGTATTGGCTTTCAGGTAGCACAGCAGTGAGTATTTATATTAATAAAGCTGCTGATTGCTGGTCAGAAAAGCCTCTCACCTTTATTGAATCATTCCTCTGGCTGTCTGTGGGAGAGACTTCAGTCTTTGTATCCTTCCTCTTGAGCTGAAGCCAAGGATGTGTTATTTGTGGCGGCCATTAACAGAAAGTTGCTTCTTCAAGCCAAGGTTTTAGCACACAGCTCCTTTTGGCTTCTATCTGTACTTTTCCTTCTTTTCTCCAATGATTGCTCAGCTCTATTAGACTTTACAGAATGTCCATTGCCCTGCTAGTTATTTGTCCAGCAACCTTCCAGTTACAAATTAAAGTCAGTGATTTAAGGTTGATATCAGGGTGCTTTCTTGAAGACATAAGCTGAAAGGGTGAATGCTGACCTTTTCTATCCTTGCATGTGTTGTACTGCACTGCAGCACTCATGAGGGTAATTCACTCCACTGTGGATGTTACCCGTCTGACAGGGCCTCCAGGTTCTTCAGCACAAACACACTCTAACTAACAATGGGCCCCTGCATTTGTCAGGCCTTTTCCGACTCCCCAGAACATTTGTCCTTATTTCTTAACAAAGCTTTCTAAAACTTGATACTTCAAATTGCCCTGCAGAGGAAGATATTATAGCAGACTCAAGCAAAAAGTAGAGAGGTTGGAAAATAGAGAAAGAAGCATGACATTAATCCTATATTTACAAGGGACAGTTAAATGCACCACACCTCTATTTTAAATAGAGCTGTTTTAATTTAATCTAGATTCTGTTTACATTTCCAACTTAATTACATACTAAACACAGACACAAGTTAATGATGAGCTCATACCGTGAACAGTGGATGGAGGCTCGTCAGCAGATGTGCTGGAGGCTCATTCTCCTGGCTGAGTGCTGGTGTCACTTTGCCCTGTGATTTGGACTGCAGGCACTAATCGAACCAGTGGCATCACCTCTTTCTCCTGCTCAGACAGACCTTCCTCTGAACTCTGTAGTCCACTGGTAGGAGCCCTGAAGGAAAAACTACCACTCCTGTGCTCCATGATGGCATTCTTCATGGTGCCCTTGTTTCCACTGGGGTTTGGTTCACTCTGGTTTCTGCTGGATGCTTCTCCCTGTGTCTGGTTCTCTCTTGATATTTCCTCAAGCTCTGAAGGTCCCTCCTCTGTCTCCTCCACCCCCTCACCTCCTCTCCAATACCTAAAGGGCTTCATCAGAGTGTTAACAAACTCAGCCAACACACTGTTACTAGTCTGAGCCTGGGGAGTGGAAGAAGCTATGGAGGGTAATGTAGCGGTGTTAGATGATCCAACAAAGCCTCCATCTTCTTCTTCATGAGCAGAACCTCCATGACTCCCTGAGTCAGAGAGGCCCAAAGCGTTGCTTCTCTTTGGGCCATCAGATTCCTCCTGGCTGGGCTGGCTGCTTCTTACTGGCTTTAAGTGGACGACTACGTGCTCAGGTAGAAGTCTTGGAGAAAGGGGCTCTGTGCTGGGCTTCAGTGACTGAGGAGAGGGTCTCTGCTGCTGGGTTGGTGGTCTGGTACAAAGTCTGAGTATCTGCAGCCTGGACCCCCGCTGGCTGGTCGGCTGCAACACATGAAAGCAACATTTTACCAGGGGAACAGCTTTGTTTTTCATGTGACTTGTTTTATCTGCTGCTGCATGACACAGCACTGAACCTCACTTTACCTCCCTCCTTCTATTGAAGTGAACTAATCTTAACATTCAAACGTTCAGCGCTTGCTGCTCTGTGGAGAATTTAATCACGTGGGCCTAATTTTTTTTACAACAAAACCCCATCAATTTTAAATGAACAAACTTCTAATATTATTTTGATTAACTATTTAACAAAACATATTACAATTTTTCATTGTCTTTCAGCTATCTGAATGCTTTATTTGTTTTAAATATTAACGTCAGTGTGCAATAAAGCTGATGAAGAGGTTCATCTATCAGCTCTGTGTGTTGATAAATGCACTGCTGCTCTACTCTCATGCTGTTAGCTTTAAATGATTTGATTAAACGACAGAGGCTAGCTCCATGGTATGACTCGGATACTAAACTGAAGCAAATGTCACGTAAATTTGAAAGAATTTGGCGATCCACCCAAACAGAAGAATGTCGTTTACTCTGGCAAAATAGTCTTAATAAATACAGGAAGGCCCTACGGCATGCTCGAGGTGTCTACTACTCCTCCCTTACAGAAGAAAATAAAAACAATCCCAGGTACGTTTTCAGCACTGTAGCCAGGCTGACAGAGAGTCAGAGCTCCATTAAGCCATGTATTCCTATAGGCCTCAGCAGTGATGACTCCATGAGCTTCTTTAATGACAAAATCCTAAAGATTAGAGTCAAAATTTGTAACCTCCTGCCGTTAACTGGTGCAGATGTATCTTTGGAAACTGTTCAAAAACCTGATGTTTACCTTGACTGTTTTTCTCCAATTGACCTTCCTGAGCTAAATTCTCTGATATTTTCGTCTAAACCAGTGGTTCTCAAACTTTTGCTGTCATGCCCCCCTTTGGAGAAAGAAAAATTTCCAGGCCCCCCACCCCAACAAAATTGTCACAAATGGGTCAAGTTTAACTTTTATCAATTTCCTGTGCAAAAAAAACCAAACTATTTCAATTGCTCCATCAGACTTTTTCAAATCGAAATATAATAAAATGTGCAATAACTTTTTCAGAACAATAACAATAAAGTTCAATTAGTGCTAAGAAAAACAACAAACAGATTTTTGCTGCAGCTGCTAGACTTTTCATACATGTAACACAGACAGGTCTCTCTTCATCTCCTACCATATTCGCTGTGAATCCAAGAGCAAGATAAGCGTCGTCATATTTTCTTGACTTCTTGGATTTTGGCGGTTAATCAGCATTTACGTCGGCCGATGTTGTCTTGTTGGTATCTGACGCGTCAGCTGTTTTTCGTTTCACCCCTGTAATATACTTGTCCATTGGCAATGCTAGACTTTTTCTGTGTGTGTGTGTCTGAATGTAAAATCTGTCATGGAAATCACCAGGGCAACGAGTTTGTGTACTGTTCCACCCGAAAATGAGTCCGGGTTGTCCGACGTCAAAACATATTTCCGCCTGCTACATTTTCCAAACGAAAACAAAACAAAACAAATGAGCGGTGATGCCGCCGTGCCCCCCAGGGGGGGGCGCGCCCCACAGTTTGAGAATCACTGGTAACCATCAACCTGTCTTTTAGTCCCGATTCTAACCAAGCTGCTTAAGGAAGTCTTTCCCTCAATTCGCACTTCTTTACTAGATATGATCAATATGTCTTGACAGAGGACTTCTCTCTGTACTCGTCCTGTTAGATCTTAGTGCCGCTTTCGACACGATAGACCATCACATCCTGTTACAGAGACTAGAATATTTAATTGGCAGGATCTGCATTAAGTTGGTTTAAATCTTATTTATCAGATCGATCTCAGTTTGTCAATGTTCATGATGTGTCCTCTATGCACACCAAAGTCAGTCATGGAGTTCAACAAGGTTCTGTGCTTAGACTGATTTTTTTTACCTTATATATGCTTCCTCTTGGTAATATCATGAGGAAACACTCCTTTAATTTTCATTGTTACGCAGATGATACTCAATTATACTTATCAATGAAGCCAGACGAAACCAATCAGCTATCTAAACTAGAAGCATGCCTTAAGGACATAAAGATCTGGATGACTAGAAAGTTTCTGCTACCTAATTCAGACAAAACTGAAGTTACTGTGCTCGGCCCCAAACACCTTAGAGATTCTTTCTCTAATCATATAACTGCCTTAGATGGCATCAGCCTGGCATTCAGCACTAATGTTAGGAATCTGGGAGTTCTATTTGATCAGGATATGTCCTTCATCTCCCACATAAAACAAATATCAAGGACAGCCTTCTCTCATCTTCGCAACATAGCAAAAATCAGACACATCTTGTCTAAAAACGATGCAGAAAAAGTCCATGCATTCGTTACTTCCAGGCTGGATTATTGTTACACGTTACTATCAGGCTGCCCTAATAAGTCACTTAAAACTCTTCAGCGGGTACAAAATGCTGCAGCACGTGTGCTGACAAGAACTAGGAAGAGAGATCACATCTCTCCTGTATTAGCCTCTCTGCACTGGCTCCCTGTAAAATCTAGAACAGAATTTAAAATCCTTCTTCTTATTTACAAAGCTCTTAATGGTCAGGCACCATCATATCTTAAAGAGCACATTACCAGTGCCACATTACCCCTCTAGAACATTGCGCTCCCAGGATGCAGGCCTGCTTGTGGTACCTAAAGTCTAAGAGTAGTGTTGGAGGTAGAGCCTTCAATTACCAGGACCCCCTCCTCTGGAACAATCTACCAGTCAAGGTCCGGGAGGCAGACAACCTCTCTTCTTTTAAAAGTAGACGTAAAACTTTCCTCTTTGATAAAGTTTATAGTTAGGGCTGGCTCAGGCTTGGACTAGCTCATAGTTATGCTGCTATAGATTTAGACTGCCGGGGAGGTTCTGACACACTGAGCTCCTCTCTCTCTCTCTGTCTCTGTGTGTGTGTGTGTGTGTGTGTGTGTGTCTCTCTCTCTTTCCCTCTGTCTGTCTGTCTCTCTTCCTCTCTCTCTCTTTGTCTCTCTTATCTCTCGTATCTTCTGGTCCCATTAACATTACTAACCATATATCTTCCATGGAATTCTCCCTTGTCTTGTAGGTTCCTGGGGATCATTGCTGCAGACCACCTGCTGCTGTGGACCTGCTCGACTGCAACAACTTCTAACATTAGTCTTTTTATCATTACTCTGCTTCTCGCGCTAATTTATTTTTTGCTAATTTTCACACTAGTGTACCACTATTATTGGCATTGTAACCATAAGTATTTATTACTTGTTGTTGTTGTTGTAACAAGAACATATGTTGTTGTTGCTCTCTTTGCCTGTCTCTATCCTGCATCTCCTTCTATCCCATTTTCGGCCCATCCAGTCGAGGCAGACGGCTGTTCAACATGAGTCTGGTTCTGCTCAAGGTTTCTGCCTGTTAAAAGGAAGTTTTTCCTTGCCAATGTGCCGAATGTTACTAAGTGCTACTCATGGTGATTCATGTTGGGCCTCTCTTTAAATAATATAACAAAGAGTCGGTCTAGACCTGCTCTTATTGTAAAGTGTCTCGAGATAACTTTGGTTATGATTTGGCGCCATACAAATGAAATTTGATTTGATTTGATTTGATTTAATGATGCAGATCTTTTGTTTCAATAACACATTTTTAAGCTGATAATGTGAAAGATGAAAAGTCACTTTCTTCCTTTCTGTGGAAATATAATTGTCAAATGTCAGTTACAATCAATAGAAGCCAGAAAAAGAAGTGTTACATTTTGAAATACGCAATATAAAATAAGATAATGTGGTGTACAATCAATTCCGCCCGATCACTACACACAACATACAAGCCCTTAAATCCACACAAGGGGGACACAAATGTCACACAATCTCTCTGCAACTACCTCATGTGTGACACAAACATGTCGTGCTAATTAATAACCAGAATGGAAGAATTGAAAGAAGTCTCCAGACCCCTCTGTTGTTGCCATGGTAATTACCACAATGATGGTGCATGACGTTAGTCAGTACCTGTGTAGCAGTAGGCGTCGAACAGGGTGGTGGTGTCGGGGAAGCCAGTTCGGTCGGGGTGGTTGTAGATGGTCCACACCACGGGCTTCTGCCTTCTTCCTCTCTGAGCTAACAGAGTATTAAATCCTGGTCACAGTGTTCCTGCGTGCTGCACACCCACAGCTAAGTGGACCCATGCAGGACTAAACCCACATTTATGGCTGAAGCTCCCGACTCCTACCTTGGAGCTGCTTAGCAAAGCAGTAGACATCAAACCTACTGACCTACTGCCGTAGGTACGGACTCCAGGTGAGTCCTATCGATCGGCATAGCAACCGGGCCGAGGCGACTGGATGGGATACCTGCAGAGAAAGTCCAGAGAGAGGGATAGAGAGAGAGAGAGAGGGAGAAGAAGTCAGAATCAGGAATTCTTTCAGTTTCTCAGTTTGCCTGTGGGGCTGAGAACACAACAATCTATATACTCTCCTACTGAGCAATTATTCCAATGACAGCATTGATTCCAGCAGCACCAGGGCACAGGCAGAGAGGCTGACTAAAAGATTACACTGGGCAAACAGGGACTTATTCAGTACAGTAAGAGACACACACAAATAAAGGCACAAACACCGAATCAAACATACATGCAAAAGACCCACATGCCCGCACATGACCATAAACCAACATTGTTTTTCTTAAACAGCAGCTTGTTTCTATCAGAGCAGAACAAGAAAACTAAGTCTTGTAAGTCTTTGGCCTCAGCCCCTTTATTTCTGCTCGTGGCTGATGAAGCGATGGCTGATGTCTGTATTTTTTCCAAGGTATTAATTGGACTCTTTCCTCCTGGCTCATGTGCAGTCGGAGCTTTCTGGATCTGGACCAATTAGAGTCGATCTGCTGCTGGAGCGACTTTGATATTAAAATGTAGATATGAAGAACACTGCTGAGAGACAAGCTCTGACTGGCTGAAACACAGACAGCAGCCTGACAGACAGCTCAGAGGGCAGCAGTAGTTAACTGCCATTCCAGTGTGCAAACAAACAATTAGGTCCAATTATTTTACACAGTTCTGTGTTCATAAAAACACCAAGAAGATCAAAATGACTTTCATGCTGTCATATTCATACTTCTACAGAATGCATCAAGTTTACTGCTGCACAATTTAGTGATCAGTGATTGTATTGGCCGATACTGCCTCTAGCACTCTGTGATTGGTGATCATCCCCAAACATTCAAACAGAGTAACCTTTTGTTTGCAGAGTGTAAATCCTCACCGTACAGTCTGGTCAGACAGCCAGCCAGCATCACAGTTGTCATATCCATCAGCAAAGGTCGCCTGCAGCTGCTCTGGGGTTGCGATGACTGCTGAGTTCTCCACACACACCCTCTTGGCGTCAGTGAAGGACAGGGCGTAGCGGTCATGAGGGGCCCGGTAGTGAAACACCACACCTGGAACACAGAGAAGCAGCGTGTGATAGCAAGTAGAGAGGACACTACAGAAACTAGTTGCAATAATGACCTCCATCGTCACAGAATTATGTATGACCTGCAACCTTTAACCATTAAAACATGAGCATGTACACGCTCACAGATACATGAACACAAAGCCCTCTAGACATCCCATCATGTTCTGACGTTGTTCCATCTGTGCAGGAGGAACAACAGCGTTCAGGTTCAGCACCCTGCGTACGTGAGTCTCATCTGCATCAGGCGCTCGGCTTATCATTAGACAGAAGAGATGTTGCCCATTGTTGTTGTTATTTTCCATTTTATTGTACACTGTAACATGCAATATACACACAATGACATCATGCTGCTGCTGCTGCACACATGATGGAAAGACAACAGAACAGAATGATCTACATAACATCAGCACTCCAGAATCTGGGTGAGAAAAGCATCATTTTGCCATTAAGATTGTAGCTCAGTCAAAATTTGAAAGCTAGCAATCCAGGATAAAACTGCTTTGGTAAAAACTATGTTAAGCAGAGCTGCTGAAAACAACTAGAATACATTCTTCAGCAGGCCGAGTGCTGATACACGATCAATAGTTCTCACATAAAGTAACGTTAGGCAGCCATATCTGAGCACAGACAATGGCTGACACACAAAATCAATTGCTATGTTCTCTAATTGGTGAGATAGGCCACTGACTCGTCAATATGTGCAAAGACAAAACAAATGGAGACAAAACGAGGGGAGAGAGAGACAAAGGCAGCAGGGGAGAAAAGAAGAAAAAGATGGCAAGAATAGGACGTCTTACAGGAGCTTAGGCACACACAAATGAGTCCATGTGAGGAGCGTGGCGGATTAATAGGATATTGATATAGCTGAGCAGTATCAATACCTGTTCATTAACACGTTAAGCACTCAGTGGAATTAATTGGCAGTCATGCTACATGGCAGACCACAGCTGTCTTTACACTAAGACTAAGCCCTGCAGATGGCTACTCCTCACCAGCTGCGTAATTGGTTTCTCTCTTCATGGCCTGTTAATTGAATGGACAAGAGGGGGAGGACGCAGGGTCTCCTATGTAATCTGACAGGGGTGTTGCTTACTAATTGTTTGCTAGCACTTATTCACATCTCAGTCTTATGCAGGCAATGTAATGGTAACTACTGTAGCGTGCTGTGTATCTGAGTAAAGATAAAGGCTTTGTAGGCTTTTAGAGCTGCTGTTAGCACCACCAGCATTGATTTGTGAAAACAGCAGCCGTGTGCAGTGGCTAGTGAATAGTGTGATTCCCAGTGGTCATTACAATATTACCTTTTAAAATTAGTGGGTGGCCTGGAAAGAATTTGATGAAAGCTCTAGAGATAAAAGTAATTATGGTTCTACTGCAGTGAGCTTCCTCCAGGTAGTCTGATAATTCCACAAATATGGGTTTCCTGGATACAGATCGGGTGATGCAATAATGGTTTATTTAGTTGAGCCACAAAAGCCTTAGTCTGACATATAAACCGACTCTTTAATATTGGTAGCAGACCTTGGAGAAGGGAGGGCTGCCGTACACAAGCGAAGATTGGAAAGTTGATATGATCTCCAGATTCTTATCTTCAAAACATTCCTAATAAAGCAGAACATTAAGGGGGGAATTCACTAAAGGATTGCACGGCTAAAACCTGTGCAAATGACACAAAAAGAATCCGAGTCATTATGCAAACATTCAGGGCAAATTTGGCCCCTTTGTATGTAAATGAACCTCGTGGCAAAAAGCACTTAATTCACAAACAGCACTGCTAACAGCGCCGTACAGTTAGAGTGACAATATTACCGTCTGCAAAGAGCTGGTGGTAACTGCAGCGCATTATTATTAGGGCTGTCACAAGTTTCCAGTGAACATGACGACAATTCCACCTTTTGTGAGATCATAAAATGTATTTGTGTCTAAAAACAATCTGTTAATAATATATTGTCATTATTATTATAATCGGGAGAGTAATCAGTCCGAGGCTGTGTGAGGCTCAACCTCGGCACACGGGCACACTTTGTCCACATGTGTGGAGACGGCCTGGAGCCGTTATGCATGACGGGGATTATTATCTGCACGAGCTGCTGTTGCACACTCATTTACAAAATGAAGCTGCATTACAGACAGCGACACTAACACCTGTCAAGTCTGGACTCTACAATAAACTGTTGAAAGAGCTGCCCCCTCCTGTCCCTGCTCATCATCGATCTGTAGATGGACTTGAGATCCCTCAGTGTGCGCTCAACTACTGTATGAGAATGCAGCACCGCACAGCAGAGAGCGGAGGTGCAGACAGGTTCTCTCCACAATCAGACGCAAAACAAGAGTAAAATGCACAGATCTGCGAAACTTTATGGCCGTGTTTGCGCTTGAATATCATCAGTGCAATTTGCTTTGTGAATCGGACATTGAGACGGAGCAGATAGCGAGTGCAAATGATTCCCAATTGATGGTGCTTTCAGCAGCCGCAATTAATTAATCGTGAATTCTCCCCCAAATGTTTTATAAGACCATACAGTGGGGTTTGTTGAAGCATGACATTTCACACCATAATTATATGACATCAACTCAAAAAGCAGTTTTATTCACCTGCGACCTCCAGAGGAACCGTGTCCTGCTCGACAGTGGGACAGACCAGAGTCACTGGAGCGAAGCCCTGACAGAGCGAGACTGGCATTGTAATGGTTCTCATTGTAACCAGGCAGCGTCACACGACCCTGGAAGGCCTTCTTCACCTGTCAGAGGAGGAAGGGGAATGGTGAATATATGACAGGAAAACAACTAAAACACCAGTGAGAGGTTCATCAACTTTTCATCTTCTATTTTACCTTGACCACGTTGTCTTTGGCCACCAGGACCGACTGTTCCTTCTGCAGGCCATCGGAGCCTCTCTGGCCCCAAACCTTGGTCCACTTGATCCTGGGGGGGTCGTGGGATGAACTGGAACTGGGGTGGAGGGTGAAGAGGCAGGGGAGGAGAATGGTTTTGGACAGCTCCTCACTGATGGTCTGATGGGTCACCTTCCGCATATTCACCACAGTGTCTGCGATGGTTACACCTAATGAGAGGAGAGGAGAGAGAATCAGTGTTGTCTCCTAAATGAGGCCACAGGACATTATTTCTCATTACATAGGAAAAATGTTAGTTCATTGCTTCTTGCAGAAGAAAACATGATTTGCTTCCAGGATCTTTAGTTCCATCAGATCATCCTGATAGTGGAGTAAAAGGGAAAGAACAGAAGCTCATTGTGTCTCTCTGATTATTGGTCATTGATCCAACAAACCATTACTGTGCTACCTGAACAGTGGGAGGCGGGGCCAGACTGTGGAGGGAAGATATCAAAAGTCCTTTTATAAGCTGTTCGTCAAACCTGGATATGCCTGATGGGATCGATATCAACCACCTCTGTGCAGACTGAAGAACCATCACCACCAAAGAGACACAAATATTACTTTCATCATAACAATCAGATCGATCTCAGTTTGTTAATGTTCATGATGTGTCCTCTATGCACACCAATGTTAGTCATGGAGTTCCACAAGGTTCTGTGCTCGGACCGATTCTTTTTACCTTATATATGCTTCCTCTTGGTAATATCATGAGGAAACACTCCATTAATTTTCATTGTTATGCAGATAATACTCAATTATACTTATCTATGAAGCCAAACGAAACCAATCAGCTATCTAAACTAGAAGCATGCCTAAAGGACATAAAGATCTGGATGACTAGAAACTTTCTGCTACTTAATTCAGACAAAACTGAAGTTATTGTGCTCGGCCCAAAACACCTTAGAGATTCTTTCTCTAATGATATAGCTGCCCTAGATGGCATCAGCCTGGCATCCAGCACTACTGTTAGGAATCTGGGAGTTCTATTTGATCAGGATATGTCCTTCATCTCCCACATAAAACAAATATCAACGACAGCCTTCTTTCATCTTCGCAACATAGCAAAAATCAGACACATCTTGTCTCAAAACGATGCAGAAAAACTAGTCCATGCATTCGTTACTTCCAGGTTGGATTATTGTAACTCAGTACTATCAGGCTGCCCTACTAAGTCACTAAAAACTCTGCAGCTGGTACAAAATGCTGCAGCACGTGTGCTGACAAGAACTAGGAAGAGAGATCACATCTCTCCTGTATTAGCCTCTCTGCACTGGCTTCCTGTAAAATCTAGAATAGAATTTAAAATCCTTCTTCTTACTTACAAAGCTCTTAATGGTCAGGCACCATCATATCTTAAAGAGCTCATAGTGCCATATTACCCCTCTAGAACATTGCGCTCCCAGGATGCAGGCCTGCTTGTGGTACCTAAAGACTATAGGAGTAGTGTTGAAGGTAGAGCCTTCAATTACCAGGCCCCCCTCCTCTGGAACAATCTACCAGTCAAGGTCTGGGAGGCAGACACCCTCTCTTCTTTTAAGAGTAGACTTAAAACTGTCCTCTTTGGTAAAGTTTATAGTTAGGGCTGGCTCAGGCTTGGACTAGCCCATAGTTACGCTGCTATAGGTTTAGACTGCCGGGGGGATCTGACACAACAAGCTTCTCTCTCTCTCTGTCTCATTCTCTCTCTCTCTCTCTCTCTCTGTGTTTCTCTCTCTCTCTCTCTCTCTCTCTCTGTGTTTCTCTGTCTCTCTCCCTCTCTGTCCCTCTCTCTCTCTCTCTCTCTCTGACTCTCTCTCTCTCTCTATCTCTCTCTCCCTCTCTCCCTCTCTCTCTCTGTCATATTAATGCAGCTCATTAACTCTGTATCTTCTGGTCCCATTAATATTACTAACCACATATCTTCCTGGGAGTTCTTGTGCTCCCTTGTCTTGAAGGTTCCTGGAGATCGTTGCTGCAGACCACCTGCTGCTGTGGACCTGCTCGACTGCAACAACTACTAACATCAGCCTTCCCAATAGTATCATTATTGTTGCTGCTAATGCTAATAGTAGACCTGTTGACTTCAACTTTTACAATTACGATTACCTCAGCCTTTATCATTACTCTGCTTCTCTCGCTAATTTATTTATTTATTTATTTTGCTATCTTCACCCTAGTCTACCACTATTATTGGCATTGTAACCATAAGTATGTGTCTGTTGTTGTTCATGTAACAAGGACATATGTTGTTGTTGCTCTCTTTGCCTGTCTCTATCCTGCATCTCCTTCTATCCCATTTTCGGCCCATCCAGTCGAGGCAGATGGCTGTTCAACATGAGTCTGGTTCTGCTCGAGGTTTCTGCCTGTTAAAAGGAAGTTTTTCCTTGCCAATGTGCCGAATATTGATAAGTGCTACTCATGGTGGATTCATGTTGGGCCTCTCTTTAAATAACATAACAAAGTGTCTCGAGATAACTCTGGTTATGATTTGGCGCTATACAAATAAAATTTGATTGATTGATTGATTGATAACAGCTGATGACAGAGAGAAAGGGTATAATAATGAGACATTTAGAGTGTGGTGCATCAGAACATCAGAGTTTTACGGTGATATAGTCATATATATTACATTATCATTGTCCTCTAATCCTATGTCACCTTGCCTAAAAAGGTGGCTCATTTACAGTGGAGAAGGAAATGTGAAATCCACTCTACGTCATACATCCATCCATCCATCAATTATCTATAACGCTTATCCTGTTCAGGGTCGCGGGCTGGAGCCTATCCCAGCTGCCATTGGGCGAAGGGCGGGGTACACCCTGGACTGGTCGCCAGTCAATCACAGGGCCGACACATAGAGACAGACAACCTTTCGTACTCACGCCCACACCTATGGGCAATTTTAGAGTCACCAATTAACCTTACAAGCATGTCTTTGGACTGTTGGAGGAAACCCCGGAGGGAACCCACGCATGCACGAGGAGAACATGCAAACTCCGCACAGAAAGGCCCTTGCCCAAACCGGGGTTTGAACCTGTGACATTCTAGCTGTGAGGCAACAGTGCTAACCACTGCACCACCGCCCATACAGTTCTTTGAAATTTGGAAAAAATAAATCAATAAAGATATCCCCTATTAGGATGAAATGTTTTTACATCAGTGATCATCTAACTTTCATCCAATGTTGTCAGGTAAGAATTGCACTGCTCCCAATAACCTAACACCTGAAACATATTCAATCCAATCAGTCTTAGCTGTTATATTAGTACAGGTTTCCAGTCTAACACACTAAACTAAGATGGTGACCATGGTAACCTTACCTGTTAAACATCTGTATGTTAGCATTTTCATTGTAAAACTGCTATGACTCAGCTCAAAGCACCACTGTGCCTTAATGCAGACAGCACAAAGCTGACGGCACCTATAATCTACTAGGATGTTCCTTCAAAACACATACTGTCTCCTACAGTGCCTGTCAGAAACTACATGAATAGAATTTGATCAGGAGAAAAAGTTATGTCAGAGGAAATCTAATATGAAGATGTTAAGAATGAGTGCAGCAAGAGAAGGCAAAAATAAGAAAGAACCAGAAGATGAACTGCATAGGTTTTAGGAACAGGCGATTTGTTTGAACAGTGGGGTAAATGATCCAGTTTTTATTTTAATCAGGGACAGTTTTCAATGTACACTTTCTGTGTCTTATCTATCTAACTATCTGACTATCTTCTTCACTCATGTTTGATTGACTTACTTGATTGACTACAGAGGCCGCCTCACCTGTCTGTAATTAGATGGCAGAGATGTGGAACAATGTTTTTCCCAGCGGTCACAGACACACCGCTGTGCAAGCTGCTCGAACACTCTGTCCCTCTGTCTGCTCTGTCATTTTCTCCTCCTCTCCTGTCACTCTCTTTTTGTCCTCTTCCTCCCCTGCAGTACGACCACCTGCTAGCTTTAAGATTAAAAACTTCAGTTCCTCTGCTCAACTACTGTTCATCTTATTTTTATTTTATCTTTGTTCTTTAAGAAGGACTTTTCATCAGTTCAGTTTCATCATATTTGCTGATTTTTCAGATAGTGGATGTAGTGAAGAGGGCTTTCTTTGTGCATGTGTGTGTGTGTGTGTGCATGTGTGTGTGTGTGTGTGTGTGTGTGTGTGTGTGTGTGTGTGTGTGTCCTGGAATGCTCACAGAGGTGAAACAGGTCATCTCTATTGAAGCACACACCATCACATTTTTGCCTCCCTGCAGATGCATAAACAGACATAAATATTCACTTCTCTGCTTCTCCCAGTGACATCGCCTTAGACCAGCACTACTTGTCTGACTCCATCACCAGCTGATGCTCTGCACGGCAGCATCAAACAGGATTTGTGCTCTGAGAAGGCCTCTCGTTTTGCACTCGAGAGCAGTTCAGCCTCTTGAGTGAGGTGACCTGTGAAACAAAATGCATGAGTCGTTCAGAGGCAGAGGGAGAAGAGGAGACGAGAGGGGAGGTGAGAAATAAACAAGCAAAGCAGTGCAGTAACCAGCAGTGATAACCCTGCAAGACCAGTGTTTCTGATCAGTTTGTTGTTGTTTATTAAATAAATGTAATAAATATTAATATAAATTTGGGTAAAAACATGTCTGTCCTGGGGGAGAGTGAAAATGAGAAAACTGAGGTTTAATTTAGCAGCTAGTTGGTTTAGCTTCGTACAGATACATACAATGAGTATCGGTTGATTCTAAGTACACTTAGATAGGATCGCACAGTGCATTATATGACCTGGCTCATTTCACAGAAGGAAATCCTTCTGAGCTTATGTTATTGGCTGCTTGGCTAGAGGCTCCTCCCGACTAATGACGGACAAAGAAACACTGATTTATTCTTATTTAGTTTAATTATCTTAATATTAATGTACGCTCATATTAACACTAATATTTTGCTAGCTAGTTTTGTCTTATGTTAGACTATCTGTCATGAGCTATACTAGTTTAGTTATGGTATAGTATTTGGATATCATTTCCTGTTTTACCTTGTCAGTTTGTCTGTTGTTGTCATGTATTCTTATTGTTTAGATTTGTGTTTGGTGTATTCCATGTTCTGGTCACAATTTAGTCTTCAGTATTTCACTTGTGTCTCTTTGGTTGGATCATCTATTTTCATTTTTACTTTGTCACCTTGTCTCTTGTGATATCCACTTCCTGCCTTTGTGTTTCCTACTTGTTTGATTATGTGCCCTGCCCTGATTGTTTTCACCTGCTCTTGATTGTCTCACCTGTGTCTGATTAGCCTCACCTGTGTCTGATTAGCCTCACCTAAGTTTATTTAGTCTTTGTGCTCCCCTGTCTCGTTGCTGGTTCATTGTTGTGTTACCTGTGTATTGTGTCATCCTGTCCTGTGATACCATCATCTTTTGTGGATTTTCCCTGTGGCTCCCTGTTGCTCCTGTGTGTTTCCGGTTTTTCCTTTGGATTATTCTTTTACCTGGACTGTAAGACTTTTTGTTCTAACATTTGGTTTTCTGTTTTGTCTTTTGTTGGATTATAGATTTTGCATTTTTGCATTAGTTAATTAAACTCTTTACCATTGTCTGCACCTGGGTCCTTTTCCTTTTTGTTTAAAACTTATACCATGACACTATCTCGCATCGCACTTTTCTCAAATCTCCTGAAGCCTAGTCATGCTAAGCTAAGTTTATAAGCTGTTTGCTTTAGCATCATATTTACCTTTCAAAACAAAAGTGTTCAATATAGTAATATTCTCCATAAATCTAATATTTTTAATGTTCTAGACTGTTGCAATCTGTTAAAAATGTTATTTTCTTTCCCTGTATTTCAGTTTACCGGGCCAGCACAGTATTGTTCTCTTTGAATTTGTTTCACTTCATAGCAGCAGCAGTAATGCACTTTCTCTCACACCAACAGAGGAAAAAATATGACAGTACAGAAAAATAGGAGCAGATTTGCCAACAGGAGAGGGAAATGAAAAAGGTAGCAGGTAGTGTTTGTGTAACGGGGAAACTGGAGTGATGTGATGTGGAAAAGCTGCCAAGAGGAGATGATGGAAAAGTGGAGATGCACTTTTTTGATTCAGCAGGATGTGTGTACAGACTGACACAGTGACACACTCATGTCCTCTCTCTGTTGCTCTCTCACACACACTCACTCAAAGAACACATCCTTTTTGAGAGTCACTCATCTTTGTTTACCGCACACTCACAGATGTGACCCTCCGGTTGAAACACACTAACACACACACATGGAGAGTTAAGTTGATCACAAGACAAGACACCTTGCAGAGAGTGTGATTGAAACAAAACCAAGCAAATGTATTCGTCAGCTAAGAGGCATCAATAAACCTTAACCTGTTTGTCAGTCTCTCTCCAGGTTCCTCCTGGTTAAACACCATCTGTGGAACATTATGCTCCTTATGTTGCCAAAAGCAAGACAGAGGCACAAATGAAGCCAACCAACCTTTACAATCACAATCTCATTCACATCCTCTCTCCTCTTTCACTCTTTCTGACCATTTTATTCAGACTAATGTTTATCTTTGTTTTTCAGCTGCTGCTGCAATTTGTAAAGACTAAATCAAATGAAATCAAGTGCAGGAATCCTCCTGAAAAGACTGAATTACATTGAAAGGGGAAACAAGTACCTCTACCTCTGTGGTAATGAATGTGTTGGCACGTATTGCCATGGTTATATAAAATCTGCATTTAGATGGAAATGTTATCACAAGCATGTCCCCAGAGAGACTGTCTTTTGTTTGGATATCTGTGTTTAATTTGCTCTTTGTCTCTCTTTTCTAAACAAGGCTCACCTGGCTGCTGGTGATAAAGAGGAGGGGAAACATTGAATCTGAATGTCAACACAAAGCAAGAACAGTGCAGAAAAAAAGAGTTCAGTAAAAGTCCTCCACTGTAAAACACTGGAGAGTTTAGTCCAAGCCAGTATGATAGGACTGAATGTTAACAGGCGACCTTTTATTGACCTCCTCTGTCTGTGTCTGTCTGCGTGTTGAGAAGGGCAAAGTGTGAGAGGACTCCTCCTCCACCTCCTCCTGGAAGTTTCAACAGCTTGCAGACATTTTCTTGTTTTCTTTCTGCTGGTTCACAGTGGCATCCACGTGATCATCAAATTGTTAAACACAGTGGGAGAGGCTTTATGTGGCTGCCACAGAGCTGCAGACAGACACGGGGGGCGGTGATGGCATTCTCACTGTAATAGGAAGACAATTGCAGACATTATTTCTATTTCTCGCCTTCTCTTTCGCTTTCTTTCTGCCTTTGTCTTCAATTTGTCCACATCAAAGCCGTCAGCCTGCCACTCTGCTGCTGGGACTGATCGAGTGCATCCTCTCCTGTCATCACCCGACACTGCTGCTGCCTGCGTATCAGCTGATTAAGTGTATGTTTGTGTTTGTGAGTGTAGAAATGTGTTTCTGTCATTACTCCTGCAGATGAGCTGTCCGACAGAGGCCTGGCAGCATTAGTTGATCGCTGTGTTAAAGAATGACAGCTGGTCCAACACAAACAACTGGACTTCAGTCGGGTCAACTCAGCTTGCTTTTTTATTTCTTAAAGTTGAACACTGCCATTCCTTTACTTCACTCCCAATCTCCACCTTTACACTTCTCTCTTATCATGCCTCAAACTCTTTGTGAGCCAGACTGTGTTAGAAGCATTAAAAAAAGTAAGTAAAATAGATGTTCTTACAAAAGCTAAATGTCAAGTCCCTCTCCACAATGTGGATAACTTGCTGACACATAATGAGGATGAAGATCCAGCTTTTTAAGCCAATCAGAAGAAATGTTAATGAGCTTTGAAAATATAAATCTGAAATAAATGTATTCAGGGATTTCACAAAATATCAAAATGGTTTCATGTCTTAGAAAAAGCTGAGAGGATGAGTGTGAGCTTTGGAGATGTCAGATTTGTTTTTTCTCCTTACATCTCATATTTCTGCCTCTTTTCGGAAGTGCTGTTGGGATTATCAGCAGATGGAAGGAGAGGAATAAATGGGCTATTAAGCTGTGACAGTTAAGTTTTAAAAGCCCCTCACGTGTGTTTTGGTGTTAAACCTTTTACTTCTAAAACTTAATAGCATGAAATATTCAAGAACCTGAAGATTGTTCTTAAGCCTTAATTTAGCATGCATCTCCCAATAAAGTTATATTACAGGTGTTGAGAAAGTTTTGAGCTCTTAAAACAGATTACTGAAAGTTCATTTATTTTCCACAAATACAGTACTTTAAAGGCATAACAACAAGGATTTTCCTAGAAAAATAAAATATAGAGTCTTACAAATATAATATATTATAAATCAGCACTTATGGGCCTCTATACATGTGTGTTGGTGAGTGTGTGTGTAAGACCCTTTCCTCTGCATCTATTCTGTTGTTTTGCTTTGCATTGGATGTTTTCAGGAGGGGCGCTGTTGTGGTTCTCTGAGCCAATCACAGCGTAAAGGTGAGTGTGGGTGTGGTTCAAATTAGCAACTGGGCCCCATTCAGACCAGCGAACACAGTGAACCTGTGCTGGACAGGTAGGTGCCTCAAACCGGGTAGGACAAGCGAACCAGCGGTTAGAATGCTAGTGCAAAGCTAACCGTCAGTTAGCATGCTAGCGCAAAGCTAATCGTCAGTTAGCATGCTAGCGCAAAGGTTACCGTGAAGCTGTCTGTGTTGGGGTTGGCGTGTTCTCGCACGAGAGAGTGAGAGTGAGCTTCTGGTGACGAAGAGCCCAGAAGGAGGGTCCCAGTTTGAATGTGTTGCTGACAAAATGCAGGACAAAACCTACTTATTATACCTTTAAATTCATTCTTATAAGATAATATATCATGTTTTCTTCTTGTCTGTCTGAAATGTTCTTTCATAAAGATCTTTAGGCGAGAGGACAAAACAGGGTGATTGCAGTCTCCCATGTGGTGCTATAGGTTCTGCTTATCTCTGATTGGAAGGATACACCTGTTAACCTTTATCACACATTACTCTGCCGCTCATCCAGCCCCTCTGCTTCCCTACTCGCTCTACAACCAGGTCTTTAAGCGGATGTTTTCACAAGTGTAATTGCACTGAGGACATCATTTATTGCATTCTTTGCATTGAACCTGGTAGGTGAAAGGAGGTCGATCCAAACTCAGTGTTCACCTATAGAGGGGATCAACACTGTGATATGCAGGAGGGCTGCACAAGTTGTCTGTCAAACACACAGTTGAGAAGTTTAGTAATGTTCTACTTTAATTATGAGACTGATTGTTCAAAGGTTTGCGTATGAACATGATTATGAGCAGTGATGTTCTGTCTACACTGTAGGTCAGATGACGGGGACGGCCTACAGCGTAATGAGGACTCACCACAGCCCACAGTGTGAAGCAGAAGGAGGGCCAGCAGGGGCTGCAGTCCACACACAGGCAGTCCGCCCTGCATCCTGCTGCACCTGCAGACACAGAGGAAGAGAGAGAGAGAGGGAATGTGAGCACACAATGGAAGCTGAGATCAACACATCGTCCTTGTGAGGCTCGTCTGACACACACTGCATGCTTGGTTGGTTCACCAGGTGCAATTCCCTGCCCTGTTGTGGGGCCACAGAAACCCTGACTGTAAATAATGAATATGGCATCTCTGCAGACTTAGCAGGCCGAACAGACCTGAGGGCAGAGAGGAGCTGTTGGGGGAGGAGATTAGGTAATGGGGGTGGGGGTGGCGTGGATTAGGCGGCTGGTAGAGGAGATGCTGGACACAGATAGCTGGTGTCAGTTACAGCAGCGGCGGTTGCTTTGACTAAATCTCAGAGATACAGCCAAGGACAAAAACAGTGACCTCTTATCAAATACCTCCGCTGGGCCACGGCTGAATAGAAGCTGATATAACCGTGTCTCCGTGTAGATTCACATTGTTTTTTACAGATACACCCTAAAAACTGCACAAATTGTTTCGTCCTTGAATAATTAAAAATGTACTACTACATAATAGCATAATTCAGTCCTATGTTTCTTCTGCATCTTACTTTAATATCTTTGGTAGGACTGCACTTGAATACAGAGCTGCTATTACCATAATGGAGCATTTAGGTGTACATTTATTTTAGGGAACACTTTCTGATTAAACAAGGTGCTCATTGCCTCATAGTGCATCACTTCAATGAAGCGAGAAATACATAAGTGTGGTTGCAATGAGGGTGAGAAATTACCCCTTTTGATGTGATTCTCTTCAGAGGAGTCTTCACTCTCCAGACCCACATTATTTCACTTGCTGATGTGAGTTTTGATTTAAAAGAGAGTTTTCTACTCTCTTAAAAGCACTTCATAACAGCTAGAAAGAGTTACCAGACCATTCAAGGATCACAGCTGCCATGTAAGGGTAAGATTCCTTAGCAGACTCAGTCCCACTTACAAGTCCCGGTGTCCTGTATGAAAATCCTGTGTTTATAAGATCCATGTTGCCTCTGACCCTGCCCCTCATTGCTCTTCAGTCAATCAGTTGTTTGCAACTCACTGCTAGTTGCCACTACATTCTGCATCCAGGCCCAGAAGTGAAATACTCTTAAATTAATAAGCCATATCCTCCCTCGTCTAAGAGCTTGGTAACTTACTCACAGCCTCACTCTCTTTTTCTCTCTCCAGTTCATCAATAGAAACAACTCAAATGTTCCTCCAGTGTTATATTTACTGTTACCATGATATTACACTACTTCCTTTTATTTCTCCACCCATCATCTCTCCAGCTCACCCACTCTGCTATTGATTACTGCCTCTATTATTTCCCACTATCTTTGAAGTCTTTCCATTTGACTTTCAGACATTTACTGCTGTGAATAAGACAACATTCCAAGACTATGACAGTAGTTATAGTTTTCTTTTGTGTGTCTCTATTGTATGTAACCAAAAGCAGCTCAGGGACAGGCAACATGCCGCGAGTCCTTTCAAAAGATGAGCTCACCTGAGTCAGACCTCACATTAGCCACCCAAAGAGTCTAACACATCACAGCCTGTTATTATTCCAAGGCGTCAAATTCCAATGGCTTTTCATGGCCGTCTCATACAGATGCACAAAATATGCTTCAACATCTGCATGACACTCATCAAGCTTTGATCTTACTGATCTCATCTAGAATGTGTTCATCTAGAATGTTCATCCGCTGCTCTCAGCTGTGGAGATAGGACGAAGAAGCCATATTAAGATTCAGCTCTTTTAAGTGTAACGTGACTATTCATTTCAACAAGGCTGGTCTAGTGTACACCAAGCATTTTCAATGACAGTAACTAACTATTAAGATACAAACCCTAGTGTAGCGCTGTCCTCGTTATTATCAATTGTCCCATCAGGAGAATGCAAATACAAGCAGGGAAGAGGCAGGAGGAGAGACAGCTGGAGCTGCAGAGAGTGAGGTGAGGAGAGCGAACAGTGAAAACGTAGCCAAAATGTTAATGAATGATTATTTGAAAATCCTGTCATACTCCCCAACCTTGTTGCTTTCACTACGTTCAGGAGGAGGACAGCACAGCGGGAGAGTCAAGTGGGACGGGCCCAAGTGAGATGCAGGAAATGGAAATATGACAGAAATAGTTGAGGCTTCAGGCCCGCTTTAGTTTAAAAAAGTATGATCTCAGTTAATAGGCTGAGTTGATAACCTGTCTGTCTGTCTGTCTGTCTGTCTGTCTGTCTGTCTGTCGGTGACGTATTCTAGATATCTCCAGACATAAATTTTGGTTGACATTGAACCGTTTATATGCACCTTTGCTTACCATGCTGGCGCTACTTAAGCTTTGTGTAGTTGTTATGAGGGGAAGGAGAGGCATGAGAAATTATTGTCCAACATACCAACAAAATTTGCAAGAAGATTGTTACAGCAAAAGGTGGAAACACAACCAACTTGTTTCACCACTTGAAGCAAAAGCACAACATCCAGTATGACCAGGCCATAAAGGCACGCAATGAGGAGACAGCAGCTAGTGATGTGCGTCCCAAGAACAACCAAATGACGCAGCAGAGAATAGCTGAAACGTTCGAAAATGAGGGCTCTAAGCGACTGATTAAGGGCCCGATCAGACAGGGCGCATTTCAGCAGCTGGGGGCAGCTTTTTTGTCATTGTTTTCAAAAAGAGGGACGCTTTTTGCGCACTGCTTTTGCGTTGCAAAGCGCCTCGCATTTTTCCGCTCTGTGCGCCTCGTGTTTTTGAGGAAACGCTCCATGCACCTTGAGTTGAAAAAACTTCAACTCAAAGCAGAAAAGCGCCCGACGTCATGGCCATTTTTTTCTTATTGTCCAATCGGATGAATGGAAAGGCGGGCCTTCTGTGTGGATGACGACATCCGGTTGATTTCCATGGAAACATCAAACATGGAAGAGAGATTAGTGGTAGCTGTTGCGGGATACCCAGAGCTTTATGATTTTACTAATCCAAACTACCATGATGTCAACAAGAAACAACTGGCCTGGAGGCAAATAAGCGTTGCTCTTGAAATTTCGGGTAAGTTGTTTTGATTAATTTCAACTGTAGGCTACAAATAGTTCACTTTAACGTAGTGTAACGTTACAGTTTGTGGTATGTGTTGTGGTTTGTCTTGTGCGACCGTTAGCTCACTTTCAACGTCGTTCTCTGCAAACGGCAAGAGATATCAAAACAAACTGAGTCTCAACTACTTTGTTATGTTAAGGGTTAATGATAGAGAGCTGACTAGCTGTTAGCTGACATCCTTTTTCACCCTGTGTTAAGAGGAGGAATGCAGGAAGAAATGGAAATATTTGAAGGAAAGGAAGGCAGAGAAGGAGAAAAGGAGTGGGGTAGAAGGAGGCATTCAGAAGAGGTGGAAATTTATGGCAATTATTTCATTTCTGGAGCCACACGTGAAGGAGAGGCCAACAACTTCTAACTATGCATTTAACACAGGCAGACAGGACTGTACTGCTGAGTCTCTTCTTCTCCCCATGGTGTCGCAAGTTGAGGTAGGTGGAGCAAGGGACCTGTCAATGTAGGGCGATATAGTCAAAGTGAATGGGCAGTTTTCGTAGCATAATTTTGCAATCTTTGATAGGGTAAACACAGGGTTAAATTGATGAAATAAATGATGGTCCCATTCCATTTAGGTGTGTCACAGCTATTCCAGTGAGACATGATGCACGATATCAGGGCCCTGACACTAAATTGAATGGCACTTTAAATAAAGTTATTAATTATACCGGTGTGTGCCCTGCGACTACATGTAAAAATGACCACAGTCTAATTTTTTTATGAGCTTGATCCCTGCAGCAAAATGCTTGCCACCAAGAAAAAGAGCTGAAGTGAAAGTACAATTTATGCAGATCCTAATTGAAGCAGAGTTTGGCAATGATGACTAATGAAAAACTATACAAAATCATCAAACTCTGCTTCAATTAGGACTTTAGTTTTTGTCTCTCATGTCATTTTCTCTCTCCCTGTCTCTCTCTCTCGCAAGCATGCACACACTATACTATAACAGGCACATAGATGATTGTAAATAGTCCTTTAAATTATTAATACTTTTAAATGTTCTTGAATATAACCAAATTGTAAATACTAGCCTAGTTTCACACTTTTTAATCTTTTACTGAAATTATTTATTTGAATTCTTTTTTGTACAATTATTGAAATCATAGCACAAACCTCAGCACAAACTTGTCACAGAATCTCCCACAGAGCGGTTGTCAGAACCAGAAAAGGCCATTACACAGGTCTTGGCTGCTGAAAGATCAACCAGACACCTGGTGCTAACATGGCAAGATCTTGATTCTGTGAGCAAGGCTCTAGGTCCTCTCCTTGAATTCACAGATGCATTCTCTGCAGAAGACTATGTCACCATCTCATCTGTGAAGCCTGTTGGTGTCTGTGTCTGTCCGAAAAACATGACAAGCCCACAATGCCTAGAGCATGATGGCCACTAAGGAGATTAGTTGAGGATGAAGATTGTAGTGATCCTGACACATACTACTGCGCAAAACAGCTCTTCAGATCCAAGCTTTGGGATCCAATGATTTCAATGATGATGAAGAGGTCTGAGGAGGTTTCGTAACCTGGACACCACAGTAAATGCCAGCCTGGAGAATCTCATTGTGAAAACAAGCGAGAAGGAAAACTGCGCCGAGGACCTTGTGCCTAAACATTATGCAGGTGACTGTGACCTACGTCAGTTGAAACTTCAACTGAGCACGTTGCCCACCATGATCAATATCAACCCAAACAGAAGCAATACCGAGGTGGTGAAAATGGCAATTGCTAAAATACAAAATCTAAGGACTGCCAGGAGGCTTTTCAGCGAGGTCAGGACACTGCTGAAAATACTGTTGGTCTTGCCAAGCTCATCAGCCTCAGTTGAGAGGAGCTTCTCAAAACTTAGAAGACTGAAGACATGAGAAGCACAATGTCACAAATGAGACTGAATGGTCTACTTGTCCTGCATACTCAGCAGGACGAAACAGACAATTTGGGCCGTTATGCCATTGCTCAACAATTTGCTGCAAGGACTGCAAAGCGCCAAAACATGTTTGGAGAGTTGAAGAAATAAATTGGAAGGAAATGAGGTTGCATCCCTACATGCTTCAAACTGAAGTGATGAATGTGCTGAACAAACGTTTAAACAAAGGATTTTAACACTAACACTGTGCAGATATTATATGAATTTAACTGTTCATACTTTAACACATTGTATAACTGTTGCCATGATGTGTATATGAATGCAGAAGTTGTTGAAGGCGTCAAAGTTGTCTTGAGTTACAGATGATTTTTCTAGTCATAAACACATTCATGTTTGTATGTGCATGGTCAACATTGTTTGTGCATGTTTATGCTAATTTTGTTTTTGTGCTTCCTCCATCAATCCAATCATTTATTCACTGTTATGAAAATAAAGTGATCATTATTATGGTTATTCTCTCTTTTTTTCATACAGGGTAAATGAGAGGAAGTTTACTCTAAGGGGTGGTTTCACAGTAAGGTCTGGCCCTCAAGTAAAATGGCCCTTTAGGTCTTGAGGAGCAAAAGTAACCTTTTGAGTTGTGCATTAAAAATCCATGATTTGAGATAATGTGGGTTCAAATGATATGCTTTTGAAGTTATGACTATTTATTCCTGTTACAACATAACAAATACACCAGCTAGTAGTGCTATTGAGAATAGCAATAGAACGTGTGCACAAAATAAATATAATATATAATTTCAAATATGAGTATGAGTGTGCCATTCTTCTAATAATCATTTGGTGTCCTGATCCACCCGATTATAGTAAAGCTCTTAATGCATTCTTGGATTTCATAGACCCTCAATCTAACTAATCTAGAATAGAGCAGGTGGCTGATACTTGACTTAATCTAAGAGGTTAGGTGGGGTATAAATGCAGGGAATTTGTTTTACATTACTTTTTTTTTTTTACCTGTGTCACATTCTGCCACAACATGGATTTTGCAATACCGTCATTAGCAGGATATATACATGGTTTTAGTACACATGTTTTGGTTTTTAGTGCACACACGAGAGATATACTTCCCCTAAAACCCATGCCCTACGTAACACCCACAGGTTGCATACAAACCACTTTACGACAACTATTATAGGTTATGGTTAAAGGTATAATAAGTAGGGTTTTCCCTTGCATTTTGTCAACAACACATTCAAACTGGGCCCCACCTCCTGGGCTCTTCGTCACCAGATGCTCACTCTCACTCTCTCATGTGAGAACATGCTCACCCCGCCGAGCTAACACCCACAGCATCATGGTTAACTTTGCGCTAGCATGCTAACCACCGGTTACCTTTGCGCTAGCATGCTAACCTCCGGTTGTCCTACCCTACGCTGTGATTGGCGCAGGGAACCACAACATTATAATATATTATGTTATATCTGTAAAAGTCTATATTTTATTTTTTTCTATATTTTATTTTTGTAGGAAAATTATTATATCTTTAAGATGGTAAATGGTAAATGGACTGTTCTTATATTGTGCTTTTCTAGTCTTTGCGACCACTCAAAGCTACTTTTACACTACATATCACATTCACCCATTCATACACCCATTCATACACTTATGGCAGAGGCAGCTACGCAAAGTGCCCAACTTAGGAGCTATTTGGGGTACAGTGTCTTGCCCAAAGAAACTTCGACATGTAGCCTGAGGGAGCTGGGGATCGAACCTCCAACCTTCCGATTGAAAGACGACCGACTCTACAACTGAGCCACAGCCACCCCTTAAGGAAGGCTGTTATCCATAATGCTGTTATCCTTAAAGTTGACGGCTGAGGCACACTTCATGATCAAGTGGCAGGTAGCCTACATGCAGTATACCTACACAAAACAGGGCACACTCAGGCAGTAATATTTTCCTTGTAGCTCTAGAGGCTGATAAAGACGCAGGTTATGAAGGAGAACTTGCAGCAGCTTGACATTATAATGAAGTCTGCAGTATCAAGGAAATTGAATAGGTAATGTACAAAATACCTATGGGAATGTAAATGAAACTGTGAGCTTAGAGTGTTAATGACATGTGCAGATGCACACTCAGACTCACACGTGCATGCATGCACATGGTATAAGCTCCTTAGTGCATACATCTGCATACACCTCAATTTAAGACACACTTGAATGCTTCTTGTAGATGTGTACAGAGCTTTTATTTTAAATGATTTTGCTTCTATTTTGTATGTAATTACATTTTCACTTGTTATACTGCGATTTAAGTTTTTTTAAATTTTAGGCAGATTATTATTATTAATCTCTGTTGTGCATGAATGAGGAGCTGCTGAAAATTGTTGGAAAGGAAGGACATAAGGACGGAAGGGAGAGAAAATAAAAGCGAGGATGGGACTGTGCTTAATCCAGAGTTATCACTGTGGAGCTGCAAGGTGGTGTTGATTACAGTGAAGTGTTTCACTACACAGCCTGTCTGCACACGCAGACACAAACCCATACAAAGTGCATTACCTGTTTTGCATTAGGTGTTCCTGGTGGACTAAGTGGGTGTATCCAGATGCTTTTCTGCTTTAATGCTTCGATATGAAATAAACATGATGCTGTAAATGGTAACTGAGATAGAGAAAGAGAGTACCACATGTTGCTGAACAGGCTCCACAACCCAAAGAGGGGCTGACATTGCTGAGCCTCCTGATGGTGCAGAGTGGGAATGAGCTTCAGGGCTGCCCAGAACTATATAGAAACCTATTACTTACAGCTGAGAGCCACACAGGTCTCCTTCATTCACACAAGGCGTCCACACACGCCTGCAGCCAACACATCCAGGCACCCTGTTATGGGTGGATTTAGCTGGAAGTAGATCATTCCTTCAAAAAGGAAAAAGGAAGGGCTGATGCTACAGCACATGTGAATAAAAAAGGGGCAAAGATTGAGACAGATAGATACAACACTGATAAAAGAAAAGGGAAGAGGCAAAGTAAAGGGATAGAGAGAGGGAGAGACTGAGAGAGATTCTCTTGAAAAATTAGTTGGCAGAAAGCTTTTTTACTTGCAGGACGGATGGCCAGGCAATTTTCAAGAGTCTAGGACTTCTCATTTGCCATCTGCAAAGCCACTTTATACTGTAGCAAATGTTAAACTTGTTCTGGGCACATCATGGTCCCCTTGGCCGCCTGCTTGTGTTCGCCTGGAATGTAAATGTTGTTGGAGACAAGGGTACTGGGAAAATAGCTAACCCTGACACCTTGTACACACAAGTTTTTAAAAAGTGGCAGATGCCTTCAGGGTTCAAGTGAAAAAAATGATGAAGTCAATGCAGTTTTTTTATGTGGATTGTGATAAAGGACAAAGTCTGAATATAAGATGCTCTGTGCTTTTCATTACAGCAGATATCTGATTGTTAAACATTTTAAGCCTGTCTAATTTCTAAATTAATAAATAACATGAACAAATTCATAGTTGTAACAGTTCTTTAAATATAAAATGGGGGGGGGGGTGAGTTATGCAAGCAAGTTCCCAAAGGTTACGGTGACTTGAATTTACAGTTGTTCTTGCTGTATGTTCTCCTTGTTCTGTTTGTCCCTTTTCCCCTCCTGTAGTCTCTTCCAGCTCTTCCCAGGTGATGTTGACTGCTTAACGAGGTGCACCTGGTCCTGAAATGAGTCGTTAAAAATCCTGTGCTGACCTCAGAAGACAGAGGCTTCCTGAGTTGGGACTGCTGGCTTGTCCTGGCTTGGAAATTTGTGTTTTTGTGTGTTATTATTTTGTCCTTAGTTGAACTATAATTGATGATTTGGTTATTTGTGGGTTTTCTTTTTAACAAATCCACTGAATTTTAATTGTTTAAAGGTGTTTCATGTGGTTAATTTTGGGTTAGCTTGTAGGTAGAAACACACAAAGTGCGTAAAAACACTGGAAAAGGAGAAACGCAGAAAAATCTAGATAGATACTTCAGAGGCTCACCTAAAGCCTGGGCATTTTGAATGTCTGTAGTGAAAGCTGTAAACTCACTAGCACATGCAGGATGATAGAGATGGATAGTATGTGGGCAATTAGAATTATATGTATTTCCCTGTCACCCTGTCAGTATGTGTGTTGTGTGTGTGTGTGTGTGTGTGTGTGTGTGTGTGTGTGTGTGTGTTTGTCTTGTGTCTTGTCTTGTGTCTTTTTCTCTCTTGTCCAATACCTCAGCTCTTCCAAGTCCCAAATTCCATCCAATCCACTACTGCAGCTCATTAAATCATCTCACAAGCAGACGACACACTGGGAAGCATATGGGTCTGTGGCCTCTGTGCCTGTAATACACACAATCAGAAAAATGCCCATTGACGGGGATAATGTGCTGCTTTGATGTGCTGTTAAATCAGTCTGCATGTCATCAACATCACAGCATCAGAGACAGTGACAGATACAGACATCCATCTGAGGCACAGGCGGAGGACACACACACGCACGCACACACACACACACACACACACACACACACACACACACACACACACACACACACACACACACACACACACAAACAAACAAACACAAATCAAGTCACCTTAATGCACACAAACAGATAGTGTATCTGTATTTTGTTAGTGGCCAATGTGGGATGTATGTGTGTTTGCTAAGTCTCCTCCACTACTGCGGCCACGGGAGAGGAGTTTCGTCACAGGTGAGATTACGTTCAGTGTCACAGTTACTGGCTGACAACATGGGAAGAAACTGGAATTTAAAAAGAAGAAATTGCCACAAAAAAAGGTTTCTCTCAAAGTACACTGAAAAAAAGGATTAATTGTTATTTGAGCAAAAGACAGAGTGTTAGAAAAAAAAGAGAAGAAAATGCGTTGTGATAACCATGCCGGGAACACAATAAAAGTGTGGGAATGAAAGAGGAAGAAATGTAATGCACAAAGGACCAGAAACAAGAACGCCAGGGGGGAGAGGGAGGGTGAATAGAAGGCAGGCACGGTGACAGCAGCAGGAGCTTCAGCTTCTGTACTTATTAAATAATAACGCTTAGAATGGCTGATGCATGCAGTGTTTTCAAGTTCCTGTTAGGAGCAGCAAACAGAGAGAAAGCTGTTAAAGTGTAAATAAGCTGCGTGAGGAAGGTGTGAGAAGCTGGAGATGCAGAGAAGAGGAACAACTGAGGGGGAGAGTAAAGACACCTCTGTGGAAAGATGAAAATTGGCTTTGATGGGGCAGCCGGGTTATTTCTAGCTTCACTGCTAAGCGTTGACTATTCCCTGGTCAGACTGCGGCTGCAGTCAAATAGTTCTTTTTGGTTTGGAAGGTTCCTAACGCAATGAAACGACCCGGAAGTGTTTAAGCGTCAGCCATGATTAGAGCGGTTCGAATTCTATAAATGATAAGGAAAGGAGCTTCATTGCTTCCTTTTTTATCTCCTTTAGCATAGGAAACACTGGACCATCATTTATGAAAGGAGAGAAGACAATAATGACCCACGGTTCTGTTTTATTTCTTCTGTTTAATGACACTGATAAGGTTTATATCTAAAATGTAATTGTTCTTTTGCCCATGACATGGTAAATAAATAAGTGTTAGATTGCAGTTTTGTGTGCTTCACACATTACGAGCTCATAGTAAGACAGAACAAGTGTAGACTACAGTAATAATTATACCAATAAGATAAGTTTATAAGACAGAATAAGACCGTGTAACAAATAACACAAATACAACAAAACAGGATATGACTGTGTAACATAAATACAGTAAAATAAGAGATTTTAAAAAACATACATACAACGATTTAATAATTCTTAATCTTAAACAGGCTGCAGAAGTTTGAAGTGCACGTTTATGAACACAGCAGCTGTTCTCAGGCCTGTCCTCAGACTGTCGCTGCTAAAAGTTGCCTCATTGTGACGGTCCGTACGGTTCACACATTGTAAACATCTTAATGAGGTTGTCCACATTTTCACGGAGTTGTCCATGTTTTTATGAATGCACAAAACAATACAGTAAGGAAGCATCAGGCGATAGATGCGCCCTATGTAGTCAATCATTGGTAGATTGTAGTTTTTACACGGCAGAACCACGTGACATTAGTCACATCCGCCCAGTGCAAGCGCAGACGTTTTCTCTGAACTGCAGCTGTCTTTTCTTTACTCCTTTTGAATTCTCCTCACACCTTTCCTTGACCTCATGACGTGTTTCATCAAGGTCAAGGAAAAGTGTTTTGGAAAGGTCTTAGGGTATATGGGTAAATCTATCAATCCTTTGGGAGAATCAGAATTGATAAGACCTGCCCAGGCCAAGGTTTATTTCCTTATGTATCTGGTGCTACCCCATCTGTCTTAGAATACAGGGCTACTATGGAGTCATTTCCCTAACTTCTATTCAAGAGCGTGTTTTTAATTTTGAGAGCATGACTTATTGATTTTGCGTTCAGATTTTGTAATACTTTCCTTCAAAAACCTGCTTTTGCACTTAAATAGCCCCCCTTTGTGCTCAGATTTGCTCTTCTGCTCAAAATGTATGTTCGCGCTCAACCATTCAACCGTTCTCTCACTCAGACCACTTCTGTGCACTTCTGAAACATCTGCTCTCGGATTTGTTCTCTGCTCGCGGATTGTTTTTCTGCTCACGGACTTTTTAAACACCAGCCAATAGGAAACCAGGTACCGGGTCGACCAATGACGTTGTCTCTACACCATTGCATAAGCTTTACTTCCTTAGAGCATCCAGTACGGGCGGTTACTCTTTACTCTAACAGCATTTGCTCACTCCAAGGCTTTACAATAAATCTAAATTTTGCATTCGTTACTTATTATTATTATTATTATTATTACTAGTTAGATATGATTGATAATTCAGAATTTGCGTTAGCTCTGTGGTTTTCCAACAGTAACTTGCCTTTACGCCTCCTTTGCTGTTTAACATTAATCCAAGCAAGCAGCACCACTTTCAACATCATTCGAGAACATTTAGCCGTGAGAGCACAGGCACACAGAACTATCAGGAGAAAATCTGAAACGGTAATACTGCCTGGGCACTTCACAAAGCTATTTTCAGCCACACCGCCATGAAACAACGCTAAACAGCAGCTGCATTGAGAAAAAGCTAATGTTAGCCCGACTGCAACACCAATATAACGTCACACCACAGACATCTTAGTAATGTGGAAACATTTTTTTTAAAACAAATACAGCAGACATGAAGCTGGTGTAATTCAGCATCACTTTTTTATCTCTCTCTCCATCTCAGAAATGCCGCTCCAATGTTTACGCTCGTTTTGTTTTGGTCTAGGTCCAACTCTTTCTTTTTAGCTTGCCTTTTTCTCATTTCTCTTCTTCGGTGTAATGGTCTTTGTAGTGTAAGCCATAGTTGGCAATGGAGGGATGGGCAGTTTTTCATTCCTGGTGGTTGTTTTTAAGCCTTTGTGGACACAAACCGCTCACTTTCCTTTTTGGTCAGATTGGCTTCACTAGATCAAACTTTTTTTGTTTTTTATTCTTGTGTGTACTTTGTGTTGGTGTTGTTGTGGGTGCCGGTCGTTTGTTGGAATTATCCATCTCCATTTCACAGCTTGCATTGTCTCGTGTTGCACACTGTCGACTGTAATGGCGTAGAATGAGCTCTCGGCAGAGGTACTCGCGAACGCGCAGATACATCACATCCTCATTTCCCGGAAAAAACGTCCCGAGTGCTTTACATAAAAATCAGCCCACAGGTTGTTAGGGCCAATGGAGGAAGTTGGGGAAGGTCTCAATTTATCAGTTCGTCTACTATCCATTCATACATTGGCAATGAAAAATGATATTTGATTGATGAATATATGTAAAATCTTTCATATAGCCCCTTTAACTGTGTCAAGTTGTGTGAAATGATTCTGTGTTGAGAATGTGTTATTTTAGTAAGCTGTACTTTTTTTTAAAGAAGTGAGCGCTTAATGTATCCAATTATACTGTAAAACCTGATAAGTTAGTTCAACTCAAACCATTTGAGGAAACCTAACTCTTTTATTTATTGTTAAGGTAACCTAAATAAATTAAGTGAACAGTACCCATTCCATTCAGTACGTGGAACTTAAAATTAGTATTTGAACTTATAAACTTAGTTAAATAGTTTATCTCAACTTAAAACTCTCCCGTGTCTACTCATTTCAATTGAGGAAACCTTAAACCTTTTAAGTTGCATTAACACAAAACAAATACTTTAAACTGGAACAATTTGTCAAACACTTTATTCAGTTCAATGCTGAACACTCACAGAACGCACTGAGCCACACAAGGTGAACATTTCAATGTAAAGACTTATTCACAGCTCCCGACATGAACTGAAATACTTTTCATCTAAGCAATCAATAAGAAAAATCGGATTAAATATTCAATTACTTAAAAAATACCTTTTCTTTATTATTTTCAAAATGCAGCATTAACTTCAGTCTTAGATTACTGTAATTTACTGTTAACTTATTTAAATGAAAAAAGGACACACTGGCTCTACAAAGTAAACACAACAGTGAGATACTTGAAAGTAACTGGACTGGTGCTTCCGCACAGATTCTTACAGAAGCTGCTCACTACAACATCACATGCTTAAGATGTTGGTCAAATTGATTCATTTAAGATCAACATTCAAGTATTAAGCAATGAGTTAAATAAAAAACATTCTTTTCACAACAAAATATTCTGAACACTACAACAGAGTAAAGAGTTAATGATAATGATGGATTCAAACTCAAACAGAAATATGGTCAGAATTTTATTTGACTGGTTGTTAATAACAGTTTCAAACTCAAACAGAAATATGCTTTGAATTTTATTTGAATAGTTGTTAATAACAGTCAATCACAGGGCTGACACAAAAATACTTTTTGATTTTTGGACTGTGGGAGGAAACCGGAGCACCCGGAGAGAACCCACACATGCACGGGGAGAACATGCAAACTCCACACAAAGGCCCACTTTGTCCGAACCGGGGTTCAAACAAGGAACCTTCTAGCTGTGAGGCGCCAGCGCTAACCACCGCACCACTGTGCAGCACCTGTAATTGTCTGATTGTTGTTGTTTGATTAATGTCGATCATGTTATCCAGGCATTTGCTGACAGACGAAAAAACCTTTGACATCACAGTGTCTCAGCAAAACATGTTGGAGAGGGGCCTGATGCAATGGCAGCACCATAAGAAAGCATTCCCAGCTAACCGAGTCAAAGTCGTGTTCTGAGGAGAGGCTGGTATAGACACAGGGGCTCTCCGGAGAGAAGTTTTGACAGGTAATTGCTAGTAGTATTCAAAAAGGTTCAATAGTTGCATACAATTGGTACTTTAAATGTTGTATATAGAACATTTCTAATTGTGAATTGTATCATGAAATGTAATGCACTACATATTTCTAATCATGTTTAAGTAATGGTGGCAGTTATTGAGAAGGGATTCTTTAAAAAGGGCTCACATGGCAGAAGAACAAACTACTCGCTGTCAGACTTGGACAAAGGTATTTTCAGGTATTTGATAAATGCTCCATTTCAGTGTCTGCTATCAATATTGGGTAATCTAGGCAACCACTGACTACTGATAATTTACTTAAACCTGCAGTTCGCCAGTCGGTAGCAACATGCTAAAAAGACAAATATGGTGCACTGGGTCCTTGGAGTTTGGAAACCTAGACAAAGATGATGTGGGGGATGGCCAATATAATGAGCGGTTATCAAGAGTAAGAGTGTGAACATTTAGTTGATAGACTAGCCTTAAAATGTCAATTACAGCAAAATGACTGCCCTAATAGTAAGACAGTCTATGTAATGTATAATGTGTATAAGCCTTCCTTGACTTAACAAAGGAGGACTGTTCAGCAGTGTAGATCTGACAGAGCATGGAGACTTAACTGATCAACAGGTCAGAACATTAAACCGACTATCTCAATAGTATACAATCAATCATACAATCCTGTAATCAGAAGGTTATACAACGCCAACATAATAGTACCTTAATTTGTTTGATTCTTTGAAAGCCCTCACACATCTCTCAAATCAGTCAAGTAAGCTATATCGCTTGATGTGATGTGTTTCTTAACAACACATAAGGCATTGGCTGTTTAATTTAAGGTGGTTCAAGGGATTAATCGGCTTGGGGCAAAATGACGGAATAATCCGGTATGTTGAAGATCTTGGTGCTTAAAGGTTTGACTTGAAAATGTGAGAAAAGAACACATGTATAATGAATAATGCTGCAACTGTTCAGTCAGTTGCCTGCTCTGCACTTGAAACTTTCATGTTGCTGTTTTTAGTCAGTTGACTGTTCTGTATTTGATAAAGGGATGGCTTGAGGCTGTATGGCTTGCTGGATATCATGGCCAAATACCCAGGTGTCTGTCAGCCTTTGTTTGTACCAGGGTTAGAAATGAAAGTAAGTGAACCAGAGATGTAATTGTAAGATAAGTATTATCTACTGTTGTCAGTTCTACTATACATAACTCAGACGTTGAGTCGATGTGCGTCTGTTATTCCTGCGTAATCGGTAATGAGGAATGAGCAGATATTAAGTTTTACTTGTGAGCAACTAAAGTTAAGGTGTGATAAAGGAGTATAAACAAGAGGAGTCATCAATGTTGACATTTTTTCATCAAGTTATAAAGCTGGTTATACAGTAGAGGTACCACCTTCCATAATGTGCCTTCTGGGATCAGTAACATTAGTTTAGAAACACTAGTTGTAATATGGCTTTCATAACGCTATCGAGCTATCACAACCCAATGCTTACCCTGTTGCTGACGTCACCAAATATCACTGGCTATAGGCTTGCATTTAAGGACGTATTTACCATAGAGTGAAAGTAGTAGTTTTAAAATAGAGTAGACTGTGACAAAGCAAAGGTTGAGCTTTTGAAGAGGACAGTGTACTGTAACGCAATGTAAAATTGAAATGTTCAATTTACTTTTGTTTTCTGCTGTCCTTGTATGTCAGCTCTTACTGTTGGTAATGTCCCCATTCATGAACATTTAAATACAGAAAAAAGAAACATGCTGGTGTCCATTGTCTTATACGTTGCCGAGCAACAGTATTCGGTATTCTTTCTCAAATATGATTTCATCAATTCTAGTTCAACGACGTATCAGCACCATTAAAATAAAAATGTAAAAACCTACTTGAGGTCCTTGAATTTGGCGATTCACTTGACCCAACTGCCCATATGGGGAGCTCTAAGGAAGTAAAGCTAATGCACTGACAACGGGGTAGAGTCACCATCATTGGTCGACCATGTACCTGGTTTCTTATTGGCTGGTGCTTAAAAAATCCAAGAGCAGAAAAACACTCCAAGAGCGGATGTTTCAGAAGCGCACAGAAGTGGTCTGAGTGAGAGGAGAATGTTTGAATGGTTGAGCACAGGAAATTTGTGGAAGCACAATATATTTAAGTGCGAACATACGTTTTGAACAGAAGAAGAGCAAATCTGAGCACAAACAGGGGCTATTTGGGTGCAAAAGCAGGTTTTTGAAGGAAAGTATTACAAAATCTGAACGCAAAATCAATAAGTCATGCTCTCAAAATGAAAAACACGCTCTTGAATAAAGATAAGGAAATATCCCCATGAGCTACCTGCTGGGGCTCAGCTGCTCCCAGCGTCCGGTCAGGAGAACTAATTTCAGGGTGTGTGTGTGTCTGTGTGTTTGTGTGTGTGTCTGTCTGTGTGTGTGTGTGTGTGTGTGTGTGTGTGTGTGTGTGAGAGAGAGAGAGAGAGAGAAGCATGCAGCAGGGCCACCTACATTGTGCACACGTTCCATACAACTCCACATGTAATGATATTGAGAATGTTGTTGTTGTTGATGATGACGATGCCTCCGTGCCTTGCCTGTTGGCACCTGTGTCCAATCAGACTTGAAGCTGTTTTTTGGCATGTTGTTCCCTCCAGTCTAGATCCTTGCTTGTGTTGCATTAACTCTCAGATGTACGGTGCTTTGGACGAAAGCGTCTACTAGATGAAATTGTAACACTGTAACATAAATCAACAGGAGGCAGAAACACAAATTGACATTTCACAGAGGGGAGTAGTTCCATTTGAGGTGCTGATTTCAGGCTGTTTTTGCAGCGTCGTTTAGTGATCATTTCATCTTACTCGCTTCCAGAAAGGAAATAAATGTGCTGTATTTCCCCAAACTTCACACCAGAGGTGTTTATCTGGTGACTAAGTCAGAAAAAGCGCAGCCCTCATTCAGCCTAAACAAGTGTTTCTAAGCGTCTTGTACAAAGGTTTTCCTTTGATGAAATGCCTCATATCTCACAGTCAGACAGTGTTTCCCAGCAGCTTGCTGTTTCACACTGAGCCCTTCCAATCCTCCCCTCACCTCAGCGCCGCCCCAATCTTGTAAGCTACACAGACGGTTTGATAATTGGATTTCAACAGTTCAAACAGTGGAATAATATAATTAGCGACAAACTGGAATCAATCTCAGGCACGGTGATCATCTCTCTGACCTGGCAGGTCTCTCTGGGAGCACGACAGGAAAATGCATGATATCAGTTTTACACAGTTTGAAGCTTTTCTAGCAGCTTTCATGCAGAGCTGTGACAGATGCATGATGTGATGAATCACTGTGCATCCTCATGTTTGGATGAGCACGTCATAGTCAAGTGTTTATGAAGTTTGTATGCAGCCATGTGCATTCAGTTTGTGTTTGCTTTTTAATCTGGACAAATATGCGTGTGTGTGTGTGTGTGTGTGTTTGTAAGCAGGCAGGCAGCATGAACCAAACGTAGCCATGCATCAATACCCCCCCGCCCCCAATCCTCTGAGACAAGAACAAGCACAGCTCTTTCGTTTGCTATCAGTAGCCCTCGAATCAGAAGCTTCATCTGCACATGGAAAAAATCTATGTCCTCTGATACATAGTATGGTCTTTTCATCTCATCTACACAACTGGAAGTTGCTCCTAACATGTTCATGAAAGCTACTTTAATGTTAAAGTCTATCAAGGTTTCCCACAGTGAATAATCAGTATATTAAAAATATAAATTAAAAGAAAACATGAGGGCATACAGCGCCACCCCCCTTTTTACACAACCTTCCAAGTAACTTTATCACAAGAGTGAATGTAATGGAACAGATTAGCACCTGCAGCTAACTCCTGAGCAGGGACAATTAGAGACAGCCATGACGTGCTTCTTCATCTCTGCTGAATCCACCTTCAGAAGGAAAGTCAGGGAGAAAATGAAGGCGCTGCAGCCTGAAAGTAAAGTCATAAAGTCATTTAGTTTCTACTGCTGCTTTATTGGAAGCAAATCAACCTGCTCTACAGCAGAGGACAGAGTTAGCTGAATGTACAGCTGATAACATTTATTATATTTAAACCCAAAGTAGGGAAAGTGGACTTTTACATTTTTACTGTATGAGCCGACAAACTGAGAATGATTCCAGCATCACAGAGCTCAAACCATTACACTCAGAAATGCTGTTTCTTCTTGATGAGTCAGCAGAGTGGATGTGTTTTCCCACCTCACATCACATGAACACACACAGGTCCAAGAGAAAGCTGCATAGTAGCTGAGTTCCTTATTTCTAACAATATAAACCAAACTAATAAAACAGAAACAAACTGTCACTTGTTCATTACAGTCACTCATTGTTAATCAGCCTTACAACAAGCTGCCATTTATACTAAACTGATCCTTGTTCTTCTAATCTTGTTTGACAACAGTTTAATGCTTCTTATTGTTGTTCCTCAGCATTGCAGCTGGAGTGCAGAGCTATTAGCCCGTCATATATCAAGCCCTCAGTGTCATGTGTAATGGCTCAGTGCTTTGAAGCAGCACATGGCAGCATGAATCTTCCTGAAGGCTGCTGATTATGAATGACAGAGTCAGAGCAGAGCAGCCGCCTTCAATCACACTGCAGGTAACTCCTGCTCCCGCATCAAACACCAGGGCAGAGAAGAGCCTTTCATTACATTTAGACAGGAATTAATCAGCCCTGTTTGTAATGTATCACGTGACCGATGTTAATGTCTTTTCCTTATGATGCTCGAAATAAGAGATTGGTACGGTGGCCGACAAGGGCAAACGCACTGCAACAGCAAATACAGGCATCACAAATGGGAGGCACTGTTATGTTATGTTATGTTATTGTAGTCTCGCCTTATTTGCAGCAGCAGTGTTGGTTTTTACCATAATAACTTTTTACATATTTATCATCGCTTTTTATTTAAACAGTCTGATGCCGAGCTGGACAGAGTAACCAAAGAGCACCGCTAGCTGGACGGCTAACAGAAGCTACATTTAGCAGCGGTTACTTTAGCATAGCGATGTTTTGATCGGGAGCCGTTTCTCAACAAAAGTGTGATTTCTTTGCTCATGTTATTAGGTACTAGCACATGAATAAAAGAGACACTCTGCTCCAGCACGTTTCCATCATTGTATTCTTTTTGGACTTATGTGTTTTTGAATTGACATCGTTTCTGAATTTGCAGCCTGTTTCTTCTAATGGAAATCATTTGGGCTGTTGCAGTGCGTTTGTCCTTGTCGGCCACCGTAGACTAGACACCACATGCAGATTCATACGCAAAATCATGACAAACAAGGTCACAACGGCTCATTTAAATATCAGAGAGAAAGAGTGCAGGCGTGGCTACGTCACCTCCTCCAGCCTGTACCGTAATTACTCAACGCTGCAAGACAAGAGGAATCACAGTTTTTTTTGAAGCATAAAAGACGACAAGACAAAGAGGACAGGTGGAGTTCTAGGAGCATTATGAAAGAAAGGAAGGAGAGAACAGAAGGAGAGAGAAAACAAGGCAGGAAAATGTGGACTAACAAGAAAAAGAAGAGAGAAAGTTACAGATGATATATGAGGAGAGCCTGAATGTAAAGTTACCACCATCATTCTCCTCTTTATCGGACTAACCTGGTGGGAGAGAGATGCTGGGCAGTTTCCTTGGACCATCTGTAACATGAAACCCTAATTGTTCACCACAGAGCAGAGAGAGAGCCTTAGAGACAGTTTCTCTGTGTGACTCCGACTTATTGGGCTGTTCGTTGAGATACCATTCCTTTTCCTTCTTCTCTGTATGTATCCCTTCTCCTCGCTCTTGGCAGAGGTAGACCTGGTGAAGGTTTCACTCTAGGGGCCTGTTGCAATTTCCCTAAACATCCACTCACACAAACTCGGACATACAGTACCCCATACATTCAGACTACAGGCAGAATGGGCGACATGAAGGATGAAAATGTCTTTTTGCAGTTAGAGTACTTATTTCATAAACACAATCACATTTGATTCATTGTTACTCTATGAACTCTTTAAAAAACAATGAATACTTTCCATTCATCTCTTTTTACTTTCACTCTTTTCCTCTCTCTCTCTTTGTTCCTCTCACAGAGGCCTCGCAGGTGTCAGCTCTCTCCAGCTCCACACTTAAGGACAACATTGGAGCGATTAATTACCCTGATCGGTGATGTTAACCTCCACCTCCTCCACATGGACTCTTGGCGGTTCGATCAAACCCGGCTGATTCATACTGTAGCCTTGTACCCTGCTTACTATTAATCCTCAATACCGCTGCGTTCCTTCAGGCCCAGAGACATAAGAAGGGAGTTCAGATATGGGTCTGGCATTGAGAAAGATAAAGAAATGTAATTGCTTTATTGCATAAAACTGGCAAAACCTTGAATCTTACAGGATACAATAACCTCCTCTGACCTCTCTCTTGGCTCATTTCCCTTACTCTCTCAAACATGTCGGGCTGCTTTGTCTAATTACACATCTCATCACATCCACACACAGCCAAAAGCTCTCACCAATGCTTATGCATTACCTCTATAGTGGGACCTTACAGGCATGATGTGACAGAAGAGACATGCATGAAATAAAAGGTCCCACAGTAATAAGTGAGGCAATTTACATGTGTGTTTGTTACAGTGTGTGTTTATGGGTGCAGGTTGCTCTTCCTCTGGGCTCATACCTGGTAACCTGCTGCACACATGAAACCCTGATGGATGCTTTCCTGTCAGTGCAGCCAACTGTTCCAGCAATGGCTGCGTCTCACCCTTCATTCTCTGCTTTTACACAGATGCAGAGCTGCAGCCCAGAGACACATTTAGATTTTAACAGCACATGCTTAATTAATCCAAAGAAATCACTGCAAAAATGATCCTCTATCAGGCAATAGAGTATCTAGAAAATAGTACGAAATATTTCAGATGACTGGTCTAATGTCCTAAAGACCAAATGGTCTTACAGCGGCTTTGAAATGTGCATTTCCAAACCGGGGGTCTCTCCTATTTTTCCTCTGCTTCCTCCACTCTGTTTTGATTCAGTGTTTGGTGAATGATGGCGGAAGAATTTGCTGGAAGAAAAGAGACACTCAAAGGGACAGGTAACGTATGAAGGAGTGATGGATGCATTCAACCAAAACATGTATCACAGAGTAACTGGACACATTTTCCAGCCTGTGGTGTGTGTAATGTGTTACTGATAGCACCTCAAGCTCAGTACCGCCTGCAGACTGTTCACTCACAATGAGTTGAAGAGAAAGTGTCAGGATCAGCTCACAACACATCACAAGTAGCAGAGAGACGGTGGGAGCATTTGGCACATTGTCAGTGTTGAGAGAAATGCAAAAAGGAGAGATGGAAGTGCTCTGTCAACAAGACCGAAACGACAGTTTGCTTCAATAGATTTTAGGTTCATACAACTCTCTTATTTGTGCATTAAATACTGTCATTTGTATTTATTATCTTTTATTTAGCTAAGTTGCAGAGCGAGGCCTCATCATAATCTCAGCATAACAGAAAACGAGCGTATTTCCCACAAAGTCGTGATAATCCTTTGAACACATAAAAAAAGTGAATTTGGAGTGCTGAACTGGAGTCAGAATTCTTTTGGGTTTCATTTTGCTTCATATCTCCTTAGCTCCTCCAACTTTAACTTGACAAGCAACATGTTTTATGTTAACATTGTATCTGTATATTACAAAGAAGATGGCCTGGATATGGGCTGGTTATTTTGTACTTAAAAATATGTCGAAAGCTATGAGATCACACAAGAATACCTGCCATCACATGTCAAGAGAAGATGTATAGTACAGCAGCTGCAGGTGCCAATACTGAGGGGCAAATAAATGCTACTTTGAGAAAAAGATAGACGGCTGGGGCTGGGTTGTCTCTCAATCAGGAGGTTGGGGGTTCGATCCCTGACTGCTACAGTCACATGTCGAAGAGTCCTTGGGCAAGACACTGAACCCCAAATTGCTCCCGAAGGCAAAGCCATCGGAATGTGAATGGGCTTAGATGTGGTTTGAGATTGGCACTTAGTCCTCTGCTATCAGTGTGTGAATGTGTGTGTGAAAGGGTGAATGTGACATTTTTGTTTGTAATGCCTTGTTAATGTTCGGACTCGCGAACGTGCCTGTATTATATTCTCCCGTGTCAACACACACGCATATTTAAAATTGTGAGCTTTTAAAATGTAAAAGGAAACAGCAGAATAATGTCGGAACAATTAATCAATGACTCAATCTAAGACTCGGTTCCCGTCGTTCGCGAGCCGTTCAAAAGAATCGGATCTTTCGCGAACGTCACAACACTAGTGAGCATCTTCTTCATCAGCAGCAGCAGGAATGGTTGAAGAAAAAACGCAGCTAATTAAGGCTGTTTGTAGTGATACATCAGAAATGACAAAAGCTGTGATTGCTCCGGTGTGAGGTGATGGGTTGTTGAAGACGATATTCTGTCTGAGATCCTGATTAATAAGAAAAAGCACAATCAAGAAGCCTGATTGAGGGACTGGCCTCTTAAATGCTAAATTGTGACCAACACAAGTTGCATTCAGAGAGGTGTAAGAGAAAGAGATGGAGGGATGACAGAAGCTCATGTAGAACTTTGAATACACACAAACACATATTCTAGTACCACAATTTAGTGAAGAGTCTCTTACGTTGTGAATCACTGTGAATCTCCCGTGGCCCCTTTAAATCCACTCCAAATGGCTCTCCTGCCGCCTCAGCACTGAGTGTATGAGTGTGTGTAAACTCTGTCTATAAGTTCTCAGACTGTGCAGTGAAGGTGGTCTAAAGAAATGTTTTCCTCATAAATCACAAGGGAGCTTTATAATCAGTGTGCAGTGCTGCGGGGAGTATTTCTTTCTCAATTCCCTGTGAGAGCACCTGAAGTACACACAGCTCGACTGCTAATGGCTCAGTGCTAAATCACATCACACACTGTGGAGGCAGCTCGCTGTTTGGAGAATTTGCATTTCTCGGGTGCTCATCTTGTAAAACTACAGCCAAAGTAGACATACAGTCGAAATCATAGCTCGGCCTCAGACGCCTGAGGTTCCTGCTGCCCTGCAAACTTAGAAGAGCAAGTGCTTTTCTGTGTTTGACTGTTTCATGTGTTTGGAGTTTGCATGTGTGCTTTAGTGCTTAGTGTGTGCGTGACAAAATCAGCAAGCAATGGAGCAGTCAGGCATCATGAGAGCACACATCCCAGCATACATTCAACAACCAAAGGGCTAAAAACGAGCTGCTCTGTTTCTCTACTAAGCCAATGGAACTGTAATACTTAATATCAAATCTGGACTGAGAAAGTAAACAGAAAAAGACTCAGCCTGAAACAATGATTATCTATTAATGACAGTATACACAAGCACAGTGCAGCTGCAATAACCCGACAAAGTGACAGACAGTCAGTGGTCAGGGATCAACAGCTCAGCCAATAGTCCAGTGCAGAGAGTGATCCATCACAGACAGCAGTCTACAATCAATCTGAGCACAGAGCAGGACACACACACACACACACACACGCACAGAAACCCAAAGGGAAGCATGCACAAGTCTCTGGCATCCACAGTCCCTCGAGGTGCCCTGGCAACAGTTCTGAGAGCTTTTGCCAAATTTATCAAAGACATCCAGGAGCAAACCGGAGGGCTCCAGCACCACTCAACAGAAGTAATTATCAGGACAGAGATAGACAGATATAAAAGGGGCTTAGACAGACAGACAACCTCTTTAATTACAGCTTAGGGGGAAAGCCCATGAAAATAGACAGAGTAAGGACACAATGTGATATTTCTGACAAAAAAGGCACAGACACACTCAGACAAACCCACACAAACACAAATAGTTGATGAAAATGTTTCTTGCATGACTACTGATTGAATGTCTGAAGCTCTGTCGCTTAATTTTCTGAATTTTCCACATTGTATTTTCTTTCTATTACTTTTACAGCATGACCGTAAATTACAAAACCCTATTGGTTGACTGGGTGACTGTCTTTCTCCTGATTTGAAAAGCAAACAATGATATTTCATTTCTTTGCTTTCTCAGTGTTTGTTAAGCAGTAAGAGAAACACTGGTGCCCTTTCTCCTGAAAACATGTTGGCCCCTGTACAAACTGAATCTCATATTTGAATCCCCTTGAGTAAACATTTCAAGCCCTCAGTTGCTCACACACACACGGCTCTAAGGCTTCTGAGCTTCTTTTTTTTTAAGATTATATTTTTGGCTTTTAATGCTTTTGATGAGATGGGGGAGGAAAGAGTGGGGATGCGCGGCGGGGGCCGGGGGCGAGAGTTGAGCCTGGGGCCGCAACATTGAGGACGGTAGCCTCTATATATGGTCGCCGAATTAACCGCTGAGCTAAACCAGCGCCCAAGGCCTCTGAGCTTTGAAGGCACGCTTCATAGCTGCATGGAGCATTTGCAATCTTATTGCTGACTGCAAAACGACTAGCGACTGTACTGGCAGGACATCTGACCTGATAACAATTATTATTATATTATTACATTCAGTTTGATGATGACTCACATTTTTCATTCAGCACCCCAAGGCGATACGCTGGAGATGAAGGGAAATAGGAGTGAGGACTCAAAGTCAAGTCAGGACTGGTTAAAGATATAATAATTTCACTGAGGTTTGTTGTAAAGAGACAGAGGATAGAAGGTACACTGATAAAAATGAAGATGATAGGTATACAGATCTCTTCCTGGCTCTGACCTGTCCACTCACACACACACTCACAAAGGTGCTCACACACAATCACACACACACACACACACACACAGGTCAAAACCCGGAAGGAGAAGATTTGCTGATATCTGTCGGTTGGCTAAAATGAAATGAATTACAAATCCCAGCATCACAAAAAGGCTGAGTTTGAAAACCACTGACTGCAGGTCGACCAGTTGCTCAAGCACTGCCTGCTCAGCAGCTCATCAGTCTGACAGAAAGAACTCGTACAACAATGCTGTCAACATCAGACACCTGATATCCTTCAGTGAGGCATCTTTCAGTCACTCACTGTGTGTGAACATGTGCCCTGTCCTTTTTGTTAACCATGAAAGAAAACTATGAGGCTGACAACACAGGCAATGCTTCAGGAGCTGTCCAGTGCTGAAACCACATAAAGAGCCTTCAGGGAGCCTTTCCTTTTCTGAGGATTAACTTCTCTGAGAATTAACGGGAAAACAACAGCATAATGGCAAAACAAACAGCTGTGTAGTGTTTGCTTCTCCTCCAGGCTGTTTAAGGAAATGACTGATAGAGGAAAGATGATAAAGGAAGCATTGCATCCAACTGGTGAGACAAAGGAAGGCAGCTGCAAGGAAACCCACCAGACCCTCACCCCCGTCTCCAGTCACTGAAGATACTCAATGTGTCCCTGTCATTAATTCAGCAGACAAAAACTGTTACCAGATGTCATCATTTATTCATAGTATTTAATAGGAAGAATGCTTCCTCTGAATAATATATTTGGTGGGAGAGGGGTGCAGAGCTTTGAGGAGAAGGGGGGGGTCTCTGATGAATATTCAAAAACAATTGTGGCAAACTACATTCCTTTCTGCCTCTGTGCCTCCTGGGCTTTGTCTGCTCTGACACTGGCATCGATGGCCCAGCTGTGCTGCTCATTTGCTTGGCTCTAAGTGCTTTGCTTAGTTCAATATGGCTAATGCCAAACTATTATGTTATTAGCCAAGGCAAAGCTAGCAGCAGCACAATTAGGCTCTGCTCCATGTAGTTTGCCATGTCCGGGTAGAGTAGTGCAGGGATGCAGAGCTTTCCATCAAGCAGACTGACGTCCTTTGGAGGGCAAAGGTAAAGCCTTCATTAAGCAGGCAAAACAACACTTTTACTGGGGGTACCAGGGATAAAAGATAAACTGTATGCTAACAGGCTCCACTGCCACATGCAGACAGCACAAATCACAAACATTTGTACATTTTGCTGCTGTGAGTGTTTTCAATGCTTAATTGGATCAGGGTCATCAAAGTCTATAAATTAGTCTCTCTCTGCAGGAATCTCCCAGTATTCCTCCTACCTTGTCTACCACTATAGCTACATACATTTGTAACATATACAATGAGCCTTCAGCACTGACATTTAAGCATAATAATGAACACCTCTTCTTCCATTGTAGAATTAAAATAATTAAATACAGCAACAACAGGATCACAGCTGATCAAAGCACCTCACGCTTCCAACTGGAGGCCCTCACCATTCAAAGTGACTAACTCCCGCCAGATCCTCAGTACTGATACTGAGCAGTTGCTTGGCTGCTCTTGAAGGAACATTAATGTCTTTGCAAAATGTGGGAATTTTCCTGGAATCATTAAGGGGGGTAACTTCCTTAAATGTAGAACTTATATGGGGGGCAATTTAGTTTACAATGACATCTGTTTAATGAATCCCAAACTTTTGATTGTGAGTACCATTTGGGGGTGTGCTTTTAATGTCATGGGTTAGGGGGCTGAAAGTGTATATAAGTGTGACCATTCTGAGGGAGAGTCAGAGAACTTCTGTACTTCTCTCCATGCTGCATGTAAAATGCAAGTAAAGAGACTTGATTCATAACATTGGGTTTGTCAGTTCATCGGCAAATTATCTTCAAGAGGAGAATTTCCCTCACAAAAACCTCTGTCTGTGATTTCAGTTTCCTGTTCACTTGCTTGGACACTACTCAAGTGCAAAATTGAATTCCTGCCCATTCACGTCTTCAGCTACGAGTGTCTGCACTAAGCTGAGCGCAGCCACGCAGAGAAGGCACATTATGGAAATATGTGAGGACGCAGCCTCATGCACAGAGGAGATAATTTTGGAAAATTCCCCAGTCAGTCCCAGTCTGTTACCTTCTTTCTTTCTGTCATTCTTTCTTTGGCCTTGCCCACAGTTGGAGCAGAGCCACTAAGAAGCAGTGAACCCCTCTCTGAGGGAATATTGTTCATCCATTGTAACGCCTCATCACACAGGAAATGTAAAAAAGCGGCAGTGAAGTAGCAATAGCACAAAAAGAAAAACCTCTTCTAAGAACAATGGGGTTAAACAGCAGAGCCTGTGATCCAGTGCAAAAGTAAAAGAGAGTAAACAGAGTGAGACGAGAGAAAGAAAGAGAGTGATGAGAGGAGAGAGAGACAGAGAGACAAACACAGAGACCTTCTACAATATGCATGAGAGAGCGAAAGGCAGGAAGAAGCAGAAGCTGCAGAATGACTTAAAGAGCAGTTTAATGTGGAGCCAGATCCTGTTCACCCGCAGTTCACATGCACATAAACAGTGTTAAACACAGACAAGGCTGCTGCACCAGTGAGAACATTATGTTTACAGTCAGACACAGAATGAAAATGAAGCTAGGTGCTGCTCTGTATCAGCTGGGAAACAGGAGCTCCTGATCCATCAGCCAGCCTCTGTGCAGGTACTGGCTTGGCCTCCAACATTAAGGATCACTGTGCCAATGCTGCAGTCAGATACAGGTAAAGTTGTGTGGAACAGTGGGAGCTCGGGAGAGAGAAAATATGAGAGAAAAGAGGAGTGTGATCTCTGCTGCCAAGGACAGCTCGTAGATCCTGTAGTCTCACTGTGTTTCCGGTGATACTTGTCCAAATACACACACATATTTTCAGAATAACAACAGAATAGGAGAGCAGGAGAAAAAGAGACTGGTGACCATTTGGGTTGAATCTGCTTCATTTCCCAGGGGGCCATGAGTAACTCTGCTCCTGCTCCCACTGCCATTCTTTATCTTATCTGACACCGACATTCACTCCAAAGACAGGAACAAAACAAAGTCCATGTTGTTTTAATTCCATCCTCAACAACATCCAATGTGAGACTAAAAGTCATGTTACGGTACCTGACTGTGAAGCCAAGCTCGGACCTTCTCCACTCTGATCCCTGTGTAGCCTGGAAGTGCTGCTGTGAGGCAGCAAACTTTCCTTCAACAGAGATAACTAAGAGACCTGTGTGGTTTAAGTGCCATCCAAGATAATGTCTTGTGTTTCTTTCTTTGGTTCAATGACAGGCAGTGAAGTCGGGGCTGTCGATGCTATCGACTTCCACCCGTCCAGCAGCTCCCTCTGTCTCTATCTGCCTCTCCTGGAGAATTACAGCAGGAAGAAGAACAGGGAAGTTTATTTTTGCAAGAGGAGGAATGCTGGTCAAACAGATCCTACAGTGACCTTGTGAGGTTAGGGTTAGTTTGGAAGGTTGATTGTCTTAGTAAAAGTTAATCTCACGGTCTGAGCTTAACTCCATGGAGGAGTCTGCAACCATTGCATGATTGCACTTACAAGTGAAAGGAAGCTGTGGAGGTTATCAAGTATGTTGTGTTCTGGAATTTATTTCCTTACATAGCCTTCATAAGTTTGTACTGCTCAACTCAATGTCAGTATTAGCCTTATAAAGTCCAGAACAGCAAAGTGCACAATAAGAAACTTTCAGCCCAAATAAATGACAATTTTTTAAATTTGATAAGAAATCATAAAGGGGTATTTGAGAAGGAGAGGGGTCACAGTCTTATACATTTATTTACAGCCACACAAAAAACGTTAAAGTGTGCAGAAGAAGCTCAACACAAGCAGCTTTCAAAGGGAAACGAGTGAGAATTGTCCTCTAAACTGCAGCTTAAATTTACAGTGATGAAACTACAGAGACAGGCAGAAACATGATCAAATAGAAAACAGATATTATGTTTCTAATGGAAATTTCCCTAAGCCATGTGGTAGGATGAGTGAAAACAAAGGTCTCTTATAAAATCAAAATGCATTTCCAACATTACAAAGTGATTACTCTTTGTGAAATCAGCCCAATATGAACATTAACCACAGAAGTATGATGTGAATTTAGGAGTAAATGAACAATTCTCCAACAACAGCTACACACACATGTCTAACAGTGCAGCTGTGATTCTGATCTTATCATCTCATCAGGGTTTACAAGCTCATCTGCAATTCATCGCTGACTGTGGTTAATATATGCTGTGGAACACCATTTTTGTGCTTTTTGGAGGATAAAACCAAAAACATGTAGATAGATAATGAAAAGAACGGCTAAGCTCTTACCTTCGGGATGGAGTGAGGTCCAGTCCTCAGTAATGTAGAGCGATGCTGCAGCCTCACAGGAGAACAGGAGCTGAAGCATCCAACGACACGTAGAAATCCCTGAAAGTGCGGCGGAAAACAGAGCAGCTCTGGGTGCCGGGTCTGTTTCGAGTAGTGTCTGTGCTTCAGTCGGAGTGATGAGTGGTGGAGCGCCAGAGCGGTGCCCATCTCTCCAGCAGCTGAGCACTACTGAACAAAAGCGCGCTCCGCAGGCTCTCTATTCTAGTGAGGGGAGAGGGGGTTGACATTGGTCTTGAGGTTGACGTGATGACCAGAAGTTCCTGCATCTTGCGCCCTCAAATACCAAACAACACAAAACTGCTTAATATACATTTACGGTGATAATCTGACTGACTTAGTTAACATAAAAAAAAAAATCATCATTATAATGCTTGTAAAAAGCACAGTTGGGGAGTGATGCCTGTAGACATACTGTATAAAATAGCTTGAAAGAGGTGCTGGTATACATTGTGTTTGCGACCCACTGCTTAGTTGCATATAAAAAATAATGATATCCTATGAGACGTGACGCCGCATGCAGGGCTTTGGTTTAACAAAAATGTATCTCTTCCTATAGGCGGAGTGTATTTTCAAAATGAAGCTTCCGCGCTTTATCTTTATCTTTTTTCTTTATCTAAATTGAGTGAGAATGTTGGAAGGGAGCTCAGTGAAAGGAAGAAAACGTTGTGCACTTATGTTGTCCCTGAGCGCTAAAGGAGCTGTCCATGGTCCTGAATCTGTGCAGTTCAAGTCAGTGTGTTTCCACAAACATGTGAGCAGAAGATGTACTTAAAGCACTTAAAGAGTATAGAGTATTAAAGAGTATTTCAGTTTCAAAGGGAGCAGCAAGGAGGTTCCCAGAAGATGATTTTAGTGACCTTTAGATCTTTTGTTTAATCACCATTACGTCCATATTTCTTCTTGATCTAGGTCAGCTGACAAGGAGAAAAAGACAACTGTCCAAACTATAATGCATAAAACATCACAACCATACAGCAAATATATAAAGTAGATTGGTTTCAGATTACTTGATCTAAGATGAGATGGAAAAACTTGCAACACAACTTTAATGATCCCTGCTGGGAGAACACTTTTAAAGACACAGCTCATGTCTTAGTACTGATCATGTGATATTTGCAGACAGCTCATTGGTGGCGTAATTGCTGTGCTGCGGGGACAGCTGAAGTCCCCGTCCTGTTCAAAGCAGCTCATGAGAACTGTTGTTGGCTGTGTGCTTCAGAGCGTCTTCAGCATTAAAGAAGCGTTGAAGCTTCACAGACTCTCCAGTGGCTCTGACACCAAAAGGGCTCCAGCGCCACAAACCCTGAGCTCGTGCTGATCACATCTCTTCACACACACACTCTTCAAAGGGCGAGACCTTCTGATGATGATGATGATGGAGATGACGATAAAGACTACAGAGACAGTGCTTCCTCTCTGCTCCTCACCTCTCTGCTCTTTCTGCTTCTCCACCTCACAGAATGACCAGAAGGCATCAAACTACAAACAAGAGAGTAAACAAAGAAGCAGCTTATATTGATCCCTGGGCTTTACATCACTGCATGCCTGTGAAAACAAAATGAATGGTCAGGGAGGTTTAGGTGACTTTATTACATTTGAATGTATGTGTGTGCATATGTTAGAGACAGAACAAAAAACACTTCACTGTATGTTTGTATTTGTTTCTATGTTTGCTTCTCTGGATGGGTTGTATGTTAGTAATGGCCTTCTATTCTAGTATCTTGTGTTGTAAATGTGACAATATGCGTCCTGATTTTTAGGCAATATGTATGGAGGAATGCTAGGGAGGACAGAAGGAGGCTCCAGAACAAGCTTGAAGAACTAAAGGCCTTGTTGGAGAGGGAAAAGAGAAAGAAAGAAAAATATAAGAAGAGGTAGTAGCACTTGGTAGAGGAGGAAAAATCGCCATGTTCTACAGTAGATGCATCGCTGCACAATCAAATAGTTAACAACAGCATCAGGAAAAGATTGTTGTTGTAGGAATCAATAATTGAGGACATCAGAAATAAATACATAAACACTAAGAAGGAACGGGAGAAGCAAATTATTGCAAAAACAACAATTGGAAAAATGATAACGAAACACAGGCTGCAGGGGGCTGCACAGGCGGCTCTGGGTTTTTCAAAGAAGCGAAGTAAAAGACCAGACGCAGGGCTCATGACCTATGAAAGAAAAAAGGGAAAAAGATTACTGGCTGAATGCAAACAGAATGTAAAGGCTGTCTTTTTAAGAGATGACGTCATCCAGATGACAACAGGACAAAAGCAAACTGTCACTCAAAAGAAGAAGAAAAAACAGAAACGTTTGCTGACACAATGAAGAATCTGCACCAGAAGTTCCTTTCAGAAAATGAACGTTATGTCTCCTATTCCTGTTTCTGCACCTTAAGACCATTTTGGGTTGTGGTGCCAAAAGAGGCTGATCATGAAACCTGTCAGTGTAAAACTAAGAGAACTTACAGTTCATGACCAACACCCTGTACAGCCAAGGTCTGCTAGCAACAAAGAACCTTGAGGAGATGGTAGATGCAGCAATATGCCATCCAAAACCAAAACACTGCACATATGGTGAGTGTGAAGACTGTGTCTGCTCAACCCACACAATGCTGAGAGCTCCTGAAAACACAGAGATAGCCCTAACCCAATGGTCTCTGGAAGACAACGCCAAAATGAACGATGGAGAGGAGTCTGGGAAAAGGTCAACAATCACTGTGAAGAAAAATGTGATGACAGCAGAGGATGCACTTGCAAGTGAATTTCATGACAGGCTGTTTAGATTAAAACTTGAGGATAAACAAATGTCTACTACATGTAGATGTCAGTGAGAACTACTCCTGTACGTATTCTCAAGAAATTCAATCAGTCCATTTCGGAGGGTCACATCAGCAAGCAGCCCTACATACTGGAGTGCTGTACACTGCAGCTGAACAGTCCCCAGTGACTCTGCTCTATCTCACCTTCTAGGCGGTACGGTCCCCCAGCTGTCTGGGCCCACCTCGACCCTGTGTTAGACATGGCTATGGAGAGATACCCTCTGATTAATCACCTCCATGTCCTCAGCGACGGCCCAGCTACACAATACAAACAGATTGTCCGCAATGGAGGGGATATCCCCAACGCAGAGGCCATGCTCCACCAGTTGAGGAACGTGGACACTTCTGTTCTTTTTTTTGTGGGAGAAGGAGATGTTGAGAGGAGAGTGCAGGAAATGATGGAAGCGCCCCAACTTCCTGTCAAAGGGACAATGAAAATCCACCATGTTATCAGTTTCTCTCCAGGGACAATTAAATACCGGGACATAACTTGCCTTTGCCAGGCTGACAAGGGTTTACTGGAGTGTGCCTGCTATGGGCTGAAGGAGGTGAGCCTGGGAGAAGAGCCTTCATGGCCTGAGGTCATCATGAAAGAATACGATGGTGAACCCTACCCACGAATCATCCTGGAAGTTGAAGAGGATGTAAGAGTGAAATGCATGCATAAGTATGGGATCAACAAGTTCTACTGGCCAGGTCCAAGAGAGGACATTAGCTGCTACGGGGGTGACCAGATTGTGTGCCTGATGAAAGAGCCACAACCTTTGAATAAGCAGTCCGTCCAGCTAGAGAAGAGTTTACCTGAAAACCTGGGATGCAGGTCTGAGAGATAGTTTGTTGTTGGCAAGACAGCTGTGAGGTCAAAGACTGTAAAATGTTCCTGATGTTTCTTTTGGTCGGGCGGTACATTTGATGGTTGAAGATTGGTATATGTGTGTGTGTGTGTGTGTGTGTGTGTGCTAGAGACGATAATGAGCAAGAAAAGCAGAAAGAATAGAGTTTCATACGTCCTTATTCGACTTCCTCTGCAAACATCAAACACAGCACAGAGCAACGTATGAGACGGCATCTTGAAAGACTTCATCTAATATTTCACATGCAGCTCAACAATGTGCCGTGGACGGTTAAAACAATGATCATGAATAAAACAGACAAAGGTCACATGATAAGACGGCAGAGAAAGAAAAATAGAGAGTGAGTCTGCTAGTTGTCGCTTCTGACAATGACACATGTTTAACAAATCATCAATGAGTGATAACCTGATGATGGAAGAAAGCCTTCAACGTTATATTCTGATCTCTCAGATAAGGAACCTTGTGCAGTTCACTCAGACAGATGCCTCTACCATTGGAAACTCTTTATGCAAAGACACTTTGTTTAATTACCCCCAGCGGTGGAGCCAGTAAAGAATTTAAACTCAATTAAGTCTGAAGTGTCAGTTTGTTACTCAATCTTGCATAACGATGTGGTGCAGACAGGAGCTCTTTATTCATAAGGAGGACCGCTTACAGCGTCTGAGTCCTGATATATGATCGTGAGAGGAGGAAGAGCTGGAGGCGGCCATATGGACACGACTGCTGCTCAGCTCCGTCCATTATTTAAACAAAGGTCCTGGTAGACACCACTTGTAGACTCTGCGTGGAACAAACACATTATGTGGGATGCAAGAATGACTTGTAGGACAAAATGATGTAATTTTTTAAAACACAGAAAAATTATTTTTTTCTGACATTATTCTGGTTTAGTATCAACGCCAAATAGAATTCAGTGCATTTTTCCAGACATGGGTCTCATTTACTTTCTGGATTGAATATTTCTCCAGTTAAAAAACAACAGCACAAGATACAAGAGCTGAGTAACAGTCACATGCAATACTTGTGCATGCGAGCACGGTCACCTTTATTAGAAATGCCATGAAAAGACAGATGGAACTGTCTGAAAGAAAGCAGACATTTTACACTTGCCCTGAAACACCTGTTTGACATGAACCCACAGAGATCAGTGGCTCTTTGCTTTATTCATTCATGAAGAGCTCATATGAAAAGACTTGCAGCATTCAAATTCCAACATTTACCCAAATGTATATGACATCTGACTTTATACATTACTGCAACAGCATGATTACAGTTTGTTGTTACAGTGGAGTCAACATAATGGAGCCACTAAAACGGCAGCTCTGCTCTTTAGTTTCATGTGACTCCAGAAGAAAAGAGAAAGATCACCATGAGAAAGAAACAGACTGCTTTGGCCCCAGGCTTTCTTAGTAATGCTGAAATATGCAGAGGAAGCTGTGATCATTCTGCCTGCCTCTCTCTATGGATACTAATGGACAAAGATTATTAGCTGTTAAATAAAGGGCAGCTGAGGATGCTGGTTATCAGTTTATTTCTATGACTTTAGAAGAAAATCTCTTTATTATTGAAGGCTAATTCATGAGCATATAACTATCTAATAAAACACACAATGTTATTTAAGGTACAATACATGGATCTGTTGCATCATGAATCGTGATTAAACCACACAGTAAAATATTTGAACACAACACATTTCATGTTTAATGATTGCAGTTGGATTTATAAACAGTAACGATGTGAGAAACTTAAGATGCTGAATGTTTTAGCAGGGATTGTTGGAGGTCAGAGAAATAAAGAGTGATGCAAGAGAATGGAGAAAGACTGCAGGAGTGAAATTATATGCTCGAGGTAATTATAGAGTGAAGAGATGAATAGAGCAGACCGCCTCCTCAAATGAATGAGGCTCCTACAGCTGGAAACCAGGCTTTTGGGCTGAAATATATCCACTGTTTTTCTGGCCTCCATTGTACAAATTGTTCCCTGAGCTGGTCTATCTACACATGCTGTCTTTTCAGATAAAGCCAAGGGTCCGGGACAGTATGCTGTATGAGGCCTGATTATGCAGGGAGGCGGACTGGAGACGCTTCAGCAGACAGATCACTGCTGGGCCTCTTTGGGCTGTGTGTTTGTCGTCCAGCAGCCGAGCAGCACCGACAGAACTGCTTCCTTTTAGATTGGAGACACTCAACAGGCCCACCCTCTGGATGGACTGAGCTCTCTGTGGGGAGCAGAAAAGATAAGGAGGGGAATGGTTCTGGAGAAACAAAGGGTAGAAGAAGAAAGAGAGAAAGAGTACATACAGGAAGGAGAAAAGTTCTGGTTCTCGTTTATTGTTTTTATATTTTATTCTGTTTGTTTGTCTGGAGCCCAACTGTTCTACTTTCAACCCTTCAGTGCAGTAAAAAGTGCTTAATACAGCCTTACATTTGACTTTTGACTTCAGATTTCTGTCATCACTTCCTGCCCTCTACCTCAGACTCATTGGCATGTTTGTGGATGAGTCTTCTGCGGTACAAACCTGTGACAGGCCTCTGGTGAGCTGGTGAAGAGAGGGGAAGGGAGAGATGAGGTGGTGATCGCTTCTTCTCTGTGTGAGTCAATAATGGAGAATATATGTCATGTGCCATTACAGATCTGACTGTGTGCATGAACCCATGTGCTAATTATACTGATAAATGCCTCATTATGTAGATTTATAACAGGGCTGCAGAGTGCTGCTGACTGACTGTAAAAAAAGAGAGTTGGCTCCACTAAAGACACAATGTCAGTGTGACTCTCCCTCACTAAAGCTTTGCTCCATTGTTAAAAATTCTTCTCCTTCTACATTTTAGGGGGTTATGAAGGTAAATTTGTGTCATTTAAGTGTGAAACTGAAGCACTAAAGTATCAAACCATTGGTCTTTCACATTTTAGCCCATTAACTGTAAATCATGTTCACTTAACATCACTGCTGGACATTTTCTAAACCATAACTCTGATTTCCTTCTTTCCACTCAGTGCTCTCTCTTCATCCCAGTATTAAATGTAAATTAGAGACTGAGGCAATCCATCACAGTGAACATGTTGTCACACACCTTTTTCTTTCTTTGTCACACTCTGATTAGTTTTTGTTTAATGTAAATTATTTGGGAGAATAAAACAGTTTAAAAACTTTTCTTGGTGGTGCTTTCAGGGTGACTCAGACATTCAGGACTTGATAGTCACTTAAACTATATGAATACCTTCTCTGAGGACGTTCTGTTTTCTGTGCCTTTTTCTGTTTTTCTGGTTGTCTAGTAGAATGTTTTAATGTTCCTGATTTTTGTGACACTTGTCAGCAGGATGTAAAAAAACAAACGTGACTCACAGACAAGTAATGTAAAATTCCATATCTAACAGAGCTGCTGGCCCTCTGGACCGTGACAGACACACTAACAGCTGCTTTTACACTAAACTGTTCTCTTTAAGGGTTTATTGTAACTGTCAATACCTGTGCATTTGAAGGCTGTGTCGGCTGCTGGAGGATGAGGAGGTCCCGCTCCTTTTACTGAGGTGCTTGTTTGGGTGACAGGGCAGCTTTTAAACAGGAAGATGAAAGCACAGCCTGTAGAGGAGGAGAAATGAAACAGAGCGAGGATATTGTGTTCTCAGGAGAGGAAGAGGTCTCTGGTGTCAGTGCTGACAGGGCTGTAGGATCTAAGTATCGCCTGCTTTAGTTTGTAATACAACCAGACCTCAGGACAAAGTGTTTGATCAGGACGTTTTTTTCTCTGATCACAGAGGCTGTTAGAAATGTAATTTTATCTGAAGCAGTAAACAGAGATGGAACTGGCCGGAGCTGACTAAGTGCAACATTTTACAATAGATTGGAAACACTTTACAAGATGGTTTTGATAAATGTATTTTGTTCCAATGGGGCTACCGTCACGATTCTTTGACTGATGCTGTTAACATGTAATTGCTTTGACAGGGGAAGGAGATAATATCATCTTGTGATGATTTGGAATTCATATTTGTGACCAAACTTTGTGACATTCAGTTTGTCTTGAACTCTACTTTTCCTGTTTTATTTTGAAAGTCTGAAATCTCTGTCACTGCTCTCATGTGTCTCCTGGTCCCTTGATTATCAGCACCTGTGCTCGTTACACACCTGCCCCTGATTATGTCTTAAGTAAACCCTGTTCATGTCCTCCTTTGTTTTCCCTCATTTAGCATATGAGGCTCTTCTCATTTCTCAGTTTGTACCTCCTCGAGTCCTTTCCTCGACTCCTCTCCTCGCGTCTTAGTCCCTCCCACCGGTGATGCGAGCGGAGGAGGTGAGGAAGAGACACGAGGAGAGAGGAGTCGAGGCAACAGACATTTAACAACATGAGACATCCCTGCATCAGAGCTGTCATTTAAAAGCGACGTCAATTAAATGTGATGTGTGGCACAGCTGCGTCAACTGTCTGTCTAGTTACAGCCTGCTGTTTTTATGATTTCTGTCAGCAGAACAGTGTTTATGACAAGTTACCTTTAATTCACTTCACAACAATAATCTCTCGCGAATGTACAGATGTCACACGTTTATTTTTTTATTTAACACACACACTCACACAAATAAGAGATACATTTATTATAATCCTCAAGCATAACTACATGGCACCAATAATCATGCCCACAGATATTAACTGTCCAGTGTCCGTTTTATGCACGCACGTGAGCATACAGCCGTGTGATCCAGCAGCAACAATAAGTAAATAAACAGCCGACCTTTCGTTGATGGTCAGCACACAGAACTTTCATAAACATGAGATCCTGTCCGGACCTGACGGCGTCAAATCTGCAGATTTAAATAATTAATGAGTTACCTGCTGTGCCTCGCGCGAAGATGTTATGTTTTGTTTCTGCTCAAAAACAGTCAATACATGAACATCAGGCTGTGGAAGCTTAAAATAAAAAGTCCAGGCCTACACCTGTCCTTATTTTGTAGGAGACAATTTGTCTTCTGGTTTTGATGAAGAAATAGCAACATGTGGACATGCTGTGGGTATAGTCTGGTGTGCACTCTGTTAAATGTGAGACACGCCGTGGATAATACCTGCTCAGGTGGAACAGGTGTCCCAGGAGCAGAGATATGCAACAAAAGGCTCCCGCCGAGGTTTGTATATTCCAGCTGTGTTTCACACCTCTTTTTACGTCACGGTGCCGGAAAGACTTCCGCAAAGGATACACCGGTGTATCCTCGCTTGTAGCTCCTCCGGCAAGCCTCCTCGATCCTCTATCCTCTCTCCTCAAGATGCATTTTATGAACTGAGACATCCTTCAAGATGGCGTGCTGACATCGATTTCCAGGTCACATACAGGAGGACCGAGGAGCGAGGAGACGAGGAGGCACAAAATAGAGAAATGAGAAAGGCCTCTGGCCTTTGTTCTTTCCTGTGAATACATCACTTTCCAGCTTATTCATAGTTTTGCTAATTTACGGTTTCTGACTGTGCCTGGTTTATGACTGTGCCTGGTTTATGGATTATTGCCTCTTCACTTTTTTGGATTTGTGAGCCTGTACTGACTGACTTCTTGTGTATGACTTCCTTTTTTGCCAGTAATAGTCTATATTGATAGTCTAGTGTATTTTATGAGACTGAGGTAATTAAATGGTTATTTTCTTAACTTCGTTAAGTGGTGCCCCATACAGAGGTGATTTAATGTAAATTAAATCATATCATTTCTATAATTAATTATTATTTTTAATAATTGTTCATTTCTTTTAATAGCCATTTTAAATACCTCCCTTTACTTGTGGAATCTGACTTAGAGGCATAGTCCGGTCCCAACAATTGACTACAAAATCCTGTCAAATGTTACTGACAGATGACCTTCAGCCTCCACCTTTATAGCAGCTGGGCTCTACTGAGTAATAACGATCAGCACTTTGTAATCAATTACCTCCCTGCCCCCTGTTCACAACAAGAGTTTCAGTTGGCTCGAGTCCCTCCAAACACACAAAAGGAATAGTTCTGGTATTATCCCCGGTCCACTGTAAACGCTAAAGATTATCTGTAAGTGTGGTGAGCCTGAACTTTGCACTTTTTATTTTAGTTGGATTCTGTTTCCTGTGTGGGCTGTGTGCTGTCTCCTTCACCTGCTTCCAGAGGCTGCTCCCTTCCCCCCCACGGCGCTGAGGTTGATTGCTCTCACCTGCTGCTGCTCTGCAATCAAGCTGGTTACAAGATTGCTGCAGACACAAGCCTCAGCGCCAGAGTATTTTCACTCCACACTGTGTGCCTCACTCCTCGCCTCACGCCAGCCCACAAACCCAGCACACTCTCCAGGATTTAACCCACACTGCCTGTCACACTCCTCTGTATCCTCTCACAGCCCTCGGACCCTGGACTCCCCCCTCCCTTGCACAATACCTCCAAATAAAACCTGTTAAAAGCTTCTTCAGTCTGGTTTGCATTCTGGGTTCCAATTTATAACAAATCGTCACAGAATACTCTGGCCAGACATGGACCCAGCAAACCCGGACTCAATCATAAATGCCCTCGCCAATCAGGGGATCCGCCTTGGACAACATGAAAGTATGCTACAAGGAATCATGGAACCATTGCAAAACCTCAGCACGCAGGTTTCCCACATCACTGATCAGCTCCAGGTCGCCAACCGTCCTCTCAGCCACTCAAAATAACTCTTTGAATGAACATAAAAAAATCATGGAAAGTATTTCCACATGATTAAACTGCTTTATTTCAGCATTAAGCAATTCTGTTATTCCAACTTAATGTACTTGAATTTATTAAGGTTGATTCAACGTATTTACTATGGTTGGGTCCAACTTAATTTAATAGGGTTGATCCAACTAATTTTTACAGTAGTACAATTACACTAGTAGATTATGTTGATCCAACCCATGCAAATTAAGTTAGCCCAACAGAATTGCTTAATGCTGAAAGAAAGCCATTTAATCACATGGAAATACTTTCCATGATTTAATTAAGTTAATTCAAAGAATAGCTTTTGAGTATTAATATATTTAAAATGTTTACAGTTACAGTAACTGAAACTTAAGTTTCAACAAAGTCTACAGTCTGGTTGGAGTCAAGGTTGGAAACATAACACAAAACAAACGTGAAAAGTTGCAATAAAATTGTATTTTCAAAATGTTTTACACAGTGCATTGCTTATTAACACAAAAGGGAACAATACAGTGTCAAATTTTGCACCTGTGGTTTATTGTGATGAACTCACAGAAGTTAACAAAAACATACAGTGGTGGTTAAAAGGTTACATACTCCTTCACTTTATCCAAACGTTGTTGCGTTAGACTCAATTTAAAATAGAAAAAAAAGAATCTTTTTCCTCATCAATCTACTTATGCAAATATGATATTTCAATTTTTTATTTTTAATAAATTTGCTAAAATTTCTAAAAACCTGTTTTTGCTTTGTCATTATGATGTATTGTGTGTAGATTGATGAGGAAAAAGATTAATTTTATTTATTTTAAATTGAGTCTATGTGAACTAGTATGTAAACTTTTAACCACAGCTGTATTTAACACAGAAACATTTTTTAAACATATTTAAAATGTTTACAGTTAAACAAGTTTCAACATGCCTGGCTGGCATCAAAGGTGGAAACAAATGGGAGATCTTGCAATACAATTTTAACTCCCAAAATAGTGGGCAGTCTCAGACACTGTGTTTTTTAACAATAGAAATCAAATTAAAAATGGAACAAAAAAATAAAGTTAAGAATCAGTGAATATGTTCTTAAACTCTGAGCTTTATAACAAACTTTAAATCATGTTTTGGATTGCACAGGGTCTTTAAGGACTGATTATAGGTCCCTCCATGAAGCCATCGCTAAGGACATGTGTTGGTATAGGTGTTTTCCTCAGGTGAGGATGATGGTGTAGCTTTTGCAATGGCGATGTTTCTCAACGGGAAAGCAGTGTTTTGAGAACTTGTCCTTTGTTGGATAGTTTGTTTCCATCCAGTTCCATAATGATCTTCTGCAGAACCTCAAACGTGTACTTGAGCTCCTGAGGGTAGCTCAGGTTTAGCACGTAGACAAGACCAAGCAACATCGCCACTGCAAAAGTTACATTGCCCAACTCTCCCATCACTTCCACGCCCTCCAGAACAATCCCAACATTCTCGGGGTCATCGCTGGGCTCTGCACCTTCACGAAGATCCCAAAGATAAGATTAAAGATATTAAATTGTTTCACTGTTTGAGTCATGGTGAGCTACTTCAACAACTAAGCCCTACCAATGGCCTGTCTGTTGCAATCATGAGTTCAGTGTTTTTTATTCCATCAGAATAAGGTATATTGTCTGAGTAAGGGAAAAAGAAGGAGTTAAAGTATGGCCTGTGTTATTGTCTGAGTGAGAGAAGGAGAAGAAGAGAGTATGGTGTGTGTGTTTGTGTGTGTGTGTGTGTTACTGTCTGAGTGTGAGGAAGAGAGAGTATGGTGTATGTGTGTGTGTGTGTGTGTGTGTGTGTGTGTGTTACTGTCTGTAAGTTTTTAAAGGCCTCATCTTTTCCTAATTTTAAAGCTAATGGGAACCCACAGGAAACCCCATCCACTGCAACTTCGATCATCTCCTTAGTGAAGATACAGGTGAATTAACATACCAGGTATTCCTTCACCTTATAGCTTCTCTGGATCTTCATTCAGGTACACGCAAAGGCTTTTGAGGATGCATTCTCATCTGACTTCGATAGTGTCAGTCTCAATATGCAGATCAGAGAAGAAGAAAAAACATTAGGAACACCATCTCAACAAACCAGCAATGTGGGTTTCACACTCTTGAGACAACTTTGAACTAAATTCACAGGAAGTCACAACATTAAAAGTGTTTAGAGGCTAGTATTGTATACAGCGATTCTTAAATGTATGTTAATCCTTTTGGGATAGTCTGTTATAACGTATTTCAGACAAAAATCTTTGTTATTTTACTATTATTTACTACCTTATGTTTTCCTTTAATCATGTCATGCTTTAAATAAATGTATCTTAGATGAGGATGTAACCTATGTTACCTATGCTACCTACCTGAAGATGTTACCTAATAAATATTTATGCCCGAAATGTGTGAAAAACAGAACATTCCAAAAGGGTTCACATCCTTCAAGTATCACTATAAACACAGTGTCCAATGTGGTAAGAACACCTGCCATCTCCATGAAAGACTGCTGTCAGGGACGGCTTTGTAGTGCCTTATTTTAGGCCTTCATAATAGTATACAGTGTCAATGCTTATTTTGTGCTTGAAAACTGCATTTTTGCACTACAAATAGTTGTTACCATTCCTATCAGAGCAGATTTTTAGATATTTAGCAATGTACTCCACTGCCACTCACTCTGATACAATGATCCCTAATGGGGGAATGGCTGTGGTGCTCAAAGTCATTTCTACAATGGCCAGGTTTTCAGTGAAGTTTCTGTCACTTTTCCATTGGTATCATACCTGGGTTATGGGTGCCATGATGGTCTTGATCTTTCTCCCTTGAACTCCACCTCTCTTGACATACGCCTTCATCAGGTTTGCAGAGTGAATATCCAGATTGGAGAAGAATTTTGACTACAAATGGATTGTTGTGATTCTCTTGAATTCTGCAATCACCTACAATAAACAAAACAATGGTAGACAAAACTTAGTTTGGCTATTGTGATGTCACTATTAGGTACACGTTTGATATAGCAGTTAAGCCCGTTCAAGACATGTAAATGCATAATACATGTATTTATCTATATATTAGTTTCTTGCATTCAAATGCCCCCGTTTATCAGAGTGCCAACAAAGGCTGCTGTTGCTGGCCTTCAAGTAAATCCTAATCAGTTCAGGAGTTACTCCTCAGATTTTGCCAATATGTATTTTATATGACACATCCAGTGCACTCCATAAATAGTATATTCCAATAAAAGTAAAATGGGGATGTTCTTTCACACATTCATTCACTTACCTCACGCACATGGAAGAGAGCTGGCCACCTTGTTTTGAAATCAGCTATCATGGGTGCCTCTCGAACTACCGCTTGCCTTTGTTGTGCAAAGGTCTTGTCCATCATTGCTGCCACCTTGTGCTCATTGTTTCTTTTCTTTACTTCTGAGTGGAGGGCCACCGTTATCTCTTCTAGTGTCTCCGCTGTTTCACTGGCTGGATAGGTGGGGCGGTAATTCACTTCGGCTTTTTTCGGCTTCTTCACACCATATGCAGGACTGCATTTGCCATCAGGTTTGTGTTTTAAGGCATTCACCAAGTTTATACTTCAGGCTTGTCTTCCATCCGCCATACCCGGTGACCGAACCTGGCTCTTTCAAACATGGATGTGTTGTTACAAGAGCTTCTGCTACCTCATTAAACTCCCTGTCAGAGAGGTACACTTTGTACTGGACGTTCGCTTCAGCTAAGCCATCAAGAATGGCAGATTTAAGTTTAGTATCAGGATTCAACAAAACTCCAGTTTCTTTGAAAGCAGCGTTGGCCCTGTCCAGCTGTAGCTGAGTATCATAAGAGAACCGGGGCATGGGGGAAGACAATGGGCCATGCAGTGGATCTTGAGGAGGTGGACTCAGGAGAAGACAATATGTCTGTATCAAATGAGCTACCAGCAGATGAAAGGGATGAGGAGTCATCTAGAGGGCAGGAGGTGGCAGCAGCTGAGTAGGGAAGGAGCAGGGAGGTGGCAGCAACTGAATAGGGAAGAGGCTGGGCAGGTGCAACTAAGTTAAAGATGACCTTGATGGAACTTTTGTCCTGAATGTCTGATATTGAGACCAAGTTGGTGAATTCATTCAATTCAATTCAATTCCACACTGTCTCTTTATTTGCTGTGCAAGTTCACTGACAGACTCTGGCATCCCATCTGGAAGGATCAATCTCCGGGAATCGTTTTCTCCAAGAATGATTCTGAGTTTCACTGGAGCAGCCATTTCACGACAGTCTGATTGAAGAAAGAAAAGATTAACTGTTTTATCAAGGGTAGATCTGATTTCAACAGAGCACTGAGGACAAAAGTATGGAATGCCATGTCCATTCAATGTGGCTATGAAATAAATCCTGAAATAAATGAGGGAACTTTGATTTCATAATTCCACATTTATTTCCCAGCTGTTTTTATTTCCATTTCTAATATTCAAATTAATGGGGCCTGGTTATCACAGATTCAGACCAAAGCAACAAGACTGGGGCAGCACTATCACCACCAGTTGGAGGAGAAGGAGTCAGGCAGTCCACTTGTAGACCCATAAGCAACTATCTTACCATTTCTGAAATGTATACCTTTGCTTGACACACACTTGGTAAGGTGAACTTCAGTTGTACAAGGGAAGTTCTGTTCAATAGTCTGAGCTATTTCTTGTTTCAAAACATCCACAGGAACTGTTGAGACATTTGTGACCTCGAAGGCAGTTTTTTCAGAACTGGATGATCTCAAGTGATATGAAATCATGAGCTGATGCTTAGTAGCTAGCGAGAGGGGCACGTTTTTTAAAGCAATTTGTGTGTCGCACAACCTGCTTAAAAAAACTTTGTTTGGCCTCATAACGCATTGTCCAGAGTCCGACGAGAGGCCCAAACATCCTTATCAGTTGAGGATAGTGCTCTAAATAATGATGTTTTGGGAGAAGTTGCACTTCAGGGAAGAGTTCTTGGTACTTTTATCTGTGCTCTGAAATTTTCCCCTCAAGATAGGCAATGGACTCATCTGTGTGTGTCGGAGCAACCACAAGCTCTACAATGTATTTTAAGTCCAACAGTATTTGCCATGCCATTTCACCCACAGGCACCAGATGCCCAATTATGAATGGGAGGAGTCTCAACAGAGCCCAATTTTCATGGGCATTCCCAAAACCATTGTTTTCCTAGTTGAAAGTGTGTGTGGGATCACGTGTGGTCTATTTGTCTTGTCTGCACACTTGTAAGGGAAATGCAGGATGGATTTGTAGAGGGTTTCAAGATTGAAATATTTCTTGGATATCAGCAATGCCAAACACCGTGCAAGCTCCACTGGCACTATACCCTCAAAAACATCATACATAATATCTAGAGGATAACCTGTGTGAACACTGAAGTGTGAAAGAGTTTTAGTGATAACACAATGTCTTTTCACCCCAAAACAGCTTGCACCATTCTCCTGAGCTGATTTCACACGAGTGTCATGGAGTTCTTTTGTCCTGAGAGTGAATGCCCCTGATTGTACCTCTTTTGTTTGGATGTCTGTTCTTGTTCCTGTGCAAAATCGGCAGATATACCCACTGGAAAAGCTCTCATTAAAACCAGCTATACTGTGAGCCCCCAGGTTATCTGCTGCAACAACCTGGATCATACCTTTAAGACATCTGCCAAGTAATGGAATGAAAACTCCCTCTTGCTCCAGAGGTTTCATATCTTAAACAAGAGGATGTAAGACATGGTCATAACCATACTTCTTCACATCATCAGTTTTACACAAGACTGCCAAGTAAATTGATGATAGTGATGAATGTGAGCCTGGAGGCAAATTACTCAAAGTCCAGTAGATTCCACAAAGCTTATGTTTCCTGCGAGAAGTACCCAGAGGATTGCAAATTTCAAAATCATCTATGTATAAACAGAACAAAATTCTCATCTCATCCCCTGACAGAAAACTGTTTTGCTCTAAGTGTGAACCATCCTGAGAAGATTTGTAAGTATGTTGTTCACCAGTCACCCTATTACTCTGCTGTGCTTTGTGGTTTTCAACTACTTTGTCCACAACATCTTTCTTAACAAAGAGCTGCTGCAAAGACTTCAGTAGAGGTACTGAAAACTTCTGTTTTCCTTGGCATCAAGAAAGTACTCAATGGGTTCTACAATGTTAAAGCTTTCTTTATAATACTGGTTGCGGAGATAAGTTGAGCTTAGGGGACCCCCCTTCTTTATGGCTTTGAGCAATGGGTTAGATGTGCAGAGAGCAGTGGCTACTTCTGTTACCACAGACCTATCAGTTGTGGGACTATGTTTCTGCAATACCCCTTCAAGAATGTCAATGGAGAGGGGCAATGTTGCTGAACTTAACAAGTAGTGCAGTTCCTCTAAGAACTCATTAATTTTTGTGCTTAGCACATGTGCAAAATGCTCTAACTTGAGCAACGCTGCAGCAAATTTTTTCTCAATTACTTCAGGCAAGTTCTTAGTTACATCCACATCACTACTTGAACATGCACTGTCTGCTTCAACTGCAGAGTCATCTTGATTACCTGCATCTTCCTCAGGATTATCAGAGGATTCTTGTGAAACTCGAGTGGTTCTAACTACGCCTGGCTTGAAATCTTTCAACGTATGTGGGTTGTGTTTCCTGTTCTTGTGAGAGTGAAATGTTCCATATACATTTGTTTGAAAACTGCAACCCCCAAACATACAAGTAACAGTTTCATTACTCTTCAAATGAGTGCCAATGTGTACAAAATAATCCTTCTCTGTAGGAAGATCGCTACAAGTGCACAAATGACAACTGTATGTTGACAATTCCTGCAGCTCCTGGATGTTTTGTTTAGGATGGACTCTACTTAAATGAATGTTCAAAGCATTCCATGTCTTAAAAGTACATGGGCAGTTTATGTGTGGGCATGGGTAATGTTGCATATGCCGGTGCTGTAGTCTAAAATGTTTTAGTAGCTCATATCTACCAGATAGAGTTATACTACACACCTTACACCTCCACATCCCCCACCCAAACAAAATCAAAACAAACTTTAGGCTAACCACATCCATGTCTGGCAAAAATTAATTGGAGATAAAGTTAATCTGAGGTTCAGGAGCAGGACCACACCTCAATCACTCATTTTCTGTCATGTGCCTATATAAGTTGCACCTCCCTTCTCACCCTTCCGTTCTCGTTTCTCGTGCACGCCACAGAACATCGAACTCGCTCAACGCAAACAAATTTTGACTTACCATGGATCTTTCCCGAGAAGAGCTCTTCAGCCCGGCCTCGGACTCCTCGCACATCGGCTTGCAGCACGATGCGGAGGGTTTCGGTGCGGTGATCGCTCTGGAGACTCCGCTATCCACATCCGTCGGCCCGGCAGTCCGGACGCCAACAAGGAGCTCATCCCGCAGACGACCTACCCGCTCCAGTCGAGCGAGCGGGGACATCGTAAGTAAAACACAAGTGAAACTCTTAGAAGTTTTTACATACTCCTTCCAGCATCAAACAATTCCAAAACAAGCTGCTACTTCCGTAGCCACACGTCGACGGAGCACGCACAGGCATGACGTCACTACGCTCCCCGCGGCTCCTCCCAGGTTGCCAGGTTTGCTTCACTCTGACAAGCTTTCACTCTCTCAACCTAGCCTAACCTCTGGCACCAAGTTGCCAGCTTCTCTCCCCATTGCCTCTCAATCCCAACTTCGTCTGCCACTCTATACTGGCACTGGGTTGCCAGGTTCTTTCCCTCTGCTCTTCATTCCACCTGCTTCTAATGCCCTCTACTGGCACCGGGTTGCCAGGTCCTCTCCCTTCCGCCCCTCCTTCCCACCAGCTTCCACCAACCTCCAAAGGCACCGGGTTGCCAGGTCCTCTACCTGCCGCCTCTTCCTCCCACTCGCTTCCGCCACCATCCACTGGCATCGTGCAGCCAAGGTCTCTCCTCCCTGCAACCTCCACTATCAGCACTGCCAACTGGATTGGCACCCACACCTGGCTTCGCCCACCAGCCTTCATTCGTCATGCCATTCGCTCTTCCTCTGGCCGCAACAATCCTGCCGGCAGGCGGTCTTCAGTTCTCCTTGGCTTCAGCTGTCCCTTCAGCTAACCAGCCTCCTTCTAAACCATCTCCCGTCGCAGCTCACCTTTGACATCAGATCCTGACTGGTAAATATATCGACCTTGCGGAGTTGCTTCTTCCCTCCCTCGACCAACCTTCTCAACCACGCCTACTCAACAGCCACGACGGCATCATGATCATGCTTGCCAAGGCCCCGTCTCGATCCAAGGAGCTGACAGCGGTGGAGTTCGCTTACGCCTTCTCCCTGTACAGAGACGTCATCTGTTCTGTATACCCAGCCCGTAGGCAGGAGCTTAATGATTACCTCTCCTTGGTCCTCGAGTTAGCCCCCCGTTTCGGCGGCACAGGCTTCTACCAATATCGCGTCCAGTTCTCCTCCAATGCAGCAGCTTGCCTGCAGCAATTTAATCAGGGCACCTCCTGGGGTCGCCTGGATCAAGAGCTGTACTGCCGCACTTTCGCAGCCTGCTCCGGTCTCAACTGCCACGTATGTGGGTCATCGTCTCACCCTGCCACCACTTGCAAAGCGTGAAAAGCTGCTGTCAACATCAATCTATGCACAATGCGAGCCCAAAACAAATTTCTCTACGGGGACAAGTTTATCACATTGTATCGTATCATATCATTTCAAATCGTACTGTATCATATCGTATTGTCGTATCGTATCATGTGATATATCGTTGTTTCAAAGCGTACTGAATCATATACTATCGTATCATGTCGTATCATATTGCTTTGTGTCGTACCATATTATATTGTATTGTTTCAAATCATATCGTATCGTGTTATAAACTATTGTATTGTTTCATCTCGTATCGTGTTGTATCGTAGCATATCGTATTGTTTCAAATCGTACCATGTCGTGTTGTGTAGTATCGTATCATATCTAGTCATATCGTGTGGTATTGTATCATGTCGTATAGAATCGTTCAAAGCGTACTGTATCATGTCATATTGTGTTGCATCGTACTATTTCGTATTGTTTCAAATCATACTGTATCGAATCGTATAGTTTCCTTTCGTATCGTTTTGTATCATATTGTATCGTATCATATCATATCGTTTCAAATCGCACTGAATCCTATCGTGTTGTCGTATCGTAATTCATCGCATCGTCTTGTATCATGTCCTGTCCCGTCGTGTCATATCGCTGTTTCAAAGCATACTGAATCATATAGTATCGTACCATGTCGTATCATATCGCATTGTGTCGTACCATATTATATTGTATTGTGTCAAATCATATCGTATCGTGTTTTATCGTGTTATAACGTATTGTATCGTTTCGTGTCGTATCGTGTTGTATCGTATTGTTTCAAATCGTACCATGTTGTGTTGTGTAGTATCTTATCATATCGTGCCATATCGCATCATGTCTTGTCATATCATGTCGTATTGTATCATGTCGTATAGAATCGTTCTACAGCTATAATCGTTCAAAGCGTACCGTATCATGTCATATTGTGTTGTATCGTGCCATTTTGTATTGTTTCAAATCATACAGTATCGCATCGTATTGTTTCCTATCATATCGTATCGTATTGTATTGTATCATATTGTATTGTGTCGTATCGTATCCTCTCATATCGTACCATATTGTATTGTTTCAAATCGTACCGTATCATATTGTATCATATCGTATTGTATGGTATCGTATCATCACCAAGGTCGGACGCTTATTGCTCACCTGCTATCAATCGCGCTTGCAGCAATGACGCTTATCGAAGCAAGTCCTAGCAAACTGGAATGTCATCACATTTCTATATGATGACCGTCTTTCTAACCCACACAGCATTCATCTTTTCTCATCTGTGCCCTTTCTGCCGGTTTTGGGGGGGTTTTATGGACAAAGAAGTGGTCAGACATCAAGGTGGATGTGAAGTGGAGGATGGCTGCCCACCGCCAAAGTGTGGCCAAAACAGGCGGAGGGACAGGAGAAGAGGGGCCCACCCCGTTTGAACAGAGAGTAGCCGCAATTGTGGGTGACGCTGCTCTCTCAGGGGTGGTGGGAGCACATGTGGGTGACTCTGATTACCCCCAAGGTAAATACCTATGTATTTGTGTAAATCACAACAAATGTGTTCATACAGTAGCCTGCTCACAGCCCTATAATATAGAGGTTCATGCGGAAAATGCGGAAAAGGTGAGGCTGATTAAGACATTGCACACTTTACGCACAGGATTATTAACATGAGTACTTTGCACACAGAGACAATCAGGGGCTTGTTAGAAAGATCTTAAGCTGTAGTTTAACCAGCAAAAAAAAGTCACTAACTTTAACCACTGACTAGTAATGATGCTGTGAAGACGGGGTAGAATTAGGGGGCACATGCTCAATGTGCATCACGGGGAGTAATATTAGGACATTACAAATTGCGCTTTAATGTTGACCTGTTCAGCTGCATTGTATGGGAATTTGATATACCTGGCTGACATGCGGATAACTCTGTCCCACACGGCTGGCATGGCTCGGCTCAGAGTCGACTGGCACAGTCCCGATCGGTCGGCCAGCTCCCTCTGGAATGTCCCGGTTGCTAGGAACACCAGTGTGGTTAGCACCTGTATGGGCACAGGCAGCGCATGGCTCCTCGCTGTGTTGCGCTCCAAGGCCGGCCGCAGCTCCGCGCACAGTTCCAGGAGAATTGCCCTCGGGAACCTAAAGCGGCTGATGAGCCAGTTGTCATCATGTGCCTGTAAATCCTCTCTGTCTCTGAACACGCTCTCTTCGTATTGCACCATTTACAATGTCTTCTAATACTGCTAAAGCAGCCATTGTTTTTAACGGTATTTTTTGCAGCACTTTGCGCATGCTTTTATATCCACTCATGTAATTGCAGACACGGGGGTGTGTTAATTGTTCATCAGTGTTAATTGTTCATGTGTCTGTGCACATCGCTCAGTCTGGGGACTTATTGTTTTCACATTTCCCAGCATCACCTCTAAGTGTCGCCAAAGGATCTACAGCTGTAGAAACATGCGTACGCCAGCCATGAAGTTGGCATGAGGCACCGCACATTTCCACGATCATTTCACTCTTGATACATCTGAACTTTGCCGTGAAAAAGAGTGTACGCCACATTTTTGTGCGTACGCACCCCTTGTACATGAGGCCCCTGGTCTCCTGGATGAAGCTCCTGTGTTGTTTGACCCAGACTGCTACCTAAAGCTGGCCTCTCGGCTACGTCAACAACTTCATGCCTAACGCAGTCTTACTTGATCTGAATCACGTGATTGGACAGACTTTAACATTTATGCGAAAGCAGCAAATTTCTTTCTATTGTCATTTGATTTAATGCTTCCTGTTCAGGATGTAGAGATGTTTCTCTAACAAATTGTTTACCATATCTTTAAGTCTAATCATGCCATCTAAAGGGAAACTCTTCACTTCATATAACATTTATATTTTAACCAGGAGTGACTTTATAATGAGTGAACAATTATTTATTTTCAAAGTGCATAATAAGAAATGTGCAAAGTCGAAGCGTCTCCACGTATTTTGAGGGGTAGTGAGGCCGAGAGCAGGATAGGAGACCCTCCGATGGAGTCTGGACACTGGTGGAGGTGGTGGAGGAAGGATGCAGGATGTGATCAGGAGTGGACTTCTGATGAGCTTGACCCAGGCGATGGATGAGACGTACAGGAGGTGATCGGGGTGGAGGAGGGTCCTAGTGAATCTGCAATGAAACAACAAACAGACGGCAGCGAGAGGACACATTGAATTCAATTAGTCACAAAAGTGACCATAAAAAACCTTTTCAGTGAAACGGTCCTAAAATGTTACTGAATGCTGTATCAATGCATTTCCAGAAAATATGAATAAAACCTCTTAATAACACATGTGCAGTTTCACATGTTTAGTGTAAATTGTCACATGACCAGAGCTGATTACTGCTTCAAAGCTCGGACAAATAAGTTAGCGGAAGTGGCTACAGCCGCTTCATTCGCCGATCTCTACTGCGCAGTCTCTGGGTCCATATGACGTCACCATCGCAAGATGGCAGCGCCTGTCCCAGGGCCTATTTTGGCATCAATTATGTACAATGGGAGCAGATGGAGACTCGTTGTCCATCTATATATAGTCATTGCCCGTAACATATACAATCATTGGATTCTCCTTGTCTTGACGGGGGAGGTTCTTTGCTCTTCCTTGGAGCCTGCAGCATCTCCATCGGCCCTCGTCCTCTTACTGGTCTGATCGACCGGACTCGGGCTGATCTACTGAACAGTTCTGTAAGAGAGGTGTTTGATTGTTCAACAAACTAATACTGCACAAATATCTCACCAAGTCTGACCTTGTCTCTAAATGGATCATAGTGTGTGTTGCCAGGTTTACTTACTATTGACACCTTCCATCAGCTTCTGGACGAAGTTTACAGTGGGCATCTTTTTTAATGGGGGGTCGCCGTCTGAGGTTTGATCAGCATCATCCCTCTTTTGCTTCTGCAGCTGAGACTTTTGTGGGCTGGTGTTTCCCGGTTTTGCTGCTTCCTCACGTTCAGTCCTCGCTTGCTTCACAGGGGTGGTGTCAGGGCTTCTAGATTGATCAGGAACATCAGTTGGATAAATGAATGAGTTAAAAGCATTAACTACGGAGCTACTGTAGAGCTGGGAGTCGATTATCTTAGCTTAGCCTAGCACACAGATTGTATGCAGGGGGAAACAGCTGACCTGGATGTCTCTAAATCCACCTACCATCATAATTAAAGCTCACTGGATATCAAACTTGTTTAATCCGACACAAACCACAATGTATACATGACAAAGACTATTTTATATGAAGCTACATGCTGTCACTGTTTTTAAATAAAACTATATCTCAAAATGTCAAACTATTTCTCAGAAACAAGAAATAATAAATACATGTACATCATTTAAATACTTACCTGTTCTGTGTCCTGCTCAGCGCTCCTCTTTCTCTTTGCTGATTGGCTCTTGGTGTTGATGCCGCTCTGTGGGCAGGGTGGCTTAAAGGCGCTCATCAGCTTCATGCCGGACTTCACACTGAAAGGTAACCAATCACAGAGTCAGAGCCTGATCTCCATATATCAGCACAGATAAAACACACAGAATGTAAACACACACTTACTGGCAGCTGTGGTCAAAGGTGCCAACAAGGTGGCTCATGGTGATGAAGGGGTGCTGGAGAATTTCTACAGGTGTTATTCTCTCTGCACCGTCCACCTTCAGGGTCTTTGTCACCAGGTCAACAAAGCTCGCCCGGTCGCACTCTTCGGCTCTGCAATCTTCTCCAGAGAGGTCCCAGGACCAATGGACTGGAGCAGAATAAAACAAAACAGTCAGTAAATCTGAAGTTTGTTAAGTTTCCTGATACGTCCTTGGTATAAAAACAGATTTTCTGAGAGATGTCCTACCTTCATCAGGCCGCTCAGGCTCTTTAAGGTGCGTGGGCGCAAATGAGGGTTTCTGGCCTCAAGTGTTGACTAAAGAGAAGAGATGTTACAATTTCATTTAGCAGACGCTTTTGGAGATGTGAGTTTTTAAGTTCATTCTTTAAGCAGCGTCAAACAGACATTAAAATCAGACTCGGATAAATGAAATAATACCATAAATCTCAAGGTGTGGCATCCCAGCGCTGAGTAGCTGACCGTGAAATACTTCTGACCATACAGAGAAGCGGTCACCATGTGGTCAGGAACTGCTCCTATGGTGTAGAAGATATGTCTTATCTGTGGACACAACACAATTTCTTAATGTATCTTATGTTGCACAGGAGAATTGTACCAACAAGTTAAAGATAAATGATCTCAGGTCAGGACGCAAGATGTTTGCAAGGTGTTTCTTCATGGATTTAGTCTTTGTCTTAAAGCAATTCTTACCTGTCTGGCATTTTTACACTATTTTTTTGTAATCATAAAATGCTCCTAATAAGCGTATAGCACAATAAAATGTAAAAGAAATCCACTAGGCGTTGAAACTCATCAATATTTAATTCTCATATATTTCTGATAAAAGTCTGACCAATCATTTTATTCGGTCCGAGTAAATTGATTTGCCGAGCTTCCTGTCTGTCATCCGTCGCTGCGTAACCTCCCAGTTGCACCGCTGTCACGGCTTGCAAGTCGCGCGCCTCTCTGGCAGAGCAGTAGAGCGGTGAGAGAGAGCAAGGAACGGAGAACTGACAATGACTGACCAAGGCAAGCCGCCACTTCCATCATCAGCTGCCCCCACAGAGAAAATTATCAGGACAAAGAAGACTATTTCACAAAAAGCTGCCATAAAGAAAGAGCTTGATGCGGCTAGAAGCAAGACTGGAGTCAACATCGGCTCTGCTTTACAGCAATGGAGGAGGCTAATTCAGCTACATCCGGAGCTAAAAAGAGATGAGATGGTCGCGGAGTTTCTGCTGGACAGGTACTTTTAGTTTGCCTAATCCTAAAACACAACATTACATGTGATAACATAAGTTACCAGTTACTATCGTTCTGTAATATTATGTTATTTGTGCAGGAATATTTAGCCTAGCGTTAGCGTTAGCGCCGGTGTGCAAGATTAACTGGTGGTTGGATTGACTGGTGATAGTACGCAGATGTGTTGTGGGCGTGGCCTTTTAGGACCCCACGTCTACTAACCAGGAAATAAAGGTATTGATAACTACAGTCTTTTCACTGTATCTTGAGACATGATAGGATTTATTTCAACATTCATGGTGGTCTCGACCAGAATACATGAACCATCAGCTGTCTTCATTTCGACAATAACCGTCATCTGTCGGCATAGAAAAGCAAAACTACGAACGCTGGAGTCGAGCCCGTTTGTGTGTAGACCAGATTTCATCTGCTTTTGGCACAAGATTCAATAAACATTCACACACATTTACAGCAATTTTCAAGTCTCATGGTGCCTAAAATTATTATTTAAGTGAGCAGTGCATCACAGTCATCAAAAATTTATTTTATGCAAAATTAGTTACGTATGGATTCGATCCTGCATCAACAGCACTCAATCCGAGTTCTTATCCCTGTCTGCTATTGACGATTCATGTTTCACAGTTGTTCGTTAGGTATCAATCAGTTACGTCAGCATCTACACCATACAGCCCATAAAGTGCCGTGTTAACGTTTTCTTATATGCAAGATAAAATGTGTTGAAATTGCGTCCTTGTGTAGACAGGATTTCACCCAACACAGCAAAATGATTTTAAAGAAATGACGCTACAATCATTACATCCTGACCCCTTTATTGTTTGTAAATTGTTTCAGTAAAACCCCTCTGCATCTAAGGTGAGCAATTCGTAGCATTGTATATTGTTGCCAGACAATGAAACATGTATTAACAACTGGCTACTTTTTCTACCCATCATCATTGAGACCCACAGAAAATATTGCAGATACTGTGACAGAAGGAAAGACAAAAATAATCTGATATATTTTGACTTTATTTGTCACAACCGTTACAATAATACTCTCCCTCTGTAGAGGGGTTGCCAACACACACTGTGTGGTACCACAAGCCACATGTTGTGCACTCAATCTGAAAAGGAAAAAAAAACAAATCTTTAGGGCATTGTTAAACATTTTGACAGGTTCACACTCATCCAAAGCAGGATGTACAATGAAGCAATAGTTGAACATTTTATGACCGTCAGATTCTGGATTTAAATTAGTTGCTCCATTGTCCTCCAAAGGTTAAGACGTGCAAGTTGGGTGAATTAAACTATACATTTGCAATAGCTGTGTGATTGAGAGTGTTCACCCAGTGATGTTGAGGTAACCTATCCAAGGTGCATCCCAGTCTTCTAGCTGAACGGTGGCCTGTTGAATTTCTCCTCTTACCCACTCATCGGTTGCAACCCCAGCCCCTGAGCTCTCCTCGCCACAGGCCCTGCAGAGCTGGGAAAGATCTGTAAAAATAAGACAGGAATGATTATAGTGTCAATGGTAATAGACAACATTTACGCTGTTAAGTGTACTGTATACCTGAATCAGTCAACAATTTCGTTGCAACGTCGAGGCGCAACCTGGCCACACCCTCCTGGTCCACAGGGTACTGGACATCTTCTTTTTTCAAGATTTGCTCTGCAAGCTAATAATGTACATCATAAATGACTTCATAATGATTGCTGGATAGAGATTTACAAAAAGAAAGTGTTACCTTGCAAACAAAAACCCCACATGACGTAGTGTCCTGCTGTTTGGGGTGGGCAGTGGTTGTACATGCCCATTTCCCTAGAGCAGGACACTTTTTCCTGACAAGTGCCCTACACACAGAGTACATATTGATTAGTTGAATCCTGTTCAATAATTCCTAAGGGTGAGTTAGCTTAATGAACAGTAGTTAAAGAAATGCATTTAATGTGGCCTGTGTTGCTCCCTTAAAAATTTTCCAAACATGCATTTGTTCATATTTCACTCACCTTGTCACATCTTTACACTGCTGAATTTTGGCTGGAGTTGCCCCAAACGGGTCGATGTACAAAGCCCTCATCTCCTTAAGATACATTATCTATGAAAGAACAAAAAAGTCAAACCCTCATACCGACAGTGTCATGTTTGTGCCCAATTAATATTTAAGATTACTTACAATGAGTGTCCAGTGACCATCATGGCAGACAGCGGAAACTGCCACATCATGTTTCATAAGGTCAAGCTAAAAATAAATAAATAACAGATCATAAACAAAGATAACTATATTGAACATGTAAAACTCAAACAAAATACTTACTCTTCTCAAATCTTTGTGCTTCCCCTGCCAGAGGGAAGTAATTGCATACGACTCTATGACCAGAGCACCAGTTGCTCGGGCAACAGTGCTGAGATAGGCATTCACAACCTATGAAGTACAAGAATAACGTTATCTGCTGTTTCTCCAACAGGCTCAAAGAAATCAGTCCAATAGTAATGTCATTAAGAGTAAAATACCTCACTCTCCAACTCCTTCCCTGGGGCCAAGTCCCGAAGGTTCTCCGAGTGGACCTTATAAGGCCCAACTTTTGACCATAAGGTCTGTGTCCTCCTCCCTGCCCATATGTCTCGGATTACTGTAAAGATATCAATGTCAGTTATTTAGGAAATGCTAAATTTGGAGTGTACATTTTCGGTTTAATCACATATTTCGGCATCAGGATGTTCAGGGTCCTTGTAAGGTGTAACTTCAGAGGACATTTGCCCTAATGCCTGTGATGGGCCAGCCAGAGGAGAAGGATCCATCCCTTTTTCCAATTTGGCAGGGATCCTCTCCTCTGGCTGGAAATAATGAGTCAAATGGTCAATGTTGACCTTTATGCATTTCTTGCCTTTTTCAGAAGCCAGGTCTGCATTTTTCTCGTCCAGTTTCAGGATCTTAAATGGACCCAACATGTCTGCCTCCAGCTTCCCCCCTTTCCTTTGCTCCTGCCGCACATTTTTGCGCAAGACCAGATCTCCCACTTCAAAGTTGTCCGCCTGGCCCCTCTCCTCTTTCCTTTTGCGGACCTTTTCCTGTTGTTTTGTCACATTTGCTTTCACTTTAGCAAAAGTGGAGTCCTGAAGTTGCTGGCCTTCGCAGACAGTCTCGCTCTGCAACAACATGCAGACCTTCTCTTCTGTTACCTGCCAAAAATCAGTTAGAATGTAGAGATTAACAACCCTTGATAAAGATAGAACAAATACAAAAATATTAAAGGACGAAAAGACAAGCCAACTTTGTACTCCTCTGGAACCTCTGAGGGATACCTGGCCTCCCTCCCAAACATCAAAAAATACGGGCTGTATTTCGTGGTGAGCTGTTTTTTGGTCCTCAGAGCAAACATGGTGGACTGAAGGTACTTGTCCCAAGTCTTCGGATTATCAGCCACCAATTTATTCTGGGACCTCAAAATGAAAAATTGAAGTACAGGCATGATGAGGCAGGAGAGAATTTGGGTTCTCTGGTGCAATACAGCAACATGTTCATAAAGTATAAGGGTACTTGATTTGCTTGTTCAGAAAGGAACAGGAACTAGAACTCAGTATTTAAAAAAACAACAAAAAAACATACCTCTGTATAGTACCATTCAGTTTCTCCACAAGACCATTAGTCTGTGGATGGTATGGCGAGCACAGGCTCCTCTTTATGCCCAGCCTCTCGCACAAGCCATAGTTCACCTTGAATTGATAGAAACTTGTGTCAGCACAACAGTTTCATATTGACATTCATAATGCACAATTACTTTACCTTGTTGCGAAACTCAGAGCCCTGGTCTGTTAGCAGTCTTTTAGGTGAACCAAATTTGTAAAAGAAATCGAGTATACAATTTGTCACCTCATCTGCTGTTTTACTCTTTAGTGGGTAGGCCTCTGCCCATTTGGTGAAATAATCAACCATGACACAAATGTACTGGTTGCCACCATCTGTTTGAGTGAGTTTACCCACCAGATCCATCCCAACTAGTTCGAAAGGCTCCGATACCTGTGAGGACAAAAAACAGCATTAAAGGAATGTGTTGGAAAGTTGACAATGTATGGCATTATTTCCTTTACCTCTATTGGCTTGTACTCCCGCTTTTCTTTGATGACCGCTCTCCTGGCCTGGCACTGTGGACATTGGTTAATCTAAACAGACAAACGTGATTTCAGGATCATGACAAATGTTATGGACATTAATTTCACACTATAGAAAACTAGCAGTAGTCATTTGAGCATTTAGTAGGCCTATGAGGAATTATCAGCTGAAAATTAAATTGCAGAATGTTGGGTTTTCTATACACACACACCGCATTTCAGACGTTTGTGCATTACAACAACCTGAATGTTAATTCCTCCTCAAAATTTAGGACATGGTTACCAACTCATCCACTTGCGGATGTCCTGCTCCATGCCAGGCCAATAAAAGCGACGAATGATGGCACCGTGGGTTTTTTCAACACCACAGTGTCCGCCAATTTCACTGGAGTGAAACTCCTCAAAGATTGTGCTTGCCTCCTCTGCACTCTGCACAACCTTGGCAAGATGCTCTGATCTGTCCATTTTGCGCCTGCAGTTGTAGTGCAGGTTGCCATCTGCAATTAAAATGTAATTTACATTTTTTGGGAGTTTTACCATAGCAGATGCTCTTGCTTTCTGAAGTACACATGGCATGCATCCTTACCTTCCATCCTGAAGGTGTCAGCTCTCCTTTTAATGACAAATTTGTCCTTGCTCGTTGACCCTTCAGGATACCGGTTGAGGAGTTTCACATCCAGCACCTCTCGAACTATTTTAGGATCCATTTCTGTCCCTCTCTACACTTACCTCCACCTACCTCCACCTGTCTCACCTGTCTATTCTCTGCCTTCTCCTTCCTACTCCCACCTCTACCTCCCTACCCCACCTTTTCACACACTAACAGATACAACAAGCACAATGACAAATACACACAGACCACACTGTCACAGACAAACATGCAAAACAAACCTGCTATAATAGCCTCACAAAAACACACAAGCACAACTTCAACACTCACCTGTCTCCCACACTGTCTCACACCGTCTCACACTCTGACGCTCTCTCACGCTGTCCCTCGCTGTCTCACACTCTCACGCTGTCTCTCGCTGTCTCACACTCTCACGCTGTCTCTCGCTGTCAAACTAACTGTCTCTATCCAAACTCCTCAACAAACCCACAAGTTTGTGAAATGATGTTCAAGGCTATATATACTCCCCCCATGCTGATCAGCCTACATTTTCTACACTTGAGTGTTGGCACACAGGTGTAGCAAATGCAGCGAAATCAAATCATTAATGTGTAATTTGGATGCACGAGTTTGTTTACTCATTGTTTTAGAATGTCATTAAGGTGAAGGAAATAAACGTCTGTATCGTTTCATATGAAACATGATCGTAGTAGACAGATGTTGAATCACAAGTTAATCTGGGCGTTTCACGTTGACACCACACTACTTCCAGCTGAATGTCAACATATATTTTTCACTTACAGGCTGTATTAAGGCAGAAACACATCTCATATTAACTTCACATTAGATTATAAAGACAAGCGATAGTAATGTAAGACTGACAACAAGATTTGTTTGGGAATAATTTATTGACGTTTGCACCGTTTTTAACAGGCATCGAAAAAAATCACCTACGTTGACGCACACGTAAATAAATTCTTGTCAGTAGAGGTACTTAATGTAGGCTAATTATTATCGGGGGTTGGGGGGCACAGTAAATATAAATTAACTTAACATCAGATTATAAAGACTAGTGACATAACACTGAAAACAATAATTGTTTCTGAATAATTTATTTACATTTGCATTGTTTTGAACAGGCATCGACAAAGACACCAACGTTGACGTTCCATAGTCTTTGCTCTGAACATATCACAAGTTAATTCAACATCGATAAGATTTATACCCACGATCAGACACAAAGCCATACAATATTTTTAATTACTATTTCATTGTACATCGTACTTTGGATGAGCGACGTGAACCCAACAGCATGTGGTACCACACACGTTGTCTACAGAGAAAGCAAAGCAAAGCCTGCGACAAATAAAGTCAAATATATCAGATTATTTTTGTCTTTCCTTCTGTCACAGTATCTGCAATATTTTCTGTGGGTCTAAATGATGATGGGTAGAAAAAGTAGCCTGTTTTGTCAATATATTGTAAAGCTACTTTATTGTTTGGCTACAATATAAAATGCTACGAATCGCTCACCTTAGATGCAGAAGGGTTTTATTGAAGCATTTACAAAAGACAAATTCTGGCACTGGGAATCGTTCTCTTGTGTCCCCGATGTCTCCGTGGTGGTTTCGTGAAAAATGAGTATTGAAGTTAATAGTGACAGCTGAATTCTGGCGTTTCCGAGTAAGACTCCAGCGTTCGTAGTTTTGCTTTTCTATGCGGACAGATGACGGTTATTGTCGAAATGAAGACAGCTGATGGTTCATGTATTCTGGTCGAGACCACCATGAATGTTTAAATAAATCCTTTCATGTCTCAAGATACAGCGAAAAGACTGTAGTTATCAATACCTTTATTTCTTTCTTTAGAAATTCTTCTTCTTTCTTTATTATATTGGGTTGCGTTTGACTTGGTTGGTTGTACAGTAACCAGAGCTAGTTCAGCACATTGCTAGAAGACTTCTCCGGCTAATAGATAATGCTGGCTAGCTGACATATGTGTAAATAAGACCGATCTGTCTATGTTTGTGACTTTTTCTATCCTTGGGAAGAAGTACCATTTACCAGTAGTGAATTTTAAATTGTAATAAGTTGATACATACACTTGCTCCACTTACTGTACATTGTGATAACATCACTCTGTGCCAAAGCAGCCTAAGATCTATATAAAATCTAGCCTGTTTGAGTTTATGCAATTTAAATCCTGTGTCACGTTTCGATTTTTTTTTACTCTTCGTCAAGGTACACCACTCCCACAGTAATGGAGGACATCCAGCACCAGCCAAGACTTGGCACCCCTGGAACTCATCAAGAGCTGAATGTTACATCTAAAAGATTTGCTTGCATTACTAAACAGTAATCTTGCAAATGCCCTATGTTATTTGTTTTTTTTATTGGGACCAAATAACTAATTTGTTATAGAAGACAGCTGTAAAAAAAATTATAAACTGTGTACAATAATAAATGTTTTTCTAAAAAATTGATTTTAGTAATTCACTGCAGTTCATTCAGATGAAGTGGGAATATGAAAAAAGGGGCATAATGGAAGTAAAGCATAATAAACATTACTTTATGTGAGTAAAAAGACAAAGGCAATTATACAATGCAAGGTTTTATTGAACAACGTGAATAAGAAAAAATACAAAACTGTATGAACTGCTGGACTCGGATGAGATCGTCAGGACTGAGTACAGCAGGTCCACGTGCCCTCCGACCTCTGGCTCTTGTTGTGGAGCTTGGTGCAGCATGTCTGCTGGTTCCGGGCCTCTCCTCAGCAGATTCCCCACTCTGCATCACCCCACTGCCCCTGCTGCTCCTACCCTGGCAGCCCCTGGAAGGACCTGCCCTTCTCGGTGCTCTTATACCTCCTGTGCTGGTTACCGCTGTAGGCTGCTGCTGTCTGCCCCTGCCTCTGAAGATCCGGAACGTAGTCGGGATCTCCAACCACACTCTCCTCAAAGAAGCACCACAATTTAAAAAACAGAAAGAGCCTTTTACTTTGTGACTTTATAACATTAAGTTAAAAGAAAAAAATGTTGAAGCTAAACGTCTTAACGAGGGCTAAAGTTAGCTACCGTTAGCTACCGTTAGCTGACAAACAGGTTCTCAACAAAGTTAACCTTTAAACAAAACTGCTTCAACTGCTCCTAATTTAATGACAAACGTTACCGGGACAATTCAGGCAAGGTAAGACGTTATGACAGCAAGAAAATATTAATTCTGCCGAAAAACGACGCATTTGACTGTAAACAAACAGGTGATGAAATGCTATAATTATGATAGTAATGTTGGTAGTTCGTCAGACTACAAAAGGTAACTAAATGTTACGAGGGAGGGAATTTTATTTTATACCACATGCAGAATTGAATATTATTTAGTTACTGTTGGTTAGTTTTCACTTACCTGTGCCTCTGACTCCATTGACCCGTTTCACTCGCGCTGCTTCTCTCACCGCACGCGTCAGGGATGCATGGAGGAGGGAGGGGAGCGTCAGAGGTCAGGCAGGGGGAAGAGGGTGGGACTTTGAAGGGAGGCAGAGTTGTTCTTGTTCAAATTTTAACTAAGTGCTGAGGGACATGCCAGAAAGGTAAGAATTGCTTTAAACAAATGCTTTGTTTCATTTTCACAATAAAGTCATTATTGTTTAAACTGACATTGTTTTGTGGGTTTTAAGTGGAGGATTATCAAAGTGTGATACTGGGTACAGCCGGGAAACAAGACTGTGTTCATCAGTATTTCTGCAGCGATGCAGCCCAGAGACCACACGTCGATGGCCTCGCTGATGGGATGTCCCAGGATTACCTCTGGAGCTCTGAGACAAGCAGAGAAACACGAACACATTAGAGACACTTTAAAGACTCACTAAGAGCTAAACTCCTGGTTGCTGTCTTATTTGACCTCCTTTTTGAATCAGCTGTCACAAGCCCCGCTCACACACACTCTGCACTCCTGAAAACATTGTCCTTGTGAAATACTCAGGAACATTCACCGCAAGCGAGTGGGCAGGGTGATGATACATCATGCTATCAGTGAGAAACCAGAAGAGCGACACATAACAGGATGAATTTAAACATCCAAGGATCATTTACAAGACGATAAAAGCAGAGATGTCTGCAAGTTGGAGAGATGACCAGATTTGGAAGCTTCTGGCTGTGAGGGCCGACGCCAAAATTGTTCACCAGTTGTGGGGGACGCCACACACTTTCTATGTTCCGTCCAGATTCATGAGATCCGACGGGGACACGAGTGAAAGGGAAACTCGAGAAAATTTCAGGGGCAGACCGTCTTGAACTTTTCTTTCAGCTTGTCAGGAGTGCATGTGTGAAAAGGGCTGCAGATACACAGACGTGTCGTCATTCACATACCTGTACCATCGCGTCCCTATAGTCACACTGGTGTATTGAGCAGGATTGTTCAGGGCCAAACTGAAGTCGATGATTTTGACTCTTAAGGGCTGCCCTTCATGGTCCACCATCATGATGTTCTCGGGCTTTAGGTCAGCGTGAACAATCCCTGCATACTTTAAGAAGTTGAGACCTGTAGCCAACAGAGATCAGGACAAAGAGTAAGAATCACAGTTTCAGACTGAGAAGAAAGATATATTTTGATGGAAGGTAAAACTTTGATTGTCACTAAACTGTCATATATGTCTGTATCTCCTGCTTTAGACTCTACATTGTAATTAGTTTTATAACAAAATCCTACCTGCTGAATGATGGGACGGATCTCCATCAGGCTCAGGGTCTCATAACATCTCTTGTGTAGAAACTGTCGGAGGCTGATGTCCAGTTTCTCAAACTCCAGACAGAATCGTCCCCAGAAAGTGAAAGTCTCGTTCAGTGTGACGATGTTGAATTTGCCACAGTCGAGCTCTTTCAACATTTTGAGGATGGCCGTCTGAGGAAGAAATGAGATGTTAGAGATTTGAAGTGGATTCAATGTGGCTTTGAATTACTACACATGTGAAACATTGATGAACAGAACTAGTGCTGTACCTCCTCCTTGGCCTTCACGACTTGTCTCTTGTTGCATTACTGCCACCTTCAGGTTTTACTTTTCCTCATTTTCGTATTATTTTAAACCTGTTTGTCAAGTCCAGTCGCCTTTAAAAAAGTCAATATCCACTTTTTAAAATACTTTTGATATTGTTCTCTACTCGCCCCCTTGTCCATAATCTTCTCATCTGCACATACTGCATACTACATACCGCATACTACTAACCATACTGCATACTGCGCCCAGCGGTAGTATGGAGCTGTTCAAATGTATTTTACAGTGTGCAACGCCAGACGCTGCTTCTTTAGCTATAGCGCCCCCTTCTGCTCTTCAGGAATGCCGCTGCCGACCGCAATTTCAACTGCCGTTGTGACGTTCCAGCACTTTGCATTGTGGGATACAGTTGGCAAGGTGGACTGGTCTGATGCATACTGGAGATTTTTTCTGAATTAGTACAACATCCAGGTATTTTTGGCATAGTGCACATTTTGCTTTTGTTTGCATACTGCATACTACATTTTGGCCAAATCAGTACATATTGCTAGTATAGTATGGCATTTTGAACACAGCATATGTCATTGCATTGATGACAAAATCCAGTCAAATGTTAATGACAGATGACCTTCAGCCTCCACCTTTATAGCAGCTGGGCTCTACCAAATAATAACACTCAGCACTTTGTAATCAATTACCTCCCAGGAGATAAACACCTGGGCCCTCATTTATCAATCTTGCGTGAAACAGGTGCAGATCTGAGTGCAGAATTGGTCTTACGACAGGACACACGTCAAAATTCTCAGTAACTAACTTAACCTATGCCTAATGATAATTTAAATGAATCTTTTATTCATCCACAGCCTAAAAGCTTATGCCTGCTAATTTATCAAGACAATTCTTTACATTTAGGTCAAGAAAAAGTGGTCGGACTAAAGCTGGCCACCAAAAAGCTTGTTGCTGCACTTAGGCGCAGCATCAGGCAGACTGGAGGAGGCCAACCAGGCTCCAGCCTGATCCTGACAGGGACAGAGGAAAAAATTGCCTCGTTAATTGTGTCCGAGTCGATCTCTGGCATAAGTGGTGGAGGAGACACGGACGCACTCGCGTCAGAGCCAGAGCAGAATGGTAACTAACAACCCCCCTTTTGCTTACATTGTAAAATCTTTCAATTTAACTCTGACTGTACACCATTTCTTACAATTTTTTTTTACAAAATTAGGCTTACACATGTTACATGGGTATACATTTTTATTGTATGTTTAAATGTTTCAGAGCCAGGCACCAGCAGTATGTCGGCCAGGTTTCCTCCCCAGAGCGGTCCCACTGAGCCAGACCCACCGAGTCAGGCTGCCGAGAGCGAGCACGTGCCCTCTGCCCCCCGTGCTGCGCTGCCAAGACCAAACATCATCACGGCAGAGGTCCTGGAGAGACAAACAGAAATATGCTGTTTATTGGTCTCAGTTGTCAGCACACTTGAGTCAATAAATAACACATTAAAAGAAATTAACGAAACCCTAAAAAAGCCTTAATAAAATGTTTAAATGACTAAATGTTGTCCATTGTCTGTGTTTAGTATGCCTTTCGCCAATTTCACCTAGGATACTTCATCACATTACTGATTAAATACTGCAGCACATTTGCAAAAGTTTAAGGTATACTTGACATTTTAAAAGCGATTAATGAGGTCTTGTCTCCTCCGTATAGCCCCCAGTAGAGGCTGTGCTGGCCACGGTTCCCTGGGCATTGGCTCCTCTGGCTGCGCCGGCACATCAAAAGGCACTCCATTTACTAATGCAATGTTGTGCAAAACTGAACAGGCCAATATAATGTTGCACACTTTCTCTGGGGTATACAGCAGCATTCCCCCCGCTGGTCCAAGACGGAGCCACCTGCCCTTGAGCAACCCGAAGCAGCACTCCACTATGACCCGTGTGCGTGTGTGCGCACTGTTGAACCTGCGCTCCTGAACCGGTAGCAGGGTTTGCCAGGGGTTATCAGGTATTCCATGAGAGGATAACCCTTGTCACCTAGAAGAACCATACCAAAATGTTAATCATCTGATAGCTTGTTTTAGTTTAATTTAACGCAATTTACCTAGGGTACTTACCGAGAAGATGACTCTGGCTCTGCAGTGCGCCCTCCTGCAGCCGCTCGCCCACACAACTGTTCTGAAATATAAAAGAATCGTGCGTCCCCCCGGCCACTTGGCCAACACGTTTAAAAGTGATAGCTTGGCATCACAAATCACCTGTACATTTATCGAGTGGTAGTTTTTGCGATTGATGAATGCGTAATCATTCATGGATGGTGCCTTCAGACGCACGAGTGCAATCAATCGCTCCAACTACACTTGGAAACCATCATTGTATGGGAACCGAATGTACTTTCGGGAGAGGGACTTTATTGCAGCCATCTCCCGCTGAAAGGTCCTGGTGGCCAAAAACCCCAGCGTGGCGGCTACCTGCACTGGTACAGGTAAAGCATTTGACCGCCTGGTTCCCCTCTTCAAACTAGCCTCTAAATTGTTGCATAAATCAATAAGAACAAGCGACTAATCAGCCAAGCATCACTCTCCATGAGGAGATCCCTGCGGTCTCTAAAAACGTGCTCACGTCTGACACGCGCGTATTGTTCCTCCAAAACAAGTAAATCTGCCATCGTCGGGATTTGATATCTGTCAAAGCACCTGTTTAAATAGGGGAGTGAGTAAACATCTGAACAACCACAGTGCAAGAATGATTATCTTACCAGATGCTTTTAATTGTTGTTCTAATTGTGTCGCACACATCGGAAAAAACAAAAACAATTACACAACTTTGCCATAGGCTATTTTGAGTTCATTTGCAAACACAGATTTCTGCTTGTATTTATTATTATTTCAAATGTTAATGTGCAATAATTAGTTGTCATGTTTACGCTATTTAGCCTATCATATATCTTTTATTTTTTTATAAAAAAGTGGTATCCGTAAAAACGTGGGCTTTTTTAAAAATTCATTTTATTTTGTTTTATTTGTTTTAAGAATCCGTTTTGATCTGTTCTGAATATGTGCCTGCTTATGCTTAGATGACAGCTGAGGTTTGTTTAATAATCATTTTCAGACTCAGACAGATTTTGCTGTGCTGCACCGCAAATCCGCAGACTCAGATTTGCGTAAGCGGGCTCAGACCTGACGTGAGATCTGATTGTAGCTTCCACTCACGTCCAAGTTGATAAATGCCGAAGCTTGCGTGGAAATGGTTGTACGCACGGTTTTCTGCCGTACGTTCCTTTGATAAATGAGGGCCCTGGTCTATAAATCATCAAAACATTTTAAAATTACATTCCAAAACATATCAAACATATTTCAGACCACTACTTTCTTAAAATGCAATTGAAATATCATTCCTAGTGAGTAACAATAAACACACCTCCTACTCTGCTATACATGGCATCTTCCCCTGGGCATGCCTCCTTTTTAGCCAATGGCACGCTTCTGTTCGGTTTGGCAGTTCCTGGTTTGAACAGAGAAGAAACAAGGGACAGACAGCTGTTCCTGCGTTAATGTTAGCCCCCCAGGTTGATTTGATTGCGTTAAGAGAGGATTTGTAAAGGGCACAGGCTAACCCCATAACAGACACATTCAGACTATGATGCCCAAATCTTTCCTGGACCACTAAAAAATCACACACTGAGAGTTTACAACCAAGTGTGATCATTTTCTGGGGTCTCTTTTATAGAACAGTGCATAGGATCAACTCCACAGAACGTGCGTACGCGCAAACACAAAAATTGTGCCCAAGAAATCTGATTTCTAAAGCCCTTTGTATGAGCAGCCACAGGTATTTTATCAGTTTATTATTAAATCACAGTCCACCTTGAAATTTTTGCACACTGATTAGCCTCTTATCCCACCTACATTCAACCATAAATGGTCGAGAGAAGGTTGAACACATGACTGGAGATATAACAGTCAAGTCTCACTTTAAAAGTTGTACAGGATGAAAGCGTTTTGCAGGCACTACAAAATAATTACATACTATAGAGACGTACACTCAGTTTGTAAGGTACACCTTGCTGACACTGATACAACAGGTCTGTAATCAATGTTCTGTTCATGAAGGTTATTGTGTTCAGTTTTGTGTTTTAGAGAGGTGTTTGAGGTCATTTTGGAGGATGTAGTTTTGGGGGATGTTGGGCTGTGAGAAGTCTCATTTTTTCCAATTTCTTGAACCATTTTCCTCTCTGGTAGGTTGAGTGAGTGTATCAAGGCTGAGTACTTACCGAGCTGGATTTCAAACAAGGCACTTTACTACAGGTAATCCGCTAAGAAAAGTAAACAACCTGTTGAAACAAAGTGTGGAGACAGGTCCTGCTATGCCAGTGTAGAAGGACAACGGTCCTTAGAAATGGTCTTTATATTTATATGACCTTTAGAGGGGTTAACCTCCTTTCTCCTATCTCAGCTAGGGATAAACTTATTCCACAGCACTCGAAACACTCAGCCTTCAACATCCACTCAGTAGCAATCTAATAAGGCAGCTGATTTAATATCTACAGTTTGAAACAGTCAACATTTCAGCCCTGAAACTGCAGTGTAGCTCTGTTTGCACTACAGAGGTAACAATCCTCATCCATTATTGTGCTGTGAAGTAAATCATCTTTTTGCAGTGAAGCAATAAAGTATGCTGTATAGTGTCTGACAGCCACATGATTTTATTCAATTTAAAGACCACTTTAATAGTCTGGAGACAGAACCAAGTTTACATGCAAACATATAAAACCTAAAACTTAAAAAGAGGAGCTTATCAAAAAGTTCTTCTTTTTAATAGATTTAAAGTTGTAATCTTGAAAATCTCAGTTTCGTTCTCTTAGGCAGCACCTATGCAGATAAACGGTAACACCTCCCAGATATCCAGACAGTGCTGCATGTGTGATGTCCACGGTTGGCTCCGGTTGTAACTCTTGATTTTCCTGGCTGACGGTCGCTTTCGTATTTAGACTGTTTGCCTTCATCTGAGCGTCCAATTTGTTTCTTTTTCTTTGGATTTTCACTTATTTTTGAAGTTGTATCTGTAGTCATCGATCTTTTCTTTGTTTGTTCAGCCATAGTAGATTACTGTTTACTTGAAACACTTGCAGAGACCGGAAAAGCAGCCGCTTAGCTCCACCTGCCCGCTCTTGCAGTCCAACCACTGTTGGGTGATGAAACACGTCACTAACTGGGCGCCGCTTGTGACTTTTTCCCTGAAAGTCGCCACAGACACCCAGTCTGTGATACTGCAAATGCAAAGGCTCATTTTAATCATCATATCATTTTTAATATTATCACTTATCTCCTGTATTCTGCTTCTTTTTTTTTAAATAGTATGGCAGTGCAACATCCTATTTGCCTGACCTTGTGTACCCATGCATGGCCGCTGCGCTCCCAGGGGACTGGTCTGCTGAGGGTCCCCAAATCAACAAGAGGACATTCTGTAACAAGGCATTTTTGTTTTGTGACATTATGGAACACTTTCTAGACATTAGACAGTTCGGTTGAGGTGTTTAAGGCTAAAGATCCACCTGTTTACTGCTGTATGAGTTTTGAGGTTGTTTGTACATGTGTTGTGTTGTATTTCAAAAGTTTTTAAGATTATTTTTTTGGCTTTTGTGTTTATTGATAGGACAGGTGAAGTTAGACAGGAAAGGTGGGGAGTAGAGAGTGGGGGATGACATGCACCAAATGGAGCGGCAGGCTGGGAGTCGAACCTGCGATCACTGCATCGAGAACTGTGGACATATGGGGCGCTTGCTCTACCAGCAGAGCTAAACCAGCATCCCCGTTTTTATATTGTTTTAAAAAGCGCTTTATAAATAAATGTGTTATTATGATGTGTAATTATACATGAAACATGCACTAAAAAAGTTGTCATGGGGATAATTTGTAGGTCAAAATAATGTAAGATATCCTGATTACATCTTTATGTGCTGAAATATTGGGATTTCTGTTACCTACATTTTTTCAGTCAGGCAAATGTAACTATAAAAAAAGACATGAAAACGTATGGTTACCTCCACTTCAGCTAGAGCCAATGGAAAACATTCCTCTGTTAGCGTGAAACAGACTGAGCCCCTCCCTCTGCTATATCTAATAACCAACATAAGAGATGTCACACTTTATTGTCTTTTAAAAAGTGGGTGCAGACAACTTTAAAAATGCGATGGGTGTTATATCATATAAAGCTAAATACCTCTGACCTGTAACAGTGTCTACCTCAGGACAGTATCACAGCCACATAAAAATACAATTAAATATCAAGGTGTTCACATCGCTTGTCCTTATTCACCAAGCTTCAAAATTGCTCTATTGTTTAAGCGGGGCAGCTAAAGTTTCCTGGCGTGTTTATAGCCCGGATCAGCTTTTATGTTAACTTCCTTTTTTCTAATACACGAAGGAAGAACGAGGAGGTGATAGCCTACATACATACAGCCAGCGTAAGGATTAGTCTATCTCGGAGAGAAGTAGCTATGTTTATCATCAAAATCAGTCACCAAACCTTTAAAATCTCAAAGTTTAAGAAAGAACAAACTTAGTTTGGTGTCAGTTTTAATGTGTTTTGTAAGTACATCCTATTTAGATGGAGCCCCAATTCCCAAGTTTGCATTCTTGACTTGGGTTTCAGTTGCACTCCCAAGCCTTTATCTCTCCACCTCAGGTCATTCACTGTGTTCTCATGCATTGTTACGGAGGAGAAAAAGAGCAGTTAACACAGAAAGGTCGCCATGTGTGAAGTCGCAGCATGCCTTCACATTGACAGTAAATCAGGTGGAAGGATGGAAGAGAGAGAAAATGTAGATCTCTGACTAGAGATGGAAAAAACACTGATAAAGAGAAACAAAATGAAGAGAAATGTCATGTCTTGACAGTTTCTATATACCATGCTCCCGCTTGGTTTTCATTCAAAGATCACGGGTTGTGTTAGTAGGTCAGGAAGGTTCAAGCTGCATGAATACAAAAGTTATGACATATCTGCGATAAGATCAATGTCGGGAGGTAACAGAGTAAATAATATGTTGCTATACTTTAATAGAGTTTTTAAATGTCTCAGATATTTTTCTGAAAACTTTTACCCCCTGCATTTTAACACAAAGATCTGTACTCTCCTCCCCCTAAATTATCCAAACATGCTGATTGCATTTGTAGGGAATGTGATTATGTGCGGCACGAGGCAGCAGTTTCTGCCAAAGTTCTGTCTCTCTGGCCTGCAGCTCGCCGTCATCCGGCATACTCAGTGGCCCGGAAGAACTTCAGGCTATTTATGTATGTTATCATATTGGTGAAGTTACTTTTGTGAGGAGATAACTTCAATAAAAGTCGAATGACAGAATTCTAAGTACACTAATTACACACATAACATACATGTTCAAGTTTGTTTGTGATCTTGGATTGTTTTAGGGAAGTTGTGATGTAAAACAGTTTCTGTGTGTGTGTGTGTGTGTGTGTGTGTGTGTGTGTGTGTGTGTGTGTCGACAGACCTCCTTTTTTTCTTTCTAAAGATAGTGCACACGCTTACTTTTTAACATGCTGATAAACTCCATAATGGAGTTTTCTGGCTCCAACTAGGAATGAAAATGAAGCAGAATCATGCTGCGACACAACTGTTTTTTAGGAGTATATAAAAACCAACAACAGGGGCATTTTCATCTATAGAGGCATCCCATGAGGACATTATCCAGCATGCATCATTTATCCACTGGAAGGCCAGAGGGCACTTTATCAAATGTTTGTTCCCAGCTTAGAACAACCATCGTACTGCATTTACACTGAACTGTTCACTGTGAGTTTGCTGATAAAGGCTAGCAGAGGTCAAGAGACCAAAGTAGAAATGTCAAGTGCACAGAAATGAACAACCTGCACAACATCAGCAACTGCGACTGCTTTAACAATTTTAAGTCCTTCTGCACTTTGCTGCTTTGTATCGGCTCAGACCTGCCTGGGAGCATCATTAAACATCAAACCAAACTTCCTCTGCTCCCTGCCTCTCCTCCAGGTCAGTCACAGAGTCTCTTTGTATTACAGACCAAGCAAAGCCCAGCTAACAGCCTCTTGTCTCCTCTTCTCAGCTTCTTTCATTATAGATCACCTGCCCCCACCTGCACGGCTTCATTACTCCCTCATTTGCAGCCTCTCTGGTCTGCTGACTCGTCTTTTTCAGCTGCTTCTCAGCCCTCCTGGTGCTGTCGCCTCAAACCCCACCAGCGTCTCCCCCCTCTTTGTCTGCCTCCCCCCCCTCTTCTTACCTCCCTTACTGTCTACCCCCATCCCTCCTTCTCCTTTTCATTCTCGGGTAATTTAACCCCCCATGCAGGCGGTCATTCTCAGTGATAGCAAATGACTGTGTGAGGTGTGTTGATGCCTGTTAGTGCTGGTGTCAGTTGTTTCTGGGTCAATTAGCTGCAGAGTCTGGATCAGCACCATGCACCAGCACCCTCTGTTTGTTACACACACAGACACTGTTTGTAACCAGCAGTCTATTTCCCTCCCTCTGTTGAGTTACTGATGAGTGTTGCTAACCACATGACTCTTGGACAAAGTCAATAATAATATTAAAAAACACTTACAATTATTGGCACAAGACTCAACGATCTTTAGTCTTGTTGAAAATGAGGTGGTGCTTAATCAATGTGTACGTGAGCTGTAATATTGCAAGAAATATAACAAACTAACTGAGCTAATAAAGCATGATTATTGATTTGGTTGACATTTTTCACCAGCTGCTGTACTGTGTTTATTCCTGTCCACATGGTCTCTCTCTGTTTCTGTGAGTATGTTTTATTGTGTTTTTCATTAAACCTTTTTTGTTCTACAAACCATCCAGAATCACAAATAAAGCAAAAAGTCTTAAACATGTTCACACACATGCATTCAAATGTAATAAACTCACCTTAACCTGAACATTTATTTGGTTTCACAGACTTTGTAGCTTTCTTTCTAAGCAGCTGAATCCTGTCCTTCAAAAGATCAGCATCCGTTTGTCAGGAAGGTTTTATAACTTGCATGAAGACAGAGAGACAGACAGCAGCATAAATAATCGAGACAGGGAGGGAAAGAGAGACAGCAGTATGTGATGGAGAGAGAGAGAGAGAGAGAGAGAGAGGTGCAAAAACTCTAAAAATGTTTGAATAAAGAAAAACCCTTTTAATATCACAATAAACTAATGGTAACAGATAAATGTAACTTTTTTTCCAACTCTAGGCAATGAATGCTGAATGATAGCAGTTCAGGTGCACATTTTTACGGTAAATGAAAAAAGGATTTATACCATTTGAGATGTCGGGGTGCCAGATACTAAACTCACCTCAACCTTTCCCCTGGTGCCTCCATGAGGTTCACATGTAATTTAATCTTTTGAGAACTATTGGATGGATTGAAATTGTTTCATATGTTTAATGGCTGGTTTGTGAGCAGGTTAGCTGACAGTAGTTTTTGCTTAAAGCACTGTTGGTCTGGAAAAAAGCCTCACAGAGCTGCTAGCACGGCTGAAGACTGTCTAGTGTTGTTAAAAACACATAAGAGATGCACAATATATAAACAGTCCATCATAGTCTTTGATGCAGGTTGGGTAACTGGTGCTTTGAAGTAACTGTTTCAAAGATAAAGCTGAATGTTTGTGTTGCACTCAGGTTCAGAGTTTGACATGTGTTTGATTTAAGCTGCAGAGAAGACAGAGAAACATCAGAAGTCTGCCTGTTTGACCTTTTCATTCATTTCCTGTCCCTTACAAACATACAACATGCAGCAGGCATTTAATTTACTTCCCTAACAAATATATGTCATGTTCATTATAAGGGAATGTCTTTGTTGTGCATGGTTTTATTGGCTTTGTTCATACGCATTCAGGATGCACGCTCACACACTTTATCAGGACATGAAATGCTTCATCTTTTTTTATTCAAGCAGATTTGGGTTTTTATGATTTTGACGCCTTCAGAATTGAATCTTTGTGCAAACAGAAGCACAGCTCCTGTCTCAGATGAGGAGGCAGGAGTAAACTTTATTTATAATCCTCTCAGGGACAAACACGTCTCTGTGCTGTGCCTCATTATTCTCTTGGGTTTCAGGGCGGCTGGACAGTGTTTTAAGAAGCCAAATCTCCAGGGATTCATTTCTCTCATGGTTTCTCTAATGAAATGTTATAAACTCCTGCCAGAGGATGCTGCTAAGCAGCTCCAGCAGCACATCAAATATGTATTTAATCGAAGTATAATATAGTGGCTACACAGGATAAACACATTTACCCAGTGCTGTAAAGCCCAGGGATCGATATAAGCTGCTTCTTTGTTTACTCTCTTGTTTGTAGTTTGATGCCTTCTGGTCATTCTGTGAGGTGGAGAAGCAGAAAGAGCAGCGAGGTGAGGAGATAGAAAGAGAAGCAGAGAGAGAGGAAGCACTGTGTCTGTAGTCTTTATCATCATCTCCAGCATCATCATCATCAGAAGGTCTCGCCCTTTGAAGAGTGTGTGTGTGAAGAGATGTGATCAGCACGAGCTCAGGGTTTGTGGCGCTGGAGTCCTTTTGGTGTCAGAGCCACTGGAGAGTCTGTGAAGCTCCAACGCTCCTTTAATGCTGAAGACGCTCTGAAGCACACAGCCAACAACAGTTCTCATGAGCTGCTTTGAACAGGACGGGGACTTCAGCTGTCCCCACAGCACAGCAATTACACCACCAATGAGCTGTCTACAAACATCACATGATCAGTACTCAGTGATGAGCTGTGTCTTTAAAAGTCTTCTCCCAGCAGGGATCATTAAACTGTGTCTCATGTATTTTTATCTCTTTTTATATCCAATAATATTCCCAGTACCACTCTACGATACAGTATATATCTGCTGTATGTCTCAGTATGTGTGTGTAAGTTGAATATATAAACGGTTAAAACAGAGTTGGTTCACTCAAACACAGGCTCATGAGCTGTGTTCACTTTGCTCAGTGCAGTGTTTCATGTGATAGTTGTCTGTTGATTAGAAAAAGGCTGATCAGTCTCCACCAGTTCCTGACAGACTCGACCAATGGTCTGTTTTGTGCCCTAACAACAAAGCTTTGAATAAACTGCAGACTGTGCTGACTGTGGCCGAGGAACAGAATATATTACACCTGTTTAAAAGGCCCTTTATCAGCAATTACTTTAATAATGTACTTTAAGATTCTGCTTTTTTTTTTTTTTTTTTACATTACTCAGCACCTGAATGTCCTTATGCTAACTGCTAATTATGTTTTTGTGGTGCGTGAGGTGTTTGAATGCCAAAAACGATTTTTTTTTAAGTAAAATGATTCATGACATTTCACAATGCAACTTTCATTAGTGACGTAAAAATAATTGATTGGAGGTAAATTCACAGCTTTACACATTCTTTAAGTTCATGTAAATGGACTGCACTCAGACCACTCAAAGTGCTTTTACACGACATGTCACATTCATCCTTTCACTCACACATTCATACACTGATCTACAATCGGATTCTAACCATTGACGCACAGACACACAATTTGTGGTTCAGTGTCTTGCCTCAGGACACTTTGAGATGAAGACTGCAACAGACGGCTGCGGAACAGAACCAGTACCATGGACAGCTCCTTGACTGTAGAGAGGCAGCATCAATACATTATTTTTTTTCTTTCCATTAGTGACCTTTAATACAAATTCTACCTCTAAAGTTAGATAAAGTACACTGCTTGTAAATGTTCAAATACACAAAACAACAGTGCAAGCAGCCCGAGCAATGCTTCAATTATTCATCTGTGCTGAACAAAGCGTTAATCTCCCTGCAGGCGGCGTGGTGTCTCATGGGGAATCATTATTCTTTATATGCAACAAAGCGGTGGCTCGCTCACACAATGTATACAGCACCACTTCCAAGCTCTTTATATGACTGCAGGCGTCACTGTGCTTTTTACCAGCATTATAATAAGGATTTTTATGTTAAGCTAAGACTACAATACCCAGAAGGCACGCGGGCCCTGCTGTATATTTTAGGTCAGAATGTCAATCAGGTTAAGAATGTTTATTCAACGTTTGCTGCTCCAGCCTGCAGCTAAATTCAAAGCAAGCAGTTTGTGGCTAATCTCATTTGATAAACTGACACGCTGTAAATCCCAGGACGTGTTCACTGCTTCACTGCCAAACAGAGTAATTCTGTCCCTAATGTTGTTAATTACAGCGCTCAGACAAAAGGCAAACCGGGATTATGGACCTACAGTGAAGCAGAGACCAAATCGGTCTTCCTGTCTCATCAAATCCATCACGAGATCAGGACTCATTGTGTGTTTGGTCCTACATGAGAAAAATTATCACACTTAATAAACAATAACACATTATCAGCGGGTTGTTAGTCAGAGTATGCCCGTAAATATATGGAGCGGTTTTGTGTTGAGTTTTTGTATTTTGGAGGCGCTGTACGCAGGAACTTCTCCTCTTTACGTCAAGCTCAGGACCAAACTCACCCCTCCTCCTCCTCCTCCTCTCCTGCTATTTGAATAGAGAGCCTGCGGAGCGCTCTTTTGTTCAGTAGCGCTCAACTGCTGGAGAGGTGAGTACCGCTCTGGCGCTTCTCCACTCATCGCAGCTGCTGCCTCGGCTCCTCTCCGACAGAAGCGCAGGCACTGCTCGAGACAGCATTGCATGAAAAGGATAGCCTAGTCCCGACACCAGGACCTGCTTCGTTTTCCGCCACACAGGGATTTTTACTTGTCGTTGGATGCTTCAGCTCCCGGTCTGTGGCGCTGCCAGCTGCACCGAATCACAGCGGCTCCTGTGAGGCTGCAGCATCGCTCCACATTCCTGAGGACTGGACTTCACTTCATCCCAAAGGTGAAGGTGAGTTATTCAGCCGCTCTTTCCGGCATATGAATTTACTAAACAGCAGACTGCTTTCTAACGGTTTTGTCCTATTAGCAAAATAAAACGTGTCTCATGGTTTATATGCACCACAGTCAGGGATGAATTACAGATGAGCTTATAAATCAGATATTACAGGTGCACTGTTAGACCCGTGTGTGTAGCTGTTGTTGGAGAATTGTTCATTTACTCCTAAATTCACTTCATCTCTGGTTAATGTTCATATTGGGCTGATTAATCGAGTAATCGCTTTGCAATGTTGTAAATGCATTTGTATTTTAAAAGAGACCCTTGTTTTCACTCATCCTGCCACACGGCTCAGAGAAATATGAGTTTCTATAACAAACACAAAATGTATTTTCTCTATTTTCTGCATTTGATCATCTTTCTGCCTGTTTCCATCGTGTCATGACTGTCCACTTATGCAGCCCCACTCCACTTTTAAGTGCGATAATGCAATGGCTGCAGACTCCACCATGGTGTTAGGCTCAGACCTGGTTGTTGAAGTTATACTATAGTTCCTCACAACCTAACCCAAACCTCACAAGGTCACTGTAGGGTCTGTTTGACCAGCATTCCTCCTCTTGAAGAAATAAACTCCCCTGTTCTTCTTCCCGCTGTAATCCTCCAGGAGAGGCAGATAGAGACAGAGGGAGCTGCTGGACGGGTGAAAGTCGATAGGCAGTGAAGTCAGAGCTGTCAATGCTGTCAGTGAACCAAAGAATGAAACCAGAGACATTATCTTGGATGGCACTTACACTCTCACACGGGTCTCTTAGTTATCTCTGTTGGAGGAAAGTTTGCAGCTGCACAGCAGCACCTCCAGGCTACACAGGGATCAGAGTGGAGGAGGTCTCAGCACGGCTGCACAGTCAGATACTGCATCATGGCTTTTAGTCTCACACTGAGGAATGTTGCTGAGGATGGTTTCTAACTGCTTGTCTTCATTGTAGGAGTGAATGGCAGAGTGTCAGATATCAGATAAAGAATGGCAGCCGGAGGAGCAGCAGAGTTGCTCATGACTCCTGGGAAATTAAGCAGAGATTCAACTGAGCAGTTTGTGAAACAGTCACTAGTGTCTCTCGCCCTCTGTTAGTCACTTATTCTGTTTGTCTTGCTCTCAATAAATGCGTCGTATGTGCACAAGCATCAGGCGACACACAAACTCAGGGAGAATACAGGATCTACAAGCTGTCCTTCGCACAATTGATCCCACAATCCTTTTCTCTTAAATTTCATCTCTCCCGAGCTCCCACCGTTCCACACGTGTGATCCTGTGTTTGACCGCAGCATCGGCAGAGTGATCCTTAATGTTGGAGGCCGAGCCGGTACCTGCACAGAGGCTGATGGATCAGGAGCTTCTGTTTCCCAGCTGATTCAGAGCAGCACCCAGCTTCATTTTCATTCTGAATCGTACTGTAGATAAAATGTTCCTTTCTCACTGGTTGAGACGCCATGTGTGTGTTTGCCTTTGTATGCGTCTGTTCGTATGAGCTGCCGGTCACCTCTGTATCCAGTTCCTGAATATAGTGACCTATGAGCATCTTCATCTCCTGTTGCTCTGTCTCCACATTAAACTGCTCTTTAAGTCATTCTGCAGCTTCTGCTTCTTCCTGCCTCTTGCTCTCTCATGCATATTGTAGAAGGTCTCTGTGTTTGTCTCTCTGTCTCTCTCTCCTCTCATCACTCTCTTTCTTTCTCTCGTCTCACTCTGTTTTCTCTCTTTTACTCTTGCACTGGATCGCGGGCTCTGCTGTTTAACCCCATTGTTCTTAGAAGAGGTTTTTCTTTTTGTGCTATTTCCACTTCACTGCAGCTATTTTCACATTTCCTGTGTGATGACGCGTTACAATGGATGAACAATATTACTTCAGAGAGGGGTTCACTGCTTCTTAGTGGCTCTGCTCCAACTGTGGGCAAGGCCAAAGAAAGAACGACAGAAAGAAAGGAGGTAAAAGACTGGGACTGACTTGGAATTTTACAGAATTATCTCCTCTGTGCATGAGGCTGCGTCCTCACATATTTCCATAATGTGTCTTCTCTGCGTGGCTGCGCTCAGCTTAGTGCAGACACTTGGGCGGGAATTCAATTTTGCACTTGAGTAGTGTCCAAGACAGTGAACAGGAAACTGAATTATTACAGAGATGTTGCAAATAAAAGACATTAATATTCCTACAATGAACCCTTCTGCATCACTAATAACAGATAAAGTCACCCTGGCTCAGGATGGAACAAAGGTAGAGCAGCCAAGTAACTGCTCAGTATCAGTACTGAGGATCTGGCTGGAGTTAGGCGCTTTGACTGGTGAGGGCCTCCAGATACAAATGCTGTAGTTGGAAGTGTGTGGTGCTATGATCATCTGTGATCCTGTTCAAGGCAATTCAATTCAATTTTATTTGTATAGCACATTATACAAATGTAAACTCAATGTGCTTTACAGAAGATAAAAACAAACAAACACACACATAAGTAAACTACAAATAAACAAATGAATCCAGAAACACAAATATAAGATTCAAAACACAGTAAGATAATTACCTTGTACTAACCCATACAACACACACATATATTCAAAGTACAGGCCTTATGCTCCTATCCCTGCTGTTGGCTAAAGCTGCTTTAATGATTTTAATTCCACGATGGAAGAAGAGGTACTCGTATTGAGTTGATTTGTTGTTTGCTAAAATCAGTGCAGTGCTGTAGGCTCACCGTATATGTTATAAATTGATATAGCTTGTTGGCTACAGCGGTAGCAGTGGTAGGAGGGATGCTGGAAGATTCCTGCAGAGAGAGACTAATTTATAGACTTAGATAACCCTGATCCAATTAAGCAATGAAAACACTCACAGCAGCCTGTACACACATTTGATTCTGTTTGTATCAATGATGGAGAGAGAGTGTGATTTGTTCTGTGGTAGCGTTAAGGCCAGTCACCCTCATTCACAGGTTTGTTTCGGTGTTTTAAAGAATGCTGCAAGTTTGTCAGACATTAGGATGTCAGTCTGCTTGATTGACAGCTCTGCTTCCTTCCTCCATCCGGTCACCACCAAGCAGATGGAGCAGAGCCTAATTGTGCTGCTGCTAGCCTTGCCTTGGCTAATAACATAATAGTCTGGCATTAGCCATATTGAACTAAGCACAGCACCGAGAGCCAAGCAAATGAGCAGCACAGCTGGGCCATCGAAGCCAGTGTCAGAGCAGACAAAGCCCAGGAGGCACAGAGGCAGAAAGAAATGTAGTTTGCCACAATCCCTTCAGACGCAGCTTGTGAATATTCATCAGAGAGCCCCCCTCCTCCTCAAAGCTCTGCACCCCTTTCCCACCAAATGTATTATTCAAAGGAAGCATTCTTCCTATTAAATACTATGAATAAATGATGACATCTGGTAACAGTTTTTGTCTGCTGAATTAATGACAGGGACACATTGAGTATCTTCAGTGATTGGGCGAGAGGGTGAGGGTCTGGTGGGTTTCCTTGCAGCTACCTTTCCTCTCCGGGCCTCTCCTTCGTCGCAGCAGTTGGATGCGATGCTTCCTTTGTTCAAGTCAGGTGGACTGTCAGTAGATCTGAATTAGATTGTGTCTCTATCAGCCTCTTCCTTAAACAGCCCGGAGGAGAAGCAAACACTACACAGCTGTTTGTTTTGCCATTATGCCGGTGTTTTCCTGTCTAAGTTAATCCTCAGAAAAAGAAAGGCTCCCTGTGGGCTCCTCATGTGGTTTCAGCACCAGACAGCTCCTGAAGCATTGCTTATGTTGTCAGCCTCGTAGTTTTCTGTCACGGTTAACAAAAAGGACAGGGCACATGTTCACACACAGTGAATGACTGAAAGATGCCTCCCTGAAGGAGATCAAATGTCTGATGTTGACATCATTGTCGTACTGTCTATGTGTCAGACCGATGAGCTGCTGAACAGATAGTCCTTGAGAGGCTTACAGATGGCCGATGTTTTCCACTCATGTGCCGCAGCTCCCAAAGGAGAGGCACATTTTGTTGTGTGTTCCGTTTTAATTTGTTCCTGGAAATCTTTACAGTTCTAAAGACACTTCACTAAAAACAGGAACGGCCAACCTGATGGCAGCACTGGAGGAAAAGTCACCAGAGAGTCCTAGGATACATCCTCTAGGAACCATAAATGTCTGTGTAAACTGTAATGGCAATGTTGAGACATTTAGCTCTGGACTATAGTGTCACCTTTTTGTGTGTGTGTGTGTGTGTGTGTGTGTGTGTGTGTGTGCATAAGTAAGTGTGGGCTTAAAAGTTTTGCTTAAGGACTGTGCCTAATGTGGGTCTTAGGCATTTATTTAGCTTCAGTGTTTCTCTCATTGTTTGGAAGAAAATTGGATTTTTCAAATGTAATTTCCATTCAAATTGTTTTTGCTGTGTTTTGCCAACACTGGGAAAGCAAAGAAATAAATATAATTGTTTGTTTTCCAAATCAGTGGAAAACCAGTCAGTCACCCGGTCAGCCAATATTTTAGATTTTAACACACAACAATGTTAAACATTTTGTGTCTTTGTGAAGCTCTGAGAACAAATTCCCCTCTGTGGTTAGAGAAGCTTTTCTGTTCTGCTCCTGCTAATTCAAAATGAACTGTTGTAGTTACTGGTTGGATTTTTTTAATTGTCAGGCAGCTTTCATTTATTTCAGAGTGTGAATCCGCGGTACACACATCTGTTTTATCCCAATGGACATTTTTATCCCTCTCCAGATGAGATGAACACTAAACAATGAAATACGTCCTCTTGTGTCCTTTCTCTGTCTCTGTTCTTTAGTTTTTCCCCTCAGCTGTAATTAAAGAGGTTGTCTGCCAGCCTGCCTGTCTGCCTGTCTGTCTTGATAAATGCCCTCTGTGAGTGGTGCTGGAGCTTTCAGATTTGCTCCTGGTCCACTTTGATAAATTTGGCAACGTCTCTCGGAACTGTTTCCTGGGCACCTCAAGTGACTGTGGATGTCCGAGACTTTGAGTGTGTTTCTCTGTGGGTTTCTGTGTGTGTGTGTGTGTGTGTGTGTGTGTGTGTGTGTGTGTGTGTGTGATAAAGAGGTTTACCAAGAGCATTGCCTTCCCCATGTGTCCTGCTCTGGGCTCAGATGGATTGTAGTCTGCCGTCTGTGATCGATCACTTTCTATATTGGCTGAGCTGTTGATCTCTGACCACTGACTGTCACTGTGGTCACTGTGTAGGGGTTACTGTAGCTGCACTGTGTGTGTGTGTGTGTGTGTGTGTGTGTGTGTGTGTGTGTGTGTGTGTGTAAATGTGAATAATTAATCATTGTTGACTCTTTGTATCTGTGTTTACTTGCTCAGTCCAGCTGTCACATTAGTGTCCCATCAGCTTAGTGAAGAGCAGTAGACAAAAACAGAGTAGTCCTTTCTGTGCTTTAATATACGCTGGGATGTGTGCTCTCATTCTGCTTGCCTTGCTTGCTGATTTTGTCATGCACACACTAAAAGCACACATGCAAACTCCAAACACATAAACACACACTCACATACGGAAAAACACTGGTTCTTCTGGGTTTGCAGGGCTGCAGGAACCTCAGGCGCCTGAGGCACAGCCCTACTTGGGCGTTGTCTTAACATGGGCTAAGACGGAGAGGGGATCAGAGGGAGTCACTCCTCTCTCCTCTCCTCTCCTCTCCTCTCCTCTCCTCTCCTCTCCTCTCCTCTCCTCTCCTCTCCTCACTCCTCCTCTCCGTGTCAAAGCACCAGGCTGAACAGTGGAGTTAGCATGTTCCAGCAGCCATAAGCTGCCTCCCAAAGCGTTTCTAAGAGGGTCAAAGCTGTCTGAAGCTGTGGAGTGGATGTTTCTGCTCTCACCTCAGTGGGTAGTCTGTTTGTGTGCTTATGCTCGACTATGTGTGTATTTTGTTTTTGTCCAGGCTGTGGTAGTGCAAGTTAAGCACTACCACAAACCCAAGAACAAAAAGATGGTCCAAACAACGAGTCGACTCCACAGTGTGTGATGTGATTTAGCACTGAGCCATTAGCCGTCAAGCTGTGTGTACTTCAGGTGCTCTCACAGGGCATGGAGGAAGAAATACTCCCTGCTGCACTGCACACTGATTTTAAAGCTCCTTGTGATTTATTAGGAAAACATTTCTTTAGACCACCTTCACTGCACAGTCTGAGAACTTATAGAGTTTACACACACTCATACACTCAGTGCTGAGGCGGCAGGAGAGCAATTTGGAGTGGATTTGAAGTGGCCAAGTGTATCCAAGTATCTATTTCCTCTTCCTAAAGCCAGGAGCTCAGGCTGCTCTTGTCACAGCCACAGATCTGACTGCCAGCTCCTCAGGTCTCCTGAGTATCTGCTCTTTGGCTGCCAGATAAATGAGGTGTTTGCTTTTCTTTGGTAGAGCGGCACCTTTTAGAAGTTCAGAGAGGGCGGCTTCACAGGGGTAAGTGAGCTCTGCTGATGCGGCTCAAAACTCAGCTCCTGAAAGAGCCAGTAGTTCTGCATGTGTGAGACCATCAGCCACAAGTCATGTCAGCTTTAGGTTACTGCTAACCATTTCCCAACGTTCAGTATAAATATGCAGATGGATTTCCATCTTCCCCTCAGCAAGTGGTTTCATCAACTTAGAGAGACCAGAAAACAGTTTGATGTCAGTCACACATCAGGACGAACATGCAGTCTAATTGTGTTATTTTTGTAAAATGTTCGAGTTTTGAAAACTTTGTGAATTTATGGTCCAACATTAAGATAGGCATCACATACTCTCCAAATCTCTACAAAGGTTTTCACTTCAAGAACTAAATGACAGCATTGCCCAACAACCACCATCCTTTGACAGTTTGACTTCTCAGCTTGATTTACTGATGGTTATTCAGTCTGTCCCCTGTTTTGGAGTCAGACTGATGTGTCTCAATAACAACAGGATTAGTGGCCTTGAAATGTTGTTCAGATATTCATGATCCCAAGAGGACAATCCTTTTGACTTTGGTGATCCCCTAACATCTCTTTAAGTGAAACCAGCGACGGCTGTTCCAAGACAATCACTCCAGTTGACTTAAACTCCAGCGCCACTTTGGGGTCGACTTGTGTTAGATTTGAAATATCTCAGCAACTATTTGATGGACTGCTTTTGATTCAGTCGTTCATGTTCCCATCAAGATGAACTGATACACATTGAGCCCCATCATCAGGTCAACAGTTTAACCCTTGCAACACTAATATTATTCCCATCAGCCTTCAGTGTATTTTGAGTAATTAGCAAATCTAGCATACGAACACTGTAAACTAAGATGGTGATATTAATAATGATATTATACCTGCTACATATCATCATGTTAGCATTGTCATCATGAGCATGTTTCCATGACGATGCTAGTCTTTATCTCAAACCAGCGCTGTGCCTCAGAACAGCCTCAATAGGCCTGTAGCACTGCTGTAGACCAGTGTGCTCTTTCTAATGTGGCTTGCAGCTTAGAGGGAATTGGAACACCAAAGTGGATCCACAATTTATTCAGTGTAATTATTCTTGTTATCCACAGACTTAGTTTGTTTCTATCGTAGGTTTTATAAAAGTAATTTTAAGTAATTTTCGGCGACTTTCCCCTCATACAGAAGAGAGCTGACAGAGGACAACACGCAACAACAGACTCAAACCTGTAAACCTGTGAAGCCACTTTTTAAATCATTTGGGGTTTGGAAAAATCTGTTTTGCTAATTAAACCTGGATGAAAGCTGAGTCTACTTACAAACAATCTTGATCTTTCATTTCATGAAACATGCTCCATGTTTCCTTCCCTCTTCGGTTCCTTTCAATTAAACCTTCCGGCTGATCTTTTACTTAACAAAGCTCCTCCGGCCCCCCGTCGCTCCGCTCGCCCTCTGCATGCAAGTGATTTTGTTTGTTTTTCCTCTCAGTAAACATTGTTTGATGAGTTCAATTAGCTTTGCAGGCGCCTCCTCCTTCAGAGAGGAGACGTGGTGTGGGAACAACAATGTAACTGTTGGGGTCTGATGAAAACACAATGAAACTCTGTTTGAACACTTAAAGACTTTAGATTTATTGATGGAGTTCATGGTCAGACTCTCATCTTTGATCTGCTTTAGTGTAGAAATAACAAAGTGTGTTCATGCTTCTGTGCACTGTGTAGCTCTGCTCGTAATGCAGCGTCACTTGAGTGTTATTTTTCTACCTCAGGTAACATCTGAATCTCTTCTGGTCTGGATGTAGCCTCAGCTTGCAGCTAGCTTCCTCTGTGAGTCATCATGTTGGGGCAGCCTGGGCTTTCAATGTCTACGTAACAAAGAGCATGTGAGGAGCTAACATGGAAATCCTGTGCTTCTTAGCTTCTGTCTCACTGCTGCTTGTTTCTTTCTTTGAGTCTCTTTAACACCACGAGGGAGTCATTTTACACGAGTCTGTAACACAACATTAACAAGACATTACAAACAAACACTTTTGTTTCTTACAAATATCACAAATAACTCCATTAAAGGGGGCTGTAACAATAGCACCAAGAACATATCCATAATACTCAGCCTCATCTGTCTCTCCCCCTTCCTTTCCCCAAATCTAAAAGACACTGATGCCATCACGTGTGCCAGGACAGCCTGTGGACACACCGCACCACAGCACTTTGCACCATCTTTCACACCCTTTCCTCAAATCTATTCCTTTAGAGACGTAGTGTTTCCCTCTCTGCTGTCAGGTGATAGCAGGTTTCTTCTGTGGTCTTCTTGCTGTTTATGTAGAACATGTCCGGCACATTTCTGGGTCATTGTTTAATATTACAAATAAACAATGTTAAGTTAAAAAGTTGTTGCCTGTCAAGTTGTGGTTAGAAAAGGGAGAAATCCAGCATGATAAAAACCCACTCAACTTATTGTGTAAACAGTCTGCAGACGATACTGAGCTTCAGCTGCTATCACATTATACACAACACAGGCTGTAAAATATGTCCACATGTCCTGCAGTGTATTTTCTTTTTGTTCAGTGCATCCATCACTGCTTTGGGCTTCACCTGTCTCTTTGAGTCTCTTTCCTTTCAGCCAATTCCTCTGCCATCATTCACTGAACAGTCAGAACAGTCAGAGCAGAAGAAGAAGAAGAAGACAGCTAAACTTGTTGTTTGCTCTTAAAAACATAAGAACAGTCGCCCAAATGTTGCTCACAGTAAACCTGAAAGACTTACAGTCCTAACAGAGTTATTTTTTAAGGATTAGTTTAGATTAGATAAACATCTAAATGTGTCTCTGGGCTGCAGCTCTGCATCTATGGGAAAGCAGAGAATGAAGGGGTGAGAGGCAGCCATTGCTGGAACAGTTGGCTGCACTGACAGGAAAGCATCCATCAGGGTTTGATGGGTGCAGCAGGTTACCAGGTATGAGCCCAGAGGAAGAGCAAGCTGCACCCATAAACACCCATTCACACATATTAGCTCAATGTTTAACCCATCACTGCTGTGAAATATGAAGAGCAGGTTGTTTTTTCCTGGAGGTAATAACAGACTGTGTCTGTAATCTGCCTCAGTTATTGTAGTGGGACCTTTTATTCCATGCATGTCTCTTCTGTCAGAATCCTCATCATGCCTGTGAGGTCCCACTACAGAGGTAATGCATGAGCACTGCTGAGAGCCTGTGGCTGTGTGTGGATGTGATGAGATGTGTTATTAGACAAAGCAGCCAGACAATCTGCAGGTGCATGAGAGAGGAAGGGAAAAGAGCCAAGAGAGAGGTCAAAGGTGAGGAGGAGGAGAGGAGAGGAGGAGTTATTGTATCCTGTAAGATTCAAGATTGTTCTAGATTGTTAATCATTTTTATTTGTATTATTATTATTATTATTATTATTATATATCTTATTTCATATTTCTTTATATATTTCTCAATGTCAGACTCATATCTTAACTCTTTGTTGTTGTGTAATGAACAACACACTTCACTCTTCCCATTTCAGTATTTCAGAGTAATTGTCCTCAGTCTCGATAAGCAGAGCCTGAAGGAACGCAGCAGCATTGAGGATAAATAGTAAGCAGGGTTCAAGGCTACAGTATGAATCAGCAGGTCTAATCGCACCGCCAAGAGTCCATGTGGAGGAGGTGGAGGTTAACATCACCGATCAGGGTAATTAATCGCTCCAATTAAGTCATTAAGTGTGGAGCTGGAGAGAGCTGACACCTGCGAGGCCTCTGTGAGAGGAACAAAGAGAGAAAGAGGAGGAGGGAAGGAAAGTATCGACTGTTTCAACACTTCATAAACTAACCAAAATCTTATTTAATTGTCTTTAAGAAATAAGTAATATAACTGCAAGACAGAAACTGTGATTTATGATCAAGGCATAAAAAAGAGTAAATAGCCATATTTTGTTCAGGTGTAAGTGTGTGCGTAACAATGTCTCAACCACTGCTCAATGAATTCCCATGAAACTGAGAACAGAAATTCATGAAGAAATCATCAATCAATCAAATTCAATCAATCAAATTTTATTTGTATGGCGCCAAATCATAACCATAATCATAAATATTCCTAAACCTTTCATCATGTGGGATAACTAAGTCACTTTGTCCAATGCTTTGCTTTATGGCCAACAAATGATGTCCATCCAATCAGCTTCAGCCCTACATTGTCTTTTAGGATGATTGGTAAATGCTCTATAGACTCAGAAGGTGACAATAGTAAACATTATACTGCTAAACATGTTAGAATGTGATGTGAGGTGGAAATACACATCCACTCTGCTGACTCATCAAGAAGAAACAGCATTTATGAGTGTAATGGTTTGAGCTCTGTGATGCTGAACTCATTCTCAGTTTGTCAGCTCATACAGTAAAAATGTAAAAGTCCACTTTTCTTACTTTGGGTTTAAATATAATAAATGCTATCAAATGTACATTCTCCTCTGCTGTAAAGCAGGTTGATTTGCTTCCAATAAAGCAGCAGTAGAAACTAAATGATTTTATGACTTTACTTTCAGGCTGCAGCGCCTTCATTTTCTCCCTGACTTTCCTTCTGAAGGTGGATTCAGCAGAGATGAAGAAGCACGTCATGGCTGCCTCTAATTGTCCCTGCTCAGGAGTTAGCTGCAGGTGCTAATCTGTTTCTTTACACTAACTTGTGTGATGAAGCCACTTGTGTGGAAAGAGAGATGTGTAGCGCTGAATCGCCTCATATGTAACAAATCTCTTCAATGTTTGCAGCAAACAAAGATTACAATGTTGTTTGTATTTATAACATATGGATTCTTTGCTGCCGTGGAAAACCTTTGTTTTAAAGATGAAAGCCACACTGACATGTTGTGTGTATGAAACACAAAGACCATGTGATGTATGAGAGGACATCGACACTTCATGTGTGCACGTTGCAGACGAGCTTCTGATTCGAGGGCTGTCAATTACTGACAGCAACACGATAGAGCTGAGCTGATCAAAGGCCTCCTCATGTAGTCTGGCCTCTTTGTTCTTGTCTCAGGGGATGGTGGAGTATTGATATACAGCTACATCTAGTTTACACTCATCACTGCCTGCACACACACACACACACACACACACATATTTGTCCGGGTCAGACACTGAATAAACACTTGCTAAATATTCCGACTCACTCATTTAAAGATGAGGATGCACAGTGATTCATCACATCATGCGTCTGTCACAGCTCTGTATGAAAGCTGCTAGAAAACCTTCAAACTGTGTAAAACTGATATCATGCATTTTGCTGTTGCGCTCCCAGAGAGACCTGCCAGGTCAGAGAGATGATCATCGTGCCTGAGATTGATTCCAGTTTGTTGCTAATTATATTATTCCACCGTTTGAACCGTCTGTTGAAATCCAATTATCAAACCGTCTGTGTAGCTTACAAGGTTGGGGCGGCGCTGAGGTGAGGGGAGGATTGGACGGGCTCAGTGTGAAACAGCAAGCTGCTGGGAAACACTGTCTGGCTGTGAGATGTGAGGCATTTCATCAAAGGGAAACCTTTGTACAAGACGCTTAGAAACACTTGTTGACTTTGAATGAGGGCTGTGCTCTCTTAGACTTTCTACTCACCAGACAAACACCTCTGGTTTGACATTTTGGAATCACACTTTTTTTCATTCTGGCAGAGAGTAAGACTTAATGATACAGTTTCAATGTTTGTCCGTCAAAAACAAGGCCCCCCAGGATATGTTTAGCTTAGCTCAGCATAACTATTGAACACAGTTGGAGACCTAGCTACCCTTGCTTTGACCAACAGTAACAAAACATCCTTGAGTGTAAATTTAAGAGTAAACTTTGCAGCAGGAAGTAAAGCACAGAGCTTGTTTTAAATGGATCCCTCTGGTAGCAGGCTGACTGACTCATAATGATGCTGCAACAAACAGCCTGAAAGCAACAATCAGGTGCAGCTCAAATTAAACTACACCCCTCTGTGAAATGTTAATCAGTGTTTCTGCCTCCTGTTGATTTATGGAGCGTGTGCACAGAGTGGCCTGCTGGCTGCTGAGTATACCTCCATCTTATCACACACACACACACACACACACACACACACACACACACACACACTCTGAAATGAGTTGTCCTGCCTGGACGTTGGGAGATGCTGGGCCCCAGCAGGTAGCCCCTTATTCTCAGACAGGTGGGGCCGGGGCCAGAGCAGCAGCAGATACATCAGTAAATAAACCTTGGCCTCGTGCAGGTCTCATCAATTCTGATTCTCCCAAATGAGTGTGTCTGAGAAAATCGATGCACCGAGGGGATCCCAGTCTGGGACAGGACTGCAGCTCTTAGCGATGAAGCAAGAAATAACCCGGCTGCACCATCAAAGCCCTGCCAGCCTCTCCTGCTCTCTGTCTCTCTCTCTCTTCCTCGATCTCTTCTGTTTTCTTCTTTTCTTCAGAGGTCTCTCGTCTCTCCCCCTCGGTCGTTCCTCTTCTCTGCATCTCCAGCTTCTCACACCTTCCTCACGCTCCTTATTTACACTTTAACAGCACTCTCTCTGTTTGCTGCTCCTCACAGGACCCCAGAAACATCTGCAGACTTTCATGACTCATCAGCCCTTCAAAGCGTTATTATTTAATAAGTACAGAGCACGCTGAAGCTCCTGCTGCTGTCATGTCTGCTTTCTATTCCCCCTGCCTTTTACTCCTGATGTTTCTTTGTTTGGTGCTTTAAGCATTAAAATTTTCCTCTTTCTTTCTCACACTTCGATTGTGTTTCCCTCACAGTTATCACAGCGCAGTGTCTTTCTCTTTCATGCTGATTCTTATTCACACTTTTCACTCTCCCTGAAAATTAGATTTTCTTTTGTCCGACTGTGTTTTGCTTCAATTCCAATGAATGCTTTTTTTTTAGTGTACTTTTAGGTTCCTTGTCTTGTATCTGCCTCCTATCAGTCTTTAAAAGCTCTTTTTCTGGCCAATGTCTCTTTCGAAATTCCAGTTTCTTTCCATGTTGTCAGCCAGTAACTGTTACACTGAAGGTAACAGGAGACAGTCCAGTCTGTCTTGTTCTCAGCGGCTCTGAAGCTCCCCTCAGGTGGACGCAGCCATGGAGGAGACTTAGCAAACACGCATACATCCCACATGAACATGGTACAAATACACCACCTGTCTGTCTGCATCCTGGAAACTTGATGATTTTTGTGTGTGTGTGTGTGTGTGTGTGCGTGCGTGTGTGTGTTTGTGTGTGTGTGTGTGTGTAGGTGTGTGTGCGTGCGTGTGTGTGTGTGTGTTTGTGTGTGTGTGTGTGTGTGTGTGTGTAGGTGTGTGTGTGTGCGTGTGTGTGTGCATGCATGTTACAGACACAGAGGCCACAGACACGTGTGTTTCCCAGTGTGTCGTCTGCTTGTGAGATGATTTAATGAGCTGCAGAAGTGGATTGGACGGAATTTGGGACTTGAAGAGCTGAGGTATTGGACGAGAGAGAAACACACACACACACACTGACTGGGTGTCATACTGTGGTAATACCTCTCTAATTGTTCACTTATTATCCCACTCTCCCTTTTTTTCACCCTCCTCCCTCATTACCCAGACTGCCTCACAGTTTAGTTTGGAAATACAAGAGAAGATGAGACGACTTAAAGGACAGCAGCTCTCATCCTCTGTGAGTCAGTTTGGTCTCTCACTTTGGCTGCATGGCAGGACGAGGTGAAGAACTAAGAAAGGGAGGGAACGTGGCAGGATGGGGGAAGGAGCTGTTTGTAGCTCATACATGATATAAACTCATTCGATGGCTTTGTGAGCAGATGCTGCTGTCTTGGAGGTTTTTGCTGAAGTTTTAAAGGATAAATGTGATCGGCTGTAGGGGTGATATTATCTGTCAGTCCGTCCACATCTTTGGTCCACTGTGAAAATATAAAACATCTATGTATTGTATTCATGATCCCTTCAGGATGAATTAAAACTCTGGTCATCCCCTGACTATACCCTAATGGCAAAAGCAATAATGTCCCATCATCCTTAGTACTATGAGTAGTAGTGTAGAAGTGTTTTCTTTTACACTTCATCAAATGTTGCTATGAATGATAAAACACGAAAAAAAGTTGATGAACAAGCTGTTCTCATTGCCCTTTGCCCCAACATGAATCAGTGTCCTCGCTTCACTGACTTTGATTAACTGAGGAGTCTTAAAACCTGCAGTCAGCAGAGAGGATTTACTGAGAGACATGAAGCAAAGTAAGAGTGGAAAGACAGACTTACAGGCTGGAGTGGAGCGACAGAGCAGAAAGGATGTAGAGAAGAGAGAAAGAGAGGAAAAGGTGTAGAGAGAAAAACCTGCCCACATTCCTGCTCCCAGACCTTAACCACATGAAACACCTTAAAACAGCCAAAATACTGTAAATGGGAATTATTAAAACACACAATCAACCAAATCATCAAATAAAGAACAAAATAATCAAACACAAGAACACTAAATATCTGTCTGAGAGACACAAGCCAGCACAAGCTCAAGAAGTCTCTGTCTCCTGAGGTCAGCTCGGGACTTTAACGACTACTCCAGGACCAGGTGCACCTCGTTAAGCAATCAACATCACCTGGGCAGAGCTGGGAGAGACTACAGGAGGGGGAAAGGGACAAACAGAACAGGGGAAACTTTCAGCAGTAACAATCGTAAATTCAGCTAATTTAAAGAACTTGCATCACTCACCTTTTCCACAGTTTTACAGATTCAGTAATCGATCAGTTTGTTGATATAAATAAGTGATTTATTAGATAATTGTCAGTTGCAGCCTTAAAATGTGTAACAATTAAATAAATCAGAGCATCTATAATCAGACTTTGTCCTTTATCCAAATCCACATAAAAAAGGCTTTGACTAAAACAATCGAAGGTGTTTGCCACTCTGCTTTTATAAACTCTTCCCTGTACCCTTGTCTCAGCCACATTTACATTACAGGCCACAACAAGCAGGAGGCCGAAGGGACCTTGATGTGTCCAGAACAAGTTTAACATTTGCTACAGCATAAAGTGGCTTTGCAGACGGCAAATGAGAAGTCCCAGACATTTTAAAATTGCCTGGCCACACGTCCTGCACATAAGAAGCTTTCTGTCACCTCATGTTTCAGTAGAATCTCTCTCTGTCTCTCCCTCTCTCTATCCTTTTATTTTGCCTCGTCCCTTTCCTTTTCACAGTGCTATATTTTTCTTTCTTTCTCATTCATTGTTTCCCTTTTTCACTTACATGTGCTGTAGGATGACTCTCAACCCTTCCTTTTCGAAGGAATGATTCACTTCCAGCTAAATCCTTAACAGGGTGCCTGGATGTGTTGGCTGCAGGCATGTGTGAATGTAGCAGACCTGTGTGGCTCTCAGCTGTAAGTAATAGGTTTCTTTATAGTCCTGGGCAGCCCTGAAGCTCATTCCCACTCTGCACCATCAGGAGGCTCAGCAGTGTCAGCCCAGCGTTGTGTGGTGGAGCCTGGTCAGCAACGTGTGCTCTCTCTCTCTCTCATTCACTGTTTGGACCATAATGTGTTTTATATTAAAGAATTAAAGCAGAAAAGAGTCTGAACACACTTAGTCCAATAGGAGGCCTTATTAATAGCCCCTCATACACCACGTGGGTTTGTGTCTGCGTGTGCAGACAGGCTGTGCAGTGAAACACGTCACTGTGATTGACAGCACCTTTCAGCTCCACAGTGATAACTCTGCAACAGTCCCATCCTTACTCCTCTTCCCTCTTTCCTTTCATCCCTCCGTCCCTCTTTGCTCCTGATTAACTCACCTTTTCATGTGAGCATGAGCAGCTCCTCATTCATGCACAGCAGAGATTATTCATAATAATCTGCCTTTGGTACAGTACCTTTCAAAATAACAATTACCAAGTGCTTTATGTTAATAAAAGGCTTAAATCACAGCATAACTATTGAATGTAGGAAAAGAAAAACACTAAAATAGCAGCAAAATCTTTTCCAATCGAAGCTCTGTACAAATCTACAAGAAGCATTCATGTGAGTCTTGAGCTGAGGTGTATTCACAGATGTATGCACTAATGAGGTTCTACCATGAACATGAACATGAACATGAACATGCACATGTGAGTCTGAGTGTGCATCTGCACATGTCATTAACGCTCTAAGCTCACAGATTAATTTACATTCCCATAGGTATTGTGTAAAGTACCTTTCTATAATATTGCAGACTTCATTATAATGCAGAGCTGCTGCAAGTTCTCCTCCTTCATAACTGCGTCTTTATCAGCCTCTCAAGCTGTGAGGAAAATGTTATCGCCTGAGTGTGAACTGTTTGTGTGTGTGTGTGTGTGTGTGTGTGTGTGTGTGTGTGTGTGTGTGTGTGTGTGTGTGTGTGTGTGTGTGTGTGTGTGTGTGCGTGCGTGCGTGCGTGTGTGTGTGTGTGTGTGTGTGCGTGTGTGTCTGTGTGTGTGTGTGTGAGTGATGGAATGAAATTATCTCTGGTTTATTCTATGTGTATAAGACCATATGGCGTGCGTTGAATTTGATGGCAATTTCTCAAGCTCTGGATTTTGTCTTTAGATATTTTGTCCCGTCTCTTCTCTCTGCAGTAATTCTTTTCTTCCCACCTCCTGTTTTCCTCCTTTTTCTTTCTTGCCTCCCATCCTCTCTGTCTTTACCCTTTCTTTCTTATCCCCTGCCCTTCGTATTACCTTTCTCTATATTAATTGTACTTGAGTGGTTCAGTGAGTTATCAGTGATTCATCTCAGTTGCACAGCATGTTCTGTTCTGGCCCTCAGAACGTTTCCTTTATGTGTCCTGCTGTTTCACCTCATACAAGTTGTATCAGCTATAATAAAGCTGCCCGATCAGCCACTGTTTTCCTTTTGGTGCTTTTATTCTCTAATCCCTGAAGCTTAAAAAAACCACACAAGGATATTACATGTTGTAAGACAGGTGAAGAACCAGCCCCAGAACATTTGAACCACTAAAGTCTCTTATGTCTAACACAGTGTGACAGGTTCCTCTCTGAAATGTTGCTAACATCCTCCTTGAAGGCAAACAGTCTTTTGTCACTCGCAGGGTAACTTCATGTTTCACTATAAGGGACTTATACAGAGACACTGGTGGACACTCCCCCTGTGAAACCAGCACTATCGTGTGTGTGAATGTGTGTGTGTGTGTGTAACAGGAACCACATTAGTGTGCAATGATGGAGTGACAGACAAGTAGTGATTAATGAGCCCTCTTAATAATGCATCACTGTGAGGAAAGAGTGACAGGACAATTTGAGAGAGGAAAAAAAGAGTAAGAGTAAAAGAAATTAAGAACAAACACACAAAAAAGACTCATGGATACAGATGGTACAGATGTAGATTGGCTGCTACAAGAGATAGAATAAGGTAAAAGGTGAGAATAAAATCAGAGGACAGATGGGTTTTTACCAGATTTCTCAGTCAGTCTGAAGTTTTCAGTTAAGGAAGACAAAATACAACAGCTTGGTTCTGTACATTTTTTTCATTATACATCCGTCTTGTCTGTCTGTAGTCGTGTAGCTGTCTGTCTCTCAGTCTGTCTACAGTATCTGTGACAGTGCACACGTCTTACATGTTAAAAGCTGTCTGGATTCTTTGGTTGGAGCACTTAGTTCATAAAACAGTACTTAAGGGTTAAAGTTCATGAGAATTGACTGTTTGCATACACCAGTAACTATTGGTTTCACACGTCACAGTCTGTCTCCCTGTTCAAACTCATGAGACAGACTGCTTTTTATCCTCGGTGCTAAGGTGCTACCTTAATGCCTCTACTGATATTCATGACAACACATGACTCTAACCGCTGTCTCCTGGGTGAAGATCCTGTGTTGTTTTTCTGTCCATTGCCTTTGACTGCTGTCCCAAGTGGACATCCTTCCTATTTCGTTCCCAACAACAATCTCTCTGAGCTTCTAATATTAATGGGGGAAACTTTACAGTAAGTTTCACAGCCTGATTCTGTCATGCAGATGTAATGCAGACGCCGACATCTGTAAGACACCTTGATCATCTGCATGAGACGCAGAGAGCCATGACAAAGTGTCGGTATAGTCAAAGTAATCTTATGACGGTGGCCCAGCAGAGGTTTTTAATATTAGGTCAGTGTGTTTGTCCTCAGCTGAACCTTTGAGATTGAGTCAGAGCGACCAGCGCTGCTGTAACTGACACCAGCTATCTGTGTCCATCATCTCCTCTACCAGCCGCCTAATCCCCTCCTCCTCCTCCCTCCTCCTCCTCCTCCTCCCTTCTCTCTGCCCTCAGGCCCCGTTCAGCCCGCCACGTCTCCAGAGACGCCAGATTCATTATTTACACTCAGGGTTTCTCTTACACCACAGCAGGGGCTGACCTGCCTCATTTGGTCTCTGTCACCTGCTCTTTATAACACACACATAACAGCCGATAGTCAAACATAGATTAATACATGCACGAATTTGAAGTGCACACAAACACGCATGCACACACACACACACACACACACACACACACTCATTTGTCTTCCTACATCTCCAGTTTGTTGGCGCTGCTGTAAATCTTCACACAGACACAGATAAACTCTGGATTATTGTGCTACACTGCTACATGATGCACAACACACTATATTTTATGCTTCACATCAAAACAAGTCACTTCTCTCAGATCATGAAAATGAAAACCAAACCATGTGTTCAGGGCTTAAATAAAATCCCCCTCTCACTGCCACTCCCCAAAACTTGTCCAGATAAACTGAGAAACACACCAGAGGCCTCCTGCCAACCTGCTCTCAGAGATATCTTTCTGTGTTTCATGTAACAGGCTGCATATTTTTCTACTGAGCATCTGCAGCCATGAAACACTCTGGGAAAGCCCGTCCACCACAGTCAGTCTGTTTTCTCTCTGCCTTCTCCCCAGTGCATGCTGGGATACGTTTAACCGCCCTGTGACCCTGAAAAGAAAACAACAGGTAAAGATAAAAGAGGAACGAAGCCCTTTTGATTTATATTGGTTAATGCCTCTCTGTGAGAGTAGAAATAATTCTGTAGGTGGTTATTACACTTAAAACAGATGAAGCCTGGTGGTCACATTAAGTCAGATTAGATGAACATGCCGTTACAAACCCTTAATCACAGTCACAGCGAGTCTCAAACTGCTGCAGGAGACTTCATCACACCCACATACTGAGATATCAACTAACAGGAATGAACTGACTGTCTCTCCTTTGGCCCTCGCTATGAACAAGGAAAAAAACAGACAACTGCACCTGTTGACTCATCCCAGCATGCAGTGTGTATCAGACGAGCCTCACAAGGACGATGTGTTGATCTCAGCTTCCATTGTGTGCTCACATTCCCTCTCTCTCTCTCTTCCTCTGTGTCTGCAGGTGCAGCAGGATGCAGGGCGGACTGCCTGTGTGTGGACTGCAGCCCCTGCTGGCCCTCCTTCTGCTTCACACTGTGGGCTGTGGTGAGTCCTCATTACGCTGTAGGCCGTCCCCGTCATCTGACCTACAGACAGAACATCACTGCACATAATCATGTTGAGTCTGTGAATACTTCCTGGTTCATTATTGATTTCAGATTCTACTGTGTGCACTCAATCTGCCACATGATCACTGTTATCATTAATAATTAAAGTAAACTCTGTGTTAAGCTTCTAAACTGTGTGTTTGACAGACCACTTGCAGCCCCTCTGCACATCACAGTGTTGATCTCCTCTGTAGGTGAACACTGTGAGTTTGGATCCACCTCCTGTCTCGTACCAGCTTCAATGCACAGGATGTGATAAATGATGTTCTCAGTGCAATTACACTGATGAGTATATCTGCTGAAAGACCTGGTTGTAGAGCGAGTAGGGAAGCAGAGGGGCTGGATGAGAGGCAGAGTGATGTGTGATAAAGGGAATCAGACGTGTCTGTCCAATCAGAGATAAGCAGAACCTGCATCACCTCCTGGAAGCACCCAGTCACCCTCTCCTGTCCTCTCAGACAAGAATTGAATAAAGACACGTGAAGAATGAAAACATTGATATCATACCTGATAAAACTTAAATACTAAAGTATTATATTCATGAAAAATAATTCAGGTCTCGAGTGTTTGTTTTTATGTTCTGTAATCTCTTTAGAGGTCAAAACTTGAGACTAATTCTCCTCTCGATACACCTTTAAAGTACTGTTGTGGTAGAAAACCTGATCCTACTGTTCGTCCTCATTTATTGTTTTTACAAGGCAGAAATATGACATATAACATGTTAACATGCTGGATCTTAATCCTCTCACATCTGCACATCTGTTTCACTGACTTTATAACACCTGGCTTTGCTGACAGAAGGACAGAGTGACAGAGAAACATGGAACACAGTTTAGAAGTGATGGAGGCCTCAGTGTCAAACAGCGACTTACACTGAAACTTTTATGAAATTCAAATGTGTCCATCTCTACGCCTGCTGAGGTTGCTCATGTGTCTATTCCTCAGAGCAGCAGTGAAGATTATAAAGATTATTAACATAAACACATCTCTGAGTCCTTCTCTGCCCTCTCCACACTCTCCCTGTGCTCCCCTGCTGTGTGTCTGTGTGTGTCTGCATGTGTTTGTGCGTATGCAGGACAGACTGCACGCCCCCTCAGTGCTCTCAGTGGCCTCCCCGACCGTCTGCTCCTCTCTGTATTTCATTGTTTCTGCCTTCTGTGGATGGAAGGAAAATCTGTGGTCCTCTCACTGAGGCCTCTTTGTGACTCAGGGCTCAGATTATGAGACCGAGAGATGATGGAATATGATGCCAACCCCTCTGTCTTTCTGTGTGTGTGTGTGTGTGTGTGTGTGTGTGTGTGTGTTTCTTAACTAACTCCAGCCCTTTTTACATTGCCAGTTCAGTTCAAGGCGGGATTATTAAGCCTCTGTTATGTTCCATCTTCTATGTAGAACGCACGGAGGTGGCATGGTGGGGCGAAGTCGTTCCGCCTCTGATTCGGCATCAGAGGTAGTAACAGAGGTGTAACAGGCGTGAAACGGTGTCTGTGTGTGTGTATTTGAAACCTGCGCTGTTTGTTTACATCTCGCACACGTTTTGCTTCTGCAAAAAGCTGGTACTTTTACTTTACTACATAACTATATAAAGTATTTGAAATGGGATCCCCCGACCAGCTGCATCAGTAAAAGACGTTTGTTGCTGTTTAAGTAAAGATCCAATAACAGAACTTTGTGAAAGGACTGAATCAAAAGTATTTTCACTTTTGATACTTTCAGTATGTTTTGGGGACAGATGAAAGTCTGAATGCAGAATTTCTAATTGAGTCTTTGTATACAACAGCGGTATCAGTGCTTTTACTGAAGGGAAGGAGGAATACCTTCTCTTATGGAGGAGATGTCATGTTATATCAATTATTTTTAAGTGACGACAGTGACAAACTTAGTATATCTATATTCTCTGCAAACAGCACGAAGTAACAGTTCTTGTATTGCATGCTGCCAACAGGAAAACAGACCCACAAGGAAGCGGAAAAACTCAATCCAAGGGGCAGGCAGACACTCAGAAGTCCAAAAACAGGAAAGGTCCAGGAGACTAAAAGTCCAAAGATGAGTGGGACTGAACGCTGTGAAAACTTGGCACAAAAACAAAGTGAAGCAAACTGATACAAGAACAAATGATCTCACAGAGACAAGACGGTTTATTCTGGAAACTTTCTGGGAAGTTATGAGACAATTAGGATTACCATTACAATGACATCATTTAAAATAAATCACATTTACTGGCCCAATGAATGAATCACACAATGGTCTACATTAAAACCAACTTTAAGAATCAGTCAGATCCAAGCCTCCTGTGGTCCAGCTGTTTGTGCTGTCAGCTGTCATTCCTTAACATGGTGATCAACTAACAGTGTCAGGCCACTGTCAGACCGCTCATCTGTCAGGATTTATGACCTAAACACGTTTTGACACACACAAACACACAAACACACACCTAATCAGCTGACACGCAGGCAGCAGGAGTGGCATGGTGAAATCAGTAGAGGATGCACCCGATCAGTCCCAGCAGCTCTTGAGTGGCAGGCTGACGGCTTTGATGTGGGCAAATTGAAGACAAAGAGGCCTTTATCATCGGAAAACCCATTGCTGGCAACTCGGATAGAAAGAGAGGAAGACAGAATAAGAAAAAAAGAGGGAGAGAACGAGGAATGATGTTTTAAATTGTCTTCCTCCTACAGTGAAAATGTGATCACTGCCCACCCTGTGTCTGTGTGCAGCTCTGCAACCTCCTGGAGGAAGTGGAGGGGGTGTCCTCTCACACTTTGCACTTCTCAACAGTCATGGAAACAGACAACGACAGAAGAGGTCCATAAAAGATCTTCTCCTTAGTCCCAGTTAAATTTGCACCACACTTGGTGTCTGGACTTAACTCTTCCTGCTTCAGTATTTCTCTTCTCTTTGTCTGCGTTTCATTTGCTCTTTGTCCCTGTTTTCTGAACAAGTCTCACCTGGCTCTGAGGGGACAGATATCCAAACAAAAGACAGTCCTTTGGGGGGACATGATTGTGATAACATTTCCATCTAAATGCAGATTTAACTCAGCAATGACATCAGCTACCCTCACTAGTTTACATTCATTACCACAGAGGAAGAGGTCGATTTTTCCCTCTTTCAATGTAATCCAGTCTTTTAAAGAGGCTCCTGCACTTGATTTCATCTGATTCAGTTTTTACAAATTGCTGCAGCAGCTGAGAAACAAAGAGAAACATTAGTCTGAATAAAATGTTCAGAAAGAGTGAAAGAGGAGAGAGGATGTGAATGAGATTGTGATTGTAAAGGTTGGTTGGCTTCATTTGTGCCTCTGTCTTGCTTTTGGCAACATAAGGAGCATAATGTTCCACAGATGGTGTTTAACCAGGAGGAACCTGGAGAGAGACTGACAGACAGGTTAAGGTTTATTGATGCCTCTTAGCTGACGAATAAATGTGCCTGTTTTTGTTCCAAGCAAGCTCTCGACTTTACTCTAGGTGTGTGTGCGTGCGTGCGTGCGTGCGTGCGTGTGTGCGTGTGTGTGTGTGTTTGAATGGGAGGGTCACATTCGTGAGTATACGGTAAACAAAGATGAGTGCCACATCCTCGAGGGGGATAAAGCAAAGAGAGAGACAGCAGGGAGGGAATCTGATTGACTCTTCTAAAGGATGTGTTCTTTGAGTTTGAGTGTGTGTGTTGGGGGGCATGTGTGTGTCACTGTGTCAGTCTGTACACACATCCTGCTGAATCATAGATCTTTACTTTTCTACATCATCTCTTCTTGGCAGCTTTTCCAAATCACATCACTCCGTTTTCCCCGTTACACAAACACCACTGTTTTATTTTTATTTTCATTTCCTGTTTTTTTTATTTCCGTCCCTGAAACTATAAACCTCTCACAATCCCACAGTGTGGACGGGATAAAGGAGTCAGTTTTGCTTGTTCTATTTTTCCACACTGTCAGTTTTTTCTCTGTCAGCGTGAGAGAGGTACATTGAATCTGTGAGTCAAAGATAGCAAAGTGTCAGTAATTATTGTTCTCTCATGTTTTCATCCACAGTTCGGTTAATAAAAGTGGTCAACACAAAATAAAGCACTTTCAGTGTTTCATGATGCTCCTTTGCAGACACAGGGCGTCAGGCTAACGTTAGCTCAGCTTATGAGTCCTTCACTGTACTGAGTCAGGTCATACAATAGTGATAGCAACTGTATCACATCCATTGCACAGATATCAGATGGGTGCTGGTTATTGATTGGTTAGGTGGAGAAAAATACATCATCTCTGGTTTTGTGTCTTCGTAATAAGTTTTACAAACTGCTGACTGAAGCTTCAATCTTTTCTTTGTAACTCTCTTCCAGAAGGGGGATATATGTATTTCCCCAAAAGTCTAAGTGTTGCTTAAAGAAGATTTTTTCCTCAAACAAAAGAAAACAGAAATGATAAGAAACGCTGGTCTGACAGGGTCACTGCTGGTTACTGCTTTGTTTGTTTGTTTCTCACCTCCCCTCTCGTCTCCTCTTCTCCCTCTGCCTCTGAACGCCTCATGCATTTAGTTTCACAGGTCACCTCACTCAAGAGGCTGAACTCCTCTCGAGTGCAAAACGAGAGGCCTTTTCAGAGCACAAATCCTGTGTGATGCTGCCATGCAGAGCATCAGCTGGTGAGGGAGTCAGTGAAGTAGTGCTTGTCTAAGACGATGTCACTGGGAGAAGCAGAGAAGTGGCTATTTATGTCTGTTTATGCATCTGCAGGGAGGCTAAAATGTGATGGGAGGGCTGGTGTTAAGCTATCAGGGAAAAGGCTCTCAGCCTCTTAGCTTGAGCTACTGCAACAACATAACGGCTGCAGGAGTGAGCAATGACAGATATACACACGTCTGCTAAATGTGTGCTCAAAGGGACATTAACCATCCAGTAAGGACTGAAAAATGGTGGCTTTAAAGATTTGGTGTAGATGTGTGTTAATGTGTTAGTGTGTGTGTGTGTGTGTGTGTGTGTGTGTGTGTGTGTGTGTGTGTGTGTGTGTGTGTGTGTGTGCGTGTGTGTGTGTGTGTGTGTGTGAGGGGTGTGCATTATGTGCTCCATGGATAGCAAATGAGAAATGAGATGTTTTACCTGTGAGAGATTCCAGTCGGTCAAAAATGTGTTGAGTTATTCAAGGCAGGACCAAAGTGGTGGTTTGACCTGCACACCATTATTGCTTTCTATTGACTTACGCTGCCATAGCTACTTAAAGTGTCTAGCTGAGGTAAATAACAAACAGATGCATTTAGAGCTCAGAGATAATAACCTGCATGACTGTTTTGAAAGAGTGGAATTCACATTTCACTCTCCAGTGGAAAAGAGCCACCTTTGTGATTTAAGGTAAGGAAACACAGGATTAGAGTATTCCAATAATATATGATATGACCAGTGTCTTTATGCTGGTTGGGCAGAAACAACAGCAAAGAAAAATGCTTCGGAACATGGTGGATATTTGCAGATCGAACTGGCTGATACTAGCGCTCCCCTGAATGCACCACACTCTAAATGTCTCATTATTATACCCTTTCTCTCTGTCATCAGCTGTTATGATGAAAGTAATATTTGTGTCTCTTTGGTGGTGATGGTTCTTCAGTCTGCACAGAGGTGGTTGATATTGATCCCATCAGGCATATCCAGGTTTGATGAACGGCTTATAAAAGGACTTTTGATATCTTCCCTCCACAGTCTGGCCCCGCCTCCCACTGTTCAGGTAGCACAGTAATGGTTTGTTGCATCAACGACCAATAATCAGAGAGACACAATGAGCTTCTGTTCTTTCCCTTTTACTCCACTACCAGGATGATCTGATGGAACTAAAGATCCTGGAAGGAAATCATGTTTTCTTCTGCAAGAAGCAATGAACTAACATCGTTCCTATGTAATGAGAAATAATGCCCTGTGGCCTCATTTACGAGACAACACTGATTCTCTCTCCTCTCCTCTCATCAGGTGTAACCATCGCAGACACTGTGGTGAACATGCGGAAGGTGACCCATCAGACCATCAGTGAGGAGCTGTCCAAAACCGTTCTCCTCCCCTGCCTCTTCACCCTCCGCCCCAGTGCCAGTTCATCCCACGAGCCCCCCAGGATCAAGTGGACCAAGGTTTGGGGCCAAAGAGGCTCCGATGGCCTGCAGAAGGAACAGTCGGTCCTGGTGGCCAAAGACAATGTGGTCAAGGTACAATAAACACTGAAATGTAGGTCTTCAAGAACGATGTGAAAAGCTAATTGGCACTTGAGTTGTTTTCCTCCCTTATTTCCATCATTTCCCCTTCCTCCTCTGACAGGTGAAGAAGGCCTTCCAGGGTCGTGTGACGCTGCCTGGTTACAATGAGAACCGTTACAACGCCAGTCTCGCTCTGTCAGGACTTCGCTCTAGTGACTCTGGTCTGTACCGCTGTGAGGTTGTGGTGGGCATCAATGACGAGCAGGACACGGTTCCTCTGGAGGTCACAGGTGAATACAACTTTTTATCTGTTAAAGCTTTTAAGTTTTTGAGTTCACTTACAGTTAGCATCAAATAGATGCTGTAGATCAAACTTTACTGAAAAAGAAGAGCTGCATTGTGAATAAATGCACAGCTGTTTTCAGTTACCATCGAATACATGTTTGAAGTTTAAACCAAGAAATAAATCATAATTAGGGGCTGTAAGCATAACACACTTAATCTGTTTCTAATCCAGACAGGGACTTTAATATCCCTCTGATAGAGCATTAATTAAAGTCTGAAATTATTTACCAAATCAGCGACCTTAGCAGGATCTGTTTTCATCTGATCTATGGATTGTGTTTGTGGTCATTTCAACACTCAAGCAAGAACTGACTACTTCCCTCATAGGCCTGAGAATATATGATGATGGGGAAAAGCTAAGGATAGGATAGTATCATTAACACCTAACACCAGCTTAAAAAACTTGCTAACCTTCAAATTCAGCTACAGTGTCGACTACAACCAGATGTCATTTGTGCATGTATTTGTGTGTGGTGAACATTTGTATCTGCATGTTTCTACAGGACATTATGTCCTTGCAATTTCAGTATTGCAACAAGGACTAGATCTGGTTTTCTGAAGCATGTAGGACACCACCTTCTCCATCACATGAGTTAACATTTAGTAAGCAGGACCCCTGTCAGAATACATGGGAGACCCTGCGTCCTCCCCCTCTTGTCCAATCGATTGACAGGCCATGAAAAACACTCCTTCAGAGAGAAACCAATTACGTAGCTGGTGAGGAGTAGCCATCTGCAGGGCTTCGTCTTAATTGGCTGTCACGCTACATGGCAGACTCAGCCGTCCTCACACTAATTCTACTGAGTGATTAACGTATTAATGAGCAGGTATTGATACTGCTCAGCTATATCAATATCATAATAATCCACACTGCTCTCATGGACTCATTTGTGCGTGCCTAAGCCCTGATGAGATGTCCCTCCTCTCTTGCATTCTTTTTTTCATCTCCCCTGCTGTCTGTGAAGTTTCTCAGTCATCCAGGTCAGGGTCATTCCAAGCTTAATCCAAAAGGCAACTGGACATGGTCTGCTGCCTCTGTCTCTCTCTCACCTTGTTTTGTCTTTGCACATATTGACGGGTCACTTGTCTGCCCAGCCAATTAGAAAACAGTTCCATTGATTGGGTGTGTCCGCCTTTGTCTGTGCTGAGATACGGCTGCATAACGTTAGCTGGTGTGAGGACTATAGATAGTGTATAAGCACTGGGCATGTTGAAAACATACGTAACGAAGGACATTAATCAGCTTTTGGAGCAACCTTGTGATGACCATGATAACATCCTGTTGTTTGGTGTAAAAAGGGGAAGAAACTGTTTCTCTTCAGTCATATCAGGATGGCTAAAATATTGTGCTGACTGTTATCTGGATACCTTTTCTCACCAATTCTAGATAAAGACTGATTTTCAGTTTCACGACAGACTCCTCCCAAATGTTGGATGTGTCAGATGGATTGAATTGTGAAAAGATGATAATAATCGTGCTTTTTGAAAAAGAGGAAAGAAACAGTGTTTCTGTGTGGTGTACTCCCAAGGGACTGTAACTGTTCAACAGCTACAATGAGGGCATCATACAATAAGGACTCTGAAATGGTTCCTTCCTGTTCTTCTCCCTGGAGACGTGTGGGGATGTGTGATAAAAATAGAGAGATAAGGCATTGGGCTTCAACCCTCAGTTGGATAAGGACTGGGTTTCCCTTACAGAGAGGACCCCATTTGTCTCTCCAGTGTAAGAATTAGCCAACCAGCTAGCATCTCAAGATCCCGCAGCCTCAAAGGAGAAAGTAAGAAATGAAGAAAAAAGAAGCACAACAAAAAAGAGAGGATTACTGCTCCACATGTTTGTGAGCAGGAGAGTAACGCTGACAGTAAAGATATGGACTGCTGGGCTTGTGGGAACTGTGTGTGTATGTGTGTGACACACAAACACACATGGCCCTGCCTGCGTTCTTCACCCAGAGCCTGGAGTGCTGATGTTAAATTTTCATGCAGGCCTCCATGTCTCAGGAATCTCTGTCACTCTCCCAGACAAAGCCAGCGGAGATAAAGGAGCCGTGTTGGTAGCCAGACGCTCACTGGCTTTCATGTGTCTGGATGCTCCTCAGGGGAGCAGCACTGAGTGAAGGCAGGCAGAGGTGGGAGGTGAGGAAGCGTTAGATGGACACTTCAGAAGCTTTTTCTTTCTCCTTAAGTGGAAAATATGCTTCTTTCACAGCTAAGGGAATCGTTTCACACTTTATCCACACTTTTTTCTTCTTCCAATTTCCATAACCTGGCTCCTGTGTATTCCTGTCTCTTTGTCACCATCGTTGTCTCTGTGGCTCAGTACATGCATCTCTTCTAATGCAGTCTTTCTGTTTTTCTGTTGTCTTTCCATCATGTGTGTGGGACAAGCATTGTGTCATTGTGTGTGTACTGTATTAGTGTACAATGAAGTAAACACAAACAACACCACTGTTTATCACACACTGTGTCCAAGGGCAACATCTCTTTTGTCTAATGATAAGCCGAGCTGCTGATGCAGATGACTCACGTACGCAGGGTGCTGAACCTGAACGCTGTTGTTCCTCCTGCACAGATGGAACAACGTCAGAACATGATGGGATGCCTAGAGGGCTTTGTGTTCATGTATCTGTGAGCGTGTACATGCTAATGTTTTAATGGTTCAAGGTGCAGGTCATACATAATTCTGTGACGATGGAGGTCATTAATGCAACTAGTTTCTGTCGTGCCCTCTCTACTTGCTATCACATGCTGCTTCTCTGTGTTCCAGGTGTGGTGTTTCACTACCGGGCCCCTCATGACCACTACGCCCTGTCCTTCACTGACGCCAAGAGGGTGTGTGTGGAGAACTCAGCAGTCATCGCAACTCCAAAGCAGCTGCAGGCGACCTTTGCTGATGGATATGACAACTGTGATGCTGGCTGGCTGTCTGACCAGACTGTACGGTGAGGTTTTACACTCTGCAAACAAAAGGTTACTCTGATCAAATGTTTGGGGATGATCACCAATCACAGAGTGCTAGAGGCAGTATCGGCCAATACAATCACTGATCACTAAATAAACAGAAGTAAACTTGATGCATTCTGTAGAAGTATGAATATGACAGCCTGAAAGTCATTTTGATCTTCTTGGTGTTTTTTATGAACACAGAACTGTGTAAAATAATTGGACCTAATTGTTTGTTTGCACACTGGAAAGGCAGTTAACTACTGCTGCCCTCTGAGCTGTCTGTCAGGCTGCTGTCTGTGTTTCAGCCAGTCAGAGCTTGTCTCTCAGCAGTGTTCTTCATATCTACATTTTAATATCAAAGTTGCTCCAGCAGCAGATCGACTGTTGTCTTCCTGACAGTTTTTCACAACCTTCCTGCAGCACGCCTTCCCTCCCTTTTCTTTCTCTCCTTCCGTCCTACACTCCTGTTGTTTTCACTCGGGAATCCTCTAATTGGTCCAGATCCAGAAAGCTCCGACTGCACATGAGCCAGGAGGAAAGAGTCCAATTAATACTTTGGAAAAAATACAGACATCAGCCATCGCTTCATCAGCCATGAGCAGAAATAAAGGGGCTGAGGCCAAAGACTTACAAGACTTAGTTCTCTTGTTCTGCCCTGATATAAACAAGCTGCTGTTTAAGTAAAACACTGCTGGTTTATGGTCATGTGCGGGCATGTGGGTCTTCTGCATGTATGTTGGATTGGTGTGTTTGTGCCTTTATTTGTGTGTTACTGTACTGAATGAATGAAGTCCCTGTTTGCCCAGTGTAATCTTATAATCAGCCTCTCTGCCTGTGCCCTGGTGCTGCTGGAATCAATGCTGTCGTTGGAACAATTGCTCCGTAGGAGAGTATATAGATTGTTGTGTTCTCAGCCCCACAGGCAAACTGAGAAACTGAAAGAATTCCTGATTCTTTAACCTCTCTTTGACTTCCTCTCTCTCTCTCTCTCTCTCTGGACTTTCTGTGCAGGTATCCCATCCAGTCACCTCGGCCTGGTTGCTATGGCGATCGAGAGGACTCACCTGGAGTCCGTACCTACGGTAGTAGGTCCCCTGATGAGCTGTTTGATGTCTACTGCTTTGCTAAGCAGCTCCAAGGTAGGAGTTGGGAGCTTCAACCATTAATGTGGGTTTAGTCGTGCATGTCTCCACTAAGCTGTGGGTGTGCAGCACGCAGGAACACTGTGACCAGGATTTAATACTCTGTTAGCTCAGAGAGGAAGAAGGCAGAAGGAGAGGAAGGAGAGTGGAGCTTTTGGAAGTGAGAGGGAGAAAGATTTACATTATTGAGTCCAGATGTCACGTTCAGACCTCCTGCAGGCATCAGCTAAGTGGTCAGAAACTTAAAACTCACCACTCCGTTTAATGTGCCATAGCAGAGAGTGGCAGGTGGCAAAGACCTACAGCAGGTGGAAAATGTGTCTTTGCCTTGGATTTCAAGTCTTTCACTTATATTAGACGAACCTGTCGCATGAACAGAAAGTGTTTAATTATAGATTGAAAACTTTAATCAGAAGTGTCACTTTTAATTTCATCATAAATGTCATCACAAACATGTCCATTTAACTTGCAAAGAAAACTAACCTTTATAAAAATTACCATCATAAGAACTGAACAAAGAATCAAAGTCTCTAAAGTGCTCAGGCTCTGTGACAAATGAAACTTCTCCTCCTTCCAGGTGAAGTCTTCCACTCTGCACTGACGGAGAAGTTGAGCCTGGCCACAGCCTCCACCCACTGCCATTCCCTAGGAGCCCAGCTGAGCACCGTGGGGCAGCTCTACCTGGCCTGGCAGGCCGGCCTGGACCAGTGTGATCCCGGCTGGCTGGCTGACGGCAGCGTCCGCTACCCCATCAACGTCCCACGGAAGAACTGCGGCGGAGACGAGCCCGGGGTAAGGACTGTCTCCAATAAGTCCGACCGTACTGGCTTCCCCGACACCGCAGCCCTGTTCGACGCCTACTGCTACACAGGTACTGTCTAACTTCATGCACCATCATTGTGGGGATTACCATGGCAACAACAGAGGGGTCTGGAGAATTTCTACTCTTGTTAATAATTAGCATGTGTGTCACACATGAAGTAGTTGCAGAGACAATTTGTGACATTTGTGCTCCCTGTGTAGATTTGAGGGTTTGTTTGTTGAGTGTAGAGAAGCATGAGATTTTTGATTTTTACAAAACAACTTTATTTACAATAATGGACCAACATTAACAGCATACATTTATACAGCCTAGAGAGACCGAACACTTAATATCACAAGATTAACTTTTTAGATGCTAAAAGAAGGATTAAAGACGAGTTTCTCATCTTCTACAGAGCAGATTATCGCTCCAAAGCACCATGTTTCAATGAAATCTGTAAGATTTGCCATGGCTTTAAAGAAATTAAAGTCCACCCAGACTCTGGCTCTCACTAAGGAAAGGAAGAGGTCAGTTACTTCCTTTCCTTGCCTGTTGTCCAACTGTTTTTTCCTGCTGAGATAAACTGCCAGCTTTGCCTGTTCTGATAAAAAAATTAAAGAGAGAGAGAGAGAGAGAATTTATCTCGCTTGAATGTTAAGATGAGTTTACTTCAATAGAAGGAGGGAGGTAAAGTGAGGTTCAGTGCTGTGTTGTGCAGCAACAGATAAAACAGGTCACATGAATATCAGAGCTGTTCCCTTTGATGAAATGTTGCTGTCATGTGTTGCAGCCCACCAGCCAGCGGGGGTCCAGGCTGCAGAAACTCAGACTTTGTACCAGACCACCAACCCAGCAGCAGAGACCCTCTCCTCAGTCAATGAAGCCCAGCACAGAGCCCCTTTCTCCAAGACTTCTACCTGGACTGGTCTGGTTGACTTGGACAGCGCAGGAGGCAACTACATTGCTGGAATCAACAACTCCTCTGAGATCTCTGAAGAGCACGTAGTCATCCACTTAAAGCCAGCAAGAAGCAGCCAGCCCAGCCAGGAGGAATCTGATGGTCCAAAGAGAAGCAACACTTTGGGCCTCTCTGACTCAGGGAGTCATGGAGGTTCTGCTCATGAAGAAGAAAATGGAGGCTTTGTTGGATCATCTAACACCGCTACATTACCCTCCATAGCTTCTTCCACTCCCCAGGCTCAGACTAGTAACAGTGTGTTGGCTGAGTTTGTTAACACTCTGATGAAGCCCTTTAGGTATTGGAGAGGAGGTGAGGGGGTGGAGGAGACAGAGGATGGACCTTCAGAGCTTGAGGAAATATCAAGAGAGAACCAGACACAGGGAGAAGCATCCAGCAGAAACCAGAGTGAACCAAAACCCAGTGGAAACAAGGGCACCATGAAGAATGCCATCATGGAGCACAGGAGTGGTAGTTTTTCCTTCAGGGCTCCTACCAGTGGACTACAGAGTCCAGAGGAAGGTCTGTCTGAGCAGGAGAAAGAGGTGATGCCGCTGGTTCGATTAGTGCCTGCAGTCCAAATCACAGGGCAAAGTGACACCGGCACTCAGCCAGGAGAACGAGCCTCCAGCACATCTGCTGACGAGCCTCCATCCACTGTTCACGGTATGAGCTCATCATTAACTGTCTGTGTTTAGTCTGGATTTAGGTTTCACCTTTAACCTTTAAAATCCATAACTGAGTGGGAAATGAACAGAGACTAGTCTACTTCAAATAGAGGCATGGTGCATTTAATTGTTCCTTGTAAATATAGGATCAGTGTCATGCATCTTCTCTCTTGATATCCCTTCAGTCTGCTATAACATCTTCCTCCACAGAGCAATTTGAAGTACCTCTGTAGATTTAATTAAACAGTAATTGCAAACAAAAAATTATTTGTTTAAAACAAAGCAAACCTGCAGCAAAAGTGGACAGTGTAGGCTGTATTAGCATAAATTAAAGAGATGAGAAATCAAAGCAACTTGACCTGACATGGAAAGAAGTTTGTGTTAATAAATAAGGACAAATGTTCTGGGGAGTAAGAAAAGGCCTGACAAATGCAGGGGTCCATTGTTAGTTAGAGTGTGTTTGTGCTGAAGAACCTGGAGGCCCTGTCAGACAGGTAACATCCACAGTGGAGTGAATTACCCTCAGGAGTGCTGCAGTACAGTACAACACACGCAAGGACAGAAAAGGTCAGCATTGACCCTTTCAGCTCATGTCTTCTGGAGAGCACCCTGACACCAAACCCCAAATCGCTTAATCTAGTCTGTAACTGGAAGGTTGCTCGATAAATAACTAGCAGGGCAATGGACATTCTGTAAAGTAATAGAGCTGAGCAATCATTGGAGAAAAGAAGGAAAAGTACAGATAGAAGCCAAAAGGAGCTGAGTACGAAAACCTCGGCTTGAAGAAGCAACTTTCTGTTAATGGCAGCCACAAATAACACATCCTTGGCTTCAGCTCAAGAGGAAGGATACAAAGACTTTAGTCTCTCCCACAGACAGCCAGAGGAATGATTCAATAAAGGTGAGAGGCTTTTCTTACCAGCAATCAGCAGCTTTATTAATATAAATACTCACTGCTGTGCTACCTGAAAGCCGATGCTAACCCACGAGGTATTAATGAAAATCCAAGCTTTAGTCTGCATGCATTATTCACAGCCGTCTCCAATTAACGTGGAGGTTGGGCTGCTCTGCCGTTCGCTCTCACCTCCATCTATGTCTCTGCCAATTAAGCCCCAACTCTCTGAAGGTAGGCGGTAATGATCACTACAGGGAGAACGAGCAACATAAGAGGGGGGTGAGTAATAGTAGTATAGTAGTATATGAGTAATAGTAGTAATAACAGCATGTTATTAGAGGAATTAAATAAATAGCATTTTAATAAGCTCTACACGTAATCCCGACTGTCTGTCAAGGAAAGCATGTCTGCTTCACAGCAGTCCCGTCAACCCCACAGACTGATTTTTTAGGATAGAAGACAAAGGGGTCTGTGCACTGACACACAATAACATCCCCTCAGTGTCTTTCATTATACACCATATCTGCAGATGGGATGAGGTGGTATTGGTGTCATCTCGCTCTGCCGCTCTCATTGTCAGCCTCCTCTCACAATTTAATATCATGTCTGTCTGACCTGAGAGATTCTCTAAGCCTGTTTACTCCAGTAAAGTGGAGTCAACACAGCAGAACCACTTACAGTGGAAGCACACAATTACTGAACAGGGTTTATTATGAGTTTGTTCTGCAGCATTTCAGTGTTGAGTTGTAGCTTCTTCACCGACAGATTCACAGCATCAGAGCAACATTTTAAGTGTCTTTTAAACAGCACGATGAAATCTTTCAAACCTGTTTGTCTCATTTTATTTATCACATGGCTCATTACATAGATGATCAAACCAGATTAATGTGTTTAATTATTCACACTTTCACCAGTCGTAGTAAAAGTATGTAATTAGCTATTTGTATTATTAATAGAACAGTTAGGCCGGTCTACATGGCTCTTATGGAAATGAACCTCAGGCTCATAAACCTCATTTAGGCGTAAGGCAACGACGGACCTTCTGAATAATTAACATACATTGTAATATTTTATGCATGGACATATTTGTGTATGTTCTCCCTCTCAGGGTGATTTGTTATGTTGGGTTGTGTTGCACACTTGCTGCTGTATCACTGTACATTTCAGACATGTTCACTGAACTGAGGACAGCCAGACTGAGCGGAGTGATGATGATGGCAGCAACACTAGCTGGGCCTCTCAGTAACACCACTGCACTGCTGCCCTAAAAAACACACACCAGCCGTGAGTCACACATGCAGACAGAATTAATTATTGATGCGTGCAGACAGTGTTTGGTTTAAAGCTGTAAGCTGATAAGGCAGTGGGCCACTTCATCTAAATAAACAGGTCTAAGACGGGAGCTTGTTGTGGAGCAAGTCATTTGCTTAACGTAATGCAAGTGCTCCTGTGTTTTTCCACATGGCTTCTCTCACCACAGGAGAGTGTGTTCCTGAAGGAGGCTGTTTGAGGTCAAAGAATCCAGAGGGAAAAGAAAACAGGAACAGAGAAGAGAAATAACTTTGAATGCATCCTTCTATCCTTTTGGTGTGTTTGTGTCTCTGACTAAATCTCTCCAGACACCACTTGCATCTAGATAACTTAGATAATTCTTAAAAGTGAAAACTTCACACACTGGTGTTTTAAAAGGCCATTTAAAAGTATAAATCCCCCTAGAAAAAGACTTGGTGGTGCAGGCAGAGAAAAAGAGAACATATGAAATAAAAACTAATCAGCCTGCACCAGAAATCCTGGTGACTCACATCGCTGATCCAGACTCATGTTTGCAGAATTGTGTTGAAACTGTCCTCACTGTAAGGGTTCTGTGTGGCTCATGTAGCCAGAATTGAGTTTTGATTGTCTATTAAACACCCACCATTCCCCACCCACATAATGAAATTATACCAATCAGTCTATTTTGTTTCTCTGTTCCCTTTAGAATTCACTTCATCAGGTCCCAATGAGACATCACCACCCAGTGAACATGTCAACATATCTGGAACCAAGGGTCCCAGAGGAAGCTTGACCTTTGATCCCGCCCCCAGCAGCCACTTTCACTGGTTCAAGTCAATGCTAGGCTCCAAACCAAGCCCCTCTGGAAATGTGGTTTATGTGGGAAAACGTCCAACCTGGGAGCCTATGGAAGCCAAAGCAGGGCCACTCGAGGTGATGACCCTGCCCACCTCCCTTCGACAGGACAATCCAGAAAACTATTCAGGCCAGGAGAGAGGCCAGGACAGAGACAATGCTAACAATCCATCAGCTGCCAGAACTCCATCAGGAGAGGAGAGGGAGATGGAGGGGAGCAGTGAAGGAGGCAGCTTCCCTGGTGGGTTTGGATTGGAAACCAACAACTTGGACAGCAGTGGTGTCAAACTGAGTCCTGAAACAGCGACTTTACTGAGCCAAAGCCAGACTGAGCCAGTGACTGTGGCAGAGCACACAACTCTGTCCTATTGGCAGCTATCTGAACAACCCACCACCCCACCTCAGGGCTCCCAGGAGCCAGACACAGCAGAGGAGGCCAGGGGAGAGATCCTCTATGTCCACAGGCCTACCGAAAACCTCTCTTCTGCTTCTTCTCAAAGTGGAGAGGGTAGTTCAAATTCAGGTTTCACTCCTGTTTTTAGGAAGCACACAAAGGCCATGAACAGAAATGACCTGGTGTCTTCTACTCCTGAAGCCTTAATGGAGGTGCTGACAACCTCTGAGGTGACCACAGTGCAGCTCCTGACTACCAGGGACACACAGAGGACGGATCCTACCACTACAACAACCGGCACAGAAAGTTCCCCAGACCGCTCTACCACGGGGGAGCCATCTATTTCCATTTCATGGGTTCAGGAAGAGAAGGAGAAAACAAGCACAAACAACTCACAGGGCCAACTCTCAGCTACTCCAGCACCCAGTGACGGATCTCAAACATCTATGGGCATCATCCACTTGACTACCTTCACCTCAGACTCCGAAGTGGGCGCGACAGAAATGGAGTCAAGGTCTGCAGTGTCTGAATCCTTCGTGGTTGGAAGTCGGTGGACACCTTTCAAGGGCATGAACACAAAATCAGAGGAAAATAAATCTTCAGTGACGACAGACAACAAGGACACCAAAGAAACAAACAACCCCTTTGGAATTCTTTTACCAGACTGGGCTTTTGGACTCATCCCATCAGGTACGTGAGAATGCTGGTGTTTCCAGGGAATGAACTTCCTTGTCATTATTATCTTGAGGATTATAAATGATTATCTAATCAGAAGTGATTTATTTATGTATGTGTGCTGCTCAGAGTCAGAGACATCACTCACATCAGCACTATCCAGAGGTGTCATACAGTACAGTAACAGCAGTATGTTAACACTGCTGCTGCCCTCCACCTGAATTCACAGCCTCTGCAAACCACCTCAAATAGCAACACCTCTATTTCCTTACTGTGTCTGTCTCTTGTTGTTTCATTCTACATCAGCCCTCTCTCTCCCACTCTGACACACATCATGCATTCTTAATCCAGGCTTGTTCTTTCTTTGCCTTCACATCCTCTTCCTTTCCTCTCCCTTCCTCCCACATTGGAACAGACAGACAGCTGCAGACAGCAGGGCAGTGCACTGAGGTGAGACCAACCAGGTCTTTGTGAAGTAGTTAGGGGGTCACAGTGAGTGCAATTAGGTGGACTGTGGAGAGGCCGAGATCCTAGCAGCCAACAAATCAATGCAGACACAAACTACAAGATGGGACTCTAATTGACTGCAGTCTCTTCTCTCAGTTTTCAGTCGATGTTCACTTGCCTATGATATATGACATGTGTTACAATGATCGCAGTCTCTGTGATGTTTGTTTCAGCATGCTCACATTGATTTCTTTGGATAATTAATTCACCTTCTGCTACTGCAGAAAACCACAGAGTTAATGAACATAACAAACGTTAGAGCCACTAGTCTCCTCATCTTTTAATTTTGTAATCTTATCGACCAAAACATGCTTGCCAAATGTTCAATTTAAATATTTGTGACTCTGCTAAAATATTGTCACTCATTCATCTTCAGTGTGTCTGGTGTTTTCTTTTTCATATCATGAAAACACATGAGCTGATAGGGATTCAGAAGCTGCAGGAAGTCCTAGAAACCAAAATATTTCAGAATACAGCTGCTCTGCCACCACTTCATGGCCTCCATTGTTCGGTCATGTACTTGTATTTCCAACTAGAACCGGCCATTTTGTGAGTCCTCTGTCTCTCCCAGGGTAACCATCTGTGGTCAAGTGATGTTTTCAATGATACAGCAGATTGTGAAGTGGGGGACTTTCCTTTGTCATCTAATAACAGCAGCAGCAGCAGGAGGAGGATATTCTCATGAAACTGTTGTTTTAGTAGAAAGCACTGAGGTGGATTGTTGTACTGAATGCTTCCTGTGGAGCATGAGCATGACAGTAATCTTTTCACTTAATTTAGTGAACATATGATTCAGAATACAGTCAGAAAAATGGCTTATGTAATTGCAGTATTGGGTCTTTTTCAGATTTTTTTTTCATACATTGTTTTTACACGCATGAAGCATCATCCTGCTTTTGATTATACAATGAAATGAAAAAAAGTTGTACAGGAGTACATCTTCATCATTTATCAGTTTATCTGATTTGGGAACATTTGAATGGATTTTGGGGCCCTGATCTTGTTGAGTGATTAGAAGCATGAGATCCTCCCTCTGAGTGACCTTTCATGGATGTCAGTTATAGTACAGAGAAAATTACAGCAATGGTTGTCTGCACATCTCAGCAAAGAGAGAGAGAGAGGAGGGAAAGGGCGGGAGCATGGACAGCTCTTTGTAGGAGAGAGGGGTGAGTGTGTCCTCTACGATGCTGCAGGTGGGAGAACATAAACCTCTTTAATCAATGATCAGACACTACACAAACACATTGTTCTGCTTCCACTTTTCTTCCCTTCTATCCCTCCTCCTTACTTCCTCCAATCTTCATTCCTTGTTATCAGAGCAGCCTGAGCCCCTCTGCGTCCTATTTGGCCATATATCAGAGTGATAAGACGTGTGTATTTAATGACACATCCAGCTTTCCAATTCCCCATCTCTCTGGCCTCCAGCTAAACCCACACAGATGTGTGGACATACACACATAAAACCTGAATGCATGTGAAGAGACACCAGCATGCCAAGATTACTCAGGAGTAAACCTCCATAATCCATCCCACATGTCGCACCATCACACACTAACACACACACAGAATACCTCTTAATCCTTCTCTGTGAGAAAGCGGAAACATTTCATTTGACTTTTTTAATCACTCATATCTTCATTTCCATATTGTATAATCCTAAAGACAGGATTTGTGGGACTTTGTAACACCACAAAAAGTTACAAAAATGCTTTCTAATCAACAAGCATAGAAGTTCGGAGCAGTTTTTAAATTCCCAATGCCAGTCTGACACTCTGGCAAACAGAGAACAGGAGGCCTCTGAGTTATAGCTGTCTTAACAACAGCCTTGTCCCGGGCTCAAGATGGATCAGACCTCTGGCAGCATCAATAACATGGCAGGCAGCCCTCAACCAAATCAGAGTGTTACATTTGGAAGAGAAGAGTCTGTAGGCTGAAATGTGTGTGTGTGTGTGTGTGTCTGTGTATTTGAGTTTTTTTAGGGGAAAGAAGGAGATAAACAGAGACAGGGACGGGCTGGGGTGGCAGATTATCAGTTTGGGTCTGTGGATAGATGTTCAGTCTCTCTGCTGGCTGTTGGAGACCTTGAAGTCATGAGCAGTGACAGGGCACATTCTCGACGCTGCCTATAGAAGTTTATTGATTTTCCTTTTTTCCCTCCCTGATTTTCTCATATCACACCGCGGTGAGGTTTGTCTTGTCTTGGATTTTTGTCTCGTAACTTCCTGTTTTATTTTGAAACCTAACTCTCCTCTCGTTTCAGGTCACTTGCCCTTCCTCATGTGTCACCAGTCTGATTGTCTCCCCTGATCCCTGATTGTTTCCACCTGTTCCCCACTACCCTCATGTGCTTATAGTCTGCGTCTCCCCTTTGTCTTTTGCCAAAGTGTTTCGTCCTTGTCCGTGCACCCAAGCCCTTATCCACAGTCATAGTCGATTTTGCCAAGAGTTTTTTGCTACGCCACGTAAGTTGTTTTCTGTTTCCTCCTTTGAGAGTGATTTTTCGTTCGTTAAAGTTTTCTAGTTTAGCATCGATTTTGTGTTATTTTGTAAACTGTTTTCTTTCCTCCCTTTTGAAGCGATTTTGTGTTTAGTAAGTATTAGATAGTTGTAGAGCCTCCTTTTTAGGTGAGCCTTTTTCTTTTGTCCCGTTGATCAGTAGTTTTGGTTTTCCTCCTTCTGGAGCGTTTTGATTTTTAGTCTAGCTTTTGTTTTCCTCCTTCGGGAGCGATTTATGTTTTAGGATCTTCCCTGTTTCTAGTGTGTTTTTTTTGTCTCTCCTTTTATTGGAGATTTTCCTATTTAGGAAGTTTATCTTCCACGAGTTATCTTGCCAGGACTTAGTTATTTAGGGAGTTTTTCATAGCCCAATTGTTTGTCACTCTTCAAAGAGGATCTGAAATCAATAAAGTGTGCTTGTACGTGATATCCTCTGCATCTGAGTCCTCATTTTAGTCCACGCCTGACAGTATGATCCTCAGCCTCAGCAGGATCCTCGTCACTGCCTAAATACTCCACTGGGCTCCATGGTGACGAGGGATGAAACAGCGTTACATAGCACTCTGTGCTGACTGAGCAGAGGCTCTTTGTATCCAGTTAACCAGGGGAATAACGAAGCAACCAAAGTGTTGGAAATGAGCTTAAGTACTCAGTGATGTTCACAAAGGGCTCAGTGTGATTTCTCAGCACAGACTGCTGATAATGACAATACACAGCAGTTTAAAATCCACTCAATTTGCTTAATGTGTGTAACAGGAAGTAGTTAAGGTTGTCCACTCTCAGCAGGTCGGAGCTGCAAAAAGAAGGTGGCCTATGATCAAAAAACAAAATATAACGTAAGTCTTGTTAAAACAACTGTTATCAGACTGATCACTGATATTCTGGAGATCACAAGTGTTGATTTATATATTTAAAGGTTTATGAAACTAGCAGCTATGTTTGTAAAGCTAATCACCACTGGTTCTAATATTCTGCAGTGAGCCTGAAAACACAGAAAACTGTCTTAAACAGGCATTTTTATGGCCTCATTAAAATACTTTATCTTTGCTGCAACAACAAAACCTGCTGATTATTCAGCCTCTAGGAGCCCCATCACAGGCTGCTGTATTTTATCTCTACATTGTGACCCAGAGCTCCTTTATGGCAGATGAATGACTGAATCTCTTGACTGTTATTGGGATCAGATCTGCAGCAGAAATAAACAAGTTTTGTTGTTTTTATGAACATTTTCTCGTCTCACAGCCTCTAAAGATCAGTCGGCCTGCAAACCAAAGTGCTGTTAACTTCAGTCCCACAGTAACAATGGATGCTGAGCTGCAGGTTTTTACTTCCTCTGGGCACAGCATGCTCTTCTTCATCATGTGTTTGTGTTGTTAGTACAGTGCCTTATGATCACATCAAGCATTGCTGTGAGAGACTTTTCTTCTTTTTCAAACATTCAATTTTCACAACTTTGCATTTTACAACAAGCTCTCCCTATTTGAGTGTTTATTGTTAGGTACAGCCTGAGGGCCCCTGAGGCTGTGTAGAGCTTCATAAAGCAACAAACAACATCACCTCTGTTTGCCACCACTTGTGAAATGATGGAGGGATGGATAGATACAGAGATGTTGGCAGGCTGCTGTCAGAAGGAATATAATCCTCTGTGTGGAGTCATTGTGAGGCTTTGCAGAGCGCGAGAGTTTAACCTGGTTGGGTTATGTCAGTACCTGTTACAATGCTGCATTCAGGCGCTATCAGATGAGACGACAGGAAACTGCTTCCTTTCACTGAGAGAATATTTCACCTCACTATCTGTATCTAACAGGTCTGTCCTCCTAGAGGACAAAGGATGCAGAAGAAACAGCAGAACACAGCCTTGCTGTTTTTCAGATCTTTTGGCTTTTATGGCGTCTAATGAAGAAGAATGTTTATTATGATGAGAAGTGCTCAGCAGACACAGAGAGAATGGGACATCTATTATGCAAGTATCACACCTAACAAGATATGAATAGCAGCATTCCTGAGATGTTACTTTCACATTTATATTATCCATCTGGAGTCAGACAAACATATCTGTCACTGACGCCAGTCACTCATGCAGACACATGCCGTTAAAAATGGAGCCGCCTGTCATCAAGGTTAACAGTGAGAGGTATGATTTCAAATGGAGGTGTGTTCTGGATACAGAGGAGGAGGAGAGCACCCAGCTGGGCTTTAGGAGCTGCCATATTGCCTGACTGACTTCACTCCTGCTGTCGATGAAGGCAGAGTGGAGCAGTGGCAGGGGTGTTTGGCTCCCAGCGTCAGTCACAAAGCAGCATGCAGCAGCAAGTAGCTTCAAATAGCACTCCTCAGACACACCCACAGATGTGTCCCAGAGGGGAGCGCTCATAGACGGGGACAAATGATGAGAAATGACTATTTGTGCAAGAGTTATGAGGGAGTAGAATATAAATAGGTTTGTGATTATTAATTATCTTCTCAATCAAATGATTGGCATCATCCCATCATCCCCTTTCTCATTTTAATCATCAAACAGAGAAGATACTTTTTTACAGTGTTGTCTTATCTTTTCCCCCTGTAATAATAACTGTGATCATCATTTGATTTTAGTGCCATTCATGTTAGACAAGAACATTTTACATGGAGGACACAAGCAAAAGATACATTTATGGTGAGGAGGAAAAGTCCTAAGTCTAGACTTAATGACAAATGTAACTGTTGTGGTTTATACAGATGCTCGTGTGGTTGTTTTGCAAGTTTACCACAATGGAACATTATTACTTTTTAATTAGATGCAGAAACAGTAGAAACTGTTTGTCCTGGTGCCTTCAGGTGACTGTAGGAGGAGATCACAGATAACAGCTTCATAGCACAGCTTGTTTTACCCACAGTCTGGCTGTACTGTCGTCACTCTGATCCTAATCTGCAGAGTGTTTTGAGAAGGTAACTAAAGTGTTTATGTTCCTTACGTATTATATTGCTGCAGATCACACATAATATTGCATAGAATGGCTGGTGGTAACACATCATCATCATCAGAAAGACTTATTGACTCAAATTTAGCCCAAACACAAACATAGCTGCTCTCACTTCATCTGCACGTCACCTCACTTTCTCTTATCACAGCTGTGAGGGCACAAAATGACAAACTGAACTGAGAGGAGAAAAAAAACAAGCTGGACATGATGTGTTTGTGATGATAAGACGAGAAGGATGTTTTCCTGCCCCTCTGACAGACCAGACCATGCAGTTTATTTATGATGACTGGAGATGCCACAAGTGTCACTCTTAAAACAACAGACCCTCAGTTTCTTCATCTGTGTGGCCGTGCGTTCCTGCTGAATCGGGTCGTATTGAATCTCTGGCATGTTTCTCCTCTCTGGGCTGATTCAGTGAGACGCTCGGTTCATGAGGTGCTCACTAAGAGAGCATCGGCTGCTTTCTGCTGTCACAGGCTTCTGGCACTGTAGCTGATTGCAAGTGTCATGCTCTTTCATAGTGTGTGTGTGTGTGTGTGTGTGTGTGTGTGTGTGTGTGTGTGTGTGTGTGTGTGTGTGTGTGCGTGTGTGTGTGTGCCTGTGCCAAAGGGAGAATGAACACATTTTATGCAATTGAAAAGAAGTGAAGCTGATTTTTTTTTTTTACCAGAAATGTTTATTAGACTTATTTTCTTCTTGCCTCTCTCTCTCTCTGGCTCTCTCTCTCTCTCTGTCTCTGTCTGTAATGTGGTGTTTGCATCTCTCAGCGTGCTCAGTAATGTTAGTAATTGGTTACATCTTGAATGTTTGACATCACAGACTGCAGTCTGGATGTTGTTTTCAACTCTTTCAGCCCTACACTCAAACTCTCACACGTACACACACGTGTATAATGCAGACAGACAGCTCGCCCTGCATGTGGTCAGACAGACAGATATAGCTGCTCCCTCCCTGCAGAGCTCATCAATCCTTGTCTGTCAGAGGCCGCTCTGCTCGGGCTCGCTACGGTCATCACATCGCTCCACCTGCTCCACCTGCAACCTCCACTGTACAATATGAGCACTCCCAAAGGATGCAGGGAGGCGTCTGCAGCCTTTCAAGTGGTCAATCTAGGTTCAATGATTCAGCAAGTATCTGTGATGTCTGAGATGTTGTCCTTGAGCAGTGACCTTATAATGATGTGACTCAAAGTATGAATCATTCTTTGGTCTCTTTTTTGTTTGTTTTTATATCCACTTGTGAATTTCATCCCAGTATTTAACTTGATAAAGCAAATATTACATAAATATTGTGAAGACCATGTTTTCCTTCTTTCCTATCCGATAATGTCATCCCATGTTGTGCACCACTGGATCAGACTGACAGTTGGTGCAGTGGGTCAAAAGGGAGAGATGGAGGCTTTGCTTCATGGAGGCGAGGAGCGCTGACCCTCTCTGTTGTGTATATGACCTCATGAACTGTATGGATGAAGAGTTTGGTGTAATAGTCCACATTGCAGACTGTCAGCCTCTGCACACAGTAGATTGCTGGGGCGCTGACATCATCAGCAGAAAGCAGAGCAGTTCCAGCAACAAGTAAACGTAACCTCTGTCCGTCTCCATAACTGCTTCTTTCCTCCCACATGCAGCTCACCTCTGTAAATAAATCCCTTCAGTCATCTGAGTCTGCATTGAGGTCTAAACCTTTGTGCTGTGAGAAAGCTGTTATCTAGATTTCAGCAGAAATAGGTTTCATTTTCCCCTGATGTGTGTTCTGCTTTCCACAGCAGTAACTGAAGCTCATCTGCAGTGAATGACTTGTCTGGCCTGCGTGAGGACACAATGATACATGGATCATATTCCTACCTGTATGTCCGTCTGCTTTTTTCTGTCCATCCTGTCAGGCAGGAGCTGGAAACTTGGACTCATTCTGGTCAAAGAGATGACTCAGGAAAAGAACACTTTGACCATGACCTTTGTCATTTCAGCCTCTTATTGGCATTTCTGGTTACAGTTCTAGATGGTAGTAATTGAAACACTCAATGTTATAAAAAAAAAAAAAGCCTCACTGCTGCTATCTGGGAAGGTAATTCATTTTATAAAAAAAGACATGAGGACCCAGGTTGGTGTGGCTGAATGGTTCTGATATCATGGAACCATCATCTCATTGATTTGATTACAAGAACCTTTGTTGCCTGTAAGATCTCGCTCAGTCTCTCCTCTTGTCCTGTTCGCCTCTACGCTATAAGCTATTTCATGAAGGTGAAAAAACTATTAATTATCTGCAGAAAATCCAGTTTCCCTGCTGGTTTGACATTCAGCATTGACAGAGCTAATCAAACTAATGTTTTATGACTGCCCTTTCTTGCTCTGTATCATCACTGAACACATAAAACACTTGTTCACTTAACCATCACAGTGATGATGCAACAACTGTATTTAAGGCTGTACTTTGCAGTTTAGCTCAGCCGTCCATATGTCTCTAACTGCTCTGTGAGCCTCAGCACCTTTCAGAGACGTACTGTAGCTTTAAACTTTAACAGGGGACCATCACGCTCATAGATAGGGAACACTTGAACGGGCCAAAGCACGATCTGTCTCAGCAAAGCTTTTACAAGCTTCAGTGAGTCAGAGCACAGCAAGAAGCCGGGCAATAAGCAGGTGGATATACAGTGAATGTAAAGTGTGTGTGCAGTTTTGCTGCTTAAATGTGTGTCTCACACAGTTACTCGTTACATTTTCTCAGCACTCAGCTTCAGACTTCATAAGATGCAAAACATTTCCTGTATCACAATCCTTTTTATGATCCAGTTTTAATCTTGGGGTACGTATGAGTCGACATTGGAGAGTAACTTCCCAAATATGCCACAGCACTAAAATAATCTCCCTCCTGAGAGGCTCAGAAAGACTTCAGATGAAGTAAACGTCACACAGGGGAACATATCTCTGTTAGTTGTAATATCTGCACGATGTCGAGGAAGAGGACTCATCACCTGTGTTGTAACTCAGCTTTGAAAACTGAACCATCTAAGGCCTAATCTGCCATCTCCGTGTGTCTAAAAGTTGAGGGCGACATAGACTCTCTTCCCTCCTCTCTCTGTAGTCACACAATCCAGAACTGCTGCTTCATGTCTGCACACTGTACACATGACGTCAGCACTGAGCCTGCAGGCCTCTGTTTGTGGACAGATGGTGAACAGTCTCATTTGTGTGTAATAAGTCGTTACTAATTGTCTTTAGATTGGATCAGTGTCCTATTCTGCTGCAGCTCAGCTCTCAGTCTGTATCACCACAGACAGCATTCATCAGAGCTGGTGGATGGTAGCTGAGTAAGTCCCTGTCATATCATGTAAGGGTTTTAAAGCATTACATGCCTGTCACTTTAATCCTCAGGAGCTTATAAATTACTTTTTACAACCCTGTTCAGTTTGAAAGCAGATAGCAACACAAGCCAGAGTCACAGTATCAGACCGTCTGTGGTGTGATTGATTTAGAGAATGGTCATGAGAAGTTCACCCTTTGGCTTCTGAAGTCTTCCTCACTAAAGCTACTTGATGACCCGGTCCTCATCTGTCAGTTACACTGTGTGCATCACTGCCTTCTCCTCTGCAGAGGAAACATGTACAAAGTGATTCAGCTCAGATTTAATACCAGAACTTCATGCAGATAGCAGAATTATCCATGGTTCTGTGACTCGCTGGCAAGTGTGACAGAAGATAACCATTATATTCACTGAGGTTTGACATGAGACACTTTAATGTTTCACTGAGCAGATATGTGTTTGACCTTTGACATTCAGTTTTGGGTATTTTTTGAGAATATTTTTTTTTTAATAATTTTTTTTTTATCAGAATCAGACAAACAAGTTATTTATTTAAGTACATGTTTTATTAAGAACATGACTCACTGACACCTGTGGATTTAACATTGAGCAGCAGCACAGTAAAGGTCTCAGGAGCAATTAAACACTAAGCAGTTAATAGTGGATAAATTCTATCTCAGTTTTATCAGTGGCATGCACTTTATCATTCTTCATTAATTGTGCTGAAACTGTTGTTTTTACCAATTTCAACATTCATGCTACAGACCTTCATGGGTCACAGAGGAAAACATCTCATGACTTTGGTGATCCTAAAATATTTCCTTCAGCACCATCAGTGCGAGTATCACTGGCATCAGGTCAGACATCATATTATCTGACCGGGAAACGTCGAAACTCTGAACAAGGTTTATTTCTTGAAAATCAAGTAATTACATTTTAACAAAGAGAACCAACACACACTGGATGTATTACATCTGAAACATACACAATATAAGAACTAAACAATAAGTCAAACTACAGTCACTTGTCTCAAAGAAATAAGAACAAAATGTTCTAAAGTAAAGTAATATAGAGACAGACTAATGTATAGAGATAAACTCCTCTTACCATGACTGACCTGCCGCCCCATGTGAAGTCAAAAGAGTGAGTGAAAGGGAGAGCAGTCTTTAAACAGGGAGTAAACAGGTGAACTCAATCAGGCTAACGAGGGGTGACACAGGTGCAATCAGGGACCAATCACTGATGAGGAGAGGAGAGGCAAGGAAGGGAACTACAAGAAGTGAGGTAGCTGATGCGACATACAAATATTGTATGGTTTACTGTGAAATGTATGTGCCTAATTACAACCTCACAGAGCTGCTTGCATATCTGTGGACTCTTAGTCATGTTTAATTTTGTATTAATGCTTAACAGACCTTTCTAACAGCAGATATTTTGACATCTCATAGTGGGTAAAGCACATAGCTGATTAGTGTTACATGAATAAGCTGCAAAAGAAGCTACATAAGAGAAAACAGAAGGAAAAGGAGATATTTTACTTTGCCCTCAGATGATCTTCATGGATGGGGTGACTGAATTTAAAATCATTTCTTTCATTCATCATTTCTTCTTTTAGATTAAGTTGCTTCCTTGTGTACAGAATCATTATGCTGTAGCTGCTTCAAATTTTAAATAAAAAAGCACACACACACACACACACACACACACACACACACACAAACACAATTTCAGACTCCATTAAATGTCACCTTGATCTTTCATCAAAGACATTGAATTGTACGGTGGATTAGAGAAACCAGCCACTTAGAGCTGACTTTTAAAACATACTCTCCAGAAATGTTTCATTGAGACATTTTGAATATGTCAGGGTCAGAGTTATGTCAGTACAAGGGTAAGTTTGAGTTTCACTTCACATCACTCGTTTTAAGAGAGCAACAATGAAAGTGGATTTATGTTCTTATTGATAAGCTTACTGTTGATCTACTTTATGAAAACACGCTGAAGATACTGTTGGTGACATGCAGCTCAACCGTTGACCGCTTGATGCGAGGACAGAATGTGAAAAGACATCTTGAGAAAATGAGGCAACAGCAAACCAATAATCTGAGGATCCTTAAACAACACAGAGCATCAGAGAGAACAACATAAGTCACATCATATTTTCTATGACTTTTGAAATAAAGGGTTGTTGAGCTTTTGGTCCATTGAGAAATGTTTCACAATATTGTGCTGTCACAACAACACACAGTCCCTGTTGAACTGTGATCTGTTCAGACCGCTGACTGTTCGGGAAGAGTAAACACTAATTGATGCAGAGGCTGCATTTGATCGCACTAACCAGCTACTTTGTGGAAAAAAAACAGCTTTCTATCAGAAATATTATTACTTTTTTTAACATGATTTTTTTTAAAATAGCTGCATTGCCAAAGTGCTACTGGCTCACATAGTTAGTAGCTCCCCTTGTTGAATAGATGGATAGATGGACAATGGCTCAAACATGGAATTTTCCTCTCTTTTTTCTACATTTCCTCTCCTCCATCACCTGACCCACGCTCTAAAACTGACCACATGCTGCATTTTTACCTGTCACTGCTCAGCACTTAAAGATTGTACATCACCATCAGTCCATCCTCTAACCTTTAAGCAATGTTTTCACTTCACATACAGTGCGTTTTTTTCCTCCCTGATGTTGGTTAAAGAAATGAGTCTGTCTCTGATGGTTTTCTTCTTTCAGTGAATCATTTTTCAGCATTTTCAAAGTCAGTCTTTCATCATCTCTCCTGCCCCCTGTATCAACAGCAGCCTCTCTGCAGCAGTGGTCTGTCTCCCTGTTTCACAGGAAATTGAACCCACACTGACGTTACTGTATATATCATCGGCCTGCAATGAGTCAGGGTCACACAAACATCCAGAAATACACACGAACAAGTGAGATATTCCCAGACTTTCAGGAGAACTGCACTCTGTGTTCTGCACAGCATCTCTCTGCTCAGACATCATTAAGTGAGTGTGGCTGTTATTATGGAGAAGATGCAGTGTGTTAGACGGCCTGACAGATTGTGTCAGGGGCTGCAGTCCTATCAGGATTGGATAATAAAAAGCCAGTTAATCTAGCAGGTCCCTACAGTCCTGTTGTGCACACAGAATAAAAATGATGACTGCTCTGCGCTCTGACTGTCCTTGTCAGATTCTCCTCCTCGCTCTGTCCCATCCTAAAATATAAGAGCAATAATAATTTTATCTCCTCAATCTCCACCATTCATCTGCAAAACGCTTGCCTCCAAGAGGCACAGAGTTATCTCCTCAGCAACAGTAATGTGCCATAAAGATAGGTGCCTGTGCCAGTATGCACGAGTGGCCAATGATCAGCTGATTTATGAGGACCTCGGCTCATCAGGAGGACTTGGAATGAGAGGCAGGAGAACGGCAGGAGGGGGTCGACTCAGCTTTGCCCTTTGCTTGGTGGGAATCAGTCATAGCAGGACACAACAAATGCAACAACAGCCGATGTGTCACTTTGTAGAAAGTCATGGAGACAGGGACGAGTCTCTGTGCTGCCAACTCTAGTCTTAACCTCAGAGAGTAGAGAGAGGACGGGCTCAATAAGGACAATAAGATACTTTCAGAATGTGTTTCTCTGTAGGAAAATAAGAATAATTTCCAATTGGCAGTTAACCCTCCAGTTTTTCCCTCTTTTTCTGTCTCTACAGTTGACAATAACCCCTGCCAGACCAACCCGTGTCTCCACGGAGGGAGCTGCCTGCAAGAAGGTGACGGCTACAGCTGCTACTGTCCTCAGGGCTTCTCTGGAGAGAGCTGCGAGATCGGTGAGTCCCCGTCGGGTCAGGGAGACCTCAGAGGTCACAGCATCACACAGATGCTGTGTCACAGTGTGACATAAGGGGAGAGAGACATGCATGTGTTGGGATAACATTTACTAGATGTCCTCTGGCTTTCAGATGAACTCAGAAGGAAAGGAGCTTTCCTGTCAGGTCATGGAGTTTTCAATCAAGCTTGCTGACTGAAAGTGGACAGGGAATTTTAATATGCTGCAAGTCAGCCAGTTGTGACAGAGGTTGTTGAATGTGTGCTACTTGTGCGTAACTGTGTGTGTGTTTCTGTGTGTTTTCACCTTCTGCGCCAGGAGAAGCAGACAGCCCATCTTTCCTCTCAGCTGTGTGATGGGAGAATGTGGCTTTCAGATAATGTGTGTGTAATGTTTCCGGTGTCTGTGCATGTGAGGGAGTGTGTGTGTGTGTGTGTGTGTGTGTGTGTGTGTCTGTGTTTGTGTTTGTGAGACAGACACACACTAGTGTCTTCAGTCTCAAACATTGACTCTGGGTCCTGGCATCTCTGGCTTTGAAGACATGCTTCTCACAATAAGCTTCATTTGCTGGAGTGAATCTCAGTCACTCTTGTTTGTATGATGTGTGCTGTTTAACAGAGTGAAATCACTTTAAGGATTAAGTGTTAACAGTTATTAACAGATGCACCTAAATTAGAAAAGAGCACCAGTGATGTTGAATGTGGTTTCAGTCTGTGTTATCGAGCTCTGTGCTCCATATTCATGCAAATAAAGAGGAAGGTTTAAGGGTCATTGCTCATGAAAGAGGTCAAAGGTCAGGGGTCATGAGAGGCGTGGTGGCCTGGGTCTGATTATTAATAATCTTTAGTGCTTATTTCTAACAGACCATCTGATGCAACACTGAGGTGTGTCTGTGCATTAACACTATTGGAGATCAATCAACAATCTGCTGGTGGATCAATAATTTGTGACAACTGCAGGTTAACTGCATCAATTACACACGTTTGTAACGATTTGCTGCAGTCGATCTGTTTTGGATTTGTTGTTGAATCATACAAAACTTAAAATGATCACATTTCAGCCTCATCGATGGGACAAAGAACATCTATAGAATATTTATTTACTCATTACTTCTGCTCTTGTGAGTTTTAATCACCTTGTGTTGTGATATTGATCATGTTGCTGAGCTGCATATCTGATGTTTACAATATTAATTACGGCCAAAGGAAAAAAGGTTAATTGCCTGTAACAGTAAATACTTGACCACAATTTACAGGCTTGACACAGAGCTGTTATTAAAGTGGAAGGAAAGTGTGCCTTCATGTCTGCGTTTCACATCTGCAGCTTCTCTTTCCTTCAGTGTGTTTACCAGCTCATTAAAGGTCTTTCTGTTTCCCACCCTGTGGTCTCAAATAAGTTTCACAATGTTTAGGAAAAGACGTTTTTGAGAGCTGCATTATTGATGGCCTGTGTTTCTGCTGAGGGTCTGCAGTTTGTTTGAGGGTGGGAAAGAGAAAAGTGCAGGTGAATGATTTAGAGCTGAGAGACATTTATTTAGATGAACCAACAAATAGAGACATGAATGCAGTGTGTTCCTCGTGGCTTCATGGCCATTGTTTACATGTTGAATTAGAACAGAAAACAGCAGCTGAAATTGAACATCCTCTCTCTGTGCATGCAACACAGTCCTCAGGTGTTTTTCTGCTCAACGGGAAGTACACCTGTTGCTTTTCAGTTGTTTTGCACGTCCCCACACTGTCTGACCTCATTTCAATCATGGTGATTAGATCTGAGTTTCCTCTCTCCATGGTCTCCGTGTCTCCTCCAACTGTATGTATATATGTATATGAATTTATCAAATGTGACTTTTCCTCTCCGAACATTTATTTCTCTGACATCAGAATTCTTTCCCTTTTTATATTCCTCTGTTTCTGCTCCCTCTCCCGTTCAGTCCATCTCTCTGCCCTCCTCACCCTCCAGCATGTTGCTCTTTGGCAGACCCACAGTACAGTGCTGTAGTGAAGTTGATCTGCAGTGCAGAGGTTGGGTTGGAACAAAAGAAGCAGAACCCCCCAGCATTTCTCCCAAATAACACATTCCACCTCCTGCCACACTTCCTCTCTCCTCCACAACTCCTAACCTCTCCCCCTCTCTCTCTGGCTCCACTCTTCCGTTTCTTTCTCTCTCTCGCTGTATTTTCCTGTCACAGGCCAAAACACTAATTCATAGAGAAATGCCTCTGTACTCATGCATAAAATGAAACTTATTCAAGCTCACATGCTCACTCACCTGCACACTCTAATTCTCAAATATGCTCATCAGAGTGTGCACGAAATATATTCTCGTTTCTTCTTTCTCTCTTCTTCACTCTCTCACACAGATATGATGTCTCACACACACTCACACACACCTGTTTGGGCCTGTCTCATATAAAACCAATATGTACCCAAAGACTGTATGAAGCACTAATGCATAAGTCATGATTAAAGAGGCCGAGAGAAACGCCCCCGCTGGGCTTCTGCATTAATTCATCCTCTGAGACCCACTCCTCTCATCTGATTGAGCTTTAAAGATTCATGAGGTTGAGGCTATTAATATCATCATCCACTAACCCACCTCACCAGTGTGTCCACACATCTGAGCCATGAGGTCAAAGAGGATGGGATGGGTAAGACAGGCTGTGGCTGAGGATAATGGATGTTTTATTGTAGATACACAGGAAGTTGAGATATTTGTCAGCAGACCCCCAAAGTCAGGAGGTTTAAGGAGAATTAAGGCAGAGAGTAAGACATAGGAAGTAATAAAGCTGCAGAGAGAATAATACTCAGTGAGTTGCAGGGTGTAAAGGTGGAGACAGATGGAAAGGGCCTCTGCTGCCATGCTGCTCCCCTCAGGACATCCCATTCACTCCTTCATTAATGATGGGATGGATTTATGTGTTTGGCTCCAAATCCTCCAAGTTTTAGTGCTCAGGTCAATATGTTGTAGAGTTTTACTGCTGTTTCTTAGCTTGAACTTTTCCTGCAGTTTTACCTCCATGCTGCAGAAGAATGCAGAATCAGAAAATTATGATGAAAGTAATGATGAACAATTTGATTGATCACATGTGGAAATGGAGATTATTTCACTATTTCCAGTTAAATACCTGCAGGTTGTTTCACCTGAGAAATGGCTGCCTCACTTTAAAGAGAAACTGTCATGAAAACAAATCTAAACTTTATCTTTGGTGAAATATTGAGATTTTCTTCACAACAAGAACAGCCTGACAGAAATATACCACCACACGACTCAGTACAGTGAGTCAGATGAAGCATGCATGAGGCTGGATGGGACAGTGAGTGTGTAAATGACACAGTGTGTGTCTGTGGTGTGATTGATGAGCAGCAGTTCGTCTCAGTTTGTCAGCAGCTGAGGAGCTCTTAAAGGGCTGTGATTGGCTGGTTCAGCCCATATCCACATGCCTCATTAATTCATCCACAGCACTGGATTTCCTATTCAGCATTATGATTGGCTGCTCCCTCTCCACCTCCACCACCACCTCTCATATTCTTACCCTAGTCCTGCCAACACCACCAGGAGAGCCTGATTGGAGCTGCTCGGCCTGCAGCTGACTCAGGCACTGATACACACACATTTGGATATAAAAGTAGTGATACACACAAAAATAGACACACTTACACATTAACACAAAACTGATTAATACACAAAATTGTAGTAAAAATATAACATGAATGTTAATCTAAACACAGACACGTGGAAGATCACTGATAAAACTTCACACAAAGACAACCTTGACGTGCAGCAAACCTCTGTTAACGCTCCATAAAAGACGGAGGATTCATAATTTTACAGTTTTGAATTAGCATTCATTAACACTCCTTCCTCTCCAATCCTCTCAGGACAATGTGTGTGTGTGTGTGTGTGTGTGTGTGTGTGTTGGTGTGTGTGTGTGTGTGTGTGTGTGTGTACGTGTGCATGTAGATTGTCTTTGGAAACACACCAACAGATTATTGAGCTTTTGGCCAAGTTGCCAGGACTCTCATCCTCACTCTCACTCACTCTCTTACACACAGCATTAAGCAGTCCATTTTAAGAGTTAGACTTATAGCTTCTTAAGCTGAGATGAGGTGTGTTAATGATCCACCCCTGGGTGTATCTGCAGATAAAGATGTTAGAGAACAGGTCAAACCCCACACAGCCCTGAGGGACGCTACTGCTGTAACAGCAGGAGCCCTAAAGGGACACCTGTAAACCCTCCTGACTCAAAGGATACCCACAGGGGCCAAGGAGGATAAAGCTGCCATTTAGAGATCTGCAGAGGGACGGAGAGAAAACAGAAGGTGAAGAGACTCAGAAGTGAGTAATGAAAGAAAATAATAGAGGGAAGTGAGGGAAGAAGGACGGAAGGAAAGTAGAGACATTAAGAAAAGAGAGGAGAAAAGAAGGGAAATCTGCAAATGATGATGAATATCTGAATCTATTCTGCATTTCCATGTGAAGTCTATCTCCAGCTCCCTTCTCTCCTTCTGTGAGGAGACAGAAATAGAGAGTGAGGCTGTGATACTGGAGGCACTGTGGCAGCTGGCTCGGCTTCACTGTCCCTGGCTTCTTGTTCCTGGCCACTGAAAACCCCTCCCACAATAAATATAAACAGACAGTGAAGATTGAGCCAGTGAACACACACACACACACACACACACACACACACACAGACAGAGAGAGAGAGAGAGAGGGCTAGCAGAATGATGTGAGATGTTGTGACACTTTACCTCATTACATTTTCCCAGGCTGTTCTGAATGTTGCTGCAGAGCTGTCAACCCACACACACATGTTGCATCTCATGAATTCAGATGCATCTCTTTCTCTTACTCTGTTTTTATATTTCATGTCAGGGTGTGATGATGTGTGGCTCACTTTGCTCGCTTCCTCTCGCAGTACTACAAAGTCTGCTAAACTGCGACTGTTTGGATCTTTGCCTGCGCGGCTCTCAGTACATCGTGAAGGCTCCAAGATGTAATTGCGTCTGGGGCGAGAGTGTGTCACAGAAAGACTGATTGGGAGTATGTTTGCATGAATTTGCATTTTCTTCCATGTAGCTAACAAAAAAGTCTCCCTGCATCACATTAACATTGTCCCTTCTTGCCCTCCATAGCACCCTGTGAGATGTGGAGTCTCTGGTTGGCATTTACTGGTTCAAAGGTTCTCTGTGTAATTGATCAGACTGATGTTTGATCTGTTCCTCTGGTTTTTAGTCTGCATAGAAAAATGCTTTTCCTGCTGTTAGGACAAAATTACTTTCAAATGCCTGCGTCTGCCACCAACACAAGACAATGGATAATATATATATATATATCATATAATGAGAGACTGATACATGTATTCACAGGGACACTCTAAATGTGTGAACAATCATTTCTTTAATTCTTATTAATCAACTCTCTCCTTCATTCTCGTCTGAATGTTCTTTTCCTCATTATCGTCTTTCTTTCTCTCTGTAACACTTTTTATCTCTTTAACTTGTTTCATTGTTGCTGTCCTCTTCATCTTCTCACTTAATGAAACTCTGTTTGACGAGGTTATTCACAATCTGCTGAAGCGATTACGTCTGAGACGTTCACAGAAACAGGACTCTCACTCCTTCAGAAGTTTAACTCAAATGTTAAAAAGCTCTGAGAAACAAGATTTAAAAGTCAGACGTGGAACTGAATTCCACTGCTCCCGGTGTTTTTCAAACACTCATTATGTTGACAGGAAAAAGGCTGCAATCTTTAACTCAATACATGTATCTGTTAGTATTGACATTCAGAATGGGCAGCTGGCATCTTTTTTCTCTCTCCTCTGCACTCTGGCTTCAAAACACAGAAACAATCCCTTAAAATCACACTCAGAATAAACTTAAGACTTCTAAAGAGGAAATTGCTGCTATTTTTGTGTCAAAGTCCAAAATGCCAACTGAAAAATATTTCAAATGCTTCATGTTTGAAATTTCTTTCATTTGATGTGAATTTAAAAGTGGAGTTGAATGGAGGACATTTAAAAAGATCCCAACAACGAGCACAGATGTGAGAGAGGACACACATGGCGTCATGTGGTTCTCCTCCCTCTCTCCATCACTGATAGATGTGGTTGGGTGTGCATCCGTAACCACAAAGCACAGTGATGTAATACTGCACGGACATACCCACATAGCAAGTTGTTAAACCACTGAACACAAGTTTCAATAATATCTTAAGAGGTGTTGAAACTTCAGTATTCCTCAGTATTTCTCGACAACATTAAATATTCAAATCAGTTCAAAAAGAATTCTTAGTTAGAATTGATCAGACGTGTAATGGTTGACAAAATGACATTTTCAGTAAAAATGCTGCTTATAAAGCCTTCACTGGACCACTGAGGATCTTTATTACATCAGTTGTAGACGATCTTCATCATCACTGGTGCCATGTCAGAATGTATTGATCCTCTCTTGTTGTAACTTACAGGATGATTTTGATGTTTCGGCTCAGATAAATCTCCCATCATGCCTCATGCTGCTCGTTTGACACCTTAATAACAGGAATCTGTGCTTTAAGATCCAACAGCTTCAATCTCTTGAGCTGAGCTTTTATGATGTCATTTGTGTCTCGTATGGGATTTTTATTTATCCACACACCTCTCAGGACTCTCTTCTTCTCACTCTGAGTCCTGACGTGTGATTTAAAGTGAAAATCTTTGATCGAAAGAAGAAGAAGCTTCTTAAATCCTCAGGAACACAGCCAGCTATTCCTGGCTATTATTGGATTTGCCTATTATTGTGTGGATGGCAGCAGAAAGCTATATGATGAGACATTCTGTCATTGTTACCATGCAGCACTTTTTATGGCCAAGTTACTCGACCAGTAAAATTATAAGCCATGTTTTAATGCTGCCAGTGCTCGGCTCTCTGAAATGACTGAGTGAAGTTTGAATGGTGAAAGAGCTGTTTACTTTTTATTTAGCCTGAACATTCACAAACACTGTGGCTGGTGAGAGACTTTAAAGTATAAATCTCTCTGTTGTAAAGAAGTCAAAGACCCTCCAGAGGAGGCAAAGTCATAGAGGGGACAGAAGGACAACAGTCTTTGGGGGACGATGGGCAGGATGTGGAGCTGAGCTCTGGTCAGGTACACAGGTAATAGAAATGTAATCTGATATATTGAACGGACAAATAATCCCAAAAGGGAAAAGACTGACCCAGAGCTCTCTGTCTCTTTCTCTGTCCCTTTTCAATTATTCACACCCTGGTTTTGACACACGCCTGCAGTGAGCCTGCAGATATTCTGTCAACCAACACCACCCTCGGTTTGTCTGTTTGCTCTCTCACTATCCTCCCTCATATTCCTCTCTCTCCATTTCCCCATCCTCTGTCCTCACACAGGCCAGCTATCCTTGAAATACACACAGAGAGGCAGCAAGAGAATCAGCAATCAAACCTTCCACACATTGTATTTTTTAGTCAATGGTGAAACACATTAGAAAAGTTTGTTAACAACATAAACTTTTAACATCCCTTTGCTGCCTCTCCTGGTTGATTCTGTCCCAGCAGATAAGTGGAGCTCTGCTCTCCTCCACTCCCCGGAGACCGTGCTAGAGCCCAGGCCCGATTCTGTTGTACTGGGGAGTGAGCCAGAGAGCCATGGACACACACATATAAATGCACAAATACAGTGTCACAAACAAACACACGCACGCACATGCGCACACACACACACACACACACACACACACACACACACACACACACACACACTGTTAGGCTGGATGGCTCTCTCATTAAGCCAGTTGGGCAGAGTGGACACTGAGCAGAGTTTGAGCGTGAAGGCTCGCTGCGCTCTGGTCCTCATCGCTCTGTTGGAGTCGAGGTGAGGACAGCTGAGTCTGAGAGATGCTGAGGAACCAAATGTTGTCCCAGACATATGGTATGCAGTGTTTATAGTACTATATAGTAAATATTTAATCAAATCAGCAGTGTTTCAGTTCACCCTCATCAAAATGTTTAGCTTGTTGTTATCTCAATGTTGGATGTTCGACCTTTAATGTTCAGATTTTGACACATTTATTGCCTGAAAGAGTAATGTTTGTTTTCTCAGCTCAGGTTATTTGTGAGTTTGAGACGGGTACATATGATCATGTTGTTGTACATTTATATTTATACATGAGAACAGCCATCGCCACAGAAATCAATCTTAATCCAAGGTTCTCTTTCTAGCTTTCCTCAGTGCTGTCAAATGCATAACCAATACTGCCACTGTTTGGATGGTGATTGTGCCATGTTGACCTATCGTCCTTTTTTGTACAAAAAACCAAAACATAAACAAAAAGTAATATTAAAACTATAACGATCTTAATTTAATTTTAATTTATTAAAGTGGGACTAGGATATGTTCAGAGTAGCATTTTTTATCAGCAGTACTCTGAGGTATTTTAAAACAATTGTATCCACCAAACAACTATTGGCACATCTGTTCTGCAATCTGTTGTTATCTGTTTGCAGACACTATATCTGCAATAAGCTCGTATCATAGCCAGCAGACAATATATCAGTCCAGACAGTTCATTTGTGGAGCTATAAGCTTTATCATCTTTATAGTTAAAGGTACTGTTTGTTCCTCACCTGAGGGCTGTACGAGGATTCATGAGTAAGTCAGGTAAGCTGAGCCGAGTTCTCAGTATCACAGAGCTGCCTCTCTTCTAACCTGGCTTAATAACTATGGTCACTGCAGTCCCTGCTCTCATGTGTCTCCTGGTCCCTTGATTATCAGCACTTGTGCTCGTTACACACCTGCCCCTGATTATTAATCCTGCAGTCGTTTACCTTGTGTCTGATGGTACTGATGTTATTATTGGGTTAAATATCTCCAAACTAGTTGAGCCATTAACAAAGGGCTAGGATATCCGGACCTTTAGTGTCTAGTGTGAATAAAGCTCCAAACATGTTCTTTCAATTCCCATAATGCAACACAACAACATCTCTAGTTGGTTATGCAGACTTCCTGTTAAAAAAAATCTCAAACTCATGCTGAGAGCCCTGATAACATCACTTTGACAGGTGTTTTTGTAAACCCCCCTTCAGAGCCACAAGAGACTTAATGCAACTGTTTTCACTGTCACATGTAACACTCCTTGTGACAAGTTAACAGCTTCCTGAATAAAGTCAGTTGGTTCCTTTTCAAGCTAAAACATGATCAAGACTTCGCTGTTGCTGCCCCTTTAAAAAATGACATCAGCATCTTAAAGTTGAGGTGAAATTATAATATTGTGCATCTATTTGACAATATAGGCCAAAAAAAATACAGAAAATTAATTTCTTCATATTCTTATATCAAAATCCGATCATTTTTTCTTCCGGTAAAACTAAATTTCATGCGTGCTTACGTAAGTTAGCACCAGACAATTTCAACCAAACAATCTGCAAATTTAGCCGCAGAGCACAAAGAACGCTCGATCAGTTAGCTACCTATCTACTTCTCAATGATCAAATCAAATCCCTCTAATGATATGTCCCGCCTGCATGTCCTGTTTCACTCGGAAATACGTCACGATACGGAAGCTAGATACTCTCGAAATGCTGTTTCAGCTCGACTTTAATGTCGTTTATCTGAAACAGAATTATCACTCCTTGTTTATTTTCTGTGGCGTTGGATGTGTGGGACTCTCTTTGGTATCCCGGCTTTGTTTTTTTGTTGTTTTTTATTTCAGTTTTATTTCTCCTCCCCATCATAAGTCAGACTAACAGACTGAATCATAAACATGGACACGCAGAGATATGCTGGATCTCTACTTCCTGCCGCTATTTCAGCCTTTAATATCAGCCAGCTCAAAGCGGGGTGCCAACAGTGAAGCTGTCACGCTGTTTTATCCAAACAGACTCTTCGGCCCCAAACACTGTCTGCCTGCAAAGCCGCTCCAATCCAACCCTGAAACCTGGCAACTTCCCAAAATCACAGCATCATATCACTCCTGTCTTTCTCCCCCTGCTTTGTTTTTATTTCCTGCTCACCCTCACCTCCCCTCCCATGACCCCTTGCCAAAGCCCGGGGACTCACTCAGTTGTTGGATACAAGCTGCAGTTTTTAATCAGCCAGAGAAATACAGTTACCATTTTTCACCACAATGAGATCTCTCACCTGCCTCTGCAAAATATGTGTGTGTGTGTGCATGTGTTCAATATGGACGACATTTAGACTTGTTTTCTAAATAGAGAGATATCTTCTGACTGGTTTCAGTGGTTTGGTCTCTACCACATATTAGTAGCTCCCAGCAAGACAGCGGTTTCATCAGTGTGTGCTGTGTTGTTGTCGTTGTTTAACAGAATCTCTTCCTCCCTATCATCTCTATGTCTCTCTCTTTCTACCTTCCACCTCCCCTTGTTCCCCATCCCTCGCTCCGGCAGCTCAGGTTTGACAACAGAACTGCAGCACGTCCTGCAAACACATTGCAGTTACCATCATGAGCTTCAGTGCATCCCAAACCGCTCACTGATGAAGTTCAATCATTTTTGCTTTAATTCTAACTTCCTCAGAAACACCTCTAATCTCTCCAAAAGTTCGATCTCTCAGGGTTTTGTTCAGTAACAGTGTGTTTGTATCTAATCTGTGTTTATATCTAATCTGACTCGCCCCCTCTCCCTCTCTCTCAGACATTGACGACTGCCAATATAATCCGTGCCAGAATGGAGGAACCTGCATCGATGAGATCAACTCCTTTGTCTGTCTTTGTCTGCCCAGCTATGGAGGAGCTACCTGTGAGAAAGGTAACACAGCGCACAAGAACATTGCAACTATTGAATGTGCTTTGGGTGGAGGAAGAGAGTGGAAAGGGAAGAAAGAGGAGAAGGAAGTAGAACGATGGAGGAACAAATGTTTCATGAAGAGAGAAATGTTCAGAAGATGGCAAAAATACATGATGAACAAGCCAATAAAAGAAAAAGGGGATGAGACAAAGAAGGACGAGGAGGGTGAGAGAGAGACAGAGAGAGAGACCCTTAAGAATAATGTATCAGGTTTATACAACACCTGTGTCCAGCTGGTTTGATCTCTCATCCCTTGTGATAAGGTGACCGGGAAGAAGGCTGTTAACAAACTGCATGTTACATAAAACATGGCCGACATGTCAAAACAACACTGAAGAAAACCAACTGCTGGTGTAAAGATTAGATCCCATTGGCATTATGGGAAATGCGTCATTCTGTAACTGGAGCCATTTTAAAATGAGGATATTTGGGCTTCTGCTGCTTCACTCTGATCTATATGTAAAAATCTGCTTCTTGAGGGTAAATGTATTAAAGTGAATATGCTCTTTTAATCTTAGCTGCGCTTTATTGATCTTTCACCACAGCAAGTTTGACTTTGGTCATTTCCCTGTTGTCTTTAATATTCAGACCCCTCCTGTGGTGCAGATCTTTCATCAAAAACAAATACAGTGTATGCATTTGTAAGTGCTGCTTTTTTTCCTCCACTCATTTCTCTATCTCACACACACACACACACACACACACACACACACACACACACACACACCCACACACACACACACACACACAAACACACACACAATCTCATTGAACATGTATTGTAGCTGTGTGTATGTTTCCTTTCCTGCAGAGTTGCTGCCTTATGGAGCAGCGGGTCTGATTGTGTAAATCTGAAGTCTCTGTTTTCTTATTGCTTTTATCTCTTGCAGCTCTGCGTTCACAGAAACAAATGTTGCAGCTGTGAAAAGTAATTGACAACAGGCGTCGTTCTGCCATTTAAACATGATCTCATGCTGTAAATTAACTCATTTGTTCCACTGAGGCTTCCATCCATTTAAATGTCATCCAATCGCTCTCTCTCTGTCAAAAACTGTCCAGCTCTGTGTGCCTCATTTACTGTGTATTCTTGAGCGTGTGTTCAGGCGTATGCATTATGAGCTGAGCCTTGGATGCTGGGTACATCCAGACTGATTTTATCTGTAGCTTAATAAATCTTTATTTTTTATAAATAAGTATAAAAAAGTTTTCTGCAGCATTTATTTTATTGTAATAGTCAGCACTGTAGCACTGTATATCAGTAATGAGTGTATGTTTGTTAAGCAGAAAAGACAGTTGTGTTTAGAGTAACAGAGACATCAGTCAGTTGTGTCTCTCTGGTCTCAGCTCTGAGACTGATTGTGGAGCCGTCCTGCGGTTCTCTCGGCTCGCTGCCTGATCAGTGGAGGCACAAACCAAATCTTTCTCAGCCTGACTGAAGGGAAAAGTGACGGAGGAAGCATCAGCTGCTTTCTTCTCGTCAGCTTCTTTCCTCCAGTCAGTCTTAAATCCATCACTCGCTCCATGTCTTGTTTCCTTTCGTCTTTATAGAGAGAAAAACTCATAATGTAAGAGAGGATTTGCAACTTCCACTACAGAACACACCTCTGTTTCATGTGTCTCCCTCTCTCTCCCTCTCTGCTGTCACTTCCTGCACTTCTCACATCTTTTTGTGCCTCTCAGCTCTGGTGCTCTGTGGGAAGTTTTGTCACACTCTGAGTGTGTTTGTGTATGTATCTCTGAGTGTCTGCACAGGCTGCATCTGCTGTTTTACAGAGGCTGTGTGGATGTCAGAGCTTTAAAGTTGGAGATCTTCAAGCAAACATACCTTTAAATGGCCACAAATATGCATTTGTTGTTACATGTGATGTACCTCGTATGTGAAACAGCTCTGCAAAATGTCATCACTTTTTCAAGAACTCTCTTTTCAAGTCCACATAGAAATAGAAGTAAGGCACAAACACACATATCTTGGTTTATCTACCTTGGTCCCATACTGATACAGTATTTGCCACATATTTAAACAAACATAACCTACCTGTGTACCTTCCCAAATATCAAAATATTTGTTCCTCTCTGTTTGTCCAGCAGCAGCGTAGATAGTCTATCACTACGACTCCAGGCAGTAAAACTACAGCGGGGTAGTGACGAAACAACCAGCTTGATAACAACAATGATCCAATCCACAGTCACTCACTTTGCCTTATTGCTTCTGTGCTCTGCACCGCTGCTGCGTGGGAAACAGGCGACTCTTCACAAAGCTCAGCACAAAATTCCTGTTTGTGCATCCTACAGGTCTTTAGAGGCCACGAGTTCAGTTTCATGTGTTCTAATTATAAATAACAGGAGCTGAAGATTCTTGGTTTACCTTGACCATATTGGTCTCCTGAACAGATAAAGACACAAACACACGCAGTGCACATACACACAAGCATGATGCAGTTACAAAGCCTGGCAGAGGCTTTTCAAACACCATCACTCTCTCTATGTGCTGCTGTGTTCAACACTTTCCACTTCTCCATCCTCACTGGCAGGCTGAGGGATGAGGGAGTGATGTGTTCTCATTCAAGATGCCTGATTCCTGAAGCAACTGTCATTCTCCACAGACAATGTTGATTGTGTTTGCTGTCCTCACCTTACACTAATAACAAACTGTGTCCATTAAAATAAACTGGAGCAGCTTTTTGCCTGTTTACTGTAAAGCCTGTGCTGCCCTCACTTTGACCTCCTCCATCAGCATCGACCTGCAGAGACACATCTGTGTGCTGATTATTCAGAATGAGCCTTCTGACTGACATCAGTCATTCATGTAGCTCTGTAACATCCATTACACCTGACGGTGACAATCACACGATTAGGATGTTCACTTGCTGATGTGGATAAACGACCCAATCAGTCAGCTGCAAGTGTTTGGCTTGTATTTCCTAACTGCTGCTCACTAAAGTCTGTGGGGATATTAATTGCTGAAACACACCACCTACCTCTCTCTCTCTCTCTCTCTGTCTGACAGAGGAAACACAATCAATCAAATTTTATTTGTATAGCACCAAATCATAACCGAAGTTATCTCGAGACACTTTACAGAAAGAGCAGGTCTAGACCAACTCTTTGTTATATTATTTAAAGAGAGGCCCAACATGAATCACCATGAGTAGCACTTAGCAACATTTGGCACATTGACAAGGAAAAACTTCTTTTAACAGGCAGAAACCTCGAGCAGAACCAGACTCATGTTGAACAGCCGTCTGCCTCGACTGGATGGGCCGAAAAATGGGATAGAAGGAGATGCAGGATAGAGACAGGCAAAGAGAGCAACAACAATATATGTTCTTGTTACAACAACAACAATATTTGTCCTTGTTACATGAACAACAACAACAGGTAATACATACTTATGGTTACAATGCCAATAACAGTGGTACATGAGTGTAAATATTAGCAAATAATAAATTAGCGCGAGAAGCAGAGTAATGATAAAGGCTGAGGTAATCGTAATTGTAACAGTTGAAGTCAACAGGTCTACTATTAGCATTAGCAGCAACAATAATGATACTATGGGGAAGACTGATGTTAGTAGTTGTTGCAGTCGAGCAGGTCCACAGCAGCAGGTGGTCTGCAGCAACGATCCCCAGGAACCTACAAGACAAGAGAGCACAAGAACTCCCGGGAAGATATGTGGTTAGTAATGTTAATGAGACCAGAAGATACAGAGTTAATGAGCTGCATAGATAGAGAGAGAGAGAGAGAGAGAGAGAGGGTGAGGGAGAGGGAGGGAGGGAGACAGACAGGAAGAAGAGGACGGCTTGAATAGTGTCTAAATATTTGAAGAGGTTGATTTGATGTCAGACTTTGAGCCTCTGTCAGTGAGTGGGAAAATAAATCAGCAGAGACTGGATTGGAGATCTGAGGAGGAGAAAACATGTCTGTTTATTTTTGATCTCTGCTTTTTTCCTCTCTCTACATCTCTTTGTTTCTGTGACTATTTTGTCAGAATCAGAATCAGTTTAATTGGCAAAGTATGTGGGCACATACAAGGAATTTTACTTAACTCTCAATGTCCAGACACGCAAATTGACATACTGCCCTTAAAACAAGGACAGGTTAGTCAAGGTAACACAGACACTTGAAACATTTTGAACTAAAACTAATGTGTTTGTAACTCCAACCAAGTCTGCATTTCTGTGTGCCTCAGCCACATACACAAGTAAGACAAACCGTTTCTTAAATGTCTGCTCTGCACTCTGCTTTGACCCAGTGCATTCATTGTATTTAGTGAAATGGTGTCATTGCACTTCACTGCACCAAACCTCAACAACAAAGTGAATGAAGGAGAGCTGAAGAGTATGAGAAGCACTTACACTCTCAATGCAGTGAGAAAGTTTCAAGGCCCTTATTTCATATTACATTATAGAAGAGCTTTCATAACAGACTCCTCTCCTCCTCTTCTTCCCACAGCCAAAACTGTGTCTCTGCATACTGAGCAGGGCCCCATATGGCCCAATTTGCACCACCCAATTTACTGGTGTCGCTTCAGATTTGTTGGAGGAGAGGCTGAGGCCTTTTGCCTGATCAAGACACTACAGGGAGGGAGGGAGGGGGTAAAAGAGGGGGCAAAGATGAGGGGACACTGGGGGTGGATTAGCTGACAGCTCACAGTCACAAAGCTAACCCCCAGTCAGATGAGGGGCAGAAGATGAGAGAGATGAGGGAAGAAAAGGAGCGAGGGATGGAGGGATGGAGGCGGGAGAGCAGACTGCTGACAGGACTGTGACAGGGTTTCATTAGCAATTCAGCGCTGTGCACTGAAAGCTATTTCTAAGGATTGTTGTCATTGGAAAAGATTAAAACGCTCTTTTACTGGACTGAGCTGTGTCACTACCTTCTGTCGGTTTAAAGTCAAATCAAAGAGAAGACACAGAGAGATGAAGGGATGGAGACAGAGAGGAGGGCCACAAAAAACTGAAGGAACAATAAGAAACAAAACAATACAAACAATACAATAAGAAATAATACAAATTAATGTTACTATCTGACCTCTAAACGATCCTCCTCCTGTTCTGTGCTTTTATTCCGTTACATGTGTCAGCTGTGGATTACAGAAACCCACATTTCTCTTCCCACGTGGATTTTCCATTGACTAATCACTGTCTTTTTCCCTGATCCCCCTGTACACCTGCAGACACTGAGGGCTGCGAGCACAGATGGAGGAAGTTCCACGGCCACTGCTACAGGTACTTCAGCCGGAGACACACCTGGGAGGACGCCGAGAAGGACTGCAGGGAGCACAGCGGCCACCTGGCCAGCATCCATAGCCTGGCCGAGCAGAGCTTCATCAGAGGTGAGTGGATGTTGATCACGTTGTAAATGTTTCTAAGTGTTTTATCTAAACGTAATACACAATAGGAACAGTTGAGTTGATGAGTTGGGCTGATGTTTTACACTTTTTACTTTGACAAAGATTTTCTTAATACCAACATCAGCTGAGGTTCATGTGTATTTATCCACCACAACAAACTTAACAAAAACAACAATAAATTTCTATCCAACTAAATTAAAATAATCTGAGCCGGCTGCCAGATCTTAAACATTTATCATCATAATAAATGATGACACATGCACGTTCCTTGTTTCTGTGTCAAGAAAATTTCAAAAGGATATTTAAGTGATTTTTAAAATACTTCTGGAGCCAGCAGCTCTTCCTGTTTCACTGCTATATAACTCAAGACACATCCGCTGACTGTCACTGGTCAGAATCACATTTAATCAATGTGAACTATTTTTATAATCTTTCCACGAACACTCTTCTGTGCAACACATGCTGCTTTTACTGGTTGTATAAATAAATCAATCCCCATTTGTTACAATGAAATAGTGATACAGGAACAATTAAGAAACCATCATATTTTTTAAGATGTGATTTGTCTTTGTTGGTCTTTTAAGCATTCTGTCCTGAGTTATTTTGGCACAGCAGAGCAGTAAGAAACACAGCTGCTCATAAGCTTTACTGCAGGTTTTTTTTTTTTAAGTCTTCCTCTGGCGTCATCATCATGGACTTACATATTTGGCCACAGAGAGCAGTTAGTCTGTGCCAGGCAGCATTAACATGCTAATATCCACACAGTGTTTCTTTGGTGCCTCATAAACCTTCATCTCCTCGTTCTTAGCTTTTCACCCCCTGGCAGTGCTCCACAGCCACATGTGTTGTAATAAGGCCAGATCACCAGCAGAGAGCCACTCTTATATTAAATCCACCTTCTGTCACAGACAGATGTCAGGACAGCGAATTTAATCTATCCCCGTCTTTCTTATTCACAAGCACCCTTACCAAAAAATGTGTTTAATCGTCTCGAAAATGGACGTCTCCACCCCTGCAATAAGGAGATCAGAGCCATTAGGGAGATTAATGTGCCTGCTAATGATGTTAATCATCACGATTCAAATTCCATCACGTGTGCAAGTAGATACACACATGCCTGTACAGCCATGTACATAGATGCCCACACATGAATGAGTTCAACCCAAACACCATTACTGATGTTTCCTTTCACACAAACAGAAATCTCATCACTGCATAAAAACAGTCAAACTACATTATTGTTCATCTCTCAGCTGAGGCCAGAGAGGGAAGATGTCAGAGCTGTTCCTGCTGTTGTTCAGTGTGGAGCCTGTGGCTCAAAGAACAACATGTTACATTAATGGGCACTGTACTGATTTTACACGTACAGTAATGGTCAGTTTACCAGTGCTGTGAAAACATGCAGTGTTTTCTGTGACTCTGTCCATGATGATGTCATCAGGGGTTATTAACAGACAGCCTGTGGTACATACTGGGCTGTGGATAAAAGATGTGGGCATTTAGGCACAGATTGACTTAAATTATGCTCTTACGTGCTGTTTCTTACTAGATCTCTCTACGCGATCTCTCTTCCTCAGGTCTGAGCCATGACAACACCTGGATCGGGTTAAATGATCGCACAGTGGAGGACGACTTTCAGTGGACCGACAAAATGGACCTGGTGAGGAACAGCTGTGTGTGTTTTGTCTCTCAGTCATCTGTCCATCCCAGAGGAGTTTACAGCTCCAGAGAAACTGTGTCAGTTTATAGGTGCTCTTTATCACAGCTGGAAACATCCTGAACTGTAGAAAAAAGAGATATTTAGACTTGAACTTGTTTTTCTTTGTACTTCAAACGGAATATTTTAACCGTCTATCTTCAGATTTTCATCAGTAGTTTTTTGCAGTAAAGCTTCATCAGCTGATAATGACAGCATTTCTACAGCATGCAGCACTGCCATTAAGAGTTGTTTTCTTATTTGCCCTTTTACATTGATTCCTCAATTTTTTGTGTGTTTGTGTGTGCAGCAATATGCAAACTGGCGTGACAACCAGCCAGACAACTTCTTTGCTGGAGGAGAAGACTGCGTGGTTATGATCGCTCATGAGAATGGCAAATGGAACGATGTTCCCTGCAACTACAACCTGCCCTACGTCTGCAAGAAGGGAACAGGTAAGAACAACCAGGAGGAGGGAGAGGAGAGGAGAGGAGAGGAGAGGTTTAAGTCCCTTTATTAAGGTGTGCCAGGAGAAACTAGATCACTGTCACATCTTTACTTGAGTGCAAAGAAACAATGAGATATGTCCGAGAATACAACACCTCTCACCAGCCAAAGAAACACTGAAGTAAAATAAAATAAATTACAATAAGCTCTCCGTCTCCACCCACAGAGCACAAAGCCCCCCCTACAGCTCCTACACGCCTGAAGGCCTGCATATTGTCCTTCATTTGATAATGAACATATTCCACCCTCAGTCTGGCCTTATAAGTCTCTCCAGAAGCAGCACTGGCACTTCACTATCAGAGCCCTGAGCCTTGTTTCTGTGTGTCAGCCAGGCAACTTGACAGAGCCGGATAAAAAGTTCACCGATGTGTGTACAGCCTTTTTCCTGGCAGAGGACTTTAGTTTAAAAACAATAAAAAGAAAATTCCTCTAACAGAGCCTGAAAGCACCTCTTTGAAAGCACAAACAAGTGGTTTGGTTTCTCACAAATGCACTTAGATGCTGTGCAAAGGCAGCACAGACCTCCTCCACCACTCACCACCAATCAGCCTGATGGAGGTGATGTTGCTCCTCTCTCTCAGGGCGTCTACAGATGCAGCCATCAGCCTCATCACATGGCCCAGTTTGGTGCTCTCAGCCTGGCAGACCGCAGTGTTTGAGTCCTCATATTTATTGGAAATTAAAGGCTCCTCAAACACCTACGTGCTCTGAGTCTCATTTGAAGGCCTTCAGCTAGCATAGCTGAACAACTTTCACAGAGCGAAACTTCAGCTAGTCAGTAACATATAGCCTGTAAAATACCGCTTGGTCACTGTTGGCTAAATCACCAAGTGGTGAAAAAAATGTATGTATAATCTATGAAAACATTATTTACATGTGTGAACTCTTTCTTAACAAGCTTGTTTGTTCAACAGTTAAAGCAGATTTCCAACAGTCTGTATAAAACAAACCAAGTCAAACAAACAGACGATTCTTCATTCAAACTTGGCACTAACAGTCAGACACAGTCTTATTTCAATTATTATTACACCTAATCTTTAAAATATTGCTAATATTAGTGAATGTGAATGTGGGGGTTCAAAACATCTCATGGGCAAAACATTCAGAAACAACATGAGTTGAGAAAGAGCACAAATCTTACATTTGCTGTGAAAAGTCCTTTGGTCAGTGGCAGTCGGTCGTAAGTGAAGGTCCAGATGAAGAAAGTCGTCGTTTGATGTTTCCTGTTTCCAACAAATCTTGACTTAAGGCAGCTTGAAATGTGTGTGTGTGTGTTTCTGTCAGTTTGAAGGTTTGTTTGTGTTTAATGAAGATCATTTAAAAATGATGCACCTGGTAACAAAACATAGCAACCATGGAAACATAGCAACCATGGAATGTTCTGGTCTGTCCTAAAACCATGTCTGTTCTAACGCTCACTTATCTCACCTGAGAGATCAAGTCCATCACTATGAAGCACTTTTACATGCTGACTACCTGTCCTGTCCACTCTCAGACTCAGTGATGCCCACATGATGAAATAACAAACACTGAATAAGAGCCCTCCTGGATGCCCCTCATGATTCAAAATTCCAAATCTTTATCAATCACATACATGTGGTGTGTGCAGTGAAATGAAAAAAATAAAAGGCACACTGAACAGAAAGCAATCACAACAATTTAATAGAAATAAAAATATGTATTTGCAGTAATATTATATAGACATTTGTATTTTGTAATATATATTTAAATAAGAACAATTTTAAAAGATGTGTTTATGTGCAGTAACATGTAGATGTGAAGATGAGTCGGCCTCTGTAACACTTAAAGGAGCACTGTGCTGTCAGGTCTTTATTCTGAAATCCTCTGAGGACAATCATGAGACAGAACGTGAAGGAGAGAGACTAAATGTTCTTCAAACTTTTTATGTAAAGCAGCTGACAAGTGTTGCAGCCTCATCCTGTTAAAGCACAGAGAGTGACAGCATGGACCCTCAGAGGATTGTGAACATCCTGGGTATGTCATACTTTACATTATACCTGGCTCTCTGCAGAGGAACACATTAGCACTGAACCTCTTCACTCAGTCCACATTTACACTCATTACTGCTCACCAGCACTCCTTCTTCCATCTCCCATCATCCTCCAGCTCATCTTTAAAAGGTTCTCCACGTACCTCTCATATCAAGGCTTCATTTCCTCTGACAAATGTTCTGTTTCAATCAGATGAAGACTGTCTGCAGGCAGAGGAAACTACTCATGACCAATGCTAAGAAGACAGAAGTATAAAAAGCCAGGAGACACAAGAAGCCACTGGAGGCTGATTTACTGAAACTTTCTCTGGAGCTTGTTTTACAAACTTCTTTTTAAGTTGTAGATCTGGGTCCTTATTTAACTGCTAAAAGTTCCATTCCTAAACTTTTATTTCTACTCATAAACTGAATAATTAACACTATCATATAGGAACAGAGGTAAAAACATACGTATTGCAACATGTTTTGGAGCTATTACACAAAATATGATCGGTCATGATGAATAATATATGAGCTGAAGCAGTTCAGATTTATTAGTTTAGTCCACATTTTGTATTTATGTTATTTGCTATCACTTCACCATCCATTATCATTGTGTGCACACAGAGTCCCCAGCATCCAGCCCACTTCTGACCGCAATCAGTTACAATCACCACCATCTTTTCATCTCCCCTTCTCCTCCCCATCAGCCTCTTCTTCACTCTGAGTAACCCCATGTAATGTCTCGTCTGTGGAGTTTGTCAGCTCCATGCTGTATATTCTCCGCCTGCTCTCTAAAGCTCACAGCTCATGTGATCTGTTTGGCTGCTCAGCAGCGGCTCCTACGTCTGATGAGGTGATAAAAGCACCATGTGAGCTCATCGAACACCTGAATCAGTCACACAGGGACCAGTGAGGGTGATGTGTCAGGCAGATGTGCATGATGATCTTTAAATCTCTCCAGTCACAGACAAGCAGGAAAGAAGAAGATTCACCAAGCTCACCTGAGCAGCCGCAGACCTCCACAGGACCCTGTCAGGTCATTTAATAGACATTGCTGCTACATGTAGTTACACGCTCCACAGGGAGGTGTGTTCAGGGACACAGCAGACGTCCAAAAAGCTGCTCGCTCAATGAACTAAGCTGTTGGCTGACTCAGGCAAAAATGTTTGACCAAACACTTTCTGAGTAATCCTGCTGCAAACAGGTAAAACATGAAATTAATAGTATCTCTTCTAATGCTCACTAACAACAAACAGAAATGTGCAGAGTTGTCTGCTGAAAGCATTTCTCATAAAATCACAGCTCCACTTGAGTTTAGTGACTTTTTTTTTTTTTAAACAGCTTAAGAAAAACAGGAAGTGTTGAGAATAGAGAGTGGGGGGTGACGTGCACCAAATGATCGGCAGACCGGGAGTCGAACCTGCAATCAGTGCGTCGAGGACTGCAGCCTCTGCATATGGGGCGCCCTCTCCACCAACTGAGCCAAATCAGTGCCCCAAGTTTAGTTTAGTTTTCTACTTCAACATATTCTGATTTTGCTCGTCTGCAATGCGACAAATCATTCAAGTCTGCAAAGGTGAGAACAAATGGAAAACTTTCAGCCTTCATGTTCAGTCAGAGATCGTCTCAAGTAAAAGAATTATGATGAATGAAATTGCAGTTTAAGGTCGACTCAACACATTGCAATAATTTTGTTGCGTGTTAGAGCTGGAGCTGCAGCCAGAGGACTGTCGTCAAGTGACTCCAAGAGTAACCACACATCTACCTGCTGTCTCCACAGGGAGACTGACGCCCTCTGACAGGAGAGTTAAAGAATGTGTGAAGCTGTTTGAGTGCCTCCCTTAGGCTCGTCCGTCCTGTCAGTCTCTGACCAGAGGGTCAGTCCTCTCTCCGTCTCAGCTTGTGTAAACATTTTTCTCATTCTGCCTCGACTCTTTATGTGTCTAAAACGCTGTGTTACTTTGACAACTGCCCACTCACTGAGTGACACGCTGTCCTGCAGAGCTGAATCCACATTTTGATGTTTGTGCTGTGAGAGGTGTTTGAGATATTTATGCCTTTAAATCAGAAGTGACTGTTGAATAAAACAATACCTGAAGCTGAAAACAGATCAAAGTTATTTTCCTGTATTGATTTTTTATTCATATGTACGAATCACAAAACTGAATTTGAAAAGAAACACATGAGCAAACTGATTGATATTGTGTCTCCTGCTGTGTCTGTCCTTGTCTCTACAGTGCTTTGCGGAGCCCCGCCCACTGTGGAAAACGCCTCCCTGATTGGTCGAAAGCGTTCCCACTATGACATCCACTCTGTGGTGCGCTATCAGTGCGCTGACGGCTACCTGCAGCGCCATGTGCCCACTGCTAAATGTCGAGCCAACGGCAAGTGGGACCGGCCAAAAATCATCTGCATAAAATGTGAGTTTTACACGACAGCATTTTCCCAGAGCAGGACGGCAGACAACAATACTTAAAGCAGTATTTCCATTTGTTAGGTCATCGTCACATTTACATTTGTTTTAGCACACACAGCAGCATATGTCTGTAAGACAAACCTCCTACATGTACTGCCCTCAGGAGCTGCTGTCATCATGCAGACTCAAGCTCTCCATCTCTGCTCTCATTATTATTAATTCAGAGAATATTCTCGTATCCACACATGGAAGTTTTATTTATGATGTGAAATGAGTGTCATCACAGTTTTTCATTGAAGCTACCTCTAATTGTAGATCAATTATGATTTTAAAATCAGTGGTACTGGTCCTTTATTTTGCTACTTTTAAACACTGTGTCTCCTTTGAGCCTTAAAATAATTTTTCCTAAAATAATTTAAAGGACTCTCTCAGACTCTGACAGAAAGGGCAGAATAGATTACTTCAGAGGAGGTAGAAAGAGTTGGTATATATATATATATACAACAAACTGCTCCTTGTATTTGATTTCTCTCAGCTCACAGTGTGACAGTAATGATGAAACACTGAAATAATGTAGCCTCTGTTCAAAGTGATTAAAATGATTTTTCTTACGACTCTTCATCTTTAGACAACGTTGTTTTTATGGCCCAGAGTTACAGAGCCGTTATCATTCATTACAGACGACACTTCTTTGTTGGTGAGATGCAGAAAGGGACAGAGCAGCCTCGTTTGGCAGATCAGCCCAGGAACAAGCTCATACTGAGGCTGTGAGAGGGCGGCTGTAGCTCAGTGTGCTCTTGTTGAAGGCGCTCTGTCTCCTGAATGTGAGATAAAACAGATTCCCTCAGAGTGGAGACAGTTAAACCTTCTACAGAGAACATGTGGCTTTGACCTTATTTTGATCCCTGTTCCCTCGTCTCTTACCTGGTTTCACCTCTCACTTACTGTCTGTGTACGATACTATCATCTCTCTCTTACATCTTACGTTTTATCTCTGACTCATTTCTTAATAAGCCCCTGCCCTATCTTTATTTTGCCGTCTCTCACTTCCTCCCTGTTTGCTCCACCAGCCCGACGAGCCCACCGTCATCGGCGCCACCACCACAAGGGCAGGAGGGAGCACAGGAAGCACAAGAGGCAAGGCCACAGAGAGGGAGGACACCACGGAGGAGAGGCGGGTCAGGGACACAACCATGCCCACCTATGAGCCAAAAAACATCCCCTTTCCTTTTCTACTCTGCTGCAGACTGAACTTTACCTGTGTCCTAGTTGTCCCTTTATCTCGCCCCAGTTCCCCCAACAAAACTTCACACCTTACAGCCCAGAACTTTCCCCAGACGCCCTCCAGGCACCACAAAGCCCTTAGCTCCACCCCTGGCTCTCTGAGTCAGCCTGTATCATAGTGAACTCTGAGGCCTGCCACAGAGCTACCAGGCTTCACAAGGACAATAACAAAACTCCTTTGTACTCTTTTTACTTACCTTTTTCTGTTTTACTTTCTTAACTTGTCTGTCTCTCACCAAAGCTCGAACTTAAAGGACTTACTCTCCCTCCGTGCTCAGAGATGACCTGAAACACGGGGCTATGCTGACCCGTGTTTGAAACAGATTCACACCTGACATTTTTGGAGAGAAGTTGTTTGATAAAAACCATAAATAAGGACAAAATCATTGAAAATACTGCAACAAGAAGACATCCATGTTGTTGACTTGAGCCTTTTGTCTTTTGAATAAACTTTATTTTTTCAAAAAAACTCACAACTGCTGATTTTGGTTTTCTCTTTGTAAGACATCATGCTTATTTGATTGTTAGAGTTGTATGTTCTTTTCAGTGTAAGACATTTACTTTCGATCAGATACTGAACCCCAGAGGAAAAAATGGAAAACACATCACATCTCAATTCAGTTTGATCACATAACAACAACTCGATCTCAAAATGCTGTTGTTGTGTCAAACATCCAGCCGTCATTGGAAGCCATTGATGAACTACCAGCTCTGTCCTTCATTCATGAGGACATGTTGTACTTTGAACAACCTTAAATGTTGTAGTGTCACTGCAACGGTAGATTATTTTTCACTTGTTTAAAAGTGAAATGAGACTTTAAGACTTCACATGTTAGCAAACATCCAGCGGATATGTAGCAACACTCCTGTGGCAGGTTGGGACCTTTCCTCCTCTCTCTGCCTCAGACTCTTAATTATCACCAGCTGGCTTCAATATTCACTAATTAGTGGGCGGGGCAGCACAGCTCATATCTCTGCGTGTGTACTGCTGCTCTTCACGTCTCTCACCTGGCACCAGGCTGTTGGATCTGCCTGCACACACAGTTTAGCGTGGCGGTCTGCTGCTCTGTCCCTGTAGCTGGTTTTCCACCCAGTGTGAGGAAGGCGTTTCAACAGTGTTTTGGTGCTGCATGTTTAAGGTGTGATGTTGGCGTTATATCTGCTCTGCTTTGCAGTGTTATTTGGCTCCTCTCCTAATGGTAGATCCTTGATTAAGGAGATGTTAAAACTTTCTGGGCTGATTGGGGAACATATTCGTTTTTGACAAAGGTGATGTACATTAATGCTGAACAAACCAGACCTCGAACTTCGAAAGTTCAGTTGTTGGCAGCTGTATCTATCACATGTGTCTCTGTGGGACAAATCAGTAGTTAATGATAGCTGTGGTTAATGATTTAACACAAGCTCAGCTGCCTAAAGCCACAGACCCTACCCTTTGTAAAGTGGAAAGAGAATGTTGGAAATTAGAATGACATGATGCAGCTCAGCGGTCGTAAATCATTCAGTTTAAGAAGACAATTATTTGGCGTTCTTCAGGGCTTAACAATAAAGCAGCAAATGGGCAGAAACGTGAGGCACATCTGTCGACTGCTGCAGCAATTAACACAGCATGTTGAGTCGTGGCTCTGTTTCCTGGCAGAGCTCCTCGCTCAGCTCTGTGTTGATGTTCTGCTCCAGTTTGAGTGAGGTTCTCTAATTAAATCATTAGAGAGCAGAGCTGTTGCACAATATGCTCCACTGTCTTCATTACAAAGCACGATAACTTGTTAACTATTCTCTCACAATGAGGGAGTGTCTGCTTTTATTCGTTGTCACTGTTTGTGGGAAAACTCACTTTTTTTCGGTCTTTCAGCGAGGGTAAAGGTGGACATGCATTCTTTTACAGCCTTTAATTACAGAAAGATCGATGAATGACTGGATGAACTTGTTTATTGGGGTGAAATGCTGCCTGAAGACAATATACCGTAATGCAGTTGTTTGTATTGCTGAGCATAGCATGTAAGAAGTGCAATTCTTTTGTTCCCTCAGGCTTTGCATCCTGACCATGTGTAGCTCTGCGATGGGCAGGATTTCTGTAGTGTTTCTGCTTCTGCTTCATGCTCCAGCAGTCAGAATCCCTGCTCGCTCATAATGTGGTTCAAGGCCCACAGGAGAACCCTCGCTCAGCCCTCTGTCTGCAGCCTCACCACCACAACCACATGCTTCTGATATCTGAAATGGGCTTGTAGTGACCACAGGAGACCACAGTATGAAGATAAGCTGCAGCTTATCGTTTAATGGTGAGGTCATGGGGATTTGTCATGAGGAATAGCAGGGATCTCATGGTTGAGGGAATGTCACTTGAATGTTCAGGTTATAGTTTAAGAGTTAAACAAAGGAAGAATAAAATGTTGGATAAGCAAAGCAGTGACCTTCTTCTTTAAGAAGGTTTTGTTATGTAGCGATGACATTTGAGGCTTTTGGATACATATATTGTTTGTTCTTTGAAGTCTTACACGTCCTTGTGTTCACCTCTCTTCAGCTTTATCTGTCTAGACGTCCTTATACTCTGTATTCCAGCAGGCTAGCACAGCTGCATGCATGACCCCACCTCCTGTCCTCTGAATCTCTTTGTCTCACTTTATTCAGAGCAACATACCTTTTGAACATGAGCAGCCGAGCATCAGAGCAGCACTTCAGACCCTCCTCCCTGTTCTCTCAGGGTAAGAAGAGGCAATGCTCTACATGATCAGAGATTACTCAACTCAACATCTTTCTCATTGTTCTTCATGTCAAACTGGATCACTGAACGTTGCTGCAGGAAAATGGGATTTGATTTCCTAAATGTTGTCAGATGAAGTAGAAACATTGGAACACACACCTTTTAAGCAGGAAGCAGGAAGCTTCAGCAAAACAAGATCTAAAATGCAAAATGACTAACAGGTGAGTGAGTGCCTTCCTGATTAAAATAAAAACTTGATGGCCATATCAGGTAAATAGCTTTTTAAAGCACTCATCAGATATTCACATCACCATAAAGTGAACTCAGGGAGGTGAGCAGGACAACCTCTCAACAAGGTGTTTAGCTGCTGTCAGACGAGCTGCCTCTTTAATCTGTGCAGTGAGCTCTGTATTTGGACGGTGCATGAAGAGGAGGGACCAGCAGCTGATGGTGCACACACAGGCTGACAGGTGGAGAAATAGAGGTGGGGAATGGGGGTATGTGCAGGTATGTGTTTGTTTATGTTTCTATGGTGATGTTTTGGGGACAGGCTGCAGAAGTCCTGGGGATTGGGGCCTGAGGTCCGTCACCAAGGCAACAGCATCATTGTCTGGGTCGATTCACTAGATCTCAATAAGGTCAAAACCAATTGAGAGTCTTTCAGAATGGATTCCAGTGGCAGCCATAAGAGCCGGATTTTCATTTCACTTTCACTTCCCTCCCATCCCAGGACCGAGCATAATGTGCTCCTCTGCTCTGGTCCTCCTCCTCCTCCCCCAGGTACACCCACCACACAGGAGATGAACTCAGCAGACAGGTGCCACACCTCTCAGAATGATTTTTCATTTGGAAATCAGCCTCTGGCTCCATTGTGTTCCCTGAAATTGAGATAGGCCATCAGCTGACACTCAACAACTCCCTCCTGCTCCTCCTCCCACCTCCCCCTCTCTCTGTCTCTGTCAGGTCCTTTAATGTTAAAGCTTGTGGAGGAGAGGGCTTCCATTGAAAGTGTTCATAAAAGAAGCTCATTTTATATTAAGAAACTGTTGGGGAGATGTCTGTCACAAAGGGTGTAATAAAAAATGGTCAGGTGAGCAGGCAGCATAAACTACATTTCATGAGCACAAATGTTATCAGTGCAGAATGATTGCTTATTTTTTATAAAGTAGGGGCTGTAAAAATCACAGCCATGCATCTATAATAACTTATATTATATGATATATGATATGACAACCACTTTTAAAGTTATAAAGCTCCAGCACTGCTCTCTGACTTAATGAATGGTGTCCTGAAGCAATGACCCAGTCTATATATCTCCTGCGGAGCCGACCAGCAGCAACTCTTGAGACATTATTTATGATCAGGTCAGACAGTGTGCACAGATCTGCTGGTTGGCTCAACACACATGTCCTTGCTATAGCCTAATGAACTACTGTGTCACAAAGTAAATGAGTTATCCATCAGGAGAAGTGGTTAGAGATCCATCCATCTCAGGTCATCCTGACAGAAACACACTCAGAGATTTACTGTACTGCACAGGCAGCATAAGTAACCTAGTTACTGATGCAGTGAGGCTCACAGTAGTGCAGTGATGGCAGGAAGGTAGAAGCAGGAATCTGCTGCACTCAGTTAATGATCTGTAACCACTCCGAGCTTTTACATCAGATATGTTTGGTCATCAGACACACAGTGAGTGTTTTACAAGCAAACAGAGACAGGAAAGCACACAGCATAAATTAATTTGGCTGTTGGATGTCACATTAAAGGCTTTGTGGTTTAACTGAATGTTGCTGCTGTCAGTCATTACAAGAAAGAACAGAGACTTTATTCTGCTGTTTAATCTTTGATCACGCTAATGCACACCTCATTTACACAACATGAAGATACAAATGGCCTCTGAGTTAATGCTGAGAGGGACATTTCTGAGGGAATAATAGTTATTAGAAAGACAGTCAAGTAATGCTCATGGTCAATCAGCTATGGCCGATTATTTTAAATATGTGTGCACAGAAGTCTCTGGAGATAAAGGATGTCATCCTACTTCCATAACACACAGTTAAAAGCATTTTAAGTCAAATGAATGGATATTTGCCATCTTTATGCTGACTGAAGATGGCAGTTATTCTGATGTGGATAGTATATCTATGAAAATATATTGAAGTCAGATCCAATCATGTTTAAACAGAGTCACATGAAAGCACAGCTCTTCAACATTCACTGGTGTTTTAGTTGCATGTGATTCTGCTCCTCTCACTAAGTGGTGACCTGTGTTCAGCTCTCTTAATGAGGACAGAAAAGGATGCTGACGAACAACAGGGTCTAACCTGGGAAACATCGAGAATGAAACATCCAGAATCTAGACTGTGAGTGTAAATGAGCTTTAGGATCATGCTGGTTGTATTCCAGCAGATGTTGCTGGTCGATCAGCTGGTCATAGGTTGAAATGACACATGTACAGTTCTTCAGTGTATAATGTTGAAAACTGCATTTAGAGAATGTTCTCTCCAGCACAGCTCACTATGAATGGTCTGTGTCGACGTATAATCTCCATAAGTGTCATTCTGTTGCATTAAACATGTCATAGTCTCAGACAGTATTACCTTATGAGACCCCCTCGGGCAGATAATTGTATTTTTCTGGTTAGTTTACATTTCAGATTTTTCTTCCTCTGCAGCTGCTGGAATCTAAATGTGATTACATGAGAAGTGAACGGTGATGCTTTAGGCCAAAGTGATACATCAATGTCAGGCAGGACTGAGATCTGCTGCTGAAATATGATTTCAGCTGCAGAAATAAGTTCACAACTCCATAAAATGGCAAATGTGCTGGAGCTGCAAATATGGCAGTTTATTTTCAGAGAGTGGATGAAAGCATAAAGAAGAGAAAATAACTGTATGTACCTACAGGAAGCAGTGATGAATATGTTTGGTCCACTGTGAGACATTACAGATGGATCTGGAGCTCCAGGACTCCATGTTTTACCTGTGGAAGAGATCAGAGAGACACATCGAGTTTGCAGTTTCATCTCTCTTGTGATTGAACTTCATAATTTACAGAGAGAAGAACTGAATGTGTGTTTAATGATAATGATGGCAACATGGAAAAAGATTTTAAGCTGATAACTAAAGATAACACTGGTGATAACATTTCATTTTATGAAACTCCTGTTGTGCAGAAAAAAAGTGCACAACATGTCCTGTATCTGTTGTCAGGAGAGCAGCAGCTTCCTGTTTTTCTCTTATTCTCAAATTCTCTGTCTGTCACTCTTCACTGGCACCGAAATGCCATGAAAACAGAAACAACCCAACTGCACACATTTTATTACGCTGATGTTTAATGAATGTTGTAGTAAAAATGGAGCTCAGAGGAAAGTAATGGCTTTGTCTGTTCTTTTTGGCTCATGTCCCTCATCGCTTCTCTACATCACCTCAGCCACAGGCCATTTCCCCTCATCGTGTACAACCTGTAAAAACCTTACGAGGGCCTGTAACCTGAATGGAGCTCACTTAACTGAGACACAGTATAACATCACACTTAGGAGCTATCACTGTCAGAGTGTTGCCTGCTCTTCTTCATGTGTGGGTTGCTGTAAATGCTGTCAAACTGCATGGAGGATCATTAATAACATCATGAGATAGACCCCTCCTAGTTGTGCTCTTTTATGTGCATGTGGGCAGGGCTCTGCTTTAGATGTGTGCTGGAGCTGTGAGGCATTAGCGCACTTGTGTTGCAGGAGTTTGATCAAAGATGTGTCTATGCAGTTTGATGTGAAACATTATGATGTGTGTTTGTCGGTCGATGTTCTTTCATGGAATACATTGTGACGTCCATTCTGTTATTTCCTGTCCACCCTGTTACCTGTGTGTTTATTGATGATAATTAAATGAAATAAACCATATATATGCATATCTTTGTGGTTACGTGAAGGGAATGAATTGACAAAATGTAATTACTTAAAAAAAAGCCAAATCCCATTGAAATTCCTTTTTATTCTAAAAGAAATGTGTTGAAAATACATTTCGTCATAGAATTAAACTTAAAAAGTATTTTCTTCAATATATTTGTCTTATAGTTTAACATGCCCTCCTTCAGATGATAAGATAAAATCGTAGAAAGTTTTACATTCAATAGAAAGGTACCAGACTGAAATGGCACCGAATAGTAGGAATGACCCACCAACATATTGGACATTAACAACAAGGCAACGTAGCCAGGTATCGTTTGCCAATAACTGAGTGTTTATTTCATTATTAGTATTGGCTTTGTCAGTTCCTTGGAGAGCCATGTGGTTAGCAACACTCATAAGTAACTCAACAGAGGGAGGTTGATCTGTAATGAAAGAAGCTGAGAGGAGACAAGAGGCTGTTAGCGGGGCTTTGTGTCATGAGTTTCTAGTTTAGTTCTGGTTTTGTCTTGTATTTCGGTGTTCAGTTATTATTGTTTCACATTGTCTTTGTCTTTGTCTGTGAAAACCTTACGTGTGTCTTCCTGTGTTTGCCGATGTATCGTTTTGGATTTGTTTTGGATGTGTTTTTGCCTGTTTTTGTTGGATCTTCAGTTGGATTTTTGTTTTATTAAATCATTTAGGTCTGCATCTGGGTCCTCACCTCATGTTTTTTTTCTTTACTATTGTCAAAAGCGCTGATGTGGCAAAGCTTATCAGTGTGACAACATGTTAGGTTAGGTCACTGATAAGAAATACAACTCGGCTAAGTGTTAAACTTGTGTAAAACAGTGTCATGCTAACAGGTGGTCTCATGTGAGAGTGGTGGACATTTGGTTGAAAGTTCCAGTTGACCTTGAGAAAAGATTGTATCTCAAATGATTGTTTCCAAGCTGAATAATGGACCTTAGTGCTCCGTGTTTCAACTACCACCCATCTCCATTTACAGCTACAGACAAAATTACATTTTTAACAGCCTCTGTGATCAGAGAGAAAACGTCCTGATCAAACACTTTGTCCCGAGGCCTGGTTATATTACAAACTAAAGCAGGCGATGCTTAGATCCTACAGCCCTATCAGCACTGACACCAGAGACCTCTTCCTCTCCTGAGAACACAATATCCTCGCTCTGGGTCATTTCTCCTCCTCTACAGGCTGTGCTTTCATCTTCCTGTTTAAAAGCTGCCCTGTCACCCAAACAAGCACCTCAGTAAAAGGAGCGGGACCTCCTCATCCTCCAGCAGCCGACACAGCCTTCAAATGTACAGGTACTCACAGTTACAATAAACCCTTAAAGAGAACAGTTTAGTGAATACCTCTGTGTGCTTGTGTGTTTCCACAAGCATTTGTGGAGGTGTTTGGTCAACCCATATTTCTATTTCCTCCTCACTAACAGCCAACAATGCAGCAGTGGTCCTACTTTAAGTCTGTTTGTGTTCTCACCAGAATCGAACCAGACTGTGCTTCATTTGGAAATAGACTGAGTACCATGATTTCAACCTGACTTTCCAAGTAAAGTCTGAAAGTCCGGACTAAAGCTGTCAGGTGTGAAAGCACCCTAAGTTACGTTTCCTCTCAACGTTCCTCCAATCATCCTTTTTACAGTATCATATAACTTATTAAAATTAAATTTCAGAAAAACAATTGGACATAAATCAGCATGAAAAGAACTAGCTATAATGACAGAAACCAGAAGCTTCACAGAAGCTAATGTTGGTATAATGTGTTTATGTAGAAAGGCACAGAAGATCCCTACCATTTTACATACATTTTACGTATGCACATGTTTTTTCAACTACATTCACAATGAACGGGCAGTAAAAGCATTGTTATGGCCTCTTTAATGCTTCATTTGTCATCCTAAAGTCTTATATACACAAATTAAACTTCGAAATCAGAAGAATACATGTATGATAATAATATCTATAAGGTTTAAAATCTTAGCAGATGTGATTTAGAAGGTAGCCAAGGTCGGCACTGCTTAATGTTACCTAGCCGTCAACAGAAGGTTACATTACCCTCTTCCACTCTCATTATATATGTTGTTGATCCAGGTATTTTGATGTTATCATCGTTAAGGTAGTATTTGTAGAATTTTCTTTTGCTTGCCATTTCGAAATTGATGCTGTTAAAAATAATCCCTTATTCACACAGCCTGCTACAAGTCGCGAAACAGAATACTGGTAAACTGGAAATAGTTGTGGATTTGTGTGCCTGCTTGAAAGTGCACGCTCACCAATTCACACTCAACTTCTTGTTTTTCTCTAAAATGGACCCGGCAGCCGTTGGGAGTTTGGAGGGAGAACAGCAGGAGATGGGATGGACTGCAATGTGCTCATTGTGGACTGACACAAATGAAGTCAGTGTAACAAAAGAGAGATTCGTAAAAAACAAAAAATGTTAAGGGATGAGGATCTCATCAGACTAGTGGAGCAATGTTCGGCTACACAGAAACCACCCAAACATGGGTGGAAATTGTACCTGGGTAGGGTCTTGGCTGTAAGCGGTAAGTAAGTCAATGTTATGTTAAATACTATGTTCCTAAATCACCATAAATAACGTAAACGTTACCAAGACGCTCTCACAGTTTCTAATGTCATTGTTTGCAGCTAGTGTTAGCTGAGTTAACATTAGTTAAGGTTAACGTTACCAGAATTCTGAAAGGAAAGTCGGGACATTTCCAGTTCGGAGGTCAGTATATCATTACAATAACGTTATCCAATGTTATTATCTATGAAATAAAAAAGGGGGATAATTCATTACTTTTTGAGCATGGTAACTATTATATTGAAATAAACTATGGTACAGGCCGACTGATAAAACTTCCATATTATGTTACTTTTTAACTCCTAATTGTGCCTAAATATTGCAATTTTTCCTCCACTAAAATTACATTTGTCTGACAGCTGTAACTAACGTAATGTTACTTTTCAGATGACAGTTTTCCTCCCCTTTCTGTCATGAGTTTCTAGTTTAGTTCTGGTTTTGTCTTGTATTTCGGTGTTCAGTTATTATTTCTTGTTTTACCTTGTCACTGTGTCTGTGTTTTGTATTTAGTATATTGTGTTCTTTTCTTGATTTAGTTGTGTATTCATTTGTGTTTCATTGTTTAGAGATTATCTTAGTGTTTCCTGTTTTATTTTGTATTTCTTGCCCCATGTATGTTTTGTCTTGTTTTACTTCCTGCCTTTGTGTGTTTTCCCGCCTGTTGGATTATGTGCCCTGACTTCATTGTTTTCACCTGTTCCCTTGATTGTCTCACCTGTGTCTAATTAGCATCGCCTCCCAAGTTTATTTAGTCTTTGTGCTCCATTGTCTCAGTGTTAGTTCGTCGTCGTTTTTTGTCCAGGTATATGATCTCTATGCATAAAGATCATAAATGCCAAGCATCAATTTTGTCAGGACAGTCATGCTTGTTTTGGTTTGCAGCACCTTTCAGTAGTTTGTTTTGCTCCTGACTTGACTAGCTGCTCTGTATGTTTTGTCCAGTATTTGCTGAAATACCTCACCAGGGGCCCCACACATCCTTTTTTAAAATGTAAATTAAATTAAATTTACCATATTAAATTAAAATTTTATATGGCACTTTAACTGAGTCAGGTTGACCATTTTATGATTTGTATTCGTTTTTAGTGGATCATCTTGTTTTGGCATTTACAGTGTATATGTGATTTCTGTGCCAAATTAATTTTGTCTTTGTTTGGGCCACAAAAAAATCTTAAAATGCTTTAATTTTGATTTTAAGATTTTGGAACAACCCTGACACAGCGTTGATGGTGTAGTTATTACTCCTGAGAGTTAAATAAATGTTGATGCTTATCATACATGCAGTCCTGGTTGTGATTTCAGTAGAGTCAGTCAAGATTTATAATCTTAGAATAAGGTCTGGTTTTAAGTTTTTGGGTTTAGTTTTAATATGGATTTAGTTTTATGTCAAGATAAACCAACTTCTATCAAGACACAGTGTAATCATACTCTACTAATACTGAGTAATCTTTACTTAAATTAGTAATGTTTTTTTTGTCTTTAAACTTTGATTTGCTACAAAGAAAATAAAAAAAAATAAAGAATTATTTGCTTATATTTAGTATTTTTCACTTATTATTGGGCAGTATCAAGTTTGATTTAAGTATTTTGACCAAATAATCAGCATTTTCAGCTCATTTTAACCCTTTTGGATAATTACCTGGGACAACTTATTTCTAGATTTTAAAATCTTATTTCAAGATTTCTTATCAAGTAAAATGTACTTGCTGCATGGACAAATAATTTCACTAGTTTTAAGTAATTTTCTTCTCAGATTTAGTGTTTATATCTTATATTTGGGCTACCCTTTTTTGCAGTGAAGGTGCTGCAAACCAAAACAAGCACGACTGTCCTGACAAAAATGCTGCTTGGCAGTCACCTATTTTTCAATGAATGATTTCCATTCAGCTATTGCTTTCTTATATGCGCTTGTGGCATCTTGATCGTGGATGGCATCACCAACTACCTTGGTTTGAATGACAGAGAGGAGTGTTGCACCACATTTTGGGTATGTCAAGTGCAAAGTGTACACTGAAAAAAGTGAAACAACAGTGTCATTCATGTAAAGTACATTTTTATATTGGTGTCATTGAAAATAATGGTTTCTGGTTTAAACCTGTTTTTTTCAGTTTGCCTCAAAGCAAAGGACACTCCCATCAGACAAAATTAAAACCAATACTTTGACTTGAGGAGTATTTTCACTTTAAACCAGAGATTTCCATGTCACGTGACCACATGACGTCACACCACACTGGAAAAAAATGATACTTTGGATTAACTTAAAAAGATTACTCTAAATTTTTACACCTAAATTGATTCGTTTTTCTCAAATTATATTTATGATTTGGTTGAAAGTTAAAATTTTGATTTAATATAAATCAAAAATATTCCTTTTGCCAAAGGCAAAAAATTACATTCACTCAAAGTAAAAAGATTATTTATTATTCAGACCATACACAATTTTTTACTTTGTTACAACTTAATTTTTCACTTTGGAAAAACCTAATATTTACTATTCCATCCAAGTATAGTTTTTTACTTTGGAATAACCTAATGTAATCACTCTAATTTTGTCACAAGCAATTTTCTTAAGTTTTCTCAAGTTAAATTTCCGATTCAGTACAAACTATGATTTTAATTATACCTTAATCAATATATTTTCTTCAGTCAAGTCAAAACATTACTTCATGTAGATCAATATAATAACATTTTTTGCTTTGCTACAACTTAAATTCTACCATAAAAAAGCTAAGTTTGCTATAATAGAAAAGTAGAATTTTCTCTTGCAATAAAATAAAAATTTTTATTGCAATTTTATCAGATACATTTTTTGATCTGTTTGTACATGACAAAAGGTGATGCATGTTTTTAAAACATCATAATAAACATTACGCCTTTTGTAGAGAATTTCCTCTCTTTATTCATTGTAAGATGTAAACTGTAACAAACTGTTTTTAATTTTATTGCAAGAGAAAATTCTACTTTATAATAAATAATCTTTTTACTTTGAGTGAATGTAATTTTTTGCCTTCGGCAAAAGGAATATTTTTGAAAGTAATTTTTTTTAAGTTAATCCAAAGTATAATTTTTTTTCAGTGTAGTAGTATGCCATTAACATTACTTCCCAAAAATCCTCCTGGGGGAGGGTGCTCACTGGTATGTTTCCAACGGCAACAATGCAGACTGTTCCATCAAAGAGCAGCACCGGTGAGGAGAGAGGCCGCTTTTCCTTCTTTTTGAACATAAGTGCTGTGTATCAAAACTGTTTAAAAGAGGTTGGAAGAAATGAATGGCATCAAGAGTGCTATCAACAGTTTACAATGGTCAAATGGATTTACTGTTGGAACAGAAGAAATGAACATGAATTAGTTCACAAGAAGAAAAAAATGGATAGTGCTGCACCAGGTCAGAAAAATTGTCAAGTTGAAAAAAATAAGAAGCTCTTCAAGGGCGGGGCAAAATGTCAAGGATAAAAAGGGAAGAAAGGTCCGAGGCACTCTGAGGCACTGGTAACATGTGGCACTGGCACAGAGTAAGTGCCTGCTATCCTGCCCTCTTTACCTGTGCCGTTTGTTTAATGCTGATGTACATAAGTTATAGCCTTCCTACTTTGTTTATATTTGTCAGCAGTATTATTGTTATATTATTGTTATAGTTGCAGTGTTTTTATGATTGTATTAGGATTTAAGTTTGATATCTATTTTATTGTTTTTGACAGACCACAACAACCTATGATGCTGCCTCCTGTCCTGTCAGAGAAAGTGAAAGTTAATGCAATGATTCTGACCGACACCCCACGAAGACAGTCTCAGTGCCTAAACCAGCTACTTATTAATCCCCTACACCTCTACTGTGCAAATGATACAGGGGAACCTTTGCTTAGATTTTCAAATGAAAGGACCCGCTCCAGCAAGCAGCTTTTAGAAGCGAAGAAGCTGGAACTGACTTACTTGAAGCAGAGCCACCTCCCGCCCTAAATACGTCGATGTGCAACTAGCTGAATACAATACAGCAAACGAATACAAAAAAAAAACCATGAAAACCAATGCCCAGGGTAGCTTCTGCACGGACTGATTTCATCATGTATGCATTGGTTACCAAAGTGTGGAAGACACTGCTGCCATGGCACTGTCCTTCCCGTAGCAAAGATGCCAAGGCTCTGGAGAATTGGTCGAGATAAAGAGGAGGTAAACCTTTGGCATGGAACTGCCTTTGTGCCCCCAAGACTTTTCTGTAAGCCTGACAAAGGAGGAATGGTCTGAAATCCAACCAGATGACAGGGAAGGACACAGAGCGTTGAACAAAGGTTGGACTGACATTAGCAGCTGAAAAATAGGCACCGTCAACAAATTGTAAAGTTAAATGCATTCTGAGTCGAAAGTCTAAAAGGCTCTACTGGAGGGGTAAGGCTGTGTGCAAATTCACAAGCTGTATGAGCTATTTGCTTTCAATTGCAAAAGATCCAAATACAACATTGGGTGAAAGACGTGTTAATGTCACAGCCCAGGGAAAGGTCTGACATAGTGGTGATGAGGAACACGTCACCATCGGCAACATGAGCGCCACACACTCAATGGGAAACTTGGAGAATTTACTTCCATGCTTGTCCACACAAAACAACTTGCCAGTGCAGATGAAGATAAACTTTTAGCAGGAAACATTAACGACGTATAGTCAGTCAGAGTTCCAGAAGATATCCAGTGAAAAAAATCTTGACAATCACCAGGATAAGCATGTGTTTATGGAGTGCTTTAAAGCAATTCTTACCTTTCTGGCATGTCCCTCAGCACTTAGTTAAAATTTGAACATGAACAACTAACAGTAATTAAATAATATTCAATTCTGCATGTGGTATAAAATAAAATTCTCTCCCTCGTAATGTTTAGTTACCTTTTGTAGTCTGACGAACTACCATTAAGGTTACTATTGTAATTATAGCATTTCATCGCCTGTTTGTTTACAGTCAAAAATGCGTCGTTTTTCGGCAGAATTAATATTTTCTTGCTGTCATAATGTCTTACCTTGCCTGAATTGTCCCGGTAACGTTTGTCATCAAATTAGGAGCAGTTGAAGCAGTTTTGTTTACAGGTTAACTTTGTTGAGAACCTGTTTTGTCAGCTAACGGTAGCTAACTTTAGCCCTCGTTAAGACGTTTAGCTTCAACATTTTTTTCTTTAAACTTTATGTTATAAAGTCACAAAGTAAAAGGCTCTTTCTTTTTTTAAATTGTGGTGCTTCTTGGAGGAGAGTGTGGTTGGAGATCCCGACTACGTTCTGGATCTTCGCGATGATGATGATGATGATGATGATGATGCTGATGACGACGACTCTCCCAGCTCTTCAGCTGTCAGGAAGTTTTCTAGGACAGAGAGTGGAGGGAGAAAGGGCCGCCCCAGGGGTACCAGCAGCAGCCTACAGCAGGAACCAGCACAGGAGGTGTAAGAGCCCCGAGAAGGGCAGGTCCTTCCAGGGGCTGCCAGGGTAGGAGCAGCAGGGGCCGTGGGGTGATGCAGAGTGGGGAATCTGCTGAGGAGAGGCCCGGAACCAGCAGACAAGCTGCCCCAAGATCCACAAGAGCCAGAGGTCGGAGGGCACGTTGACCTGCTGTACTCAGTCCTGACGATCTCATCTGAGTCCAGCAGTTTCAACAGGACAGGGTAGCAGCCGAGCAGGTAAAGCAGTGCATTATTATAGTCATCATTGTAATGATTCATCTTCTTATTGTTGTTACCAGTACTGCTGTTGTTGTTATGGCTGAGATGTTCAGCAGCTTTTCTATATTTGTGTTGACATGAAAATATCTACTCTTACAGGCCAGAATCCAACAATTAGATCTGGCATCAGCACAGGACCTCCTCTTGACCTGCCTTGAGAGAGACCCAAGCCTGATGTTTGACCTGATGGCATCCACCCAGGTTCAGGGCTCTCCACAGCTACATCCCCCGCCAGGACAACCAACGAGGTGTGTCTGCAGACTTCGAAAAAGTGTGCTGCCAGCAAACACCTCCCAACATCTCTTTACTGCCACACATGAATGCATTCATACTGCAGCCTGGAGTCCTCCGTCTCACTAGAAGGATGTGAAATGACTCTCGAGCATTGGAGGATGCAAATACACCTGGAGAGAGCAACAAACAATTTCGTTTTGCAGCATACAGGCAGTATGTCATTTTGCAGTATGGTCAATTGTTTTTGTACTCAACCTGTTGAGTATCTTTTTTTGCACAAAAAAGTGTCTTGTAAATGTTTACATGTCTGTTGCTGCTTTTGAAATGTTCTTTGTGTGTGTGTGTGTGTGTGTTTGTGTGTGTGTGTGTGTAAATTTTAAGCCATTTTATGTTTGAAAACAGTTTTGTATTTTTTCGTATTCATGTTGTTCAATAAAACTTTGCATTATATAATTGCCTTTGTCTTTTCATCACATAAAGTAATGTGTACAACATTTATTATTGTACACAGTTTCTCTTTTTTTTTTTTTTTTTTACAGCTGTCTTCTATATCAAATTAATTATTTGGTCCCAATCAAAAAAGCAAATAAATAACATAAGGCACTTGCAAAATTGCTGTTTAGTAATGCAAACAAATCTTTTAGATGTAACATTCAGCTCTTCATGAGTTCCAGGGGTACCAAGTCTTGGCTGGTGCTGGATGTCCTCCATTACTGTGGGAGTGGTGTACCTTGACAAAGAGTAAAAAAAAATAGAAACGTGACACAGGATATGGATTGCATAAACTCAAACAGGCTAGATTGTATATAGATCTTAGGCTGCTTTGGCACAGAGTGATGTTAGCACAATGTACAGTAAGTGGAGCAAGTGCATGTATCAACTTACCAAGACCTCTGCTACGTTGCCTCTCCAACAGTTCCTTAGTTGATGGCGCAGGGACACCACTGAGAGGGCCAAGTTGGCGAGGGTCATCTGGTCTCAGTGTTCTTTTCTGGGGCATGCCCATCCCTTTTGCCAACTGGTCCAACTTGACACGTAGTATAGCACCCTGGGGTCTGGGATGTACTCATACTTTTTCCCTCTTCATGTATAAGCAGTATCCACCACTTTTTTTGTTGTTAATTTTTTGGAAACTGAAAGGGGACAAAAAATTAAAGTTACAAACTTATGCAGCCAGGGTAATTCCATATTGGCTGTGTTTTCCTGTATTAGGAGAGTAACACAATTGAAGGATACACTGTCAAGAGATCATAAATACTAGGCATTTTTACTTCCACTAATAATGCAGGCCCTGCAGCACTAAAAGATTTCATTGATGCGTGAGGTATGAGGCCCTGTCACTAGTCAGGTGAGATTCTTCTTGTTCAGCATGGGGTTCTGTAATATGAAAGGTGAAGACTCCCCCTGTGTCTTCTCATAATTTATGTCTGATTTTTTGAAGACTGCACATGAATAAACAATCATTTTGCATGATGAGTACCTTGGTGGGCCTAGCAATGATGGTTTCACAAATGATGTTATTTTGATTTATAAAATCTTCAGGGTGGGCATCTCTCTCACATCAACCTACCTGTATTTACCATCTGCCTTCACATAGTAGGGTCTGCTGCAATGCTCATTGTAGTCCACGGCAGCCAACAGTGTTCGGGTCGCGTATACAGGTGGTACAAAAGAGATTCTTTTTGCTGCATACATTGTAATATGAGCATTAAAGGACAGCAGTGGACCTGATAGCACAAACAAAAGAACATTAATTTATTGTTACATGAGGGGAGACGGCATTTGTTGAACATTTCAGGTAAATGAATTCAGAATTTAAAAACAACACATTTTTGCAAAATAATAGTTTACATCTGTTATCCTAAATTACACACTAAATACAGTGCCACTGTTCAGAAGGAAAATATTTAATCAAATCTGTTACTGGCAAGTAATTCGAGATCAAGAGATTGTAATATTCAAAGTTGGTTCATTACCTGAAGGTAAAGTAATTTGGTACTGTCTTTGACCACCTCTCATCCATAATCAGTTCTGTTAGTTTGTGGTGAGCTACGCTTCCCTTTGGGATTAGCTCCTTGTCATTTTTCTCCTCCAATGGCCCATGGCTACATGCACCAAGTCCCCACTGGTGTTCTCTGGTAACATGATGTAACAGACCTGTCCACATGTCCTGATGTGAAGGCAATTGAAAATTGAAATGTATTACTGTTTTAAAACATGTGAACTTTTTCATTGTTACATCAAATGAAAAAAACATATGTGATCCATGTTGATGAGCATCAACAATAACATTAGAAAATAATGTGTTTTTCTAATTTTATATATAAATGTGCTGACCGTTCTGAGATAGAGTCTGCAATGGTTGACAATGGCAGTGGAGGAGGCCTCGTAAATCCAGGCCTTACTGGAGTTGAAGTTGTTTTCTCATAACTGTAAAACACACATACACGAATGGACACACACGCACACAAACACACAGATTACATAGAAGGGTTATTACAATTTAAAATTCACTACTGGTAAATAGTATTTCTTCCCAAGGATGGAAAAAGTCACAAACATAGACAGATCGGTCTTATCTACACAGATGTCAGCTAGCCAGCATTATCTATTAGCCGGAGAAGTCTTCTAGCAATGTGCTGAACTAGCTCTGGTTACTGTACAACCAACCAAGTCAAACGCAACCCTGGAGTTATAATACTAGAGCTGGGTTAATGACAACTTCACAATAAACACTGAGGCTAACGCTGAAGCTAACGTCACCGGTAGTGTAACGTTAAACAAACCAAGCAGTGGAGTCAGTTTGTTTAAACTACCGGCGCTAACGCTAGGCTAAATTTCCCTGCACAAATAACATAATATTACAGAACGATAGTAACTGGTAACTGATGTTAAAACATGTAATGTTGTGTTCTAGGATTAGGCAAACTAAAAGTACCTGTCCAGCAGAAACTCCGCAACCATCTCATCTCTTTTTAGCTCCGGATGAAACTACATTAGCCTCCTCCATCGCTGGAAAGCAGAGCCGATGTTGACTCGCGTCTTGCCTCTTGCCGCATCAAACTCTTTCTTTATGGCAGCTTTTTGTGAAATAGTCTTCTTTGTCCTGATAATTTTCTCTGTGGGGGCAGCTGATGATGGAAGTGGCCGCTCGCCTTGGTCAGTCATTGTCAGTTCTCCGTTCCTTGCTCTCTCTCACCGCTCTGCCAGAGAGAAGCGCGACTTGCGAGCCGTGACAGCGGTGCAACTGGGAGGGATGAGGCGACGGATGACAGACAGGAACCTCGGCAAATCCATTTACTCGGACCGAATAAAATGATTGGTCAGACTTTTATCAGAAATATATGAGAATTAAATATTGATGAGTTTTAACGCCTAGTGGATTTCTTTTACATTTTATTGTGCTATATGCTTATTAGGAGCATTTTATGATTACAAAAGAAAAGTGTAAAAATGCCAGAAAGGTAAGAATTGCTTTAAATAAAAGGCTAGACAGAGGACATTATCAAGATAAATGTCCTCTAATAGCATATTTTACTGTATATCGGTTTAAATACATAGAAAAAAAACAATTACTAAAATGCCTGAAAATAAATATCTATATCAATTAGTTTTCTATGACCTATACACTGCTTTTCCCACAGTAATGACAATTAAATAATGCCACCTACTGACTTGAAATATAACCATACTATGTATGTACATGTACAAATGTACCTAAACAATGTTAAGGTGGCATTTCACTCATTAAATGTGCAATTTTCTCTTATGTACTATTGTGGATAAAAATATTATTGCAATCAATTTTATTCATTTCATTAAATAATGAATTAAATAACGAATGGAAGACATTTTACTCCTTCTTACAATACTCAATGTTCATCTGTTTCTATCTCTTTCCCTTAACAACTCCACAGTTCACATTTGCTTACAAATAATACACTTGCAAACGATCAACAACAATGTAATATAATATTTATTTTTTCAAACAAATAACTTTTCAACAGAACAGTTAAACAACATAAAACTATTTTTTTTAAAAACAACAAATTAGGCCATCTCCTCTGCCCTCTCCTCTGTCTGTGTTGACACCTCACAAATTTTCACACAACAATAATAAAGTCACACTCACTCAGTGACAGCCTTGTCATTTGCTGCATTTCATCCAGAACACAAATTGGGGTCAGCACTGAAATATAATTTTTTTATCATTCCATGATATTCATTATATTTCAAACAGGTAAACAACATAAATACATCTTTTTGGAGTGCCAGGCAAGCCTCCAACCCATCGGCCCTCTCCACCATTTGGGATAATTTCCCCAGGAAGCCGGCCTGCCTCCTGCTCTCTGGCATTGGCCCTTTCTCTGAAGCCTTCTTCTGCCTGCTGTATTTTACCAGCAGGTCCATTGCCATTGCACCAATGGCTGTGGCCTGCCCAAGCAGTTAGCTCTGGACATTCCCTCGTCCAGGCATTGGTACTGCAAATACAAACAAAATAAATATCATTCAAAAGGAAAAACATGTTCTAAAATTTCAAACCAGAGAATCCTAACACATCATACAAACATATCACATTTTTATAACAACTGTTACTTTTTTGTTGGGTACATGCAATTATGGAATTACAATAAATATGTATTAAAAAATAAGACATTTTTACAATGATCATATCAAATCTATAGGTGTCATTGTTTTCTCAACACAAGTACAGAAGAATGTTTAAAAGGGTTCATACATGAATACAAAATCAATATTATGTTATTTCTTAAACATACATCGGCACACAATCATAACAGTATGAGATACATTAAAACATGAAAAGGGAAAAAAATATAAATAAAACATCCACCATGTAAGTCTGTGTTTTATTAAATATGTGCCATGTGTCAACATTACAAATCAACTCTCAATTTCTGTTGCACACCAAACACTTGCCAGTGAAATAGTTTACATTGTTTTTAACATTACTTTGAATTTAATTTAATGAACAAAGTGTTATTTTAAACCGTGTAATGATACTGAATATTTCATGATATGACTGCGTATGATTGCTTACATACATTTTACATACATACATTTCATCAACTTGCAGAATCTCGCTCTCCTTGGAAGATTAAGGTCAACACAACAATTCTACTATTGCACCCTTTTAAGTCTAACTCATTAAAACTAAAATTAACTCTAATTACTCACACACAAACACATTTCCAACTTTAACTTGACAATTGGAATGTCTCCCGCATGGGATTGGTCTCCTCATCCTGCCCAACAGGAAACTTAGCAGGAGAAATTTTGCCATTGTCTGGAATAAGAAGGACTACATATAACAACTTCAACATAAAACATTTAAAAAACGGCCTTTATTTTATGACAAATCACAGAAAGTGACCTCTCACATTTGCGCTAGCTAAGTTGGCTCAGTTAAAACAATGCAGCGTCAGACAGGAGACGGTTGGAAGTCAAAGACGTGTTCTTTTAGTTTACGTTCTGCTTGTTAAGACACTTAACTGTCAAAAACACATGCACAGAGCATTTGCTTCTTTTTTTTTTTCATTCTTAACTGATTTTGGAGCTGTTGATTTTGCTTTGCAAAAATTCCTTTATGCAGGAACAAATCCTGTACAAGTAAAACTTAATTTCAAACCTCTCTTAAATACTTAACAGTTAATTTTCCCTAAATCCTTAAATTGAAACTCATGCATTTACAGTAACTGTGTTACTAAGATATATAGCGTAAAGTAATCATACTCTTTGCTCATAAGACACCGTTACTTTATAACAAACTCTAACATTTTCAGCTAATTAACATGCATTGTGGAAATTTAGTAATCTGAGTTAAGTAAAAATTACTCAAATTACAACCTGATCACTTGACGTCAGAAATCCTACCAATTATTAATTACATTTCATCGCTGCTTTACAAAAAAAACTGCGGAAATTATTAGTGTCAAAGCAGCGTATAATTTAAACAATATTATCTTATTGTATATAATATTAACATATAGCCATGTAACAACACTACCTCTTGAATCCGTTGCAAATAATGGCGGTACCAGAGAAGTGGGCGCCGAAGTATATCCACCAATCACATTACCGCAACATACACCACCCCCTGAAGCTTTGCAGACAGTCTGACAAGTGCAACTTTGAACGAAAAGTAAAACCTCTTAATGTTAACACATTACGACTATATGGTCTACCAATCGTGTAGTAACTTTGGTCTTGAAGTATAACTTCATAAAGATTTCAGCAATTGTCGTTTAACACTGTTCGTATATTGCATTGATTACTACGATTATATTTTGGTGTTTTTAAACTCACCACAAATCCACGTACAACCCCGCCCACACAGAGACACTGCGTCTACAAGACAACAGAAGGAAAACCACCAGACTTTCAAAACCTAAGAAATTATATTCTCAGTAGGGATGCACGATATTGGATTTTTTGCCGATATCCAGTATGCTGATATTTTACAACTCATTTAGCCGATTACCGATACCGATATTTTTTTCCCGCACACCTAATTGCAGAGATCATTAACTCACGGGTCTTGAGATGGTTAATCAAGTTTGTAGTGTTGAAAGACTTTGCCTTGGCTCCTCCTCGCATCACCGAAGCTGAGCAGTCATTGCAAATAGCAGTTTTGCTATCTATTTCAGACACTTTGAAAAACTTCCACACCACGGACATTTTGGCTTCTAACTCTCTCATGCTGCAGGTAGACACACGTGATGTCATCACGCTGCACCGCGCAGGTCTTCTTCTTGCAGGGGACATTGCGCCGAGGTCGGGTATTTAATCAAGTATGGAGCAGCCCATTATTTTATCGGTTAATTATATCGGCGGATATCGTCGCGTTGGCCGATATCCGATAGTTCATTTTTAAGCCAATATCGGCCGATACCGATAACGTGCCGATAATATCGTGCATCCCTAATTCTTAGTCCTAAAGAAGACAAACAAATAAGAACCGAAGCTACTTTGGGCTGCATATCTAAATGGAGACTCCTACAAACTGGTCCAACTCTGCTCAAACTTGAACCGGACTTGGATTTGCTCGTTCCGGATGGAAGTAACGTAGTGGGTTCATAGCATTGTTGTGCATGTTTTTAGTAATGTTGAACCGCAGTAACGTTACATCTCATAGTTTACCTACTGTCATTGATAATATGACTATGATTTTACACGCCTCAATGTACTGTAATGACATCACAAACACTGTTTGCATTGTACAATGCTAGGGGGACTAATTGTCAGGGCCGAATTGTTGTTATTATTTGGCTCACTTTTCTGTGACTACATGAACATGGATTGTTGTCCAGCAATTGTCGCCCTAGCCCAGTGATTCTCAAACTGTGGGGCGCGGCAGCCCTCCTGTGTGGGGGGGATTTTCGGTCGGAAAATGTAGCAGGTGGAACTGTTTTGACGTTGGACAATCCGGACTCATTTTCGGGTGGCACAGTACACAAATGTGTTGCCCTGGTGATTTCCATGACAGATTTTACATTCAGACACACACACAGAAAAAGTCTAGCATTGCCAATGGACAAATATATTACAGGGGCCAAACGAAAAACAGCTGACGCGTCAGATACCATCAAGATGACGTCGGTCGACGTTAACGCTGACCAAACACCAAAATCCAAGAAGTCAAGAAAATATGACGACGCTTTTCTTGCTCTTGGATTTACAGCGAATATGGTAGGAGATGAAGAGAGACCTGTCTGTGTTTTACGTCTGAAAAGTCTGGCAGCTGACAGTATGAAACCCAACAAATTAAAGAGACATGGAGAGAGAGACACCTTACATCCCACTCATGTCAATAAGCCACTGGAGTTCTATAAGAGAAAACTTGATGAATACTGCAAGCAAGAAAATTTCTTCAAAAAAACTGCATCAGTGAACAATAAAACACAACTGGCGTCATACAAGGTTGCATACAGAATTGCACAGTCAAAGAAACCACACACGATAGCAGAGGAGCTCATACTTCCTGCAGCTCTAGATATGGTGTCAACTATGATTGATGAGGCAAGCGCTGCAAAATTGAAGGCTGTCCCCCTGTCCAGTGACACCATTGCAAGGCGTATATGTGATATTTCAAATGACCTGAAAGATCAACTCACAGGGAAACTAAAAGACACCCGTTTTGCCTTGCAAGTGGACGAGGCTACTGACAGCAATAAAGACTGCCTGCTTATTGCTTATATTCGCTTTGTCACGTCAGAGTCACTGCTGAGTGAGGATTTGCTATTTTGCAAGTATTGCAAGTTGGGTCTCGCCAAATGCACAGTGGACGCACTGTATCGTACACAGAGCGCTAGCAGCGAGACAGATAGGAAATTCGGATGTTTTTGGTGGAGGAGCGCATGAATGAACTTGCAGCAAAGTTTACTTAGGAACAATTTCTGATGAAACTGGCCTATCTCTGCAACATATTTGGAAAGCTGAATGACTTTAATCTCCAGCTTCAGGGCAGAGACAGGCACCTTCCTCACCTAGCTGTCAGGGTTCATTGTTCCCAAAAAGTTGAGGACCCAGATGCAGACTTAAATGATTTAATAAACAAAAATCCAACTGAAGATCCAACAAAAACAGGCGAAAACACAAGGAGCTGGGTAATCCGAAATCCAGAATTGATACAAAGAGCACAAAGACTAAATAAACTTAGGAGGTGAGGCTAATCAGACACAGGTGAGACAATCAAGGGCAGGTGAAAACAATCAGGGCAGGGCACATAATCAAATAAGCGGGAAACACAAAGGCAGGAAGTGGACCAACACGAGAGACAAGGGCTGCTTCCCAAGTCTCTTAAATTGCATCCATGTTCCCTTCACTTGCGTCGTTCACTTGCGTCTTAGTCCCTCCCACCAGAGATGCATGGAGAGACGCGAGGAAAACAAGAGAGGAGAGAGGAAACGAGGGAATGTTTTTTAAGAGACATGAGACGTCCTTTCCGATGAAGCGTCATGTGCTGCGACGTTCGTTTGTGATCATCGTGTCAGCTGATCACAGCTGGATCAGCTGTCAGTCTGCTTTAACAGCTGTTTGTGTGTGCACACATGTGCTCTGTATTAATTCTAATAAAACACACAGTAACAGTGTTTTCTCTCTGTAACCTGTTACCTGTTTAACAAACACCTTCACATGAAGAACAGGCTGCACACTGTGTTCCTGCTGCAGAGCCATATGGACATTTCTTACCAGCACTATGTCTTTATAATATTTGTTCATTATTTACATTTTCGATCACAGATAATCTGATCTGAATTAATTATTTAATAAGCCCAAATACTGTCTGTTCATGAACTATGAACATTATTGATTAGGCTAAAAGTTTCAGGATAAATAGAAATCACGTCACGCTGATCAAACCCGATCTCACTGATGATCACTCACACGTAAAAAGTGTTACCTGCTGACAGAGAGACTCTCCTGCTCCCTCTGAATTCATTCATTCATCTGTAATAAAAGTTAGCAGGGGAATAACTGATCATGACAAGAGGTATTTTTTAGATAAAATGTAATAGAAATGAATCTGTTTTTGCCACTTTTGATTTTTAGACAACTTATTTTTACTCAGATGTTGACTCAGAAAACAAATCAAATCTGCAGTTATTCACTGCATTTTATATATTTTACGACAAGTTATGATCAACATTTCGTTCTAAACGATCTCAGCTTGTCAGATACCAACTCATTATACCGACGTTGTTTATAGTCGGTTTCAAGGCGCCCTGTAAAGTCTGTTTTAAGGTCCGCTTCTTCCTCTCTGCGATATGAAACTCCGTTGATGTTGTGAAGTTTCACATAAGTCCGATCTGCTGCAGCGTCCAATCACTAACTGATCTGTAATAAGGGGGCTTGTCGGCCAGTAAAAGACTTCGGTGGAGGCTGCTCTCATGTATCCTCGCTTATCGCTCCTCGGAACTCCCTCCTCTCTCCTCGCTCCTCTCTCCTCCTCGCTGCGATAAGAGCTTTGAGACGATCCTCAATATGGCGGCTCCGGAACTACTTCCGGTTCGGGCGAGGAGCGAGGAGCTATCAAATAAGAGACTTGGGAAGCAGCCTGAGTCTACGATATGGCAGTGTGGTGGTGGAGAAGCCGGGTATTTGTAGCAGAGTTGATGAGATTATTAGCAGCTGCCCGCTGGCTCCCACACACCTGAACCCACTCCTGTAATTAAGCACAGACACACACAGAAACAGGGAGGGAGAGAGAGACCTGCTAGGAAGGCAGCAGTGGGTGTGACACACTATCTATCACCGAATCAGTTTACACAATGGGGATTGAGCCTGTGGCCAACGGACGGATGGATCCCAAAAGTGGGAAATTGTGGCGTTACAGCAGCAGGTAATCAAACTAAAACCAACATATAACTTAAATGTAAACAAACATTGCAGGGAGGTAGAGGTGTTAATGTACCAAAAGTGTCTTTCACACATGCACTCCTGGCATTTTCCTGACAATTTCAGGACCATCTAACTCTGACATTACCCAGAGTTGCCCATTCACACATGTCCCTCACAGCGGGAGAATTTTCCCTGTCGGACACAGAGGGGGGCAAATATATTTGGCAATTAATTCTGTCATGCGTCTTTTTTTAATCTGTCTAAAAGATCATCGTCCACGATCCACCAAGTTGCTGGACACTTGTCCCTGGCGTTCTGTCTCTCCCATACCTGCAGCAGCATCTCCCACATGCTCATCAGAAAACACACACACACGCGCTCGGGTTCGCTATACCTCCCTCCTGTAAATGCATTGATTGAGGTGCGACGTTTTCTGCCATTACAGTGTACAGAGATGTTAATGTGCAAATACACTGATGAAGTGGTATTAAATGTTCAAGATGGATCATGTGTAAATTTTAGCAGTAAATTAAATCGTGATGGTTTGGAACAGTTTGTACAGTGTCCTCCATGCCGCCTCAATGAAAGAGTCCAGTTTACAGCCAATGACAGAGCCGGCCGTCTTAATAAGCTTGTTGAGTCTATGCATTTGCAGTATATCATATTTGCATTGCATTTGCAGTGTAACATATTTTTAAGGACTGGGTGTCTGTGGCAACATTTGTGGGAAAAAAAATAACAACGGGGCCCAGCTAGTGACGCGTTTCCATCACCCAGCCGTGGTTGGTCTGTCAGACAGTGTAGGCGGAGTTAAATGGCTGCACTTCTGGTTTCTGTAAACAGTGCGAGGAAACGGTAATGTACTATGGCTGAACAAACAAAGAAAAGATCGATGACTACAGATACAACTTCAAAAATGAGTGAAAATCCAAAGAAAAAAACAAATTTGATGCTCAGATTCAGTCAAACAGTCTACAAACGAAAACGAGGAAAATCAAGAGTTAGAACCATGACAATGGAACCAGCCATAGACGTAGGGTTATATTGGGGCATGTGCTCCCGCATTTACCGGTTATCGCTAGTGGGTGGAGCTCAAGAGCACAAAACTGAAATATTCGAGATTGGAACTTTAAGCATGAGAAAATTATTACACTATAAAAAGAAACCTATAGAATTTACTTAATTTGCACTCTATTTGATTGAAAACATTTTACCCTATGTTTTGAGTGAATAGCACCTACATTTAACAGCTATGATACACTAGAATAAGCACATTCAACTTAACGATGTCTTTGGGTAGATTTTATTACATTATTTTGAGTTGCAATTGTTACTGCTGAAAATTAGGTAATGTAGGTAAACTATACTCATTTCAATTAGTTCACTTGCTGACTATACTTTTAGTATAGTTTACAAAATTTGCATGAATTGTATTTATTACCCTCAAAAACCCTTTTTTTCCACACATAACATTTTATCTGTCAAAGTTTCTGATTTAAGTTAGGAATTTAAGACCATGAATTTCTTATGTTATTTATCATTTATCTAACTATGAATTCAAAAATTCAAATCATGAAATGCAACAACAGCCTTTAATTCTATTCGACTCTATTCTCACCTCTTTAGGGCATAATCCAAAGTAAAGTTCAGCTGCCCTCATCAAATATAGTCTAGTAGGAAGGAGGGGTCCCAATGTCCCCGAGACAAACATTTTTGAAACATGGTTTTTTAGGACCCTTAAGGTGTCTATTTAAGATTTTTGCTTGTTGCCCGGGTCAACTAATGTCCCATGGGGTTTTTTTTGGTGGCCATTTTGAATTTATGTCCGCACGAATGGCGAAAACACCAATAAAACGCCAATTATCATGACTCTTAAACCAGACATCATACAAAGACAAATGAACACACTTTTTCTGATAATTTTGAGACAAGGAATCAAATGGAAAGGTCACTGAGATGGTAGAACCACTCTTTATAAGAAAAAATGAACTGAGTAGTATTTTAGTATAAATTACTCAAAAAAAGTTTGGAATAGTTTTTTCAGTCCATAATTTCTCCCTTTTAATAATTCCGGTTGGTGCTGTCTTTTAGACCGATTGGAAAGCCTGATTAGTCACCTTTCGAACGAGGTACAACTTGTAAGGATTGTGCTTTCATGGAGTGAGCGACAAAGCTAAAAGTGTGGAAGAGACCAATTTAGAATTCTTAGAACCATGTTTCAAAAATGTTCGTCTCGGGGACATTGGGACCCCTCCTTCCTACTAGACTAACAAGTCATCAGTTTCTTCTCCTGCTACTCTGAAAAGACTGCAAAGTGGCGTTTATACCCTGTCTTTGGCTCTTTACCCTAGTCCTTGCCTTACAATACCTGTACAAAGTGACATGGCATATACAGTAGGCTTTTGCCACACTTCGGACAGAGACCCTGTCTGATTCTTGTGATACTTTTATCCCTGGGCACTAACCCTCTCTTCCTCTCCCTATTTGGTGGTGTTCTGGAAAAGCAAACATATGGGAAAATGAATCAAGCTATGCTTGCAAATCTAGGCAGTTACATATGTAACGTGTAACAAATGAGCGGCTCAACGCGCCCATGCTTTGGCATTCCTTCCAGACCAGAACTAGCATGCATGACATGTAAAAACTGATGAACATATACATTTAGACAACTGTGTGGATTTTAGCTCCACTACATACAAACACAACTTTATATTCGAAAAAATTTCTCTGGTGGATATATTTTCTCATTTGTGCTAATCGAGTTTTCTAGCTGCCATTCCCCGCAGTGGACGGATCTTGTTAAAATTTCTCAGGGACTTTTACTACTGCACTGGTCACATGCCGACATGATGAGGTCATGAATGAATTTGCATAGCAAGAGAAAATGTGCGTGTTACTTACTGTAGGTGAGACTGGGGCATCTTGTCACACTTGTCATACTCTTTTATATATCTTGGGGTCAATATATCATCGTGTTAAAAATTGCATACCAAATGAAAGAACAAAGTCTCAGGAATATATTTTGTCTTTATATCATTTTCATATCTTATTTCAGTACAGAGTTATAGGCATATCAATAGTGACTGTGCACATGTGACACCTTGCCCCATCAGTGGGTAAGTTGTCACACTATGTGGGGCAAGATGTCACACTGGATTTTGCAGAAAATAAAACAAGAACCAATTCATTGCTGGGTTTTGTTTTTTTTTAACTTTAAACTCTAACTTAAATTAAATCTCAGCTTAAGATAAAAAGATTAATTAATGAACTTGAATCAATCAATGAACGTGGCCATTGAAAAATCAGTCCCAACTACAACTGGAAAATCATTTCAAACAAACTTGAATTAAACATGTCAAGCATTCAGACATGTCTCAAACCAGGTCTCGAACCTCCCTAATCAGACTAATCATTAAAATCACAGTTCTGGCACATATAAATTGCCTTGCCAGTGGTGCACTTTCCATGAGCCAACTGTTTGCATTTCACGCTCTGGACCCAAGTGTCTTTTGGACGGCTGTTTGCAAATGGCTCCTCACAAACAAGGCACAGGCACTCATCTGTGTGAATCTGGAGTCTTTCCTTTTATACCTGCCTTCTTTTTCTTTGGTGGCTTAGATCTGGTTCCCACACATTTCTTTTGGAATAGCTTCTTCTTCTTTTGACATTGTGCCTGCCTTTCAGCTGCAAGTGCCTCCTTCACTGGTGTGTCAGTAAGGATAGCAGTTTTTCTCTTTTTTTTTTAGTTAATGTTAAAATCCTTCACTGTGCTCCTGATTGATTTATTTTCCAACTTCACCTGCCTCACTGCCCTTAGCATGACATCAGGTGGCGTGCTACCATTTTCTGTTTTTCTTTTATATTCCTCACCATCTCTTCTCCCTTCCTTTCTTCTTTCCTGCCTTCTTTCTTTCTTTCTCTAAAAACACATTCACAAAATTTAAAATCAAATATGACAACAGTTCACAAGCAGACTCTCTGTTTATGTATACTAGCAGCTTGCAAATTGTCACATGTGACAACTTGCCCCAAACTACCACGTTTGCTAATTTTTGCTGTATCTTAAAGTTAGCCGTAAGCAGGCCCTTAGCAAAAGTATGATAAAACACTTTAATCTTTCCCCTACCAAGTAAAAATATATCATTAAGATTTTCAACGAGAAGAAAGTTATTGCAAAAAATGTCAAGTTACATTTTTTTTACTTTAGAATGTAAAAAATGGTAAATCAGTCCTCACCTCAGTTAACAGTGTGCTGTGCTTTTCCCAGACAGGATATGACATAAGACCAAGTAGATGCACAAAACTAGTATTTGACTTTTAAGTAGCGCCCTGATGGTGAAAATATTAACAACGTGAGAACTTGCCCGTGTATCAAGATGCCCCGGTCTAGGAAGTAAACACAGCTGCGTTAATTGCGTAATGTTTTTTTTAACACGTTCAGCATTTCAAAAAAATTGCAAAAATTAAAGCGTTAATTTTGACAGCACTGATCAACATTTTTCTGAATCATGTGACTCGTTGTACATTGCCCTAAATTGCATTTTTACCTTATTTTCACCAGTTGAAAGTTACGCAAATGTCATGCAAGTCAGCAAGCAGGATTTAACAAACACATCCAAAACGCACGCCAAGTGTGTGAGCTGAAGACATGCAGATTACAAGACTGCATATTTTTCAACTGGTGGCAGTTGAGTAAAAAAGGAATTTAGCAATGTAAAGGGAGTCATACAACTTAACCTCACTAAAACTGGAGCAGAAAATATCAACACAGAGATGAGCGACGAGCACTGCCAGAAAACAGAGCCGCGACTTAATATGCGCGTTAATTGCTGCAGCAGTCAACAGATGTGACTCATGTTTCTGCCCATTTCCTGCTTTATTAAAATGAGTTCAACCCTGATGCCAAATGTTGTCTTCTTAAACTAAATGAATTACGACCACTTAGCTGCATCATGTCATTCTAATTTCCAACATTTCTGAGAGCCGGGTGAGCTGCTGGCGGGGAGGTGGAGCTGTCCAAGACAGTTAAAGGCACACGGCAGGCACAAGGCGATCATGGCTGGGGTGGTGATGTTGGTCTCGGTTGGAGACACATAGAACCTGGGAAGGCTCCTCCAGATCCAACCTGCCTTCTCCGACGAAAGGCGAGGGAGGATTTCATCCATCTGGTCGTCCCATGAGTGTCCTGCTCCCTCATCCAAGCTCTCACCCAGAGAGCTGAGATTCCCAGCATCCTCAACAGGAAAGTCACACCTCTTTCCAGGGTCTACCTTGGGAATCGCTGACAATGTGAAAAGGTCTCTGGGTTGGCAAGTGCTGTTTAAGCATGCAACAAGCCAAGACCCTCGTGGGTATCCATCTCGGAAAGGGAAAACCCACAGGCACTGGGGTATGGACAATATTTTGACTATACAGCTTGGCCAGCTTTGCTAGACCCGCCGGAACTGCATTTCTTTTTGTCAGGTGCCATTCCACTTTACTCGTTAGCTTGCTTAACAGGTGATAACAGATTGATAGTGATGCCGTGGGCAGGTAGCCAGTTCACCGCCAGGCAGGCAGTTAAATTCCTATCAAGGGTCCAGTGGGAATCAGGTTTTGCGAGGTGAAGTGCAAAAAGATTGAGGAGCAGAGACCTCTTGAAAGGGAACTGAACTTTTCTCCTTTTTCTACAATTTTTACTTTCCCCCCTTTTTATCACTTCTTAATTCATTTTGCTTCCGTCTCCAGTTCAGTCTCCCTGCCCACTTCACCCTCCAGCATGTTGCTCTTTGGGAGACCAGCAGCACAGTGCTGTAGTGAAATTGCTCGGCAGTGCAGAGACTGAATAAAAAAAGCCTGTTCCCTCCAGCATTTCTCCCAAAGAACACATTTCACTTCCTGCCACACTTCGTCTCTCCTCCACAACTCCTAACCTCTCCCCCTTCTCTCTCTGGCTGTATTTTCCTGTTAAAGGCCGAAATACTTGTTCATACACAAATGCCTCTGTACATAAAATGAGCTCAGACGCTCACTCACCTGCATACTCTAATTCCCAAACATGCAAACACAAGGTGCCTGAAATATAATATAATTTTTCATTCTTTCTGTCCTCCTCATTCTCTCACACAGATATCTCCCACACAGACTGACATACACACCTGTTTGGGCCTGTCTTATATGAAACCAATATGTACCCAAGACATGAAGAGCTAATGCTCTAAACTCATGTTTAAAGTTTAATGATTGACCTTGAAAGATTCAGATTTAGGCTATTAATATCATCAGCTCCTAACCCATCTCTCCAGTGTGTCCACAGGTCTGAGCAAAAAGTTATATGAGAGGGTAGACTGGGATGGGTGATAAAGCAGAGTTATTACTAAAAGTGGTACAAAAATGCAGGAAGAAGAAAGAAAGCTGCAGACTGATAAACAGATTGTCAGTGAGTTGCAGGGTGTAAAGGTGGAGACAGATGGAAAGGGCCTCTGCTGCCATGCTGCTCCCCTCAGGACATCCCATTCACTCCTTCATTAATGATGGGATGGATTTATGTGTTTGGCTCCAAATCCTCCAAGTTTTAGTGCTCAGGTCAATATGTTGTAGAGTTTTACAGCTTTTACGGCAGATTTTTTAGCTTCTACATTCTCTGCAGTTTTACCTCCATGCTGGCCACAGAATCAGAAAATGATGATTCATGTAAACTGAGCAATTGGGTTGCTCACTGGAGGGACAACACAACATAAAACTGCACATTTTAGAGTGGCCTTTTATTGTGGCCAGCCTAAGGCACACCTGTGCAATAATCATGCTGTCTAATCAGCATCTTGATATGCCACACCTGTGAGGTGGATGGATTATCTCAGCAAAGGAGAAGTGCTCACTAACACAGATTTAGACAAATTTGTGAACAATATTTGAGAGAAATAGGCCTTTTGTGTACATAGAAAAAGTCTTAGATCTTTGAGTTCAGCTCATGAAAAATGGGAGCAAAAACAAAAGTGTTGCGTTTATGTTTTTGTTCAGTGTAGAAACATAATGGGGTTGTTAATGGAAATAGAGATTCTGGATTATGTACAAAATAAGTTATGTTCCCTGTTACTTGCAAATTACCGTGAGGAAGCAATTATTATTATTATTTTTTCATTTTTGTACTGTGTTTGCATCTTTGTGTTTGTGTAAGACTGAACTGAAACAGATGACCTCATTAAACTTTTACAGGCACTCTGTTCACACTCTATAGGATGGAGGTGGATGGTATCATTTCCCACTTTACAGTCAGCATGGACACTTTCCTCTCAGGACAATGAGAGACTAAGGACATACTGGCTGTAGAGTTGCATAAGAATGAGCTGCAGGGTTCTTTGTGTGTGTGTGAGCGTGAGTGCTGCATGCACTTTCACACCCTTGTCACCTTGAGTTGCTTCATCTTTACTGCTCTTTGTAATTTACTCGTCAGCTGAAGTGTCGGTGCAGTAAAATAATGCATGCGTATGCCCGATATATGTTTGGTTTAGCTCAGCTTGTGCACGTGTCTATGTGAGTGTATGTGTGTTTGTGTGTCGTGACTGACTTTTTTCTTGATAGGACAGCTAAAGAGAGACAGCCTCTGTACATGGGGCGCCTGTAATCTGGTAATTGCCAGGGTAATGTGTTTAGTATAAGTTCCTTCTCCTCAGTCCACTGCGCTTCGATAGCCGCCATTGTTCAGAATTTGCAGTCATCTTTGAGGGAACTCTGCACAATCTTTCACAGGGTGTCACAGTGTGAGCTGTCAAAGGCTTTCTGGAAGTCGATGAAGTTGATGTATAATGGATTGTTCCACTCCAGGCATTGCTCAATGATCTCCCCATGTGCTGTTACCTTGGCGTTGTGGGGAGGCTCGTGTGCTTCCGTGGCAGCAGGTGTAAGATTTAGGGGGGAAAAAGCCAAAGAAAAGAAAAGAGACAGAATAGAGAGCAGGCCTGAGGTTGACAGACTGTCAAATGCAAAGTAGTTCTAAAATAGCAGACAAATCTTCCTTGAGATTTACTTGAAGATGTTTATTCAGTTCATACTTCTTTTCCGATATAGATTTAAAGATTAAACATCAGAGCTCCCTCTGCTCAGATCCTTATGTAATTACACTGTCACCGATTCACCGATTGTAACAGCACTGAAGAAAAACATAGAAATACATCATTTCATGCTGCTATTTCCTCAGAGAGTATGTCAGAAGGTAGAGAATAGCCTGACATTCACTCCTCTCGGGAACTGCTCCACATTAAGAGCAGAGATTGTTATTTTTAAATGTGACACACGTAAAGGACCGGGAGAGAAGGAAGTGAAGAAAAGATATAAGCCAGAATAGAAGGATGGACTGTAAAAAGGAAGGGAAGGAATCCAGAAAACATCAAAGTCTGAGAGATGGAGGAGAAAGGAAGAAAGATAGGATACAGAAAAGGAAGCCAGGAGATGGAAAAGGGAAGAATGAATGGAAAATAGAAAAGGAGCAGGAAAGATGGTGGAATCGAACAAATGAGAATGAAGGAAGGAGGGAGCGAAAAGTCAGAGCATTGAGCAGTCTATTTGAAGAGTTAAGCTTATAGCTCTCTTAAGCTGAGATGAGGTGTGTTAATGATCCACCCCTGGGTGTATCTGCAGATAAAGATGTCAGAGAGCAGGCCAAACCCCACACGGCCCTGAGGGACGCTGCTTCTGTAACAGCAGGAGCCCTAAAGGGACACCTGTAAACCCTCCTGACTCAAAGGACATCAGGCTGCTGAGACCCACAGGGGCCAAGGAGGATAAAGCTGCCATTTAGAGAGCTGCAGAGGGACGGAGAGAAAAAAGAAGGTGAAGAGACTCAGAAGTGAGTAATGAAAGAGAATAATGGAGGGAAGTGAGGGAAGGAGAGGCGAAAGAAGTGAAAGTAGAAGCTCAAGTGTGCAGATGATGATTCTCTGAATCTATTCTGCATTTCGTGTGAAGTCCTCCACTATCTCCAGCTCCCTTCTATCCTTCTGTGAGGAGACAGAAATAGAGAGTGAGGCTGTGATACTGGAGATACTGTGGCAGCTGGCTCGGCTTCACTGTCCCTGGCTTCTTGTTCCTGGCCACTGAAACCCCCTCCCACACTTAATTTAAACAGACGTGAGGATGAACAGAGTGAAGATGGAGCCAGCGAACACACACACACACACACACACACACACACACACACACACACACACACACAGCATCAGAGTCAAGCTGTCAGAAGTGAGGGCTAGCAGAGTGATGTGAGATGTTGTGACACTTTACCTCATTACATTTTCCCAGGCTGTTCTGAATGTTGCTGCAGCGCTGTCAACCAAAGACCTGTGTGAAACATACTGTGGCAACACACACACACACACACCTTACAAGGTGTGCACTACAAAGTCTGCTAAACTGCGACTGTTTGGATCTTTGCCTGCGCGGCTCTCAGTACATCGTGAAGGCTCCAAGATGTAATTGCATCTGGGGCGAGTGGTGAGGTAACACATCCCTGATCATCCCAACATCTTAGCAAAGTGAAAGGGATGAGCATCTTCTCTGTTTCCAGCAGACAGCAGGATGAAGGACTTTTCTCCAGACGCTGGAGCCTCTGATGGTTGATCAGCGTCACACTAAGCTCTCAGGAGAGCAGCACAGAGCCTTGGGCTGAACCAGAGCTGCTGTGTTGTCTGTCTGCTTCCTCTCCCTGCTGATCCTGATCCCTTTGTAATCCACCCGCACCCAAACACAGCTGAAGGCCTGAGACTGCATTCTGCAAACACACCTGCACATGGAGACACATGCTCAGAGAGACACAAACCCAACTCACATGTCCATTCAGACAAACACACACTCCCAGATGCTAACAAATACACAGAGTATTTATGCAGATAAGAGCAGTCTGTATATTAGATGAAACATACTGTATGTACTTAATAAACTGGGAACATTACTGTCCTTAATGATGAAAATCGTAGTTGACAGAGATGTGATGTTAGTGATGTTTTTGATCAGATCACTTGATCTTCACCAGCAAAGAGTTCTCACAGCTGTGGATTGTAGACGTTCGATTTTAATTGAACGTTGACACTAAACCATTTGACAAGACTGTCTTCCCACAAGGTCCATTTAGTAGCTTGAAGAATATATAAGCCACTTAGCATGTCTCAACATAGATTGATTTTGCCTCTGAATGGAAGAAAATTCGATTTAATGATCCTTTTTTAACATATCTCTGAGATTAAAAGGAGCCTGAGGAGACTTATTTCACTCAGATAGTATCCAGGGATATAATAATCCCATCATAATTCTATATTACCTGCATAATAAAACTGTTAAAGAGCTTTACACCCCCTCTTTTAAGTCAGTCATTTAGACTCCAAAGTCTACGTTATGCAACCAAAGAATTTTAAGTGCATAAAGTATGTAAGGTATTAACAGTAAAAAGCTTTAAATTGAGCACCTGTTAAACTTTGTTCTCAAATCTCCCCTGCTGAGCTGCTCCAACATCTTTTTTTCTGTTAATCTTCTGACAAATCAGAAATCCTTTCACACACAGAGAACTCCTGTATTTGGTTTTAAGCTGCCAAAGGGGAAGGATGGATGAAGGTAGCAGTACATGTGCTCTTTGCTGCTACATTTTCCTTGATGTTCACCAGCAGGTAAATGTGTCTGCTTTATGTCAGGCAGGTGACAAACAGTGGGGTTCCAGACATTTCAGTCAATGGGAGTGAACCTTAAATATTAAAGAGGCCGGCACTAAAAGCCTCAAAGACAGTTCAATCAGGAGAGAACAGTACATGAAGTAAGCAAGAACATTTATTTTACAATGGTGATGTGGCAATGAATCATGGTCAGAAGTCTTTGGCACTTGGACTCTACGGGGAGATATGGTGATCGAAGGGTGTCGGCCCTGAGCGGCCGCAAGATATATCCCCCACGGAGCCTGGACACTAGTGGTGGAGGTGTTGGCTGATTAGAAGATGAGCTGATGATGAAGACTGGACAGTGATGGGGAGGTGGAGGGTCGCACATAAGGACGGCATGAATGAACTGGAGGGAGAGAAAAGCCATACTTAAAAAGACAACAACAATATGATAGGCTACCGATGACCGTGTGCTGCAGTGCAGGAAAATAAGAGTGAGCATGCACGAGGGGAGTGTGAGCAGAATGGCATGAGATATAAAGTGCCCAACTGTCAATCAGTCATCACATTCATTACCGTTGGCTATGCCACTGGGAGCAATTTGGGGTTCAGTGTCTCACCCAAGGACACTTGGGGATCGAGCCTCCGACCTTCCGATTCACAGACGCCCCAGGACCAAGCATTCCTGCGCATACTAAAACATGCATACATAAAGTTTATGCTTGCAGATGTGGTTATCCATTCTGCAAATGCACACAATGTGCTGAACCAACACTAACAAGAATGAAAACAGTGTGGATTAAAAATTCCTGCACTGTTCACTCATACAGGCACAGACATTCACATAAACACAGAAATATCTATTGTATGCATATACTCATTAATGCTGCTGTACACACACCAGAATTAATAGTTATTGACACAACACAGCCCATTGAGGGGGCCTGCTGTCTGGCAAAAAGGCGATTCAAAAGAAAGGTATCCATCTCTGTAGAAGGGCACAGAAATGTCAAAGCCCCTCAGCTAGCTAAAGGAAGTCAATCATCCAGAGTCTCACACCATGAAAGATGACAAACACAAAACCTTTGTGTGTCAAACATTTCCATTTCAAAGACACCGTTTTACAGGATGTCACGTCTCTTTATTCAACGTGAGCAATTAGGAGAATGTAGAAAGAGAGCAGATCTGATTCTGCTGCTGGTTGATGAGGCTGCAGACCTGCACACACTGTGTTTGTTAGACTATGTTCTTCTGTGTGTCACAAGACTCATGACTGATTGGGAGTATTCCTGCATGAATTTGCATTTTCTTCCCTGTAGCTGACAAAATCTCCCTGTGTCACATTAACATTGTCCCTTGTTGCCCTCCATAGCACCCTGTGAGATGTGGAGTCTCTGGGTGGCATTTACTGGTTTAAAGGTTCTCTGTGTAATTGATCAGACTGATGTTTGAACTGTTGGTCTGGTTAGTCTTCAAAGACAAATGTGCTTTTCCTGCTCTGTAAGGACAAACTGACTTTCAAATGCCTGCGTCTGCCACCAACAGAGGAGAATGGATTATTCCAATGCATAATGAGATTTAGTTTATTCACCTAAAATCCTCTGCTTGTGTTTTCTTGCATCATGAATGTGATACATGTATTCACAGAAACAGTGTAAATGTGGGCACAATTGTCTTCAACACTTGTTATCCTTCGACTTTGTCCTTCATTCTTGTTCAATGTTTAGTTATTTTCTCATTATTGCTTTTCCTTCTTTTTTTTGTCTGTTTAACATTTTTCATCGTTGCTGTCCTCTTCATCTTCTCACTTAATTAAACTGTTTGACGAGGTTATTCGCAATTTCCCGAACCAATTATGTCTGAGACGTTTGCAGAAGCAGGACTCTCACTCCTTCAGATGTTGAATAACTCTGAAAAACACAATTTAAAAGTCAGATGTGGAATTAAATTCCTGCTTTTTGCTTTTTAACATCATTATGTTGACAGACAAAAGGCTGCAATCTTGATCCTCTCAATATGTGTTTAGTTTTGACATTTAAAATTCTCCCTCTACCGCACTCCAGCTTCATAAGAAACACCTAAAAACAAAAAACAGCAATCTCTTAGAGGACGTTGCTGCTATTTTTGTTTCAAAGCCAACAAATGCCACATAACAAATATCTCAAATGCTTCTTGCTTTGACATTTGTTTTATTTGATGTTGTGGCTATGTATGAGGGTTTGGAGGAGAGACTAGGACATTTAAAAATCATTCACGGCTACACGATCAGAAAGAGGACCAAGAGAAGTCTGGATTTAGTTAAATTTTGTCTGAGGCCCTGACTAATCATCTCATCATACTTCATGCTGCTCAACTCACCTTATTATCAGGAATCTGTCATGTGAGAATCAACAGCATTAATCTAAGGGGCTGCACTTTGATGTTGTCAGTTGTGTCCAATGTGTGAGTTTATCTATCCATAAAACTCTCAGGATTCTCAGGATATTTACTAGAAGTCATTTTGAGTGAAACTTCTTTTATCCGGAGAGGACGCTTTTTAAATGTTCAGGAAAATCAACCAGCTATTAGTCCAGATCCTGCCTCATTATTTCAGCACAGGATGTTCTCTACTTCATCATTACAACTAAAATAGACTCTTTATATTGCCTAGTTTGTAATGTTATTATCATGTGGAGTTGACAGGTGGTCCTATTAAAAAACATGTTCTACTTAATAATACAGGATGGTAGCAGAAAGTTACAGTAAGGAATATTCCTTTACTTGTTACCATGCAGAACTTTTTATGGCCTAGTAATTCGACCACTGAAATAATACCCCATGTTTTAATGCATACGAGTCCTCTGCTGAAACATCGATTCTTCTCTTCCAGCCTTTATTACCATCAGAGTGGACTCTCTCTCTCTCTCTCTGCTGGACTCCTTCCCCTGCCTGATTAAACCCACAAGAACTCACAGCCATGAAATTACTGAGTGCAGTTTGACGTCTCAATTATAAAATGGTGAACGAGCGGTTTACTTTTTATTTAGCCTCAACATTCACAAACACTGTGGCTAAGGCGAGAATTGAAAGTATAAATCTCACTCAAGAAGATAAAGACCCTCCAGAGGAGACAAAGTCATAGAGGGGACAGAAGGACAACAGTCTTTCGGGGACGATGAGCAGGATGTGTAGTTGACCTTGGGCTGGGCGTAGCTCTGGTCAGGTACACAGATAAGAGAAATCTTATCTGTTGTATTGAAGTGACAACAGAAAAGGGGAATGGAGACAGGCTGACCCAGGACCTTCTCCTACCTGATGTTTACTGTTGGCTCTGTGTATATCTGTGTCTCTCTGTCTCTTTCTCTGTCCCTTTTTTTAATTATTCACACCCTGGTTTCGACACATACCTGCATTTAGCCTCCAGATATTCTGTCAACCAACACCAGCCCTGGTTTGCTCTCTCACTATCCTCCCTCTCCATTTCCCCATCCTCCATCCTCACACAGGCCAGCTATCCTCGAATACACACAGAGGCATCAAGAGCAGCTGACAGATTTTTTCCTGAAATAAATTCTACATTGTTTCAACCACATTTAAATCTCAGTTTCATGATTGTATCTCCTTTGCCATTTTGTAAAACCACATAAACTTTAACATTCTCTTCCTGTCTCTCCTGATGTATGAATGATGTGGACTCAGAGAAAAGCTTATAGTGCAGCTTGAATGTTTGCTTCACCCAGCAGTTTCACCTGTTTATTCCTCCATCCATTTCTGTGCCAGCAGATAAGTGGAGCTCTGCTCTCCTCCACTCCTCGGAGACCGTGCTAGAGCTCGGGCCTGATTCTGTTGTACGGGGGAGTGAGCCAGAGAGCCATGGACACACACACGCACGCACACACACACACACACACACACACACACACACACACACACACACACACACACACACACACACACACTGCCACCTGCTTGAGTGTGAGGCTCTCTCATTAGTCCAGTTGGGCAGAGTGGACAGTGAGTGGAGTTTGAGTGTGAAGGCTCGCTGCGCTCTGGCCCTCATCGCTCTGTTGGAGTCGAGGTCAGGAAGGTCAACACTGATAGACAGTCAAATCTTGATAATTCTGTCAGGAGGCAGAGAGATAGCAGCTCAGCTTGAAGAGGTAAAGCTGTCTCTCTCTTTCATTTGATTTCTGCATGGACAACATTAAACTACCAGTAGCACCAGACATTATATTATTTGTTTTCATTTACAAATAAAGACACTTCCATCACAAACTGGAGCATAAAATAAACCAAAAATACGGGAAATAAAGGTTTTGACACTCCAGACCCCCCAACATACAAACACACACTATATTTCCTTACCAATCTTGAACTATTCATTATTATTATTATTGTTAAATTATTAATTTAAAAATATTAATTATTATTATTAGAGCTCTGTGTAAAAGTTATAAGTGTTGTTGTAAAAATTATTTAGCCTAATTCTATTTTCTTTATTTGATTAGACAGGCGTTCAAAATGTATAAATGTATGGTACTGAATCGTAACGCAGGTCAGACATAATGATGCTCCGGACCTTTGCTTGAGAAAAGAAATCTCTAACTGGACCTCTTTCAAGTTTAATTGAGTACCCCTGCTACAAGGTTACCAGTGCCTTATCTATCTGAATTTGAGATTCTGTGAGTTTCTCTTCTCACAATTTCTACCTCTGCTATCTCTCCCCATCACAATTCATTACAACTTTCTAACTGGCAATAACTTACTTATTATAAGTGTTAATATTTTTTCACATTTGATATATTTTAATTAAATTAATTAAAATATAAACACATATTAATAAACACTATATTACTGTTAAGCTTTTACAAAATTGGTATACACTTTAAAGTCAAGTTAATTCCATAGACTTGAAAACACAGAAATATTTAACATTTGTCAGACTTCTGACCTGGTAAATTTCCAAATTTATATTTTATTGTCAGACAATTGTGCATCGTTAAATATTTCACTATATCATTATTGACATACACTTAAACCATTGGAGTTAAAGCCCATATTTATTAAAGAAAAAAACTAGTTGTTCCTGATCTCTGTTGCTGAGGAGCCCTGTTGGTTTGTACCTAAAGGTTTGATTGGATTGCAGATTTCTTCACACAACAGTTTCTGTTAACTTGAAGTATAAATAACTGTAAAAGTAAAACTGCTTCATACATTACAATTATACACATTATGCAGGTACATTCACATTTAACTACAAACAGAGTGAAAGTACTCCACTATAAAAAAAAAATAACATTGTATTCATTGTCTCAATCTGTAGTTCATTTATCTAATAAATACATATAACTTCAATAGTTTTAAGACTGAAAGACTGCAAAACTTTTTTCTCTAACTTCTAAATCTTTAGGAGTATTGAAGTACTAAAAGCAGACAGGTTCCTGCAAAATAAGCAGTAGTCTTGTGTATTGTGTGTCATATCTAACTTGTGCACATTAAATATAACGATGCCAAGGAAGGGTAAGAAGTCTCAGGCAGCAAGTCAGTGCTGGCAGAGGTCAAATGAGATTCACTGTGCACCAAGTGGACAGGCAGAACGTGATGATCCTCACAGCAGTGGAGAGGTAGAGAGTTCTGCAGCAGCTGATCCTGAGAGTGTGAAACAGGTCAAAGGTCATCATGTGCACCACAGGTATCTTTTGCAGACATTATAAAGAGGAGACACCACAGTGATGATCCATATGTGGCAGGCCTGTCACATTCTCAGCAGGTAACATCAGAGGTCAAAGTGATAAGCCATGTGTACCACAGGTTTCTTATGCAGATGTTGTAAAGAGGGGACATCACAGTAATGATCCATGTGTACCAGGCCCGTCTCATGCAGACAGTGTAAACACTGGAGGTCAACGAGTTAAACCCTGTGGTGTTTCATGATGTGAACACAGTCAACCTGAGTGATGCTATCCCCGTCACAGAGAATCAGACCACAACTCACCCTGTATCAACCGCTCTGTTGGATGATGCTCCTCGAAATAAGTCAAACATAAGTCCTCCAAAGATGAACACTGATGTCAGGCTTTCAGGCAGAAGCAAAAAGAGTTCATGAACAACTGTTACAGGAACAATGCTGTTTTCAGGAAGAGATTCAATTAGTACAGAAAAAAGGAGAGGCAGCGAGATCCTCCCAGTGGCATTGGCAGGTAGTGGCAATCTGTGGCACTCTGCGGCAACCTGTGGCCTGTCCGTGGAATTTCCTGGCACCGCTTGGCAGTTCAGAAACGCCTCCCTTGACTCGCTGCCAATAAGGGCGGGGCCACATTTCCTGGGACAACCCAATGGTCCGTGTTGTTGTTACGACAGTCACTCTGCTTCCAGGTGATTGTTTAGCAGTATGTTCTTCTTTTTAGTGCTATTTCTGTTTACTTAACCACTTCTGCCATGGAGTCATGATGAATACAAAATAAAAAAATATAAGGGAAAAATCAGATATTGTACATATTGTACTATTCTTATTCTTATATTTAATATTTAATATTTCCCTGTGTTTATATTATTCTTATTTTCTATATTTCCCGTTGTGGGACTATTAAAGGAAATCTTATCTTATCTTATCTTAAGCAGCAACAGAGTGACAATGGACACTGACAGTGTTGGAAATATTACAATATCTAATATGAAATACAATTGTGTAAATATCTTTACATTACAGTTGCTACGCAGTGCCAAAGCCTGCCACAAGGTGACAGGGTGTCTTTGCAACAGCTGGACTGACAGAATGTAACAATAGCATAAAGGGTACTTTTAACACAGGCTAAATTACAATATCTAATATGAAATACAATTTGAGCTAAATTTTGCCAAATCTTCCTCACCTTTTTAATCTTTTTCACATTTCTGCATTTTCAACAATGTTTTGCATTTTCAGCAGAGTTTTGCAATTGCATTTCAGCTTTCAGCATTCCCACGCATTTTCTGCAGGAAATGCAATTTTTCTAGTCAAATATAGGCCCCAAAAGTTGCTGTTGTATTTATAGACCTATCATATTCAACTGGATACTTTGAAACGCAGACATTGTTACACGTGGATGATTCTCTACTGATTTAGGTCCGGCATTTAGAGGAAATGAACTCGCCTTGCATCATCTTGATTGTAAGATTCATTGCCATTCACTTTGACTAGGCTTACTGGATTTCTCAAAAAACAGGCTACCAGAAATAATAAAGAATTAAAGACGCAAGCGGCGATGAACAGTTTCTGTTCACCAGTAGGTGGTGCTATCAGCATCACCCAAATTCCTATTTAGATCTGTTGAGGCCGAGACTGTCATCATGTATGTGAAATTAGAAGCTGATTGAACATTGTATATGAGAGTTGATACAGGCCCTTAATTACCACTCCGGGCATTTTCAGCTAAAACGCCTAGAAAAAGCATTGAAAAAGTAAATAAAGGTCTGTTTTTGAATCACTTGGGGTACATGCATGTGTTTTGGCTTGTTTGAAAGGTAAGACTCTGAATTTCCTCCTCAAACAGTCAGAATCACTGTCAGTGCTACTGGCATTGAGTTATTTAATTTGGAACAACACAGAAATTTGACATTTTTATTGTCGCCTGAATTTGTCTTTGCAAATAAAAGCCTGCAGAGGATCACACTGACAGGTATGACCTGGAAAACAACATAGGGCCCTAGCAAAAGTTGTAAACTTGTCTCAGTCCAAAGTAGATAAGAATAACACAAAAAATTAATTTGTTTACGGCTGTTTTTCTAAAGGTTGGTCCATGCGTTTCCAAAATGGACCACTTGGAGACTCCAAAGGACCCATGCTAACCAAGGCCACATACTGAGGATAAAATGACTATAACTTTTGAATGCTTCAAGCTACAGACATGGTTCAGGACTCTAATGAAAGGTGACACTTAGAGGTACCCTATCCCATATTCATATTCATATTCATATCCCAGATTCACTGTCAGTACTTCTGACACAGAACTATTGAAGCATAAACAACTTTTTAGTGCACTTTTATCCTTTTGAAACTAAACTTGTGCATATAAAAGAGTCAAAACAAGTGGTAGATGGGAAAAAAAAAAAAGTTTATATAAAAAGTAGCACACAGAAAACTATTTACATATCTACATGCACACACATGTACACATCTATTTATAAAATCAACTTTTTACAGGTCCTTGGTAACGTCATTATAACAGCCCCCCACTAGCCCCCCTCCTCTGTATGCAAATTCACAGCCTGTTGGCAACATGGCAGCCATTAGAACAGTCAGAGCGAGATCAAAGCACAACGGCACGTCCCAGGACGAGCACTTTACTGGCGTCTTTGCATGACACTGCGTGCACTTCAGCCGACAAAACGCATTCGTAACTCAAACTAAGGCTTATTTATGTAATAATATACAGTTATATATGTTATATTACACACACAAACACCTGCAGGTCAGCAGACGCACAGGGAAAACACACGGGAAAGCGATCGACAAAATGTGCATTCATAACTCTAAATAAGGGTTATTTATTTATAAATATAAAGTAATATAAATATATATGTGTAAGTAATACAATATAATCATTACTTTGAGGGGTCCACAGTCCAAAACAACAGCTCTAAGACGGGTCTCTCTGTTTACGCACCTAATGCGCACAGACGCAGCCAGCTCAGCCTCATCACTTTTCCCTTTACGCTCCCCCCTCCTTGGCTTGCATCTACAGTTACCCAGACACATCATATATTGCCGTGTTCAGAATTTCATTGGCTTTCAGCTGATGTCAATCACACTTTGTTCGGTTGCATTTGGCCGGCTCTGCCTTCAGTCAAAGAGGAACAGGCACCTTCCTTCAACGCCGACTCTCGTTGGCTACTGTAAGCTGAGAATCAGTAATGGAAGCTCCTATTGGTTCAAATAAGACCTCTATAGAACGGTAAGAAGCTTGCCTCCATTTTGATATCGGAACGGAGCGGTATATGAATTTATTACAGTAAATACACGGGGAAATGAGGCATTTCTGATGGCCGATTAGTAACGACGAACGGCGATCTATGAATACTTATTGATGGAATAATGCTTTTGGACTAAATACTTTACTGGATTATATCATCTGGACCTTTAGCAATGTACCAGGAGTGAATTTATGAAAAAAATATGCATCAGTGGAATACAGTGAGCCTTCATTGGTGAGTAACGTCAATTTAGTAATTGTTTGTTTATGTATTGTTGGTGTTAATTGCACCCGCTGTGGTGATTGGATCTTTTAATGGTTTATATCAATAGAATCTTGAGAATCTTAGCTTTCTAACGTAGTGACACACGAGTGACAACATAAAGTAAGCATCGTAGCAGATATGCAAATGTTGCAGTGATCGCCATGACGGCCCGCCGGCGGGCCGTAGAGTGGTAAGAGGCTACCAGGGGCGGTATGACTATGAGTGACTAAAGACATGAAGATCTGTTTAAGTGGTTCCACTGATAAACACATGTAAGATTTTGATGAGATTAAAAAAAGCAGATGAGAATTAAAAGAACTTGCTGTGCTATGGTGAACAATGTGTCGCCATGGATATAGCGTATTATATAGACATAGCTTTATTCAAAATGTAAGCTGACCAAAAGTGTTATATCTTTTACAGGCATTTTATACCAACCTCATGTTTGCCAAGAAGCAGTCATCCATCATCTAGGATTTTGCCAGCACAACAGTGTTTCAAGGAGAAATGTTTTCTGAAGCAGCGTGTTAAACAGTAGTTACTGTTCACCCTGTCAAACACTGGCAAGCTTAAAAATGAACTCTCTCCCTCTCTGAGAACATCTGAGTTCAAAGTTATAAGCAGAACAGTGTGCATCTACCAGTTTTTGATGGACAATCATGGAAGAGTGAGTCTTCAACATCGCCACACAGGACAGTAGCTCAATGTGAGAGATTGCATTTTGTAAAGTGATTAATACATTTTATACAGTTGTTTCTTTGGCTGTAGTGACAGCTTAAAAGCATTATATGCATATTAGCAGACATTAGAGCTGCAGTGGACATCAGAAATTCAACTAGACAATTCCCCGTTGGGAAATCGCGAGAGTGGGCTGTGCTGCGCTGCATGTCTGTGTGCGCGTGTGAACCCCACACACATTGATAATATGATTTGATTTTTTGAATTGGATTTTTGAAAAAGAAAGTTTCATTTTTTTCACACAGCCCCATTCATTGTCAATGAGGATTGCCAATGCTATGATACTATACTACAATGCAATGCTACAATGTATTCATTTCACCACCTACCATTCATATTTTTTAAAAACTATTATTTGGTATTTGTTACAAACTAAAACTAAACTTGGAACATAAATAAACAGGCATACACCGTCATTTTGTAACAGATAACATTTATTTTTTTTCAAAAAAAAAAACAAGCAGAGGAGGCCTTCTTCCTGGAGTGAAAAAAAGTGAAAGTTGCAAATTTCAGGAAATCTGACTTCCCTTATTGTTGCAGCAGTCCTCTGGAGGTCTTCTTGCTGCTGTCTGTATAAATGTTGGCAGATTTAAAAGACATAAATTAGTAACAGATTTCAAAGACTGAAGTGAAAGTTGAGAATTTAACGAAATCTCACTTCCCTTATTTGTTAAAGATGTACGGATGTTAGCACAGTTAGCGCAGTTAGCTTTTCGCTCCGGTTAGCGTTTCTCTATAGAAAACGCAAAGTCACCGCTGTTGACTTACAGCGCGGCCTAATGCTTTATATACCAGAGCCGAGTAGCGCCGTTAGCTCGTCTTAATATTGTTGTATTGACACAGACTGACGTTACTGTTAGCTAGACAGACACATTCTGTACTTATGGATAGCCTATAGCTTTGCTAACCCCTGTCGGCCCGGAGCTACTGGGCTCCGACTAGCCAAGCTAACTGCTAACGCTCCGTTAGCGTTAGCTCGGCTACTCGCTAATCCGGACCCAAGTACCTCCGGATTAATGTTGCTGAAAGAGACCGACCATAAACAAGTACATTCATTTTTCCGAAACCATGAGTAATCGTGATCATGGGAGAGATAGTAATGTCTAGCTTCAATAAAATCCACTTTTATTAACGATTTCAGTATGCTAATGTCGAACATGACCGGTACTTAACTACGAGTAGGTCAAAGGGGATCGATCAGCGCGGAGCAGAAGGTTATATCATGGCAGAAAAAACCACACACACACAACTGTCCAATCAGAGTCCTCCTGTGTTGTCTGTCATCTGTATCCGAGGTGATTTGTCAAATGAGATGGCTGATATCTGTGCACTTGACACAGACGCCGGACGATCATACTCTGCTGCATTTCATCATTTATATTTATTTTTATGAATGTACAATACATTAAAAAATATATATACATATATATATATATATATATACATATACAAATACATTAAAAAAACATCAATGTTAATTAGAACACTTAATTAATAGTAATATTAATTGATTAACATTGAATTATTATATTATATATTATTAAATACATAACATAAAACAATATATGTTTTATTTATTTTTTCTTATATTAATATATTATTTATATTATATCAGCTGATGGAGTATGAAGAGATATTACAGTGAGAATGAGTCAAATACTCAATTTTGTCAGACTGAGAAATTCAATTAATCTCGATATATTGATGATTGGAAACATTTAAATATTTCAATGGAGTTCCTGGCTTGAATGAATGAAAAGATAATCATTAAATATAGTTTAAGTGTTTAGAAATATTCTCTCTGTCTGTGTGTGTCTGTGTGTGTCTGTCGTCTGTCTGTCTGTCTGTCTTGTGTGTGTCTCTGTGCATGTGTGTCTGTGTGTGTCTGTCGTCTGTCTGTCTGTCTGTGTGATTGACATTGGAGTGAATGGAGAAGTTGAGCGCTACTCTTGTCGGTTACGGGCAGATAAATCAAAAACCATAAGTCCTACTGATAAAGTAGACAGATTGGGAGAAAGAAGACAAGTGTGGCTACAACTTTGTGAAAAATCACAGTTCTACTGTGTAATTTGTGGATGGGGTCGTCAGAGAAAGAGAGAATTTCTGAGAGGTTTTTTTGAGTCTCTCCACTCTGTCAGTTGGCTCTGCACGAACATTCCGCAATACACACCCATTACAAATCCTGAATTTTTCCAAAATAACTCACCATCTTTAAAGGGTCACCGTTCAAAAACGAAACATCGTAGGAAATTCAAATACAACTTAAATAGACAAGACCCGTGCCTACATTTTAAAGTTTGAATGGTGTTTCTAGGTGAACGTAGGCCAGAGCAGGAGATGTTTGAAAAACGTCGCAGATTTGCGAGTTTTTTGTACCTCGTCCCATTCATTCCAGATGGGAAATTTGTCGCAGTTTTTCGCGTCTTATGACGCGAAAAATTAATATTCTGGAGATAAAAATAATAGCACACCGAGTCCGACCGAGCCGCACGTTTTGATATATTTTTTGTTTGTGTGCGCTCAAAGCTGCGGGGCAAGAAAACGGACGAAAAACAGAGGGAAGAATAATAAAAAGAGGCCCGGGGAATAACAATAGTGGGCTGTGCGAAGCACAGCCCACAATGGACACCTATAGCTTTGCACCTGTTTTTAACTCGCTCCTATTACCACATTTTAGAAGCTAGGACCACAAAAACTTATGTCTGTGTTCTTTAAGGCCTTTCTGGCTTGATGGTGAAGAAATTTTGCCGATATCATGTTTGGTTTTGAAGAAATGGCAGTAGTTTGACGTCCTAAATGTGAGCCAGAAATCACGCTCAGATCAGCTGTCACAGACACCAGCTGTGGTCGTTGCTAGGGCTTTCCGACAACCATCACCGCGGCAACCGAGATCAACTGGGCCAACAGAGACACACTACTCAAAAAAACTCTCAGAAATTCTCTCTTTCCGTGACGACCCCAGCCACAAATTACACAGTAGAACAGTGATTTTTCACAAAGTTGTAGCCACACTTGTCTTCTTTCTCCCAATCTGTCTACTTTATCAGTAGGACTTATGGTTTTTGATTTATCTGCCCGTAACCGACAAGAGTAGCGCTCAACTGCTCCATTCACTCCAATGTAAATCACACAGACAGACAGACAGACGACAGACACACACAGACACACATGCACAGAGACACACACAAGACAGACAGACAGACAGACGACAGACACACACAGACACACACAGACAGAGAGAATATTTCTAAACACTTAAACTATATTTAATGATTATCTTTTCATTCATTCAAGCCAGGAACTCCATTGAAATATTTAAATGTTTCCAATCATCAATATATCGAGATTAATTGAATTTCTCAGTCTGACAAAATTGAGTATTTGACTCATTCTCACTGTAATATCTCTTCATACTCCATCAGCTGATATAATATAAATAATATATTAATATAAGAAAAAATAAATAAAACATATATTGTTTTATGTTATGTATTTAATAATATATAATATAATAATTCAATGTTAATCAATTAATATTACTATTAATTAAGTGTTCTAATTAACATTGATGTTTTTTTAATGTATTTGTATATGTATATATATATATATATATGTATATGTATTTTTTAATGTATTGTACATTCATAAAAATAAATATAAATGATGAAATGCAGCAGAGTATGATCGTCCGGCGTCTGTGTCAAGTGCACAGATATCAGCCATCTCATTTGACAAATCACCTCGGATACAGATGACAGACAACACAGGAGGACTCTGATTGGACAGTTGTGTGTGTGTGGTTTTTTCTGCCATGATATAACCTTCTGCTCCGCGCTGATCGATCCCCTTTGACCTACTCGTAGTTAAGTACCGGTCATGTTCGACATTAGCATACTGAAATCGTTAATAAAAGTGGATTTTATTGAAGCTAGACATAACTATCTCTCCCATGATCACGATTACTCATGATTTGGGAAAAATGAATGTACTTGTTTATGGTCGGTCTGTTTCAGCAACATTAATCCGGAGGTACTTGGGTCCGGATTAGCGAGTAGCCGAGCTAACGCTAACGGAGCGTTAGCAGTTAGCTTGGCTAGTCGGAGCCCAGTAGCTCCAGGCAAACAGGGGTTAGCAAAGCTATAGGCTATCCATAAGTACAGAATGTGTCTGTCTAGCTAACAGTAACGTCAGTCTGTGTCAATACAACAATATTAAGACGAGCTAACGGCGCTACTCGGCTCTGGTATATAAAGCATTAGGCCGCGCTGTAAGTCAACAGCGGTGACTTTGCGTTTTCTATAGAGAAACGCTAACCGGAGCGAAAAGCTAACTGCGCTAACTGTGCTAACATCCGTACATCTTTAACAAAAGTGAGCTTATTGAAGCTAGACATTACTGTGTTGTGATTTTGGTTAGACTGATTGTTATGGTCGATCTGTTTCTATATAAGAACACTGAACTAAAAGCTAAAACATTAGGCCGAGCTAGATGCTAACGGCGCGAACCCTGGCCTTTGTTCTCTGTCATGCTTAGATCCGTAGCCTCTTACCACTGTGCAGCACGCCGGCGGGCCGTCATGGCGATCACTGCAACATTTGCATATCTGCTACGATGCTTACTTTATGTTGTCACTCGTGTGTCACTACGTTAGAAAGCTAAGATTCTCAAGATTCTATTGATATAAACCATTAAAAGATCCAATCACCACAGCGGGTGCAATTAACGCCAACAATGGCTGCGTCTGTGCGCATTAGGTGCGTAAACAGAGAGACCCGTCTTAGAGCTGTTGTTTTGGACTGTAGACCCCTCAAAGTAATGATTATATTGTATAACTTACACATATATATTTATATTACTTTATATTTATAAATAAATAACCCTTATTTAGAGTTATGAATGCGCATTTTGTCGATCGCTTTCCCGTGTGTTTTCCCTGTGCGTCTGCTGACCTGCAGGTGTTTGTGTGTGTAATATAACATATAACTGTATATTATTACATAAATAAGCCTTAGTTTGAGTTACGAATGCGTTTTGTCGGCTGAAGTGCACGCAGTGTCAAGCAAAGACGCCAGTAAAGTGCTCGTCCTGGGACGTGCCGTTGTGCTTTGATCTCGCTCTGACTGTTCTAATGGCTGCCATGTTGCCAACAGGCTGTGAATTTGCATACAGAGGAGGTGGGCTAGTGGGGGGCTGTTATAATGACGTTACCAAGGACCTGTAAAAAGTTGATTTTATAAATAGATGTGTACATGTGTGTGCATGTAGATATGTAAATAGTTTTCTGTGTGCTACTTTTTATATAAACTTTTTTTTTTTCCCATCTAGCACTTGTTTTGACTCTTTTATATGCACAAGTTTAGTTTCAAAAGGATAAAAGTGCACTAAAAAGTTGTTTATGCTTCAATAGTTCTGTGTCAGAAGTACTGACAGTGAATCTGGGATATGAATATGAATATGAATATGGGATAGGGTACCTCTAAGTGTCACCTTTCATTAGAGCCCTGAACCATGTCTGTAGCTTGAAGCATTCAAAAGTTATAGTCATTTTATCCTCAGTATGTGGCCTTGGTTAGCATGGGTCCTTTGGAGTCTCCAAGTGGTCCATTTTGGAAACGCATGGACCAACCTTTAGAAAAACAGCCGTAAACAAATTAATTTTTTGTGTTATTCTTATCTACTTTGGACTGAGACAAGTTTACAACTTTTGCTAGGGCCCTATGCTGTTTTCCAGGTCATACCTGTCAGTGTGATCCTCTGCAGGCTTTTTTTGCAAAGACAAATTCAGGCGACAATAAAAATGTCAAATTTCTGTGTTGTTCCAAATTAAATAACTCAATGCCAGTAGCACTGACAGTGATTCTGACTGTTTGAGGAGGAAATTCAGAGTCTTACCTTTCAAACAAGCCAAAACACATGCATGTACCCCAAGTGATTCAAAAACAGACCTTTATTTACTTTTTCAATGCTTTTTCTAGGCGTTTTAGCTGAAAATGCCCGGAGTGGTATTAACACAGGTTAGATTTTTAATAGGAGATATTACTCTCATGATTTTGGGATTAAAAAGTTTTTCTGTTTTTATACAAGAACATTAACACAAGCTGAAAGCTGTATTTTTTATCTACTTGTTTAGTTTGTGACTAGTATTTAATACTCCCTTCTGTCCACCGAAAAACACATTTCTCCTTTTCCGTGTTTGTTTGATTGTCTGTGATAAAATGTGATTAAATGTTTTATGTAGTTAGAAAAATATCATACTTAAATGTATTATACACTTTTACAACCTGCCTTGATTAAATAGAAAAGGAAGCATTTTCATACATGACTATTTTTGCTTTTGGGAATGAATGTCCATTCAGATGTTGATAAAATCTTGTACAGTTGATGAAGTTAATGTTATTTTTACTTGTGTAGTATATTTATTGTCTCATAGTAATTCTTTGTTTTGAGAATACTGTGTAGTATAACATTAATATAGTATTAATTATCATTTATAGTAATTATAATATAGAATTATTTAAAAAATACTGTGCCCAAAAACACACACATTATGACAAGTACAGATGTTTAACGTGTGTCTGTTATGCTATTAGCTTGTTGCTAACAATGACTCGTAACATTTGAGAGACACTTATCTTTTTATTGCATATTGTCTTAGATTAAAGGGTTCCTGTGCCACAGCTGAGAGTGACCATCAACTTCAATTGATTGCCCTCAACCTTTGGAGCAGAGCAGTATCACCCACACACACACACAATCACCACATCTTCATCAACCTTGACAGGTTAAGTTAGTAACATTTGAGAAGGATTTCTCTTGTTTTTTTCCTCCTGTGTCTCTTTGACTTCTGTCAGCAGGATGCCGAGGAAGTCGAGGCGGTCTGTGGCGTCGACGCAGCGCTGGAGGAAGCCTGACCTGGAGGAGCCGAGGTCTCCCCCTCCCCCCCTGGAGGTACTTACACAGTAGATAAGCTTCTGTGTCGCAGTGACAACTGTCTGCATGAAAATGGCTGTAGAAATGTTACACCTATTGCTTTCTCCTTTAATGCTTAGTTCTTCATGTCTGCCATGTCTTTGATGTTAATGTTTCATCAGACGGTGTCCCCCCCGGCCGGAGAGGAGCCTTCCAGAGGGTCGAGGACCAAGAGGACCAAGAGGACCAGGGAGACCCTCTGCTCCCGAGCGCCAGTCGGCAACGTATGCTCTCACCTCTCACACACACGCACACACACACACACACGCACACACACACACACACAATGAGACATTGTCTGAGGTTTAATGTGTTTGGAATGTTTGTACTGCCTTAAAATGTTATTATATTTTGTTTTAACTTGTTTGTCTTTATCTTATGCTTGTTGTTGTTATGATTTATCTGTCATCAGGTGGTTGGATCTTCACCCCCTGCCCAGGCTTTCTGGACCCCCGGTGATGCCGAAGTTCGTGCACGTAAGTATCCACCTGTTTTATCCTTGAATGAACAATAAATTAATTCATCATCAATATTAAACTTTTTAAACTGGTTTTCCTGTACTTTTTTACTGGTATAAACAAGTGATTGTTGATATTTCCTGGTAGGCTTTCCTTCATTAGTTTTACCTTTTATCTGTTTTGTCCTTTACTAAACAGGCCGCGGTACTGGTTACCGCCATCGGGTGCGGAGGTGGCCAACTTCCAAGCTCACTGGACGGAGCCACAAGTTGGTCATCCCGCCGGAGTCTCCTGACAAGAAGGTGCTATTATTGTCCAGTTTATGAAGGAAGTAATTGATCTTGAGAGGGATTAATGATTTTCATGCTAAAGAAATTTTCTTTGTTGTTGCAGTTTGTTCTGATTGTCGGGGACTCCCATCTCCGCGCCATCGTGGACGGGTTCGCTCCGATGCCAGAAGGAAAGTTTTCTTTTGGTATCATGTCGACCCCCGGGGCCCATGCCGCTCAGCTGCGGACTGAGGTCCTGCATGCCAATGTTTATCGGACCCCTGATGCTGTTTGTGTTCTTGCCCCTAGCAACAACCTGACGGCGAGCAGGACCGTGGACGAGGCAGCCGTCGACTTCGCCCGATTCCTCGCTGCTGTGAGGAGCCGCTGGCTGAAGGTAAGCATTTATTTATTTATGTCAGGCATAGACACCTTTTTTATTGAGACAGTGCATAGATTTTTGAAATGGGAAAGAGAGGGGGTGTGACATGCAGCAAAGGGATTCGAACCAGGGTCCGCTGCGTATGTGGCATGCGCTCCAACCACTCGAGTACCTGCGCACCCACGGTAAGCTTTTATTTCATGTCTCCCTTGTCCTGTATTCTTAGTAGTTTAACAACAATAGAAGTACTGCATTGACTACTCTAATAAGACTAATTGTATGAGCTTTTAAAAAATAATGTGTACTTAATGTGATGTGTGTGTGATTTTGAATGAAACTGTCAATTGGTGTTTTCTAAAATTTTGTTCTGTACAGGTCTTTGTGCTGGACTTCCCCCCCCGCCTGACCGAGGCTGAGGAGCACCAGAGGGCCCTTCGCCAGGAGTACCACCGCGTGGCGGCTCGTATGGGTACGTAAAACAATATCTTGTCAATAAAAACAAGAAAAAGAAATGTACTTAAAAATGTCTGTGATGAACATAAAGTCATAATACATGTGTGGATGTTGTAATGACTCACTTTTTTTCTTTTTTACATTTTAGGTCTGAGGTACTTCTCTGCGGAGGAGTACTTCCCCCGTACGCGCCTGGATCTGTGGAGCAGAGACGGCGTAAGTAGAACATCTATGTGTGATAGAAAAAGTCTAATTGTCTATAATTTCTTGTGTGTTAATATGAAACGGTCAACACGAGCTACGTTTTTTAAAGTTGAACTTTGTCTGTAAATGGATTTGTCATGTCTGCAGGTCCACCTGAGCGACCGTGAGGGGATGGGGATCCTCACCGAGCTGCTGTGGACCTCGACGGAGCAGTTCCTGGAGACACCACCTCCCCCTACCCCGGTGTCTCCTACTCCTTCACCGCCGCTTAGGAAGGTTTCTCCTAAGCTGGTTGTGAAGGGAGAGGTACGTGCTCCTCGGTCTCCTGACCCCTTCCAATGGAAGGTCGTTGGTCAGAGCCCCAAGGTTAGTACGTTTTTTTTTTAAATTCTATTATCACTTGTGTTTACATGTGTTTGTGTACATTATGGTGAACGGGTTCACAGTCGTAACTAAAAAGCAGCCATTTAATCAAATATGTGATGTGCTTTCCCAGTCGCAGGTTCCCGGTCCGGCCAGCGTGGCTCAGCAGCAGGTGACTCATTTTTCTCTTTTTTTTTCACAACAAGTTAACTGGTTAGTATTTAAACTTTGTATTTGACCAGACAAATATTCACGTGTCTTTTTTTCTCCTCTTTCACAGGAGAAGGAGTCCCTCCTCCCACTGAACCCAATGTGGTTCAGTAGCGCGTCCCTTCGTGCTATGGAGCAGGTCTCTCCTTCTCGGCTGTCTGACGTGGCGGACGTCCCGTCTCCTCCGACGCGCAAGAAGGTAAATGGTCTGACATCTCTTCTCAGCTGTATTATAAAGTTTCTCCGTGTTCCCTACAGTTACTGGTGCTATGTTTTTTATTTGACGGCGCAGGTGGCCTCCCCAGCGGCAGCCAGGCGTTGTAGGACCACGGAGAGACGCCCCCCTCGCAGCCAGTCTCCTGTGAACAACGTATGTTACACAACTGACACACAGTCAGTGTTTACAGTTGAAACGGTGTCTTCATGGAGACATAACCACATTGTCCACTCTGTCTGAATTTTAATATATTTGTTCTCGTCTGTCAACAGCTGGTTGGATCCCCTCCAGCCAGGCTGTCACGGAGACTGGAGGACGACGCCCCCTCCAGCCCGGTTCCTCGGTCCAGGAGCATGGACGGCTCACCCCCCCGCACCCAAACTTCAGTGACCAACGTATGTTACTCTCTGACACAACAGACACAATCTCACACAGAACATACACTGAGACGTGTGAAGTTTAACATGTTTGTTCTCATGTGTCAATAGCTGGTTGGATCCCCTCCAGTCAGGTTGTCCTGTAGTTTGGGTGATCCGGCGACCCCCCGCTGTTCACCGCTTGCCAAGGTAAATATTATTCCTATTGAATAAAGTTCATAATGTCATTAAAGTCTTCATTTTACTGAATTGTCGTTATTATTTGTTCTCAGGTGGCCAGGATGAAGACCCCTTCACCGGCTGGACCGTCCCAGATGCCTAAAGCTGCGGCCTGTCGCTCTCCTCACCCAGCGAAGGTATTTACTCCACAACTGACACACACAACGTTTACTGTAAAATCAGCTGTAACTACGTTACACTGGTTCATTTAACATCTCTGATACCATTATCTTTCTCTGCAGTTCACAAATGTCAGTGAGTAATTGAAATACATTTGGAAAACTTGCTGCGTTGTGTGTTGCCTCATGTCTAAATATTAACTGGTGTTATGACTTATCACAGACCGCCTGGTCACCCTCATCGACCTGCTGGCCCTGGATCATCGATGACGGACTCTCCCCCGCTCATTCCCCTTCCAAACAGGTAAGGACATTTACATTCGGGTTTATCGTGGGCTCAATAAAGTGTTTGTTCGAGGGGAAAGTGTGGTTTATTTTCAACTGAAATGCCAAAAAACTATTAAGGAAATGAAGGAGAGAATTAATTAATATATTTATGCAATGATTGTTAACAATAATAAAAGTAATAATGGTAATAAAAGTATGAACAAAATAACTGAACAACTAGTTTGACACGATTTTATCAATTGTTTAAAGATAAACACAAGTAACGGAACAGAGGTTTTCTGAAAATTATTATCTTGGTCAGTTAACATCTTGAAGTGTCAATCTGGTGAGTTTAAAATTTCAGTCATGTTCTTTTAACCCTTTTAATGGTAACAAAAACCCAAAACCAACCTTTTACGTCATGTGTAATAGGTGTGACACAAGTACTAGGGATGTATGAGAGTTAAAGGTTCTTTAAAGCCTCCTTCAAACTTTGGTCAAGATGACAAGGGGTGACAAAGGTTTATGATGTTCTCAAAACATTTAAATTTGAAATATGGAATAATCTGTGTTAATGTGGTCAAGTATGATTAGCATAATAATAATTTGTGTATGTCCAAGATGTCATCTTTTTATATATACATGTTCAATTGATCAGGAAAATTTGGTGGAAATGATATTGTATAATTAATTGGACAGTTGATAGTTATTAATTTAATTAAAGCTGCAGTAGGTAAAATGTTTTTAGTCACATTTCCTTAAACTGTCACTATGCTATGACTGTAGTATATGAAACGGTTAATTACTACAACTAATATTAATGTTAACTAGGCTTATGATTATGCTAATAAGTAATCATTTATGATAATGATTATAATTTATCTTATATTTCAGGTGCCGGTTAGTGCTGGTGTTAGTGCTGGTATTAGTGCTGGTATTAGGGCTAGTCATAGTCAGAGTGACATGAGGTACAGGAAGTTTTCCAGGAACCAGCAGTGTACCTGCATGTCCCTGACTTTTCTGGCTTATCAGAACGAGGGCTGTCAGTTCAACACTGCTGCCCTCGATAGAGTGCTGGCAAAGGGAGATTCTCTTTATGTAGGTGTAAAACGACAGCTGATCCGCAAAAAAACATTCTGCAGTGACCATCTCGCTGTGGAAGAACTTCCCAAACAAGTCCTGACTGACACAGAGGTGTGTAACGTCCACATGCCTGAAGTCAGGTGTGGACTTGTGAAAGCCAGTGAAGGCCAGGCTTGGTATCTGCCCCTGGCCACACAGTTAGAGTGTCTGTCAGGTGAAGTTAATTTGAATCATAGTTATTCCAGAGTGCATTGCAGTTTTCCGTGACCAATCAGGCAGGTATGGTGTGTTTGATTCACACTCAAGAAACGTGGTGGGCTTACCTCACCCCCGCGGAACTGCAATTATGAAGACCTTCTCTGAAATTAGTGACTTGGCTGACCACCTGCACAAACTCTTTGCGAATCGTGGACCTTCTGCCGGTTACGAGTTTGTGCCAGTGTCATTCGAAGCCATTGGTTCCAGAGAACGCCCTCAGGCATCTCCTGCACTCAATGGATCCAGGACAGCTCTCCCACCAGCAGCAGAGCGTGTCCTCAAGACGGCTCCTGCACCAGCAGCAGCAGAGCGTGTCCTCAAGACGGCTCCTGCACCAGCAGCAGCAGAGCGTGTCCTCAAGACAGCTCCTGCAGCACCAGCGAAAGACAATCCCACAAAGTTGCCAAAGGAACGGCGATGCGGCAAGCCGACAAAAAACACACATTACTGTCTGGTGAAGAACAAAGGAAAAAGTACAGCAGCCATCTGGAAGCACAAAGGAGAAGATATGCCCAAGACAGTCTCAATCGGAAACGGCGATCCTTCAGATCTTACCATGAAAACATAGAAGTTCAAGACAAGAAGAAGGAAGAAGTCGTCAAAAGATACAGAGAAGATGCCACGTTCCGCGCCAGACAGAAGAAAGTCATGAGAGATAGATACCAATCAGATACAGCGTTTCGGAGCAGACACAAATTTGGCATGTCTCAGAGATACAACACAGATCAAAGCTATAGCCAAAAGCTAAAGCAAAATTTCAATTTTAGATATCACAATGATCCGGAATTTCGACGTCGTTTTAATCAACGCTGCAACCAGCAGAGAAAAGCCAAATTGGCCACAAATACTGGCTTTAGTACGTTTTACAAGATGCAGAAAGCGCTTAGAATCAAAAATACAGAAAAATTGTGCCCCACCGCCCCCAGCCCCTGATAGATCCAGTGATGGAAATAGCCATAGCTGTCTTTCGCGAGTCAATTAGACATGGACCCACATACATTTGTACTGTGTGTCACAGAGCCTTGTTTCCTAATCAGGTCAAAGAATGCAAAAGACAAAAATATAGTGAGCACGCAAAAGTGGCAGCCGAATGCTTGACGCGAAAATATGTCCACTTTTGCGACTGCGAGTGCTCTACCCCTTGCTCTGTGCCACAAGAGAGACTGCATGAGTGGATATGCTACACCTGTGACGGCCACCTTTGCAGAGGACGCATACCACCCATGGCAGTCGCAAACAATTTGGAGTTGGCGCCCATCCCCACAGAATTGGCTGCACTTAATGTGCTTGAGAGGCAGCTGATTGCAAAAATCCTGCCGTTCGCAAAAATAGTTGCTCTGCCAAAAGGCCAACAGAGAGCAGTCCACGGAGCTGTTGTGTGCGTTCCATCAGAGGTGCAAGCGATCGTCAACAGTCTCCCAAGGCCCAGAGCAGAAGCGCAGCTGCTTCAAGTCAAATTGAAAAGACGCGTTAAATACAAAGGTTACCAGCACTTCTACACCGTCGATATGATGAATGTGCTGGCTGGCCTCGCGAAATTGAGAGACATGCATTCGGAATACAAAGACGTGTTTATCGATGAGACTGCCAATTTTGACTGTCTGCTCGAAGAAGAGGAGCCCATCGCAGCAGAAGAGGAGCCGCCCATCGCGGCAGAAGAGGAGGAGCCCGTCGGGGCAGAAGAGGAGGAGCCCGTCGGGGCAGAAGAGGAGCAGCCCGTCGGGGCAGAAGAGGAGCAGCCCATCGACCAAGAGTGGCTGGCTGGCTGGCTGGCAGAAGAGGACATTGATGTAGATTTGGAGGACATTTTTAGTATCCAAAATGAACCGGGACAGTTAGAGGCGGCCGAGGACGAACAGGAGGAGCTAAGACCAGGCCTCTCCCTGGACACTTGCATGCAGCCCCCCGACATTGCACAGGAAATCCTTTCGTATGGCGACGGAGTATTTAGTGTTGCGCCCGCTCAAGGCAACAAACCGGTTGGGTTTTTCACCATACCCAAGTTAGAGGCCATGGCTTTTCCTGTGCAATTTCCGACAGGAGAAAACACATTAGATACAGCTAGAAGCGTCTCCCTGTCCCCGAGTCTTTACTTCAATTGTAGGCTCTTTGCTGCAGATACGCGTTTTGCAAGTGACCAGAGTTATCTTTTCTTTGCGCAGTTTGTTACAGAGACTCACCTCGCGACGAATAGCATGTCTATACAAATGCGCAAAGGAAAGTCCAAAACCAGAGACGGCCGCCGAATCACCAACGTCATGCTCCAGGATAAGGACGAGGTAGAACGGCTGATTATGAGCCACGACGCGACCAGGTTCATGCAACCTCTTAGAGGCACTCCAGCCTATTGGAATAAAACGCTTAAAGATGTGCACGCGATGGTTCGTCAAATTGGAAAACCAACATTTTTTACCACGTTCTCTGCTGCTGAGATGAGATGGCCTGAGTTCATAGAGGTCATCAAAGCTCAGCAGGGTGAACAAGGGCAGTTTTCAGATTTGGATTGGAAAACAAAATGCGACATTCTGAGAAGCAACCCCGTCACAGTAATGCGCATGTTTGAAAAGAGAGTCGAAGCTCTCATGACGAACCTCATCCTCTCTCCTTCGCAACCGCTCGGCGAAGTAGATGATTATTTTTATCGCGTCGAGTTCCAAGCCAGGGGAAGCCCGCACATCCACATGCTGATTTGGATAAAAGATTCGCCAAAATTTGAAGACGCCTCCGATAGAGAAATCATGGAATTTATAGATCGGTACATTAGCTGCAAAATGCCCGACCCCGACACGGATCCGGAACTCCACAAAATAGTGTCAGAGGTTCAGGTGCACAGCAGGCGACATTCAAAGTCCTGTAAGAAGGGAAATGTAGCCTGCAGGTTCGGCTTTCCAAAACTACCGATGGATGAAACATTCATCACCAGGCCCCCCACAGTTAATTACTTCCAAAACGACGATGAAAGCGATGCAGACTTCGAAGCGAAAGTAGCGGAGCAGAAAAAGGCCCTCGCCGAAAAGCAACGATTGGCTAAACAAACGCTCCAACCAGTTAGAGATCTGCTTATGGATCCGGATGCTTTGTTCAGCAGTTTGACAGACTTGCTTTGCCGGTGCAACTTGACCTACGACGAATACATGACCGCCGCGCAGCGCCTGGCAAACAACCATGTCGTGATGCTGAGGCGCCATCCAAATGATTGTTGGGTTAATGCCTACAATCCCGATTTGGTTAGAGCGTGGGACGCAAACATGGACATCCAGTACGTCATAGACGACTACAGCTGCATCATGTACATGATGTCGTACGTAGCCAAACCGGAGCACGAGATGACGGAATTCCTTAAGAATGTCATCAAAGATGTCAAGCAATCCGACGTCAACAAGCGCGACGAAATGAAACAAATTATGCAGGCCTACTCTAAACACAGAGAGGTCAGCGCTCAAGAGGCCGTAGCCCGTACGTGCAGCTTACGCCTCAAGAAGTGCTCCCGATCCGTGGCGTTTATTCAGACCAACGAGGACGGCCTGAGAATGAGTCACCCTATGGGTAGACTGGAAAAAATGGAAGCGAATTCCGAGGACGTCTGGATGTCGGGGTTGCCTGAAAAATACGCCAACAGACCTCGCAATCGAGAGTTTGAAGGCATGTGTCTGGCCGAGTTTGCGTCGGATTACAGAGTACTCTACGGCCATCAAAAGGAAAGCCCGAACGCAATTGAATTGTTAAACGATATGGGATATATTCAAAAGAGAACCGTAGGAAAACCAGCAATCATTAGATTTACTCGCTTCTCTGAGGAAAAAAATCCAGAGAAGTTTTATAGAAGATTGCTGAAACTTTATCTGCCACATCGATCCGACGCCGATCTGACAGATAAAGCGTACCCCACTTACGAACAGTTTTACAAGTGTGGCGAGAAGTGGAGTATGACGGTAGAGCAGATAGTGGGGCGCAACCAAAAACGTTACGAGGGCCAAGGGAAAAACATGGACGCTGCGTTTGAGCAGCTTCAGGTGTGCGGTCCTCTCGTGAATGCGTGGAACTCTTTTGCGCCCGAAATTGAAGTGGACCGGCTGGAGTGCCTGGCAGAATGCGAACCTCACGATCCGGAGCAAAACGGCGAAGATGTCCCAGAATTCGGCACTAGGAAGGAGAAGGGGAGCTCTGTGCCTAGAATAGACGCTCCACAGTTGAGTCCAGACTTTGTTAGGAAAATGTACCAAAGTCTGAACGAAACTCAGGCTTCCGTTTTCTACAGCGTTCGACAGTGGTGCTTTGAACTAGTCTGGGGCCACAATCCAGAACCGTTTTATTACTTCCTATCGGGAGGGGCTGGATGTGGCAAATCGCATGTGATCAAGTGCATTCACCGCGAGGCAACGAGAATTCTGCGTGAGCTCCCGAGATTTCGGGACGACGCAGACATGTCCCAACCCGCCGTGCTGCTGACCGCATTCACAGGTACGGCAGCATTCAACATATCAGGCAACACGTTGCACTCCATTCTCAAATTACCGAGGTCCTTGAAGCCACCTTATCAAGGTCTTGGAAATGCACTCGACGAGGTCAGAGCAACACTGGCGAACGCTGAGATTCTCATCATCGATGAGATATCTATGGTCTCCAAAGAGCTATTTTCCTACGTGCATTGGCGATTTCAGCAGATCAGGGGTAATCGGAAGCCATTCGGAGGCATGTCTGTCCTCGCCGTAGGTGACTTTTATCAACTGCCGCCCCTTGGCAAAGCCAAGCCACTGTGTGTGTACGAGGAGACCGAGTTTGATCTCTGGAGGGATAACTTCAAAATGGTCACCCTGACAGAGATCATGCGACAGAAAGACGATCAAGCTTTTGCTGAACTCTTGAACCGTCTCAGGGTGAAGCAAAAGCAAGATCCTTTGTTAGACGAAGACAGGCTCCTGCTTACACAGGCAGTGGCTGATAGTCAGCATTGTCCAGCACAGAGTCTACACATCTACGCCACAAACAAAGAAGTAGACCGTCACAACGCCGACGTAGTAACCGCCTCCTACGAGAATGCGATTGGCATTGCAGCTCGTGATTTTAGAAAAGACCCCAGAACTGGCTGCATGACGTTTGTGTCTGGGCAAATGAAAGGACACAAGCGAGACTTGCCCAACAACATAATGGCCGCTCAAGGAGTACGCATTATGTTGATCCGAAATTTAGATGTGGAAGATGGCCTTGTGAACGGTACATTTGGAACCATTTCGAACATTGTCACTGAAGACCCACAAGGCGTGAAGATGATTGGACTCCTGCTGGACAATCCTACAGCAGGACAGAGATTCCGCAAAAAAATGCTAGGTCCCTCAGATAACGCGGTGTACATTGAAAGATCTGAGGAGCACCTAAGCAATAAGAAAGGGGTCGTTCGGCGCCAGTTCCCCATGAGATTAGCTTTTGCGTGCACGGCCCACAAAGTTCAAGGAATGACGATGCCGTCGGCCGTTGTGTGTCTGAAGCGCGTTTTTGAACCCGGCATGGCATACGTCGCGCTCAGCCGCACAACGTCGTTTCAAGGTCTCACCATCCTTGACTTTGATGAGAAGAAAATTTACGCTGACCCCAAGATCAAGACAGCTCTGGAAAGTATGCCTCAGGCATCTTTCCAGAGCTGTAGACCATTGTTGACGCTATCGCAATCTGTGAAACAAACTCCAAAGGTCTTGACAATTGTCCACCACAACACGCAGGGTCTGCCATGTCACATGGTGGACCTGAAATCGCATCACGAGCTCCAGCAAGCAGATGTGCTTTGTCTCACAGAGACGCATTTGTCGGGCTCCTCTGTTGCTGAAATTTTTCAATTGGAGGGGTACACCGTGTTCACACGTAGCAGACAGCTGTCTTACAACAGCTGTGTGAACATGGCCAAAAAAGAGGGAGGTGGAGTTGCGATGTACTGTCGAGACACTGTTCAAGCAGAGCCTCGCAGGTACATGCATCAGGTCACCGATTTGGAGTTTGTTGTCGTCAAAATCGAGGCTCCAGTCTAAGTGCTAATAGCGACTGTGTACAAACCGCCAAGTTTTCAACTGGGAGTCTTTCTCCAAAACTTGAAAAACCTCTTGGACTCATTGGACATGTTAAACCACCAGCCCATCATTGTTTGTGGCGATTTTAATGAGGACCTCCTTTCAAAAGGAAAAAAAAGTATCAAAGATTTGTTTCAGTCCAGAGGTTACACTCAATTAGTAGCAAATTCGACAACCGAAAAGAACACACTGATTGACCACATTTACATTTCACATCCTGATAAATGTCTTCAATCAGGTGTTCTCCAAACCTATTACAGTTACCACAGTCCAGTTTATTGTATTTTGACTGACTAATAGCCTCTCCAGCTCTTATGTCAAAGACCTGCCACGTTTTACAGTGTATCTGGAGTCTGTCATTATCATTGTTAAATTATGCTGTAGTCTTGTTTAGTCTTTTAGTGTGTTTTTGTCTCATGTAATTGTTTTTCATATGTATGTTGTTACAGTGGCATGTCTTGGCTGGAAAATCTTATTGTGTAAATGTCTTTTATATATCTATTTATATATTTATTCATTTTAGAATGGGGTCAGCAAATTCTTCTCATAAGCCAAGCTCGCATAAGTTATGTAATTTAATGATGTATGTTTAATCATGTAATGTATGTTTAATCATGTATATTTAATCATGTAATGTAATGTATTTTTTTTATTGTAATTTTTTTATTTTTTTATTTTTCTGCTGGGTTGTTGTTGTCGCAACTTGTGTTGCAGGGAGGAAGCTGAACATCCAGCTGAGATGCAGACCAAGCTGTATGTCAAACCAGGTCCATCAAAAAGTAAGTGTCTCTTTTTTTAAAGTGATTCACTTGCATTGAGTGATTTAACTCAATGATGATGTCATTGTCTTTCTAGGATGATCCAGTGAGAAAGACCCCCAGAGGACTGCAGCAGATCTCTCTCCAGCAAAGACAACAACCCAGAAGAAAATAAGGGAAGTAAGATTTCGTTAAATTCTCAACTTTCACTTCAGTCTTTGAAATCTGTTACTAATTTATGTCTTTTAAATCTGGCAACATTTATACAGACAGCAGCAAGAAGACCTCCAGAGGACTGCAGCAACAATAAGGGAAGTGAGATTTCGTGAAATTCTCAACTTTCACTTCAGTCTTTGAAATCTGTTACTAATTTATGTCTTTTAAATCTGCCAACATTTATACAGACAGCAGCAAGAAGACCTCCAGAGGATTGCAGCAACAATAAGGGAAGTAAGATTTCGTGAAATTCTCAACTTTCACTTCAGTCTTTGAAATCTGTTACTAATTTATGTCTTTTAAATCTGCCAACATTTATACAGACAGCAGCAAGAAGACCTCCAGAGGACTGCAGCAACAATAAGGGAAGTAAGATTTCGTTAAATTCTCAACTTTCACTTCAGTCTTTGAAATCTGTTACTAATTTATGTCTTTTAAATCTGCCAACATTTATACAGACAGCAGCAAGAAGACCTCCAGAGGACTGCAGCAACAATAAGGGAAGTAAGATTTCGTTAAATTCTCAACTTTCACTTCAGTCTTTGAAATCTGTTACTAATTTATGTCTTTTAAATCTGCCAACATTTATACAGACAGCAGCAAGAAGACCTCCAGAGGACTGCAGCAACAATAAGGGAAGTCAGATTTCGTGAAATTCTCAACTTTCCCTTTTTTTCACTCCAGGAAGATAGGCCTCCTCTGCTTGTTTTTTTTTGGAAAATAAATAAATAAATGTTATCTGTTACAAAATGACGGTGTATGCCTGTTTATTTATGTTCCAAGTTTAGTTTTAGTTTGTAACAAATACCATAGATGAAGACGCTGAGAATGAATGGTAGGTGGTGAAATGAATACATTGTAGCATTGCATTGTAGTATAGTATCATAGCATTGGCAATCCTCATTGACAATGAATGGGGCTGTGTGAAAAAAATGAAACTTTCTTTTTCAAAAATCATATGTTCAATGTACATGGGGTTCACACACGCGCACACAGACATGCAGCGCAGCACAGCCCACTCTCGCGATTTCCCAACGGGGAATTGTCTAGTATTCCATATCATACTACATTATATATTTATACATACTGTAATTAATATACTGTTTTTATTTGACACTTTTTTTATTCCACATTATTAATACTGCACTATTTCAAACTTTATACTGTATCATTTCATATTGCTTAATGTTACTATTACCCATGTATGTCACTTTATCCCATATCATACAACTTTAGATTGTCACTTATGTCACCTTTGTATACCAGTTTTATATATTTCTTACTTAATTTTATGTATTCATATTTTTATCTGTACTTGCTAGTTTTCTTTGTGCTGTTAGAACAACTGAATGTCCCCTCTGGGGATCAAGAAAGTACTATCTTATCTCATGTTAACACATTAGAGCAAAAAATATATATACAGTGTGAGCGATATTAATAAATCAACTGTAAAAAAGAAAATACAGATGGTGTTGACATCACTCAAGGAGATTTTAATTTAAATTGAGCGCAAAATGACAGAAATCAGCTTTTAGCAAATAGTTAACATTAATAGATTTAAAACAAATATAATTAAACTGTGATCTAAATATTACACTACTGATGTAATAAAATACATTAAGAAATGCAAATTATGAAAGTATTTCAATATAATACCCTGTGCTTAATCCATAAGAGGCTTAGATCATAAAAAGTGTGTGTGAGGTTGTCGATGAGTGAGGGTAACGACATGCTTTTGTTTTGTACAGGGTCCTTTGCTCTTCCACAGCTGCCAAAGTCTTCCACTCATAGTTTTAGGGACATGGTGCAGTTTCGGTGTATGTCAGCTGTAGTGCTGTAAGTCTTTTGATTATTCTGTATCTTCTAAATGAGAGACAATGAAAAAGAGTTAGTTATAATTTTATTTGATATCATTACATCATTGTATATGTAAATGGTAAATGGTAAATTCCTACTACTATCTTTCACAGGTGTTTTCAACCCTCTATCTGCGGACCCTTAGTGGGCCTTAGGTCATTTACTATTGGGCCGTGAAACCCAATAGGTGTCTTTGACATTCGTGACATATGCGGATTTAGAAGCGTCGCATGGGTTGTGTGAAGTGTGCAAATGCATACGACTTAGCGCATCTAAAGACACTTCAAAAGAAGCGCAATTCGGCTGGAAAAACCGTGGACCTGGCAACCCTGAGTAAGCATCACATGACGTGATAAAAAATATATCAACTACACAACATATGGACAAATGACAGGCTGTTGAGATGAAGTTTATACTTCAACTGTGCGCAGAAATACAGACAGATCAGAACGTCATTGGGTCAGGTACAGAGCATCAAAACACACACACACACACACACACACACACACGCAGACACATACTTGTCATATCTGCCCCTGTTCTTACGTCTGTCTTTTCACCGCACGGCATGATAACTGATAAATTACGCATAGATTACCTCCGGGTAATCTCAATTACAGCGTGTGAAGATGTATTATATGCTTTTTAACGGGTTTTCACAGAAATACGGGATCGATTGCGACTCTATTTGGTCAGGGACAGAGCCTGAGCAACGCACAGATCGGTGTCATCACTGCGCTGCATGAATGTAAACTGCTCAGTGCTTGATCACATTGTTATAAATTGTGATAAACAGCTAGGATAAGACTTTGGATCATCTCTTTCCGACCCGCACCTTCTGTACCTGTCATCAGATCGTCCAGTATGAAAAATTTTGATGAAGTTTCCAGTCCTCACAGACAGATCGTCTCTGTATTTACGTGCATGAGACCGGAGACCCCCCATCCCTCAAAAATATTATTGATACCGTCTTGTCGGTGTAGTCAAAAGAGGTTGGGAACCCCTGATAAAGTATTATGACAGTAATTCCACATACTTATTGTAGGTGAAACAGCAGGCACTGGTCGATAGCCCTCTTCAAGCTAATGTATGTTGCGGGAGGCCGTAGCTCATGTTGTAACAGGCTAATGTTAGCACCCGTTATGTTAAGCTGTTTGTGGTTTCAGATAAACATTAATAGAAGAAATAGAAAGTGAGATGACAACCAACAGCTAGTGAGACACTTGCTAGACCACAATCCATGTTCATGTACTCAGAGAAAAGTGAGCCAAATAAATAACAATTCGGCGCTAACAATTAGCCCCGCTAGCATTGTACAATGCATACAGTGTTGGTGATATCATTACAGTACATGGAGCCAGTTAAAAATCCTAGTCATACTATCAATGACAGTAGGCAAGCTATGAGATTTAACGTTACTGTGGTTCGTCATTAATAAAAGCATGCACAATAATGCTATGAATCCACTATGTTACTTACGCATCCGAAAAAATTAGATGCAAGTCCGGTTCAAGGTTGACCAGAGTGGAGTAGTTTGTAGGACTCTCCATTAAGATATGCAGCCCAAAGTAGCTTCCGTTCTTATTTGTTTGTCTTCTTTAGGACTAAGAATATAATTTCTTCATCATATCATATCAACTCTGGTGGTTTTCCTTCTGTTGTCATGTAGAAGCAGTGTCTTTGTGTGGACGGGGTTGTACGTGGATTTGTGGTGCGTTTAAGAACAACAAAATATTATCGTATTAATCAATGCTATCTGCAAACTGTTAAATGACGAAGACTGAAATCAGAGGAGGAACATGGTTCTTTCAGAAGTTCTACTTAAAGAACAAAGTTTGAGTGTTATGCGCCTCTTCCACTATACGATTAGTAGACTATGTATTCGGAATATGTAAACATAAGAGGATATAGTTTTTGTTAAAAGTTGCATTTGTCAGACTGTCTGCAAAGCATCAAGGGATGGTGCATGTGGCAATAACGTGATCAGTGTATATACTTTGGCGCCCACTTGTCTGTTACCGCCATTATTTACAAGGAATTCAAGAGGTAAGTAGTGTTGTTACATGGTTATATGTTAACATTTTATACAATATGATAATATTGTTTAAATTCTATGCGGTTTTGACTCTACTAATTTGCAGGGTTTTTTGTTAAAGCGGTGATGAAATGTAATTAATAATGGCTAGGATTAGTAATGTCAAGTGTTTAAGTGTTCAAGTTTACACATGCGGCTGATGCTGCATCGTTTTCACTGAACCGACTTAGCTAGCTCAAATGTTTTATAAATGTTGTATGTTGCAGTTGTTATATGTAGTCCTTTTTTTATATCAGAAAATGGCCAAATATTCCCCCGCCAAATTCGCTGTTGGGCAGGATGAAGAGAAAAACAAAATGAGGGAGAAATTCCAGTTATTGAGCGTAAGTTTGAAGGAGCAGGGGTGAGCTCTTTTCCCAGGCCACAGCCGTGGGTTCAATGGCCATGGACCTGCTGAATAAATTCCGCAGGCAAAAAAAGGCCGCTGAGAAAAAGGCCACGAGCCGAGAGCAGGAGACAGCCCGGATGCAGGGGAAGTGTTCCCAAATGGTGGAGAGGGTGGACGTCTTAGAGGCGTGCCTCGCACTCCAAAAGGATGGTAAGTATTTATGTTGTTTTCCTGTTTGAAATGTAATGAATGTCATGGTATGATAGAATACTAATATTCTAGTGCGGACTCCATTTGTGTTCTGGATGAAATGTAGCAAATGACAAGGCTGTCAGTGAGTGAGTGTGACTTTATGTTTGTTGTGTGACAATTTATGTGTTTGCATGTTTTTCTACATTTGTAGATCTGATTGAGGCGTCATCCCAGACAGAGGAGAGGGCAGAGGAGATTAACTAATTTTTTTACTTGAGAAATTGTTTTCTGTTGTTTAAGTGTTCTGTTCTTTGTTTTGAAAAATAAATATGATATTACATTGTTGTTGATCATTTGTAAGTGTATTATTTCTAAGTAATGTTGAACTTTGGCGTTGTTAAGGGAAAGAGTGAGATAGAAACAGATGAACATTAAGTATTGTAAAAAGGAGTAAAATGTCTTCCATTCATTATTTAATGAAATGAATAAACTTGGTCGCAGTAATAATTTTATCCACAATAACACATGAGAGAAAATTGCACGTTAAATGAGTGAAATGCCACTTTAGCATTGTTAAGGTACATTAGAAATGTTTTAGTATGGTTATATTTAAAGTCAGTAGGTGGCAGTATTTAATTGTCATTACTGTGGGAAAAGCAGTGTATAGGTCATGGGAAACTTGATGAAAATCCTAAATCTGAAATGATTATGTGGTGATTTTTCTATTTATACTAACTGATATACAGTAAAAGATGTTATTAGAGATGTCCTCTGTCTAGCCTTTTATTTAATCTCATGTCTAAATGTGTAAATCAAATTTTTAACATAAGTAACGTAATAACACCTCAAATGTATATAATTCTTGTCATTAATTGTGGGGCATTTTACTATAATTTTTTAATATCTTTAATCATTTACAACATATGTGTCAAACTCAAGGCCCGCGAGAGCTTCAAAGGTCTGATTGTCTTAAAAATAAATAAGTCAAAAGCGTGCATCGACCATAAACTACATTTCCAACAATGCATGCCGATTATGTGTTGCAGTGTATCCACATCAATACGATTTTCCCAACAAGTGGAATTGAGAAATACAAATAATGATCCCAAAATGTCCAGGAAGAGAAAAATGTATGCAGATGGAAGGCAGTTTCATGAAAGATGGGAAGGCGAATACATGTTTGTGCTTCAAGGAGAAAAACCAGTATGTCTTTTGTGTTATGAGGCGGTGTCGGTTGTCAAAGAGTACAATCTCTGCCGGCATTTTGACACGAAACACGGAGCTAAGTATGCCAAAGTTAGCCTTCAAGAAAAACAACAAATTGTCAAAGAATTAAAAGGCAAACTGCGATCACGGCAGAATGTGTTCACGAAAGCCACTACCAAAAACAATGCAGCAGTGAAAGCTAGCTTTATTGTGGCTGAAGAAAACGCCCGAGCTTCAAAGTCTTTTTCAGAGGGCGTGTTTTTGAAGCAGTGCATGCTGAAGGTCTGTGAGCAGGTGTGTCCCGACCAGATATAGACTTTTTCATTAGCTCTCGATGAAAGCACAGACAACACGGATACAGCGCAGCTATCCATTTTTATTATGGGCGTGAAGTCGGACCTCTCTGTCACTGAGGAGCTGTTGGATGTAACTGCCATGCATGGGACCACAACAGGACGGGACATTTTTGATGCGGTTGAGAAGTCCGTAAGTAAAAATGCACTGCCCTGGGAAAAGTTGGTGGGATTAACTACAGAAGGTGCACCTGCAATGTGTGGAGGAAAAGTGGGCTTGGTTGGACTAATGAAGGAGAAAATGCTAAAAACTGACTGTCACATGCCTCTGATAATGCATCATTGCATTATCCATCAAGAAGCTTTGTGTGGGAAGGTGCTGGGGATGGATGATATAGTGACCACGGTCATGAAAACGGTGAACTTCATTTGGGCGCGTGGCCTGAATCACCGTCAGTTCCAGCTGTTCTTGCAGGAGATGGGCTCGGAGCACGGAGACGTGCCGTACCATACAGAAGTACGGTGGCTGAGTAGGAGCAAAGTCCTCAAACGATTTTTTGAGCTTAGGGAAGACATTGCTCTTTTCATGCAGAGTAAAGGAAAACCCTTGTCTGAACTGTCTGATCCAAAATGGCTGTGTGACTTTGCTATGTTGTGTGACATGAAGAGCATCTCGCCCAACTGAATCAGAAGCTGCAGGGACGCAAACAAGTCATCACGCAGATGTCCGACATGATCACCGCTTTCCAGCGTAAACTTGACCTATGGATGTGCCAAGTGAAACAGGACAATCTTGCCCACTTTCCTGTTTGTCAGAGCATCTCAGCCTCATTTCCCAGTACATTTTCATGTGCTCAGTTCCAGGATGCTGCAATCCAGGACTTTTACCGTCTACTGCCCCCTGGTTTGATGCCACAGCTTCGACTTCATGCTGCTCATGTTCTGTCTATGTTTGGGAGCACCTATCTGTGCGAACAGATGTTTTCATTAATGAATCTAAACAAAAACAAGTAGAGATCACGCATCACTGATGACAACCTCCACGCTGTTCTACGGATTGCCTCAGCACAAGACCTAAAACCAGACATTGACGAACTGGCCACGGAAAAACGGTGTCAGACATCTGGCCAGAAAAAACATAGGTAAGCATTTTTAAAAACCTAATAAAATATAATACAATGTATTTCAACCAAGAAGAATAGTTAAACTGTGTGCAATTTAATGATTGTGCTTGCATTTTGTTTTGTGTTTGTTATTTTCAGAACATGATCAATGGATGAGGATGGTGGAGAGGGGATCCACTTGGTGTGTTGAAGGACAGGCATCATCTCCTCATCAACTTCACCTAAAAACTTGACCAATACAGTTGTGAACTGAGACAACCCTTATTTTGTTATTTTGAGTTTATTACATATACTACTTTATATGTGTAGCAATGTATTTCATGTTTACAGGTTTATGTGTTTATGCAGACAAATGTTTACTGTCATCAAACCATCTCTCATTAGTTGGATGTGTGCCCCCTGCAAGGCTGTGTGCAGCCATTTGTTTTTGTTAAATGCTACATCTGTCACACATGTTCTTAGCAGCTCACAATTGTTGGTTGTACTGTTATTCTGTCCCTCTCAACCGTGACAAAAAAGTTTTGAACAAAGTTAATGTCATAACTTGTGTTTGATATTTTTCTTTATTCACTTGGATAGTTTGATCGTTGTCTGATGGAGTAATGTAAGTTTCTTAACCTGACAAATTAAAAGGATTTATGTTATAATAACAGAGCAACAAGCAAACATATATATATATACACTGCCGTTCAAAAGTTTGGGGTCACTTAGAAATTCCCTTGTTTTTGAAAGAAAAGCACATGTTTTGCCCATTAAAATAACATAAAATTGATCAGAAATATTGTGTGGACATTGTTCATGATGTAAATGACTATTGTAGCTGTAAACAGCTGATTTTTAATGAAATATCTACATAGGCATACAGAGGCCCATTCTCAGCAACCATTAGTCCTGTCTTCCAATGGCAAGTTGTGTTTGCTAATGCAAGTTGATCATTTCAACAGGCTAACCAATCATCAGAAAACCCTTGTCCAATTATGCTAGCTCAGCTGAAAACTGTTGTACTGATTAAAGAAGCAATAAATCTGGCCTTCTTTGGACTAGTTGAGTATTTGGAGCATCAGCAGTTGTGGGTTCCATTACAGGCTCAAAATGGCCAGAAACAAAGAACTTTCTTCTGAAACTCGTCAGTCTATTCTTGTTCTGCGAAATGAAGGCTAGTCCATGCGAGAAATTGCCAAGAAACTGAAGATTTCGTACAACGCTGTGTACTACTCCCTTCACAGAGCAGCGCAAACTGGCTCTAAACAGAATAGAAAGAGGAGTGGGAGGCCCAGGTGCACAACTAAGCAGGAGGACAAATACATTAGAGTGTCTAGTTTGAGAAACGGACGCCTCACAGGTCCTCAACTGGCAGCTTCATTAAATAGTACCCGCAAAACACCAGTCTCAACGTCAACAGTGAAAAGGCGACTCCGGGATGCTGGTCTTCTAGGCAGAGTTGCAAAGAAAAAGCCATATCTCAGACTGGCCAATAAAAAGAAGAGGTTAAGATGGGCAAAAGAACACAGACACTGGACAGAGGAAGACTGGAAAAAAGTGTTATGGACCGACGAATCTAAATTTGAGGTGTTTGGATCACAAAGAAGAACATTTGTGAGGCGAAGACCAAATGAAAAGATGCTGGAGGAGTGCTTGACGCCATCTGTCAAGCATGGTGGAGGTAATGTGATGGTCTGGGGCTGCTTTGGTGGTGGTAAAGTGGGAGATTTGTACAGTGTTAAAGGGATCTTGAAGAAGGAAGGCTATCACTCCATTTTACAACGCCATGCCATACCCTGTGGACAGCGCTTGATTGGAGCCAATTTCCTCCTACAACAGGACAATGACCCAAAGCACAGCTCCAAACTATGTAAGAACTATTTAGGAAAGAAGCAGTCAGCCAGTATTCTGTCTATCATGGAGTGGCCAGCACAGTCACCGGATCTCAACCCTATTGAGCTGTTGTGGGAGCAGCTTGACCGTATGGTACGCAAGAAGTGCCCATCAAGCCAGTCCGACTTGTGGAAGGTGCTTCAGGAAGCATGGGGAGAAATCTCTTCAGATTACCTTGACAAATTGACAGCTAGAATGCCACAGGTCTGCAAGGCTGTAATTGCTGCAAATGGAGGATTCTTTGATGAAAGCAAAATTTGAAAGACAAAAGTATTATTTCAATTAAAAATCATTATTTCTAACTTTGTCAATGTAATTTCTTCCTATTTAAACTCATTTCATGTATGTTTTCTGGGAAAACAACAACATTTCTAAGTGACCCCAAACTTTTGAACGGCAGTGTATATATTTTTACATCTATGCAAATGCACATGTAATATTTGTAACTTCAATAAGTAATACATTCAGAGTTATTTAACATTGAGGAGTAGTTACATTTATTTTACATTACATTTGGTTACATTTAGTTACATTTATACTGTCTTACAGTTACATCTGGCCCTTTGAGGGCAACCATTATGCTGATGTGGTCCTCGGTGAGAATGAGTTTGACACCTCTGCTCTACATGCTGACAGTATCATTCTTTTGCTGATACTCATTACTTTTGCCCCTTAAAATTAGCACTATTTAGAGGCAAATTTTCAGCTTTTGCTCACTTAAATCTACTGTTTTAGCAGTTTGACTGCTGACTGTTTGTATCTCTCTCCAGCTCTCTCTCTCTTTCTATATCTCTTCCTTTTTCCTCTCTCTCTCTCTCTCTTTCTTTCTCTCCTTCCCTACTTCTTTTTCTCTTTCAGCCATATTTTCCTCACGTTCAGCTTTCCACTTTCTCCTCTCTTTCATCTTCTCTTCCTCACATTCTGCCAAATCTTCCTCACCTTTTTAATCTTTGCCACAGCTTTCAGCAGTTTTGCAATTGCATTTCAGCTTTCAGCATTCCCACGCATTTTCTGCAGGAAATGCAATTTTTCTAGTTAAATATAGGCCCCAGAAGATGCTGTTGTATTTATAGACCTATGATATTCAATTGGATACTTAGGATTGGATAGGTTGTTGAAATGTAATTGAAAGAGATTTGACCTACATTATTACTGTGTTTTGCTTAGCAAGCTATTGCAGCTGAGAAAACCCTTTGTTTGTATCTCTTTACGTCTTTCAGCTCCCAAATGAAGTTCTCCACAAGATATTACTAGTAGTGGTGTTAGAAGAAGGGGATAAAGCTCTTCTCCCCCTGTCTGCCGCAGATTCAAGGATGTTGTGGCCTCCGACTACATTAGAAAACAAGCACATTTCATGTGGCTTGATTGTGAGTTTCACTATTATGTTTATACACGTAATAACATCCTAAGTCAGACAGGCTAAGAGAGACAGTAAACATAAAGAAAGGGACAGAAAATAATGGTATACTTACAATTAAGACATGTTAAGAAAACTAGGGTCTTAAGCTAGCCTACACCACACCCCATGGCATTTTAGTTTGCACAAAACACTGCAAAACTGCAAAGCGAATTTTCAACGTTTAATGTCACTCCACCAGTGTTAATTTCAGCGTGGCTGTCCTTCAACTACGGATAAAGTCATATCTTCACTATATCTTCGACTTTTCCGATTTGGTTGATTTGTATTCCACCTTTAGAATAAAAAATAATACATATAGGTCCTATATGTATATATATTTACAATCCAAAAAAACAACAAATCTAATCACCGTTTTTCATGTAACAGCTGTCTATGATTGGAGCAGATTTCCCATACCATGATGGGCAAGGAAAATGAGAAAAATGTACAAGCTGTGCAGCTGCATTTTTAAAGAAAGAGAAGGCAAGTAGTCTGGACACAGGCATTGATAATAATATTACAAAGTACGTTTCCAGTTTTGTAGGCCTATAGGCTTTTACACAATTTATAAATGTATAGAAAACATGTCCTTTTAACTTAACTGATTCCACAGGTTTCTATGGAAGGGGAAAAGCAGGGGAGCTCATTGGGATTTACACTGACGGAGAGGGCTACTGTGACCATTGCGAGGTTGAGGAGGTCCCAGCTCCGTAAAGAGATTTCTGATCGTAGAAATCTGTTTTAAAGCTAGACGATATTTTTATGTTTATGTTTTATGGTATTTCCAGTTTTCAAGTTTGTAAATAAAGGGAAAAAATCATAAGAAAGACTAGTCTGCCTTAAATTTTAAAGAAACATAAAACCACAAAACGTATAGCCTACTACGTATTGGCTCACTTGGAGGAAATTAATTTGAGATGTCTGTTGGATAAAATTATGCTTCTGTAGCAGGCCTGTGACTCTACGACAGCAAATTCAACCAAAGTAAGCCTACTTGAGAGTGATAAAATTAAGCTACCTTACTATTACATTGTGAATTGTGAATTACATTGTAATTTTTTTTTGAAGAAGCCCTAGCATGCATTTAATTTCCCAACAGTGTTTTTTTTTCTACACATGGGGTTTCAGGAAAAATCTGAACAATTCTACAGTTAATGGTTGTTACTGCTGTGTTGAACAGCGCCTTTCAGTCAATTGTAACGGTTGAACTCCAGAGAAGGGCAGAGGTAGTCCCTACATCTAAAATGTAGGTTATGTTGTTACCATAAACAAAATACCGCTCAAATAATACATTTATCAAGATGCAATACAAAATAACCACAAAAGTCCCAGAAAATTGAATGAAGATAGAAATCTTTTATTGATTTTTATAATGCAGGAAAAAAGGCTACAATTGTGAAATTATAACATTGTGAAAGGTTTTGCTTTCTGTCTTTTCAAAATAAAGAAAGAATGCTAGGCCTATGTAAAAAAAAATAAAAATACAAACATAAACAAAACACACACGCACACAAAATCATTTCACTTTCAAATGTGTTGTCACCCAGAAAGCAATTTTGCGGCATGGTTAATAGCCGTTAATATGTATAGACCTGGCGTCAGGGCTAAAACACGGCAAAATTTGAACTGTCAGTGAAAATTCGTTTGTGTTTAGACCAGATTTCTACTGCTTCTGTCGCAAGATTCAACACATTCACAAACATTTACGGCAATTTTCAAGTCTCATAGCAGCTAAAATGATTATATAAGTGAGCAGTGCATCAGTCACCAACAACATTTTTTGCAAAAGACGAATTGATCTGGATTCGAAGCCGAACTCTCATCCCGTTCGGCTACACGCTGGGGAACAACAGTATCCAAGGGTTGTTCAGCCTTATGCGCAGTCTTCTTTTTTCTTCATCTGTGGAGAATGTAAGAAAATGTTTCGTTTATGATGTCTCTGGATCTTCTACTTTAACATCACAAAGCTCATAAAGTGCCGTGTTTTTTGTATGAAAAGTTAAATGTGTTGAAATGACATCTTTGTGTAGACCGGATTTAACCACCACTGCAAAAATGATTTTTGAGAAATGCCGCTACAATCATCATCTTGTAACCCTTTCATTGCTATAATGAACAAATTAACAAAACATTAAACAAAAATGTGTTTCTGACACGTTGATGCAGTAACCGTATTTAAACCGGTTGAAAAAGGTTGAAATTAGGTCTTAACTTGCATCTATTTTATTAATATTTGGGCTACACATAGCCAGACTAAATCAGGGCCATATCGAGCCCAGACGTTTAGTCTTGCTGGGTGGATCAGGGGGGGCATGTCGGTCGAGAAATGCGGAATACCGCTGGATCAGGAGTGGCATGTCGCTGGAAAAATGAAAAAATGATATCGTCGGGGCCCTTGAGGAATTGAAAATCAGAACAAGTTTCCCAGCTATTTCTTAATAAAAGAAGTAACTTGATGAAATAAAAATTGTAAGTCACAAAATGATTTTAGTTACTGGCCGATACCTGCCTCTTTAGATGAACGCAGGGCTAGATCTTACATACAATTTATCAGGTGTAATAAATACATGCAGCCCAACGTCTATGCCTATCATAATAATGCCGGCATATAAGTCCAATGCTACGTTGAAGGCAACAGTTTAGCCATGTAGAGCATTTCCTCATGGCGGATGTTTTCCTATATATGTTCCAATGTGTTCATTCTGCTAACGATCACTCTGACTGGCCAAGGTGGCGAGGCTAACAAGAGCCTTGTTAGCTGAGATAAGCTTTGCTACGATCTTACTGGTTGCATCGCCAAGGATATGGCTATGGCTATTACTTGGCTATTACTTTTATATCATCACGAAGGTAGTGATCAACCATACTTTCAATACGCATGACAGGTGGACGAGATAGACGTATAAATTCCTTTATTTACATCACATATTGCACTTGTGTTGTCAATAAAGATAAAAAAATAAAATTTAAAAAAGTATGTATTTAAGGCAGTAAATGTCGTAAAACAAGACTACTGGTGTATATTTTCATAAGCCATATGGGGGTGGAACATGGGCGATACTGGTGTGAGAGTCTAATAATAGCATATCGCTTCCGAGCGACACCTTTGGTTGAAAAATGACTGACATGCCACTTTCAAGCCCGGCATACCGGTCCAGGGACCAGCACATGCCACTGGCCCCCTAGTGGCATGCCATTGGGTAATGGCACATGCCACTAAACTACCGGCACATCAAGATGCCGTGGCATGCCACCTGCCACTTTTCGATCTCGCTGTCACTCATTAAAAATACACACAGCATTCACTCACTATCTGAAAACTGCCTTAAATACAACTAAAAATACACACATCATTCACACATTCTCTGAAAACAGCCTTTAAAACATTCAAAAATACACACAGCATTCATTCACTCTCTGAAAACTGCCTGTAAAACAATCAAAAATATACACAGCACTTTTACTACTACAGTTAGCTTCCTAACTAGCAACACCAGGCAGACTTTTTTTACTCACTGTGTGTCCAAAATGTCCTTGAGTCCTCGACAAGGCTGGTGAAAAATTCTGGAAAATTTGTAATTTTTGTAAAAATGGAAATATATCCTTCTCTCCCTGTCTCTCTCTTTCCCTTGCTCTCTGTGTCTCTGTCTCTCAAATTTGCAGGAAACAAAGGGGACAAACTGCTCGAAGCACACAGCTTTATACCTTCCCTTCTGTTTCAAACCATGTATCAACCAATCACAACGCAGTACAAGTAAAAAGCTTCATATATTATACTTTAACCTATTTTAAATTCTAAAGCAAAAAAAAAGTGTGTTTCCTCAATCACTTTTCAGGCCAAAGGTGTACAATGCAGCACACCCCTCAAACATTAAAGTCGAGCTGAAACGGCATTTCGCGAGTATCTAGCTTCCGTATCGTGACGTATTTCCGAGTGAAACAGGACGTGCAGGCGGGACATATCATTAGAGGGATTTGATTTGATCGTTGATAAGTGGGCGTAAACAGACGTTCTCCACAGTGCAGTAGCTAGCTAACTGACTGAACGGTCTTAGTGCTCTGTGGCTAAATGTTGCAGATTGATTGGTTGAAATTGGTTGGTTCTAGCTTACGTAAGCACACGGGATATTTTTTTTTTTTACAGGAAGAAAAAATCATTGAATTTTGATATAAGAATACGAAGAAATGGATTTTCTGTATTTTTTTTGGCCTATATTGTCAAAAAGATGCACAATATTACCGGGGATGTGATCTAAAAGGATTAAAATGACATTTTTCATTTCACCTCGACTTTAAGTGGTTCAGTCTCACCTCAAGTTAAAATGTGTAGAGACTTTTAGTAAAGAGCTGCATGGAGAAAATACATACAGGAAGTAACAAACTAGAAAAAGGAAATTGTCACAATAAAAGTCTTCTAATAATCTCTTTCATTGTAAATGATTAAAGGTATTAAAAAATAATACTAAAATGCCCCAAAATGAATGGCAAGAATTAAATAAATTTGAGGAGTTATTAGGTTACTTATGTTAATGTGATTTACACATTTAGACATGACATTAAATAAAAGGCTAGACAGAGGACATTATCAAGATAAATGTCCTCTAATAACATATTTTACTGTATATCAGTTAATATAAATAGAAAAATACCATTCATTAAATGCCTGTAAATAAATAGAGAAAACAGATAAACCAAAACAATTGTCACATATAACCACATAATCATCTCAGATTTAGGATTTTCATCAAGTTTCCTATGACCTATACACTGCTTTTCCCACAGTAATGACAAATACTGCCACCTACTGACTTTAAATATAACCATACTAAAACATTTCTAATGTACCTTAACAATGCTAAAGTGGCATTTCACTGATTTAACGTAGAATTTTCTCTTATATATTATTGTGGATAAAATTATTACTGCCACCAAGTTTATTCATTTCATTAAATAATGAATGGAATGGAGATTTTACTCCTTTTTACAATACTTAATGTTCACCTGTTTCTAACTCTTTCCAACAACTCCAAAATTCACCATTGCTTAGAAATAATACACTTACAAATGATCAACAACAATGTAATATAATATTTATTTTTTCAAACAAAGAACAGAACACTTAAACAACCTAAAACAATTTTTCTCTGCCCTCTCCTCTGTCTGGGATGACGCCTCAATCAGATCTACAAATGTAGAAAAACCATGCAAACACATAAATTGTCACACAACAAACATAAAGTCACTCACTCACAGCCTCGTCATTTGCGACATTTCATCCAGAACACAAATGGAGTCAGCACTGGAACATTATTATTATTATCATACCATGACATTCATTACATTTCAAACAGGAAAACAACATGAATACTGAACATCCTTTTGGAGTGCGAGGCACGCCACCAACCCATTGGCCCTCTCCACCATTTGGGATAATTTCCCCTGCATCCGGGCTGCCTCCTGCTCTTTGGCAGTGGCCTTTTTCTCAGCGGCCTTTTTTTGCCTGCTAAATTTATTTATTTATTTGCTAAATTTATTTAGCAGGTCCATGGCCATTGAACCCATGGCTGTGGCCTGGGAAAAGAGCTCAGCCCTGCTCATGCCTTCATCCAGGCACTGGTACTGCAAATACAAAACAAAGTAAATATCATTCATAGCAAACACTTTCTAATACTTTAACCAGACAATCCTCACACATCATACAAAGATATCACATGCTTGTAACAAGAAATCTATATATTTTTGTGGAGATATGCAATTATCGAATTATAATAAATATGTATCAAATAATTACACTCTTTGATTAATATTTACAATAATCATATCAAATATATAGATGTCATTGTTTTCTCAACACAATTACAGAAGCATTTTTAAAAGAAGGGTTCATACATGAATACAAAATCAATATTATTGTCATGGTTAAGGTTTTAAACAAATGGTTGAGGACCCAGATGCGGACTGAAATAAGAATTTATTTAAACAAAGAGGCAGAAGGCGGAACAAAAGGCTTACTCATATGAGGAATCCAAGGGGGGCAGACAAACAAAATCCAATGGTAAAAAGGTCCAACAAAAGTAATCCAAATAAAACAGAAGGTGAAAAATCCAGGGAACACTGAGATCACAGAGAATAACAGGATGCATGGACATGAACAGACGACAAAACTCCAGAGAAGGACGACACAGGACGGACTACAATGAACAGGCAACGAGACAGGGGAGCACAAAGACTAAATAAACTTAGGAGGTGAGGCTAATCAGACACAGGTGAGACAATCAAACAGGCGGGAAAACACACAAAGGCAGGAAGTAAAACAAGACAAAACATACAAAGGGCAAGAACTACAAAATAAAACAGGAAACCCTAATAACCAAACTCAGGACTGTGGTAGCAGAACTCAAGCAGAAAATCTCTAGACAATGGGTCATCAAGACAAGAACACAATATATTAAATACAAAATTAAACAATATGAACTCATGACAATTATAAAGATGATACATGTAACTTTCAGAAAAAACTTAATTCCTAGCGATACGGTCGACTGTTGAGGGAACTGCAGTCAATCTTCTTGATATTGCAATAAGTTGTGGGTCTGTTTTGGGTCTGACATCAATCACATTCCTCTTTGGCCAGAGGGGCTAGATAAAACTTTTTTAAAGTCTTACTCATTAAAACTTAAATTAACTCTAATTACTCAAACACAAACACATTTCCAACTTACGCTCAATAACTGGAACTTCTCTCTCATCTTGTTGGTTTCTTCTTCCTGCCCAGCAGCGAATTTGGCGGGGAAATATTTGGCCATTTTCTTAAATAAAAAAAGGACTACATATAACAACTGCAACATACAACATTTATAATACATTTGAGCTAGCTAAGTTGGTTCAGTGAAAACGATGCAGCATCAGCCGCATGTGTAAACCTGAACACTGAAACACTTGACATCAGTAATCCTAGCCATTATTAATTACATTTCATCACTGCTTTAACAAAAAAACCCGCAAATTATTAGAGTCAAAACCGCGTAGAATTTTAACAATATTATCATATTGTATAAAATGTTAACATATAACCATGTAACAACACTACTTACCTCTTGAATTCCTTTTTTAACAAAGACTCTAGAAAGCAAAAATGATAATATAAATGAAAAATATAAAACAAAATAATTAGAATTCGCATAATAATAATGCACCTTGGGGGCTATACAAATACAAACTGACTAGACATACTTATTTTCGTACCATAAACAGCATACATGCCTGTCACTAGTACTTTGCAATGCTTAAAACTATGCTATTAGTGTAGTAGGAAGGAGGAATCCCAGTGTCCCCGAGACAAACATTTTTGAAACATGGTTTTTTAGGACCCTTAAGGTGTCTACTTAAGATTGTTGCTTGTTGCCCGGGTCAACTAATGTCCCATGAGGGTTTTTTGGTGGCCATTTTGAATTTATGTCCACACTTATGGCGAAAACACCAATAAAACGCCAATTTTCATAACTCCTAAACCAGACATCATAGAAAGACAGATTCTGATAATTTTGACACAAGGAATCAAATGGAAAGGTCACTGAGATGGTAGAACCACTCTTTATCAGATAAAAATGAACTCTGAGTAATATTTTAGTATAAATTACTCAAAAAAAGTTTGGAAATGTTTTTTCAGTCCATAATTTCTCCCTTTTAATAATTCAGGTTGGTGCTGTCTTTTAGACGATGGAAAGACTGATTAGTCACCTTTCCAACGAGGTACAACTTATAAGGATTGTGCATTCATGGAGTGAGCAACAAAGCTAAACGTGTGGGATTGACCAATTTAGAATTCTTACAATTTCAAACACCAATAAAACGCCAATTTTCATAACTCCTAAACCAGACATCATACAAAGACAAATGAACACACTTTTTCTGATAATTTTAACACAAGGAATCAAATGGAGGAAGGTCACTGAGATGGTAGAACCACTCTTTATTAGAGAAAAATGAACTCTGAGTAGTATTATAGCAAATAATACTACATAATTGACAGCCAAAACGGGTCATTATCTTTGTCAATCTCATAATCAATTTGTCCAACTTGCCCCCCCCCCTCCCCACCACGCACACTCACACACTTAGCTTCCCCCCTCACCTCCTCTTGGTCCTGGCCAGGTTCACAGATGTTAGACGTGACTGGCCATACATCAGACCTGGAAGCCCTCATGTTGCTCCTGCACCTCTGGTTTGACCTTCCACTCATCGCCCAGCTGACTGTAAAAAGATTGTTGTGATAATTGCTAGGTTTGCTCTTTTTAAGTGTTGTATTATATTTAATACCTAACATACCAAATTCAAAAATATAAAATAATAATCCACCAACCTGAAGGCCCTTTGGAATTTGGGGTTCTTCTGGAGCTTTTTGAGTGGGGCCACCTTGCCTTTACCCTTAAAGGCACTGGTGCAGTCCTCTCCAGTGAAGACATGAAAGCCAAGCAGGGTGCTGCAGTACGGCTGCCCAAGAGAGGTAGCCAGCTCTGTCTGATCAGCTGACGGTGCTTGCCCGTGCCAATGTCAACGTAGACGGTGAGGCTGATGGTGTGAGCGTGGTGAAGGAGGATGACAAAGATGTCAGTGTCTGGGGTCCACACTATTGCAGACTTAAAGCCCAGCTTGACAGCATGATGTAGGTAGAGGACCACCCGGCTGTCAGTCTCCTCCTGGTTAGAGCGGAGAGCATGGATCTCAGTGACCTCCACCTGAAAAAGCACAAAATACATGATACAATAGCTTGGCAGAAGATGACCTTTCCTAGGTATGGACCAATTAACTTACTTTTCCTCTTGATGATATTAGCTGATGAGCTCTTCCCTCTACAATGAGAGTAGCTGTTTCGCACTTCATCAGCCGAGATGCTGCCTCCTTACTCCCCCAGACCTTGAGCATCAACTGGCAGAGCTGCTTCTTGTTCTCCTCATTGCCCAGAAAGAGTTTGAAGTCCTGGGGCTTCCTTGTAGCTGTACCGTGCACTATAAACTTCTCAGAGAAGCCACGCCTCAGCCTTTCCTGTCCCTTGATAGAGTCATGCTGGTAGGAGTCAGTGGAAAAGTTTTTCTTGGCTACCATCTGGTCTAGTATCTGCAGGCAGATTTCTCCAAATGTGTGAGGCAGGGTTGTGAGAGCATGAAAGAGGGCATTCCCATCTTGGATGAAGATGGCATCCTTGGGGTAGGGTACTTCATCAGTGTTTTCATCTAAGAGGAAGTGCAGCATGCTGGCTTTGTTGGTCTTGGCAAAGAACCCATCAGGAGTGCCATGGGAGTGAGGGACAGGTGAGAGGGAGTAGCGCATCAGTTCATCAAGATCAACTGGCTCCTCCCGGACCTGGGACTTGACAAGCAGCTGGAAGGCTATGTTGCTTTGCTCTTGATATTGGATGAGCTGCAACACAAGAGCAATGTACCAGAGTATTAAACTAAACAGGCGATTCTTATAGGTATTGAGCAAATAATATATCAAAGCATAGAACATATGAATAGCTTTACCATTCCCTCTGAAGACGTGAGTTTGACCAGCTTGTTGCAGGCCTCCATCGTTAATAGCTTCTGCCTTTTGATGGGGTCAACAGATGAAAGAATATGAAGATGATATTAGTGTTATGGAACTGTTTATAAACTGTAAATTACTTGATAGTATAGTTCACACTACCTTTTTATGGGCAATACAAAATGGTAACAATGTACAATAAGGGTACATTAATTAGAATTCTTGATTGTCAAGCAATGCACAAAAATGAAGACCATGGAGGGTGTGCACTAATCCCAACCACTGGTATCAGCTTAATAATAAAATTAATAGCTTAGTTAAAATAAACAGTAAACACTATTAGTAAATGATTAATGCAGACATAAGTTAATTGTAAATATAAAATATAAGCCAACACAGTCCAATTAAGGTTAGGGTTAGCGTCAGGGCTAACCCTAATCGCTAACCTAGCTAGTTAACATAATAGCTAGCTAGTTAGCTAGCTGTCTAATAATAATAACAATAATAATAATTATAGGCCCTAATGATAATAAAATAAGAAGAAGGATACAGATCATTAAACATTTACAGTTGTACAAACTGTAGAAAATACTTGCAGATGTTAAAGTCTACTTGCAAGATGGCAGTTGATATGTGGCAGTTGGTAAAGTAGTTACCATGGCAACTGAGTAGAGGATCCCATTTGACTGCTGGTGTCAAAATCATCAGAAAAAGTGTGTTCATTTGTCTTTGCGTTTTATTGGTGTTTGAACTTCTAAGAATTCTAAATTGGTCGCTCACACACATTTAGCTTTGTCGCTCACTCCATGAATGCACAATCCTTACAAGTTGTACCTCGTTGGAAAGGTGACTAATCAGTCTTTCCATTGGTCTAAAAGACAGCACCAACCGGAATTATTAAAAGGGAGAAATTATGGACTGAAAAAACTATTCCAAACTTTTTTTGAGTAATTTATTATAAAATACTACTCAGAGTTCATTTTTATCTGATAAAGAGTGGTTCTACCATCTCAGTGACCTTTCCATTTGATTCCTTGTGTCAAAATTATCAGAAAGAGAGAATCATTTGTCTTTGTATGATGTCTGGTTTAGGAGTTATGAAAATTGGCGTTATATTGGTGTTTTCGCCATTGGTGCGGACATAAATTCAAAATGGCCACCAAAAAACCCCCATGGGACATTAGTTGACCCGGGCAACAAGCAAAAACCTTAAGTAGACACCTTAAGGGTCCTAAAAAACCATGTTTCAAAAATGTTTGTCTCGGGGACATTGGGACCCCTCCTTCCTACTAGACTATTTGTATGTATACATCATGAATGTATATGTCATGTTTATTCAGCATTCACCATAGCAGAGCTTTACAATAGCTAATTGACTTCTTTTTGACACAAGCAAAACCCAGCAAATGTCCAATAACAGCATACAAACACAGAAATCCTACTCACTCCCATCCATTTTTGGAGGAATTCCTCCTTCCCGTGAACAGGTGCTCGTTCGCGGCACGCCATTCAATGAGCGCCCTGGTTTCATCAGATGACCCATTATTTCAGTAAAAAATGTTAAACTTTCCCAGAATGTAATTACAGAGTAACAGCGGTACGCAAAATATTAATATCTTACAGTTGTGGGCCTGGCTTTCCTCTGCCATTTTGCTGCGGTTCTTTGTGTTACTGTGGGGGCAAGAGGAGACGTAAATGACCGGCCTGCTAGCTAGCGGGCCCGCTGGACCTTGTGGAGCTTCTTAACTCCGAAACCAACTTCTCCATTTGTCGTTTATTTTCGTAAAACCCTCAATGTTCATACTCTCCACCATTAATTTCTCCCCTCAAAAACTCTCAGAAGTGTATTTAATGATAAAATACTATACGAAAATCATGAAAAACGTAGTTGTTTGCTTCGTCCTTTGGCTCTCTGGTCCTGGGCTTGGATGCCGAAATGTATGCTGGGATATTTGTGCTGACAAGTTAACACAAGTCACCAACTGATGCATCCTCTGTAAAATGGGCATGTCAAGAACACTTCGGGAAATACTTACCGTTCTTGACAAAATGCGAACTTGTGTATTGGGACAGTACTTGGGCCACATAGGATGACGTTTCACAGGGACACAAGAAGACAAGAACGCATATTGAGAAAGGCTGTCAGTCGTCCATGATTGTCCATCAAAAACTGGTACATGGACACTCTTCTGCTTGAAACCTTGAACTCAGATGTTCTCATAGAGGGAGAAAGTTCAGTTTTAAGCTTGGCATTGTTTGACAGGGTGAACAGTAACTGCTGTTTCAGGCGCTGCTTCAGAAAACATTTCTCCTTGAAACACTGTTGTGCTGGCAAAATCCTGGATGATGGATGACTGCTTCTTGGCAAACATGAGGTTGGTATAAAATGGATGTAAAAGATATAACATCATTGATCAGCTTACATTTTGAATAAAGCTAAGTCTATATAACAAGCTTTATCCATGGCGACAATTGTTTACCATAGCACCGCAAGTTGTTTTAACTCTCATCTGCTTTTTTGAATCTGATCTAAATCTTACTTGTATTTATCAGTGTTACCACCTAAACAGATCTTCATGCCTTTAGTCACTCATAGTCATACCACCCCTGTTAAGAGCCTGTATCAACTCTCATATACAATGTTCGATCAGCTTCTAATTTCATATGAATGATGACAGTCCCGGCCTGAACATATCTACATATACGTTTTTCACCCATAGTCATAGCGCCACCTACTGAACAGAGCCTGTATCAACTCTCATATACATTGTCCCATCTGCTTTAAATTTCTAATGTATGATGCCAGTCCCGGTCTGAACATATCTAGATATACTTATTTGTTTTCATACTCACAGCGCCACCTACTGGTAAGAGCCAGTAATGACTCTCACATACAATGTTAAAGCATCTCAGCCTGAACCCTCAACAAAGCCAGTCTGATCAAGTTCTTGGTTGACGAATGGAAACGACCCAAGCACAAAGAGAAACTACAAGACAAGACACTGTATTACCTGTGAAGAAGTCTGCTTTAAAATCAGCAAGGAATAGTGGGAAATGGTAACACAGCTCAAATCATCCCAGGAAGAAGCTGACACCTGCATACTATTGCATGCTCTCCATGCAGCAGAGTCTGACTACAAAGCAGTGATCATTACAGTCGATGACTCAGATGTTCTGGTGCTGACTCTGGGTTTGAGCAAGAAAATCCCATGCCTTTTGTACCAAAAATATGGCACACCGAACAGGACAAGATCAGGACATCACCAAACTATGCCAATCACTAGGTGATAGTGTTGCTGGTGCCTTGATCGGCATGCATGCATTCACTGGCTGTGACATTGTCAGTGCATTTGCAGGATGTGAGAAAATAGGAACCCTAAAACAGTTAATGTCAGACAGGACATATCAAGAAGCCTTCCTTCCGTTCGGCCTTGCTTGGGATATATCCAATAAGCTCTTCAAAAAGCTACAGGAGATCACATGTCGCATGTATGTACCTTCTACTGACACTAAAGATGTAAACCATCTTCGATACCAACTTTTTTGCACCAGACGTGGGGAGGTCAAGTCCAGCCAGCTTCCACCATGTGATGATTGCCTATTTATGCATTGTATTTGTGCCAAGTATCAGGCTGCAATATGGAGACGGTCTCTTCAAACGCAGCCATCTGTACCAAGATCCAAGGATCATGGATGGACCACAGATGATGAGGGGCAGCTAGAAATCCAGTGGATGCACGGTTCCCCAGCACCAAGTGCCATCTTGCAGTTTCTCGCCTGTAAGTGTGTGAGGTTGTGCAAACCACCAGAGTGCACATGCATCAACAATGGCTTGTATTGTACACACCTGCGCAAACTACAAACCTGTGCCAAAAAACGCAGTGAGGAAGAGCCGTCTGCACAGCTGAAAGACTCAGATGTGGATGAAGATGATGATGTTGACCTACCTGTGTGGCATGGTGTCTCAGGAAGGGTAGACTAATATTATGCTAAAAGACTGGACATATTTTGAATGCAGCTGTTCATATGCATCTATACTTTTACATGTTTATAATGATTGTTTAAATGAAATATGTTGTATTTTATGAAATAATAATAATAATACTAAAGAAGACTAATACACAAATATGCTTTTTTCACTTTAAAGCAAAATATTTTGGCTCTACAGAAAATGAAATAAGGTATTGAGAAAAACGATTTGTGAACAAGTATCCGTAATTAGAAAAGACTTGGCAATGATTCAGACCTGTAAATCTGCCGAAGGTAGCATAAATATCTGTGTATTAGATATTGTTACTTCGAACAGTACTGAGGAGCTTTCTACAAGTATCTGTAGATGGCCAGTAGTCCAGACACACCCCAGGAAGTGGAGTGAAGGCACCTTCCTGATTTTGAACGACAGCAGTCTACTACTTTGAGAGGTGATAACCACTAATAAGCTGCAAATCAGCAAGGTCTATCATATCAAAACATGATCTAGGGATGTATAGGAATTCAAAAATCACATCTAGAATTTGCCCACCCAGATGGTACCGATATGTTAACAAGTGAGAGAGATACAGGGAGTCTACTGGCACATTTGAGCCAGTGAGGACCCTCCATATCTCCAAGGTAAGGAATAAGTTAAATAATATGTTTCTTTAAATTCTAACCATCAGGTGATATTATACATGTATTTAGTGTGTTTTATGCTTTAGAAAGACATGGGGGTTAAAGGTGTTCTCTGGAGGGAGGCCAGTTTGACTACTACTATTATTGGGACACCCATTAGGTTGTCACACATGATGAAAAGGAGCAACGGAAAATACAATTCTCTCTCTTCTCCACAAACACCACAGTTGTTCAGGTGAGTAAATATATTTTCTTAATGTATTTTACTATTGCTGTACTGATGATTGGTAGTTTGACAACAAGAAGACTTAATATATTAATTTTCTGTAGGTTGCTGATGGAGATGCTATAATAACTGTAAAAGGGCTCGGAGAGTGCGTCAATGGGGACAGGGAGGTCCTGGACGGCGGACATATACCTTGCACGATACAATGAGAAATATTTTTCCCAAAGTTTAAAGATCAAATCCCAGGGTTTGTTTCTCTCCCAGAAGAGAAACTGATTCCCATCTGCTGGAAAAAGAGAGCAGGGGTCCGTTTCACAAAGCAGGTTTATTGAAAACTCTGAGTCTGTTAACTCTGAAATGAGGGAAACTCTGAGTTTTCCGTTTCACAAAGGGAGGTAACTTAAGCTCTCGGTCAGTTACCGTAGTAACAGACTCTATGACCCTAACCTGGTCGCGAGCAGGTTTTCTTCAGGAAACTCAGAGTTTCTCTCTGTCTCCTCCCTCTAGAATATAAAACCCTCATTCGACTTCCTCATTCATTCAGCCCGTCTCACGTGTGTGTTTGTGCTGTGCTGCTCTGACCGCTTTGCAAAAGTCTTTTATAATTATAATAAAAACAATCAAAAGACAAATCTGTATCAAAGTCATCATTTTTAGATTTTCCACCACCACTGCCGAGAGCACTCAGATAAGATACCGTAAGTTATGGGAATTTTTTTATTTATTTAAACTAACAAATTCAGTTTAATCAACATGAATTATAATGTATGTGAAGTCAGCATCATGTTAGGGATAAAGCTAATGCACATTAAAACAGCCACTGAATGATATTTCATTAGTTAAATATGATTGAAGCGCTTCCATGTATGTTTTTTTCTCCCGCTGGATTGCTCCTAAATGAATATAAATTTTAGCTTGCGGTCGTGATTAAGTATTAAATAAATAGACCAGTTCAAACTTGCAGATTTACTCGAGCAGCAGTTTCTTCCCACGCCGCTTCTCTCTCTTTTGCAGCTGCAGCCGTGTTACTTTATTTTTCTAAAAATATGCTCGTATTCGCTGAACGTCCGCGTGAGGATTTCGAGCTCCACTGGTGTTACGTAGGAGGACCTCTTTTTGTGTACCGTTGCCATGGTGAATCGTGGTGTCGGGGCTCCATTAATGCTGGCTTTTTACAGTCAGCCTGCACGCACTTAACTTCGGGTGAACCTACTCAGAGTTGATTGAACTAACTCTGATCAGCTGTTCTGGAACCGAAAACTCAGAGTTTCCTATCTCAGAGTAAGTCAACTCAGAGTTCAGGGTTAGACTCATTGTTTGTTGAACCTTCTTTGTGAAACGGACCCCAGGACACTAGAGCTGTTGTGAATAAATAAAATATTATATAAAATAACAAAACTCCATAATGTTATGTTATACTCCAATGTCTGTCCGACCTAATTTCAGCTAATTAGTGATAGATTTGTGTCCGTTCTAACAGACAAACAAGCGTTTACAAGTTCATTTAAACACAATGTGACGGACAGAAATACATTCCGTCAGTTTTCTCCCCCTTTTTGTGATGGTTTAATGAGGCCAAGCATTAGCATTATCAATAGTTAGCGTTAAATTAGCTTTACCAGTTGCGTTAGCTTATTAACAGCATAATCACATCACAAAACGGAGAGGAGAGAAAATAGATGGAGTTTCATTCCGTTATGTTCGTTTTTTAAATGAATTTTATAAACCGTAATCGTGCTTGTAAACAGACACTAATCTACCGGACACATCATCAGCACTGCACAACAAACGGATACTTCTCATTGAGAAATATTTGTTTATCCATAGAGGAGACCGGAGATGTTGTAACTTCCTGTAATTAATCATGTGAGCTACACAAACCGTGGCATTGGCTGGCTGGCTGCCCCCAATGACGTTTTCACAGAGCATGCCGTGCATCATAACATAGACCCAACTAATCGCTGATGAAATTTGTCCACGGTTCCAGCGGAGTTGGGCTACTATTAAGGACCGGAGAGCAGACCATTCCCGTTGTGCCGTGACAATTAGCACTCCAGTGCGATCATATCCCTTTCAGAAGCGCTGTAATCCAGCCTGAACTAATCCAGGGGCGGGCAAAGAGGCAGAGCGCAAACGAACAGGGACCTATGTCTGAGGACTATGGGCGGGCCACATGAATGTTTGCTACTGAAACCACAAGCCCATTTAGCTCGAAGCTACCAGGCCAGTTACGGATAAGAAGCTAGGCTATGTTTCACAGCGTAGCTAGCGGTTATTAGCCCTCATACCGTGTGTTCCCACTCTGAATTCACCTGAGCTAAAAGTACTTGAGGTAAATTATCCTGAAACTGTAATCCAAACCTGAAAATATGATTTATCTGTCAAAGAAATGTACCATAGACGACTAACAATGATTCCACATTTTTTTTGATGTTTAATTATGGTTACATTTATTTTTGTTTAAGAATTAAACACTTAGTGTAACATAAAAAACTTTCAATAACTACAGTGTAATAAGCTAATTTAACCTTATGTGATATTTGCCGTTTTGAGTTCTCACAAAATAAAAAGGATTAAACGTTATACGGCCCGCCCCTCTTATTCATTTTTTTATTTATTTTTTTACCAATTGAGGAATCATACCAGTCCTATCAAACTGCATACAGTTTTTGTTGGTGCAACAATGGTTACTGTCTGAAAGGCTTGTATACTGCTGCCAACAACATTGTGTTATATTATCTTGAACATGCCAGTTGAGAAGAAAATGATTTCATATTTGTGACAAGATATTTATTATAGAATATTGGTTCATCATGGCATCCTCCTCCTGTGATGACAGCACGCCACCTGCTATAAACAGAAAAAACTGTAAGCATCAGTCTTAGCATCTTTACTTTAGGCAGCTAATATTGCATATTCTGTCTATGAGGGACATGAACAAAATATTTAAAGACTGACATCTATTAAGTTGCTGGTCCCTTGTTCCATTTCATCCTGCAGATGCGACTTTAAGTGAATTGAATATATTTTTTACTGGGCATTAATTTTTCATTTATTTTCCTGCTATAGACACTGTGTGGATCATTGGTGACAGCAATGTCCGTTGTGGTGCCCAGAGCGCTGCAGAGACCATGGGAGGCAACCTGCCAAACATCTGTGTGAGTTGGTTTGGCCAGGGTAGACTGAGGTGGAAAGGCCTTCTACCCTTCCTCTCCAACTCACTGTGAGGACGATCAGCTCCAGACGTCCTCCTCATCCATGTGGGCAGCAATGACATGGGGGAGGTCAGCAGTGTCATGCTGCTCAACCTAATGAAGGAGGACCTCCAACATCTTCATGCTCAGCACCCTTCCTGATTCTCATTACTCTAGGTCTCATGTGTGCCACTCTGTATCCCAAGTGCACCACCGTGGCATCCAATCACAAGGCTCCGTCTCCCTGAGCGAGGCAGCGATCTTGGATCCTCGCTACGGATCGCATTCTGATGGCAGGTAATCGTTTGTATTAAATATTAGCAGAAAACAAGCTTTTAAGCTGTACATGTACTTTAATCTAACTTGTGTTGTCCTATCTGTTCTATTATAGATTATGCTTTCTTTCACAAAAATAAAAAGCAAGTGTCACATCATTTCTTTATAATAATTTGCATTTCCTATTCTTTCTTCTCATCTTGAAGTATTTACTGCAGTATTCTGCTAATGTTCATTCTCTCATTAGATGGAACATCCCACGTTAAGGAGGGCCAGTAACGGGACCCTCCTTATGAAGGCTTCACTTGGGACCCAAGCCCAAACCCCATATATGGCCAAAAAGCCGGTGGAGGCTGAGGCCAGGGCCCAGGTCGGCTCAGAGGGCGGCGATGCCACCAACGCCACCCTCATCCTGAGCCGGTGGGAGGTCAGTACCAAGGCATGACCTTCCACTGGCTCCTTGAGAATGATGTGTGCTACAGCATCAGTCTGGTCGCCTCCCACCAGCAGGAGCGAGAGAGGACAGGTTCTCAGTCCCCGCTGATGGCCAACAAGGTGGAGTCCTTCAGTCTTATTCACACAATACAATTAAAAGAGTGATGACTATTTTAACCTCTCTCTGTGAACTCGCAGGATGCCTTCATCTGCTACTCTTCAGCGTACCCTGACTTTGTGGAGGCAGTCAGGTTCCACCGTGCGCTTAAGGAGGCACAGGTGAAGTCCCTCCAGCCCGGTCAGGAGGGACAGGCCCTTGTTGGCTTCAGGGACTTCAAATTTGAGACCCTGCAGAGCCTGTACAAGTCTGGGGACTCCAAAAAGATCCGGTAAAGTATTATTACAGCATTTGGATTCTAATATAGTTGCAGTACTGATAATTGATGATAAGAATGGTGTCAATTTGTGTGATAATGCCATCCAGTACGTCAAAAACAGAGACAGAGAGAGAGCGAGGGCTGCAGCTGCATCCACCAGCAGCAGCAGCATAGCCTCTCTGCCAGCCGCAAGCCAGACAGAAAGGAGTGCATCACAGTATGTGTTTCACTGTAAAGCTGTCTTGAGTTTGATGTACCTAAATGACCTCTCTGTAGAAGTGTTAGTATTTGTCATGTTATTACATTATAGATGTTGTTGTGTGTCACTATAGGCCTCTTGGGTCTGCGCTTGCGGCCTTCGTCTCTGGGCGGCGTTCTCTGTCTGCATTGGAAATGCAGGCAAAACTAAGGAAGATTGTGGCCCCTCCTAAGCCTGCATGTCCAGGCATGTCCTGCATAATCCTGAGTTTAGTAGTCCTTTTTTGTATTTCTTCTGTTAAATGTTTATTATGTGTTTCTTCTCTCTCATGGTATGATTACAGCCTCCTCCTTTGCACCCTTCGGACCAGCTCTTCATTCACCTGAGGAGCCTTCGGATGAAGAGCGGGTCAAGGCAGTAGTTGTCCTAGAAGTACTAAGTACGAACTAATATCAAATTTTAAATAACTGAGATGGTTGAATTCATTGTTGACCCTTTTATTTATTCTGCTTTTATAAATGTTTCAAGAATCAGGAGAGGAATCGACAGCTAAGTTTTGGTGGAATGAAAAACCATCTGCCTGGTGCACGTCTCAAATCATCAACAGACATGCCGTCTGATCAGCTGTCAAAACATCACGGGTTTATCTGTGGATAACGTTTCATCTATCATCTTTCCCCTAGTAACCTGTAGTAACCTGTATTAACCCCTCAAGCCGCAGCATGCTTGTCTCCCTCATTTTGTCTCCTCGTCGCTTTCTCTCTTCAAAACCACCATGCGTGCTCCTGTAGTTTTTACAGCATGTGCAGCTTGGCTCTGTGTGTGCCTGTCAATCAATATTAACACAACAATTTTATTATTTTGTGTTTCTGAAACATTTTATTTCTCTGAAAGCCTCAGGTGTACAGGCCACACTCTTGTTCCATCAGCAGCCATCTCCTCCCACCTCAGCAGCACCACAGGGGGCTGGGGAGCCCACTGATGAGGAGCTGCTGGAGGCCACAAAGGACCTGGAACAACTCCTGCAACCTCCAGCAGCCCTCGTCACAGACAGGTCACCAGCTCCCTCACCGGCGTCTGCAGCCGCCACTGCCCGCCCGCCCGCCACCTGCAGCCACTGTCGCCCGCCCACCGCATGCAGCCACTGTTGCCCGCCCGCCGCCTGCAGCCGCTGACGGCCCGCTGACAGCTGAGGAAGATGGTCAGGAGGGGTCGCCTGGGCCAGCTTTCCTCCCTCCCCCATCGCCTGCTGCTCATGCCGAGTCAAATATCAGGACTCAGATGTCACTGCTGCCCTCCCCATAAAGTGATGTCCTTAGTTATTAAAGTGCTCAGCTTGTTCCTCTTATTGTCTCCCCAGCTGCTGCCTGGGTCTTGGCGGGCAGCTCTCACGGCAGAGCAGCAACAGTGGATCGGTCGGGTGCTGTTTTGCAGGGACAGCTGGGGGGTCCTAGACAACAACGGCTGGTATCTCATGGTCACTGAGTACCTGGAGTGCTGTCGATGTAAGAAGAAGGTCGCCGGATGGTCACAGGGCATCCTAAGGCAGCTGTAGTGGCTGAATAAGCAGGTCAATATTAGGAGATTTCCTGTGATGCTTCTCTGCTCTGTCTCTTACTCTGCGGCTGCTGAAAGAGGCGACTCAGCTGAAAGTTTGGCAAAAAAATACATTTATGTGCATCCTCCGGGTCTTTAGAAGCCATTAATGCTAATGAACATTCATGAGCTCTAATAAGTTGTCGAGAGGGACGCGTGCCAAAACTGAGTAGAGAGGGAGCTGGAGCTGCTTTGTTTACCTAGACAATATTGGTCTCCTGAAGAAACACACAGACAGAAACTCAGGAGCACAAACACAGACACAGGCAGATACACACACATTTCCCCAAAGTTTCTAAGCCTGGAAGAGGCTGTTTAAATCAAATACCAGCCAGGCATCTCTCTCTCTCTCTCTCCATATGCTTTTGTGTTCAACACTCAGCAAATCTCCCTCCTCACTGGCAGGCTGAGAGATGAGGGAGTGATTTGTTCTCATTCGAGCTGCTTAATTAGACAGAGTTCCTGAAGCAACTGTCATTCTCTTCTCCGGAGCAAAGGAAGAGCAGGCAGGAGAAAAGACAGAGATTATGAGTGAGAGAAAGGAAGCTTCAGAGCAGATGCTATAACAGATGTAAAGAGAGACAGAGATGGAGAGAGAGTCTGAGTTCCACTGTTCTGGACATTATGGTTTAAACAAGCAGCCTGTCTATGGAGATATTTACTGAATTCTAACAGCTTGTGTTAACTAAGCTCCGGTATCTGACTGCATCCAACACTCAAAAAAAGTTCAGTCCATAACTGAAGGCTATAACCAAGCCAACGCCAAGCGTTGAGTCGCTGATTTCTCCTCTGATAGAGGCTATTCACTTCTCCACATGTCCTGCCCACGCAGCAAACTTACTTAACCATCAACAGTCTGTCCTCTAAACAAACAGAGGAGCAGCTAAACCTGAAATGATCAAACTTCCAACAGTCAGAATCAATTCGACCCTAAAGTAACAAAGCATAACTGGGATTTAGTAACCATGATGTAGTAACTAAAATTCAAATTGTAATGTCCCACACTGGTCCTCGGAACTACGGTGGCCCTGAAGTGCAAATCACAACGGCAAAACAGAAAACACGACAAATCAGAAAACACTACGGCAAAACAGAAAACACGACGGCAAATCAGAAAACACAACATTAACCAAACCGGAAAAGGTAGGTACCCTCGGGCGACATGAAACGTCGCTGATTGGTCCCACCTTTGAACCGGAAGGACATGGTTTACATGTTATGAAAATATGAGCGCCGCCAGTGACAACGTACTCGCTGCTATAAAAGTTTACTTTGAACATCGCAGCGTGTTCCTTTCTTTCCGTTTGACTACCTACCCTTTCCGGTTTGGTTAATGCCGTTGTGTTTTCTGATTTGCCGTTCAGGGCCACCGTACGGAACTCACCGGCAATTGTCTGATGATGATATGCCTCTGGGAACAATGGCCAGCTTCTCTGTATTTCCGGTGTAGCCGGCAGTTAGCAATAAGCAACTGTTGTCAAAGACTTCATTTTCCACGTGCTGCACTGTTTACAGTCCAATGAGCTACTTGAGAAGCAACTGAGGGCGGAATTCACGAAAGGTTTGCACGCTTTTGCGCCTCTTAAACCTGTGCAAATGACACTAAAAGACTGTGTCATGTCCGCCCATTAGGTTAAGTTTTCTTTTATTTTTCCTAATGTTTCATGTCCGGTATTGCCTGTTTTATATGGAAATCACTCACCCCTGTCCCTGTTCCAGATCTGTGTCCTGCCCTTCCCCCGTTGTGTGCTCACCTGCTTCTGATTGTGCTCTCCCCAGCTGTGTCTCATCAGCCCCATTACCTCGTGTATTTTACCCTCTGTCTTCCCCTGTACCGTTGCCAGTTCGTTTGTAACTCTGTAGCATTCCAGCATTCAGTTTCCGAGCTCTTCCTTGCCTTTTTTTCTGCCTCACGTTTTTGGTAACCTCTGCCTGATCTGACTGCTCATCTGTGTACCGAACCCTACCTGTCATTAAACAGTTTCTGAATTTAGATCTCCCGTCTGTGTGTTTGCATTTGAGTCCTTCCTCTTGGTCCCCGGTTCCTGACACTCCGCCTCATTCTCCAAGCACACGCAGAGGATTAAATGCACCCTAAAGTGTGCTGCAGAGCAAACAGCGTCTCGTGCTCCGGTGCCCTTTGTGTGTATTTAAATTAGTCATTATGCAAACATTTGGGGAAAATGTGTCCCCTTTCTATGAGAATGAGCCTCGTGGCAAAAAGCACCTAATTCACAAACATCAGCGCTAACAGCACCGCATTGATAGAGTGAAAATGTTATCGTCTGCAGAGAGCTGGCAGTATTGAAAGGGATTTGATGCTCAGAGTTTCCACTGATCATGACGTCAATTTCACAAAATGTGTTTGCCCGTAAATATAGTCTGTAAATAATATATTGTCAGTATTATTATAATTGGGAGATCAATCAGTCTGGGGCTGTGCGAGGCTCAACCCCGGCACACGGGCACACTTTGTCCACATGTGTGGAGACGGTCTGGAGCTGTTACGCGTGACAGGGATTATTATCTGGACAAGCTGCCGTTGCGCGCTCGTTTACAAAATGAAGCTGCATTACAGACAGTAAAACTAACACCTGTCGAGTCTGGACTTTACAATAAACTGTTAAAAGAGCTGCCCCCCGATCAGTAGGTGGAGTTGAGATCCGTCAGTGTGCACTCAACAAATGCCTGAGAGCGCAGCACCACGCAGCGCTGAGTGGAGGTGCAGACAGCTTCTTTCCACAATCAGACACAAAACAAGCAAACTGCACAGATCTGCAAAACTTTATGGCCGTGTTTGTGCTTGAATATCATCAGTGCAATTCGCTTTGTGAATCGGACCTTGAGAAGGAGCAGATAGCGGGGGCAAATGATACTCAATTTATGGAGCAGCTGCCGCAAATCATTGTTGATGAATTCCCCGCTGAGTGTTCAGATCAAAAGCAAAGCAATTTCGCCCCTCCATATGTGTCAGCAAAATAAACGCTGTCATTTCTTGGTTCATTAAATCCCCAGGAAGAGCGCCCGTTCCCGTACAGTACCACTGTAAACAGTAAGTTACACACAGGCTTCACTCTGGCTAACTACAGCGGTATGAACCTGAAAAAGAAACCAACTTTCTTGTGATTTACTTGTAAGTAACAGGTCTTAAGTTTACAGAATTTACAACATTATGATGTAGATGTGTACAAATAGATTTAAAATTAAAAAGTAGTTACATTTTGTAGTTCTATGCTAATCTACTGCTCTCTGTTGAGATTCAAAAACAGTCATTCTCCTGTCAAACTATAAGTTAGATAAAACTAACCATAAATATCTGATCTGTTCACAAGTAGATCTTTTTTTTAAATTCCTAGTTTTGAATCAGGCTCTTAAAATTCCTGAACATTTATTTCTGCACATATTGGAACAAACAGGGAAACAACCTGGACTGATATAACTAACACTCAAAAGGCCGAGGATAACAATATAGACGGATACTGTGCTCATATTCAGAAGTAGATTACCGTCCACACTGTGCATTGTGAGAGTAAGTCTGAATAGGAAGTTACACCAGGCTAATCTTGTCGTTGAGGCAGCAGTTCTGACCAGTGAGCCAATGAACCACCAAGAGGAGGCTGCAAGTGTTACAGTGGATAATTGGGTTTCATGTCATTAGCGTTGGGGTCGTCAGGTTAAATCCCCAGACAACCTGGATAATTTTGTACAGGCAAAGTAATTTTTTAAGCAATTTTCTACATTTACTTTTACAATAGTCGACACAGCAGCTTACATCGATGCTCAGAGGACATGAATACTGTAGATTAAGAACAGAAGTGAGGCAGAAGTCCAGTCCAGTATTATCTGCATGCATTTCAAGATTGTTTTGTAAATGACATCAAAGAAACAAATAGGAATATTAAATTATTGTGTTCTTGCTAGACCCAACATACTACTGCAAAAAGTAGCACGACTAAAGCAAAAGACTGAAAAGATGATTCACCACTTGTAGTTTGTGTGTATGACAGATCTTGGTCTCTATTGAAGTTTGATTTCAGACGCCTAGGTCAGTGTCCGAAAAGTATTGTGCTTTTTGTTAATTTACCCGACCTGTGATTCTCTTAAACTGGGGGAAAAGTGTTCTTCTTTAAAAAGTATAAGGACTCTATTTAGACAGCAGAAGGCACACAGTCTAAAGCGCATGGTGCTAAGTGATTTGGGGCGTGCCTGATGCACTTTTGCTAGTTAGACGGCGCACAATCTGGGCGCAAATCGAGGCGCATGGCGCAAAGAGGTTGGCTTAAATCCCTGAATTATTCATAGGCGTGTTTTCAGCCTAACATGAATCAAACCAATCCGAGTGTCAGCTGTTATTCACTTCAAGAGCCCTGTCAGCCTTTCAGTCATTCTTCTTATGTAAACTGGACTCCAACCGCATATTTAACTTTAAACTTTAAATTTCTTTCCACTGTGTCCTTGAACACAGAGAAAAAAACACAGGTTACTATACATAACATGTCGAATCACGGATTGATGTTAAAGCCACTGAAGCAATCCCACTGCCCAGCAGAAATGAAAATGAAAAGAGGCATGCAGTATACATTTATGCACGAGGCACAGAATTAATTATTTTAATCTCAGGACAGACAGGATCTTATGTTTATTAAAGTTCTGTGTGCTGACCGTCAAAGAAAGGTAGGCTTTAAATGTTTATTTACTCATTGTTGCTGCTGGATCACGTGGCTGTATCGTCTCCTGCATAATTGACTCTGGGCAGTGTTTTAATATTATTATGTTTGAGTATGGTAATTAATTTACCTCTTAAGTGTGTGTGTCTGTTTCTGCCGGTATTAGGCTATGCAGGCTAGGCATTAAGGCTATGTTTTAGAGTACTTGTATGACAAAAAACATTATATATGTATACGTGTGTAGGCTAGTATACACGCGCACGTATACTAGCCTACATTACTACTGATTGATAAATCAGGCCAGCCTAGGCTATAACTCTGAGAAAGTTACAACATTGTTGGAAGTTGTTGGAAAGACAAAAAAAAGAGGATAAAAGAAGTCCCTCATTTTAGAAATTTTGAACTTTAAAGTTCGTAACAGCTCAACTGCTAAATGTACCAGCTAAAATACCAACAATCACAACAGAAAATTGTAGGATAAGTGACTCTTTTATTTTATTGGGTTTAGGGTTTATTAACTGGAATAAATAACTCAGAATATGCTAATTTGCATTTTTGTACTTCAGGTTACAACAGAAATAGTGGAGGGACTACTGGCAAGGGGAAACATTTTTGACGGACTGAAAAATCAACGAAGAGTACAACAAAATGTTCAAAAAAGCCAGGACAAAATTCGGAAAAGGAAGCTGGAAAAGGGTTAGGACGACGACTTCGAGGTCGGTGACCTTGTCCTAAAAAAAAAAACAGAAGAGAGGAGCATTCCTCATGTTCGATTCAGACTGACCACAGTGGTCACAATTGCCATTAGGGTGTTTACCTATTTTATGTAGTGTGTTGTTCAGTCCTGTGTACCCTATCCTGAGTCGTTTGAGGACTGCCTCTTCCCTCCGGCTCCTGCCCTTCCGTCTTACCACCCCAACTTGTTTTTGTATATTATAAAGGTGTCTTCCTGTATCTTGAAAGTCCCAGTATTCTTGCCATACTTTTCCCACATGTTTCTTAATTATTGATTTACCCTCTGCCCTACTTAACGGAATTTCTATGTCTACCGTGTGTGATTTAAGTGTTTGTTTGGTCAGAATATGTACCTCTTCATTTCCCTCTATTCCTACATGGGCAGGAACCCAAATAAAGCAGACAGTCAAACCCCTTTTGTGTATTCTGTATAGTGTATTATGTATTTCGATTATAAGATCTTGTCTACATGATTTCATGGTTTTGATGCTTGTGAGTGCAGCCCAACTGTCTGATGCTATTACTGTATTCCTGTAGTTATTTCCTTCTATCCACTCCAAACCGAATATGATAGCTAAAAGCTCAACTGCATACACTGATAACTGATCTGTGGTCCTTTTCTTAATGTGTATTTTGTATTGTGGAATGTAGACTGCAGCTCCAGTTCGTCCAGTATCAGGGTCTTTTGACCCATCTGTGAAAATCATTGTGTTGTCTGAGAAGTGTTTTTCCAGATAACTTTCAGCTACCCTCCCGGGAGAGACTTGCTTATTCTTTTTCAGCTGTTGTTGTATTTCAAAATTTACTGATGGTTCTATGAATAATCAGGGGGGAGTATGTGAGTATGGGACTGTCGGCCTGAATTGTATTTGAGCCAAACCTGCTTGCTCTGCTTTTATATTTCCTATCCAGCCAAAGCTTGTAAAAATAGAGTCATTATGCTCCCGGTATTCCTCCAGGATGGCTTTAGCTGGATGTGATTTATCATGCCCTTGAAGATTTACCCAATACGCTAACAGAAGTTTCATTCTTCTGATCCTTAACGGTTGTTCACCCATTTCTACTTGTATGGCTGCTACTGGAGAGGATTTAAAAGCTCCCCTGCATATCCTTAGTCCCTGTGCCTGCTGTACATCCAGTTTTCTATGATGGCTTTCTGCTGCTGATAAATACCCTATACATCCATAATGTAATGTTGCTCTCATAATGGCCTGATATATGTTCAACAGTGATGTTCTGGTTGCTCCCCAGTCTCTACCTGACAGGTATCTTAAGAGATTGTTGACCTTTTTGCACTTTTCCCTTACTATTTCTAAATGATGCCTCCACGTCAGCTTTTCATCCATCCACATTCCTAACAACCTTATGACCCTGACCTGCTCAATTGTTTGCCCGTATAATTTCAGGGAAATATCTTTGTGACGTCTAGAAAAACATATGCCTTGTGTTTTTGTAACTGATAGCTTGAAGCCCCATTCATTTGCCCACTGCTCCACCTTCACAATTTCTGCCTGCAGTTTCTTCTGTATATATTTCTTATTCCTCCCTCTTATCCGTAAAGCTCCATCGTCAGCATACAATGACTTCCCTATGCCTCCCTCAACATTCCCAAAAATATCATTGATCATAATGTTAAACAGAACCGGACTGCAGACACTTCCCTGAGGTGTTCCATTCTCCACTTGATAACTTTTTGAATACTCTGTACCCACTTTGACTTCTATTGTTCTCCCATACAAGAAATATGATACCCAATTGAATCATTTCCCACTTACCCCTAATTTATGAAGTTTGATAAGGACTCCCTCTTTCCACAACATATCGTATGCTTTTTCAACATCAAAAAATACAGCTATCGTCATTTCTCTGTTGGTCTCTGCTTTCCTTATTTCTGATTCTAGACATAATACACTATCCATCGTCCCTCTTCCCTTACGAAATCCACTTTGATAAATTGAAAAAAGTTTTTTGCTGTGCATTATTGTGCATTAATCTCTCTGTTACCATCCGCTCCGTCATTTTTTCTAACTGTGTCGTAAGTGCAATGGGTCTATAACTAGAGGGACTGGATGAATCTTTGGGATAACCCTCAAGCCTCCTCTTTTATAAGACTGTGATGGTACCAAGAGTCACAATTGACAATTAAACATAATTTAATTAAACAGGACATAAATACACAACAAAGATATGTCCTGAGAAAATACTGTTTACCAAACACTTTTGAGGTAGGTTATTATTCAGAAATTAAATTCAAATAACATTATTTATTTGTTGGCATATGAAACACCCCTCCACCTCTACCATCATGGAGCCTTCCATCGGGAACACTCCCTTCTTAAGCCAATCACAGGCTTTCCCTCTGTTTGGCACTTCCTGGTGGTGAGCATGGCAGAGGAGGAAAAGGTATCAAACAATTTGTATGACAACACGTTTACACTGAATAAAATACTGTTTTATTACTTACTGTTAGTAATGTTTGGTCTGCTTTTGACATAAAGTAACAAAGGTAATTATTACAATGCTAACATATAGCACAGACCTCCCAGCCAGCTTGATGTAATATAAAGAGAAGAGCTGCGTAGTATTTCTGCATGCATGTGTTCAGCTACATTAGAGGACACAGGGACAAGACCAGATACCCTTCAGAGGTGCCAGAAACTTATAAGGTAAATGGCTCTTTTATTTTATCTTATTTTTTTAAGTTGGGGTTTATTAACTGGAATAAATAACTCAGAATATGCCAATTTGCATTTTTGTACTTCAGGTTACAACAGAAATAGTGGAGGGACTACTGGTATGGGAAGGCGTTTTTGACAGACTGAAAAATCTGGCGGAAACCCACCAAAGAGTACAACAAAATGTACATAAAAGCCAGGCCAAAATCCAGAAAAGGGTTGGGATGACAGCTTTGAGGTCGATGACCTTGTCCCCCCCAAAAAAAGAAGAGAGGAGCAACGAAAAGGTGGCAAGATGACGGAGGATATTCTGGGCCCTTTCAAAATTACAAAGTTGTTGCTCTGGAAAACAGCTATTCAAATACTATAGCTAATCTTTACCTGAAGCCTGAAGACAATTCCGGCAAAGATAGCAAGGCAAGCAAGCCCCTCTCCTACACCCCTGCCCAACATGCAATCACGGTCTTGCCTCTCCAGCCCTGCCAAACAAAAAAACAAGTCATCTTACCCCCACCAGCCACAAGCCCAGAGGAGAGTCAACTCAGCCAAATGGTACATACCCTTCATCAAGTGTAATTTGCTGTTAAATCTGTTCAAACACTGAAATGATTTTAATTTACAGTTGTAGAAGACATTTGGAAAATGCCAGGAGAAATTATATGGGCCAAATTTGGGTCTTATAAAGTTTTGTCAGATTTTTTTCTCTCTAAAGATTCACATGTATTTAAATATTTTTCTATGTAGATTATCAGCTCTGTGAAGATTATCGACACGTGACGAAGCGACAAGATGACGGCTATTTGGGAAGACACATCAAGGGGGATGCGAAAGGTAAGGAAAGTAGTTTAAAGGTAGTAGTGACAATTACAGTGTCTTAAAAACTGAAATCATCACTTGCAGCTTGATGTTACTGAGTGGCACCATATTATTTGGGGCTGTTTGCAAAAAACGACATTGGACTGTTGTGGCAAGTGCACCTTTGATAACTGAAATTTATGCAACTATATTTCCAAATCTGACATTCTTGTTAATTAATTATCCTGTTTGTACAAGTTTATGTATCCCATGGAAGGACGGATCCACTTCAAACCAGAGTAAAGTGGATTCAACAAGGTATGCAAATCTCGTGTTTGATTTCTTACACTAGCCAAATATTTTTGATGTTATGTAAATATAGCTAATAGAATAATTTATTGCTTCAGGGCATTAATGCTAAAAAAGAATGTGAATACATAAAGATGAACATGTGAAACCATCTCTCAACCCTGCCAACAAGATTCAACATCCTGTGGAGTGTTGGTCTGCAAAGTAAAAATTTGCACCCTACACTCAAAAAAATCAACTCAGTAGTTCAGTTAAACTAACGCACCTATACTGAAATTAATTAATTTGTCCATGTAAGTGTTTTGAACCCAAGTGACTTTAGTAGGTTAAACTTAATCTGAAGACTTGTTTATGTAACAAAAGCCTCTTGATTTGGAACAATAATGATATGATAATAATGACCTAGATGAGCTCCTGTAGGATAAACAATTTAGCATGCTCGGAAGCTCACTTCAGTAAATCAAGGTACAGAGGGTTGCGCAAGCGTGAGGTGGTACAACCGTACAACCTTATTTATACAGTCTATGCGTACAACCAAGCGGCAACCTCCGGTGAAAAATGAAGCCAATGCGGAAGTGCAAAAATTGTTTTTGCAGCAGAAATAAACGTGTTTGCAGCCTGGTACAAAAAACGGTTTTGTTATAAATAGCTAATTTTATTGTTCAAGTTAACTGTACAGGGAGTGGATTTTTTTTATAACACACCCGTTTGAATTATATTAAGCCTTAAATTATAGGGGCCGGATCACTTGATTGACAGGTGGATCCTGCTGGCTGTCTGCTAGACGTCAACACAGACACACAGACACTGAGCTTAACTTCACCTGTTTGTGTTGTTGGAGCCTTTTGGGGATTTTTTCATTCAAAGTTTGGACAAATAATCTCTCTGTGTGGGATTTATGGAACTGTATGGCCGTGCAAGAAGTCTGAGCTCTAGCTTTTCGGTGAGTAAAATGCTAGTGTTATTGTATTGAAATATTTTAGCACTATGTAGCAGGTATACTGTTCTTGCTTTAGCTGCTTGTTAGCCTGTTCAGTGTAGGTAGTAGCAGGTGTTATTGCTATTTCTTTATTTGAGCTTAGAGTGAAAGGCAATGTGTTTCATCATGTGTAAAGAGTGGAAAAAATACTAATGAGTTATGCTTGCAAATAAGTCCCAGTGTCTAGAAACCGGCCGGAGTGCCAGCATGGATGCTAGGCTATATGCCGCTGCAGATACGGCCAATCTTGTGCCCCCCTTTACCATGTTTAAGTAAGTTAACTGGACATTGATATGTTAACTAAATCCAGGCTGACCAGATAATGTTGGTATTTCCTAATACAGTCATGTTGATTGTATTTAAGTAAGTTAATACCATCTTAATAAAACTAATAAATTAAATCTAACATAACACAGTTTAGTGGAAATTGTTGACATAACTGAATTAAGTAAATCCAAAACTATTTTTTTGAAAAAAAAAACTGGATGATTTGGTAGGAGGACTATCAATTGTATATGTTCAAATGCCTAGTGTGGAGGATATCATAAGACCTTGAGGCAATCAAATGTAAAACAAAATATGATAGATGAAAGTTGTAAATCAGTCAGATTTGACCCAAACACGACAGGAGGGTTTTTAATCTCACACTGAAGCAGCTGAGCGACGGTGATAGCGGAGTAGTGCTGTTGTCTCTTGACTCTCATGCATTTTCTTACGAAGTTGTGAGTTTGACTCCCGTATAATTTTTTTTAAAATGTTTTTCTTCATATGTTCACTCCAAAGATGAATTAGTTTATTTAAAAGGTATATTAGATCCAGACATTCACAGGAAAAGCACATTCTTCGCTTCCTGTTTTCTACAAATCAAGCAGCATCCAAACAGAGTTTAAATACATGACACATTTCCACAATCAAGTCTCCAAAGACGAGAAATAAGTAGCCTATACATTGCCTGACATTGTACTGTAAAACTGCACAAAGAGGCGTTGGTGAGGGCAGCTACATACTATCTTCCTGTTTTCAACAGCTGCTGTCGCCACAACATAAAATTTGATTGATTGATTGACAACCACATTCATCTGAAAGTCGCCAGTTAACATGGCCACTCGTTAAACCGAAACACCGGTTCCACTGCAAGTAGTACACTTACCCCTCGTTCCTACAGGATCCGTCTCTGGCGCGTTCCGTCTACGCCGTGTTTCTGGTCCGTCAACGGCGCAAGCCCTCGCCCACAGGAAGCGTGTCTGGTCCGCAGCGCAGCGGAGCGCTGGCCCAAGCAACTGGATTCACTAAATCACAAGATTGCGGGAGAACTACATAATTAAGCGAGAATTGAGAAATCACGCGATAACATCAATGTTAGCAGAGCAACACACAAACTACAGGTCAGTTTGCACATCCAAGGTTGATTATCTGCTCATTTGGAAATCATTCTGTGATTTTTGTGCTTCTACCATGGATGAGTACACTACTTAATTAAATATGTTCTTTCTTCGAGATTTCAGTGTGTTGATCTTAAAAGAAATGGGAAAAAACGGGAGTCTGTATCGGTCTGAACAGTGTGTTTTATTTTGAAATGACCGGATGCTGTATGTTACTTTCGTGTGTGACTTCCTGTTTGGAACGATCTGCTCTGTTGAGCTTGACGCGTGTTTGAAGCGGTCTCCGTCAAAAATAGACCCATCGCGTATAGTCAGCGGAGCAGAGTAGAGACAGGCTTCTGGGCTGTGCTGTGGAATCAGTGTCATTGACTTGAATGGGCGCCATCGACTTCGGAGGTCGCGGCGCACACGGAACGCGCCAGAGACGGATCCTGTGGAATCGAAGGGTTACTATTGATAAGTATCTCATACAACCCCAGTTCAAACAAACCCAACTATCCCTTTAAGAGTATGAGAAGCGCTTACACTCTCAATGCAGTATGAAAGTTTCAAGGCCCTTATTTCGTATTAAAGTAAAGAGCTTTCATAACGAACTCCTCTCCTCTTCTTCTTTTCTCAGCCAAAACTGATCTCTGAGCAGGGCCCCATACGGCCCAATTTGCACCACCCAATTTACTGGTGTGTCGCTTCAGATTTGTTGGAGGAAAAGCTGAGGCCTTTTCCCTGATCCTGATACTGTAGGGGGGAAGGGAGGGGGTAAGAGAGGGTGAAGATGAGGGGAAACTGGAGGTGGCTTAGCTGACCGGGAGCCTGAAACACATCAACTATACATACACTTAAACATGTCCAGATACACACACATCTTTGCACATATAGAAAATCCAGAAATGGAACCAAAAGTGACACACAAACATCACATTTGAAAGGTACAGCTCACAATCGCACCACTAACTCCGAGACAGATGAGGGGCGGAAGTTGAGAGAGATGAGGGGAGAGAAGGAGCGAGGGATGGAGGGAGGGAGGGAGTGCAGACTGCTGACAGGACTGTGACAGGGCTTCATTACCAAGCCAGCGCTGTGCACTGGAAGCTATTTCTACAGCTTTTGATTAAAACGCCCTTTCACTGGACTAAGCTGTCTCACCGCTCGTTTGCCTCTACTGTGAATTTTAAATCAGAAGAAGAGACACACAGAGAGATGAAGGGATCGACTAAAAGAAAAGACTACATAACTGGAAAGGGCACAAAAAAGAAGCAGAGGAACAGCAGGAGAGCAGGATGCAAAAATCTTCATATCTGGCTTCTTAGTCCTGAATCCTCCTCCTGCTTTCCTGTTCAATGTTATTATTCCACTGCATCTGTCACTGTGAATGTTAAACAATAAAAGAACGCCACTTTTCTCTTTCCACATGGATTTTCCTTTTTCACATATCTCCCTCTTCCTTCCAGGCCCCCCCTTGTACACCTGCAGACACTGAGGGCTGTGGTCACACATGGAGGAAGCTCCACAGCCACTGCTACAGGTACTTCAGATACTTAACTATGAATCCAGAGGGTATTCATCATTTAGTTTAAATTATATTCCCTGCATTGCTAAAGGCTAGCCGAGCAGGTTGAAGCTAAGGATCCCAATTTATATAAACATATGAAATCAGTGAAGTTTCAGGTTCTGGATCAATGTGAGATTTATCCAACAACTATTGTATTGTTTTTGCTCCCCAGTGCATCAACAGTCAATTGTACCTCTTTTAAAAGGTTTTTTATCAATAACAATAGCAGCAGATGATCATAGTTATTGTACCCGAAAGCCATCCAACCAAGAAAAATCAAAAACACACAATGGGCCTTATTTTACGAACAGTGCGTACACACAAATCTGTGCTTGAACTGTGCGCACGCACGTTTGACGCACAAATCTTGGATTCATCAATTTGTTCTTACCTAAATTTCTTCGTGCTCTGCGAACAAATTTAGAACTCCCTCACACCATGCGTACGCACAAATGATGAAAGAAATGTCCTAGGAAATGTTAACACACACCCTTTTAACTAAATGCATACTATATTAAGACTTCATTTATTGAAAAAAAGGCTTCAATAGACAACAATAATTGAATTTCCTAATGTATGGACAAAACGTAAATGCCGTGTCATCCTCATAATTTGTCATATAATTAAAATCTTCCATTATAGCAGTTGAGTTAGTTTATTAAGTTTACAATAGAGTAGACCATATGAAAATGTTCATATTGAAATGTAACACTTTTGTTACAATTGTTTCTATTTCTGCTGATGTGAAATTTTTCTTTTTTCCTTTTGAGGCCATCTTTCACGTTCTTTCAGCTTCTCCGTAACACCGCTCTCTTCATGCGGCACCAAACAGATGTCCTTATATAGAGAAATAGAGGCGTGGCAGTATGCTGATTGCAGATCGCAGACACGCGCCTGTCAATTTAGAATGGTTCTGATTTACTAACATACGCACGGTGGTGAGAACAAAATTGGCCTGTACGCACGTCTCATAAATCCGACGGTGATTTTGTGCAAGTACTTATTTTTTGCGGAGAGTAAGAACATTTCTGCGCAGATATTAGTGAATGAGGCCCAATATCTTTTAGCAACTCAGTTTAAACAATCTGAACTGGCCACCAGGTCAGATCTACAGAATGGTTGAACTATCCAGGGGAATCTCTTTCCTTGTTGCTGCATCATGAAGAGATGTGATTTTATAAGATACTTATGAAATCATCAGCTCTTCCTACTTCATGTAAATGAAGACACATGTATCTCAGTCAACAATCACTTTAAAACAAGTCACCAATCACTTGAATCAGTGACAGTAACATGGCTTTTATAATCTAACCACTTAAACTCTGCTGTCCTCATACACACTGCTTGTACAAGCTCCTGATTGATTTTTGTCTTCTATCTTATTATCACCATCCTTTACATGGCAGCACTTTGCTCATGTGTATTCCATAACTCAGTGATAAATGTCGACTGCTCTGAGCGGCCCTTAAAGGTTTTATTGTCCTCCCAGCTGAAAACTCCCTCAGGAGCCGAGTCTGTTCAGCCAAATAAATGTGTCATCATTTGTTACAATGAAATGTTGCTACAGGCTCTGACAAGTGTCTGTGACAGAACGTTTAATATGCTATGTTTCTTTAAGATGTGATTTGTCTTAAAACGGGCGATAAATCCCCACTGGGTGAGGTAACTGCTTTTGTCCGCATATATCAAGACATAATCTGCACTTGATTTTGGTCACACTTACATTATAAACATCAGATTTTAGTACCCATTGTTATATTAATTGTCTTAGTATAAATTAATTCCTCCTGTCTGGTATTTTAAGCATGCTGTCCTGAGTTATTTTGGCACAGCAGAGCAGTAAGAAACACAGCTGCTCTTAAGCTTTACTGCAGGTCTTTTTTTTAAGTCTTCCTCTGGCGATCATCATGGATTTACATATTTGGCCACAGAGAGCAGTTAGTCTGTGCCAGGCAGCATTACCATGCTAATATCCACACAGTGTTTCTTTGGTGCCTCATTATTAGCTTTTCACCCATGTGTTGTAATAAGGCCAGATCACCAGCAGAGAGCCGCTGTTATATTAAATCCACCTTCTGTCACAGACAGATGTCAGGACAGCAAATTTAATCTATCAGCGTCTTTCTTATTCACGAGCACCCTTACCAAAAAAATGTGTTTAATCACCTCAAAAATGGACGTCTCCACCCCTGCAATAAGGAGCCATTAGGGAGATTAAAGTGCCTGCTGATGATGTTAATCAACATGATTGAAATTCCATTACATGTGTGCAAGTAGATACACACATGCCTGTACAGACGTGCACTCAGATGCCCACACACACATATGAGTTCAACCCAAACACCATTACTGATGTTTCCTTTCACACAAACAGAAATCTCATCACTGCATAAAAACAGTCAAACTACATTATTGTTCATCTCTCAGCTGAGGCCAGAGAGGGAAGATGTCAGAGCTGTTCCTGCTGCTGTTCAGCTCCTGAGTCAGGCCTCATGAGTGGAGCCTGTGGCTCAAAGAACAACATGTTACATTAATGAGCACTGTACTAATTTTACACTTACAGTAATGGTCAGTTTACCAGTGCTGTGAAAACATGCAGTGTTTTCTGTGACTCTGTACATGATGATGTCATCAGGGGTTATTAACAGACAGCCTGTGGTGGGCGGTGGATAAAAGATGTGGGCATTTAGGCACAGATTGACTTAAATTATGCTCTTAATCTGCGATCCATCTTCCTCAGGTCTGAGCCATGACAACACCTGGATCGGGTTAAATGATCGCACAGTGGAGGACGACTTTCAGTGGACCGACAAGATGGACCTGGTGAAGAACAGCTGTGTGTGTTTTGTCTCTCAGTCATTTGTCCGTCCCAGAGGAGTTTACAGCTCCAGAGAAACTGTGTCAGTTTATAGGTGCTCTTTATCACAGCTGGAAACATCCTGGGGGCTGCTGAAAGAAGGAAATATTTACACACAAACTCGTTTTTCTATGTATTTTCAAACTGAATATTTTCAGAGGAGAGGAGAGGAGCGTCTCTTTATTAACCAATACTAGGACAAATAAAAAAAACTCAGTCCCCTTTGATCCCTTTATCCCTGACAAAGACCGCAGGTTCAGGACTGACACAGAGTTGGTAGGCTGCTACTTATGTAGACGCCAGCCTCATCAGATGGCCAAGTGTGGTGCAGACAGCCTCTCTGAGACTGAGTCACAGGCTGGCAGACTGCAGTGTTCGAGTCCTCATAAAGTTATTGGAAAAAAAAGGCCCCTCAAACACCCACATGCTCGGAGTCTCATGTGTAAGCCTACAGCTAGCATAGCACAGATACCTTTCACAGAGCAGAACTTCAGCTAGTCATAAATAAATACTTCCTGATTGACGAACATATACAAATGCCTAAATGCTATAGGTGACATTTAACAGTCTGATTTTGCAGAAAATCTCTTTTATACTGACAAACTGTATACTGGGCACCTTCTGACAGGTGGCTCTCTGTTGCCACCGTTCATAGTTGTGGGCACGATGACATACAACTGATACATGTTCAACAACTTATTGTGTAAAATAAGAATAAATATAAACATATGAACCAAATATAACATAATAATAACACATTTTATCTGTGACATGTAGCAAGTATAGTGTTAAAACTAAGTTAATAAGGATAACATACTATGGTCACCGCTGGGTCATTTGGCCTAAATCACAAAGTGGTGAAAAAAATACATAAATGATCTATGAAAACATTATTTATATGAGTGAACTCTTTCTCAACAAGTTTGTTTGTTCTACAGTCAAAGCAGATTTCCAACGGTCTGTCTAAAACAAAGCAAGTCAAACAAACAGACGATTCTTCATTCAAACTTGGCACTAACAGTCAGACACAGTCCTTAATTTTTACCACACACTTTTACACTTAATCTTTAAAATATTGCTAATATTAGTGAATGCGAATGTGGGAGTTCAAAACAGCTCATGGGCAAAACATTCAGAAACAACATGAGTTGAGAAAGAGCACTAATCTTACATTTGCTGTGAAAAGTCCTTTGGTCAGTGGCAGTCGGTCGTAAGTGAAGGTCCAGATGAAGAAAGTCGTCGTTTGATGTTTCCTGTTTCCAACAAATCGTTGACTTAAGGCAGCTTGAAATGTGTGTGTGTGTGTGTGTGTTTCTGTCAGTTTGAAGGTTTTGTTTGTGTTTAATGAAGATCATTGCAAAATGATGCACCTGGTAACAAAACTTAGCAACCATGGAATGTTCTGGTCTGTCCTAAAACCATGTCTGTTCTAACGCTCACTTATCTCACCTGAGAGATCAAGTCCATCACTATGAAGAACTTTTAAATGCTGACTACCTGTCCTGTCCTCTGACAGACTCAATGGATGGCCACATGTTGAAATAAAAACAATGAAAAAGAGCCCTCCTGGAATCCCTTAATGATTCAAGAATCTAAATCTTTATTGAACACATACATGTAGGGTGTGCAGTGAAATAAAACAAAGGCACACAGAACAAAAGCAACCAAAACTATTTAATGGAAATTAAAATATTTATTTACAAAAATATTGATATATACATTTATATTGTGTTGTATATGTTTAAATATGAACAATTAAAAATAAATATACAGTATGTTGTGTTTTTGTGTAGTACTGTATGTGTGGGTGCAATGATGATTAGGCTTCTCTTAAAGGAGCACTGCGTGTCTGAGGCTGTGGAAAGGGGCAAAGCAGAAACAACGTCACCGTGCTGTCAGATCTTTAGTCTGAAATCCTCTGAGGACAATCATGAGACAGAACGTGAAGGAGAGAGACTAAATGTTCTTCAAACTTTTTATGTAAAGCAGCTGACAAGTGTTGCAGCCTCATCCTGTTAAAGCACAGAGAGTGACAGCATGAACCCTCAGAGGATTGTGAACATCCTGGGTATGTCATACTTTACATTATACCTGGCTCTCTGCAGAGGAACACATTAGCGCTGAACCTCTTCACTCAGTCCACAGTTACACTCATTACTGCTCACCAGCACTCTTTCTTCCATCTCCCGTCATCCTCCAGCTCGTCTTTAAAAAGTTCTCCACTTACCTCTCATATCACGGCTTCTTTTCCTCTGACAAATTCTGTTTCAGTAAGCATGTCTGCAGGCAGAGGAAACTAAATCACCTGATAAATTTGCTTACCTTTTTTTGTTGTTGTTTTTGCCGAGTTTAAGTTTCTGTATACGTTGTTACCTCTGCTGCACGTCCTCTTTTGCAGCTGCCCCTTCTTTGTGCTGAAGTTAGGTCATCACATTCTCCCCGGAGAGCCTATTAGAGCTTATTTTTGCCACACCTTTGCATACAGGTCAGACTTAAGACCAATGCAAAGAAGACAAGCGTATTAATAGTGAGGTGAAGACACAAGAAACCGCTGGTGGCTGTTTAACCAAAACTTTCCCTGGAGCTTTTCGACAGGATTACTGTTTTAGTCGTAGATCTGGCTCCTCATTTATTAAAAAGCTTAAAGTTTCTTACTCACAAACAGAATAATTAAAGCTATATATCATACTGACTGCAGAACAGAAAAAGAGGTGAAGTCACACTTTGTGCAACATGTTTTTAAGCTTTTGTACGAAATATCATCGGCTGTGATGAATCATTTATTTGCTAAAGCAACTGAGATTATGTTTTAGCCCACATTTGGCATTTATTTTATTCACTATCACTTTATCATCCATCTCCATTCTGTGCAATTGACACTGAGCTACTAAATTCTTTCTTTAATGCACAATAACAGCAGAATTGCCAACCACTTTTTGTTGTAAGAAAGTTGCCTTATTTTGATAGAAGCTAATTATTTGCTTCAGCAGATGTTTCTACACTTGTGGCCTCAGATGACCCACAACAACAACAACCAGCACGTCATCTCAAACATCCACCCTGATCCTGTATGAAAGGGAAGTTATTTCTCTCACAAACAGGGTGTTGCACCACCGTTGATGCTCACTGTCACAAGTCCCCAGCATCCAGCCCACCTCTGACTGTAATCAGTCAGTTACAATCACCGCCATCTTTTCATCTCCCCTTCTCCTCCCCGTCAGCCTCTTCTTCACTCTGAGTAACCCCATGTAATGTCTGGTCTTATCAGTGGAGTTTGTCAGCTCCATGTTGTGTATTCTCCTCCTGCTGCCACCGGCATATGGTAATGATAACCTTTTAATATGACTGAGATGAGATGAGACTGTCATCTGATGAGACAATGGTCAAACTTGGGGGGAAGAGAACCACACATTATTTGATAAAGAATACACAGCTTGTATGAGGTGGTACAAACAATTTTGGAACCTTTTGAAACCTTCTGACTTCTGTGTTTCAAATTTCCACTAAATATTATCACATATCCAGCAAAAAGTTTGTATAAAGTTCTAAGTTATGTTTTCTTTTGCTTTAAAAATCGCCTCATATTGTAGGCACAGATCAAGTCTTACATTTTGAGCATTGTGGATAAAGACTGACACAGTCTTCCTGTGAGCTCAAGAGGGAATTTGCCCACAACAGGACATGTCTTATAGAATGATTGCAGTAGTTTGATGGTTATCATTCACAGAGGCAGGAAATCTAATTCTGCGTGACACCCTCAGAGCGCTCTCAGAGTGCTTTGGGAAATGATCGGCTGTTGTCAGTGGCTAAAGTAGTTAATGTGTGCAGTGGTGTGTGATGTAATCATTGTTAGATACACATTGTGCGGACTAAAACTGACATTGCTGAAATGCACTTCAGAAACCAGGGGGAAACTTTGTGAGGTTTTGTTTAGAGCTGCGTCCCTGATGGCTACAAATTGTCGGATCCCCTCAAATCAGTAACATGTTTGTGCAGAAGTTACTGAGGGGAGAGTCTAGCGAGGTTCACCTGGATGTGAGGAAGCCACAGGGGAAGTGTTTGTTTTTGCTAGCTGTACACACTCTCCCTTTGAGCTTATACAGCAGAACTCTTATTCTCAATATGATTGTCGGTATTCTTCAATTAAAGTTTTTTTTACCTCATGAGTCTGTCCAGTCACAGAGAAGCAGGAGAGGAGGGAGAATACCCCCACCTGAGCAGCCGCAGACCTCCTAGACATTGCTGCTACAGGTAGTTACATGCTCCACAGGGAGGTGTGTTCAGGGACACAGCAGTCCATGACCCAACAGACTTCTGAGGAGCTGCTCTCTCACTGAATTAAGCTGTTCACCAACTCAGACATGCACCTCCAATGTTGAGCAGCCTCGTCTCATCTCAGTGCCATGGCTTACTGACCCACCTTTGCTGCCTTCCAATGGAAAACATCACTCATGGTTTACAAAATGGGAAGTCACATACACTTCAGTGACTAAGATTTCAGAAGACAGCTGCAAGGGAAAGGTGACATGGAAGCTAAAGATACAGTCAGCGTCCAGAAGCCACAAGGACTCTTCTTAAGATGATGGCAGCGGTGAGGGTCATTCAATCATTCATGTTATTACTGACACCAGTGCTCTTCTTTCTACTGCAGTCAAACATTTTGCTGTGAAAAAGGCCTGCTGCTTCATGCTGATTGAAATACATTTGATAAATCCTGCTTTATACCTGACACAGTGACAGAAAACAGCACCACAAACAACAAGCTGTTTTCAAGTCCAAGGCTAAAGCACACACATAACCTGCACGGCGTTACTAATAAACTGATAAGCAACCCACAGCAAGTCCATGTGTAGATATTGTGCACAGTGTCTGAATTAAATTGTGATGAAAATAACGTACACTGTTTAAGAATCAAGAAGCAGCCTTGGAGTATTATGTTGGCTCTATAGCCGACAACATACTCCTTTTCTCTCTGTAGCAGCCTTGCACATATTTAAGGCTTTACTTGACAAAATACCCATAATTCACAGCTCCATTTGAGTTTAGTGACATTTGCTTTGCCTCCACTGTGAGAAATCATTCAAGTGTACATACTGTAGGTGAGAGCAAATGGAAAACTTTTAGCCTCCATTCGTGTTGAGTCATTGATCGCCTTAAGGGAGACTGACACCCTCTGACAGGAGAGTTAAACAATCTGTGAAGTTGTTTGAGTGCCTCCCTGAGGCTCGTCCGTCCCGTCAGTCTCTGACCAGAGTGTCAGTCCTCTCTCCGTCTCAGCTTGTGTAAACATTTTTCTGATTCCGCCTCGACTCTTTTATGTGTCGAAAACGCTGTTATTTTGACAGCCGCCCACTCACTGACAGACACGCTGTCCTGCAGAGCTAAATCCACATTTTGAGTTGTGGTTTGTGCTGTGAGAGGTGTTTGAGATCTTTATGCTGTGCTTGTTTATCAAGTACACTAATACAGTGAGCTAAAAGTTATTATGCTGTATTTATATGTTTAAATATATATATATATATAAACTGATAAATATTGTGTCTCCTGCTGTGTCTGTCCCGGTCTCCACAGTGCTTTGCGGAGCCCCGCCCACTGTGGAAAACGCCTTCCTGATTGTTCGAAAGTGTTCCCACTATGACATCCACTCTGTGGTGCGCTACCAGTGCGGCTTAAAAGTGATAGGGTCTCCTTTGAAGTGTTTTATGCTTGAGGCGTTCCCTCCAGGTCCTTTAAAAAAAAATGTTTGCAATCCGTTGACCGTTCATTAAATAAAAAGGATTTGTGCAAAAAATGTAAATGTTCGACCAAACTGAAAGAGACTTTGGTTCACAGGAAGCACAAGGCCACGGCTACTTCTGAACCAAAAAATATCTCCTTTCCTTTTGTACTTTGCTGCAGACTGAACTTTACCTGTTTTCCAGTCATCACTTCCTCTCGCCCCATTTCTACAACAATACTTCACATCTTAAAGCCTAGAACTCTTTGTCTAGGCCCCCTCCCTGCATCGCACCGTGCTACCCTTAGCTCCACCCCTGGCTCTCTGAGTCAGCCTTTATCATAGCGAACTCAAGCAAAGCGCTTCCAGGCATCACAAGGACAGTAACAACACTCTTGTGTACTTTTCAACTTTTCTTTCTCTGTATTATAGGGTGGCCCTGAAGTGCAAATCACAACAACAAAACTGAAAACACAACGACAAATCAGAAAACACAACGGCAAATCAGAAAACACAACGACATTAACCAAACGAGGGTACCTACCTTTTCCAGTTTGGTTAATGCCGTTGTGTTTTCTCTTTTGCCGTTGTGATTTGCACTTCAGGGCCACCATAGTCTTACTTATTTATCTGAACTTGTCCTTCTCTGACCTGCGCTCTATCTTGATCAAGTGACTCTCCCTCTGAGCTCAACACTGGACTGTTTTTCAAGAGCCACGACAGACATTCTTCAGAATGAAGTGGATTAGTACACCCATAGGGATGACATCACTGAAAATACTGTATCAAAATCAGCCGAGTCCAGGAAGACATCCATGTTGTTGACTTTCTCCTTTTAAGACATCATCACTGAATTGCTTTACTTTGAATCAGAGACGTTTGTGATTGACTTATTTGATTGTTAGCGTTGTGTGTTCTTGTCAGTGTAAGATAGTAGATCAGATGATGAATCCCCAGAGGAAAATGGAAAACACATCACGTCTCAATTCAGTTTCATCACATCAAACATCAGTCACTTCAGACTGTTCTTGTTGTGTCAGACATCCATCCGTCATAATGATGGTTAATCTGAACCTTTAATATCAGCTTGTCTCAACACAGATCAGCATTTACATGTTTGCTTTGCACGTTTGTTGCTGTTAGACAGCTGCCTTGTTTTTTAAGTACTAAAAGTGACCTTTGTTAATATTTTTGTGACTGACAATTTTTAGTTGTTAAGCCAGTAAGAGCTGACTTCTCCTGTTAGCACAGAGAGAGACTGTGGTTCACATCTTGTCTCTGTTTGGATGCCACTGACAAAGAGGACATGTTGCTCTTAGAAGAACCTTAAATCTGGTAATGTCTCTGCAATGGTGGGTGATTTTTTAACAGTGAAATAACGTTGACTTTTGTTTAACATGTAAGCAAACAGCCAGCAGATATGTAGCAACACTCCTGTGGCAGGTTGGGACCTTTTTCTTCTCTCTCTGCCTCAGACTCTTAATTATCACCAGCTGGCTTCAATGTTCACTAATTAGTGGGGGGGCAGCACAGCTCATATCTCTGTGTGAGTACTGCTGCTCTTCACTTCTCTCACATGGCTCCTGGCTGTTGTATCTGCTTACGAGCCCACAGTTTGGTGTGGTATGTGTTGCTCAGTTCCTGTCAGTGGGTTTTCCACCAAATGTAAGGTAGGCATTTTTAACAGCTTTCTGTTCTGCGTGTTGATGTTTATGTGTGGTGTTGGCCTTATATCGGCCTCCGCTCTGCTTTGCAGTGTTGTTTGCATCATCCCTGGTCTTCTGTTCATGGTGACTAAGCTGCAGCTGTGCGGCCCTCCTTCTCCTCCTCCTGCTGCTGGGTGGGAAACTGCACCTCGGCTTTCTGGTATGTGTCTGTGAGTCCACATTACCTTTAATTAATTTTGCTATTTTGAATTAAACACAAGATACTTGTGCCTGACTGCACTGACTTTTTTCAGTAGGTTTGATTAGGAGATGTAAAAACTTCCTGGGCTTATTGGGGAACATATTGGGCCTTGATAAAGGTGGTTTACATTAATGCTGAACAAAACAGACCCCGAACTTCTGAAGTTAAGTTGTTGGCAGCTGTATCTATCACACGTGTCTCTGTGGGACAAATCAGTAGTTAATGATAGCTGTGGCTAATGATTTAACACAAGCTCAGCTGCCTAAAGCCACACACACCATTCTTTTAAAAAGTGTGCAGAAATTTGGGGAAATAAAAATGACATGCTTCGACTTAGTAGTCGTAAATCATTCAGTTAAAGAAGACAACATTTGGCGTTCTTCAGGGTTTAACTAATTCTATTAAAGCAGGGAATGGGCAGAAACATGTGAAATGTAGTGTAAAAGCAGCTTTGAGTGATCGCAAAGACCAGAAAAGCGCTATATAAGAACAGTCCATTTACCATTTAATTAAATCATTAAAAAGCTTCGCTGCCTTCATTACAAAGCACAATCACTTGTAATGTATTCACTCACAATGAGTAGTGACTGGTTTTGTTTGATGTCCCTTTTTTCTTTGTTGTTCTTCCAGCGAGGGTAAAGGTGGACATGCTTTATTTCACAGCTTTAGTGAAAGGTTGATGACTGGAGGATGATGGAACTCTGGGGTTACTTTGTGTTATGTTAAAGATGTTTTCTAGCAGGACTATAGAGAGAATAAACTGTAAATTGGTAGATATGAAAGTCATGCATAGACAGCACAAGCTTAAAATTGTCTTAATTTATTAAGAACTTATTTACTAAGGCAAATTGAAGCAACTAAACTCTGCCTGAAGACAATAGGCTGCAACAGAGCATGTAAGAACTGCAAGTCTTTTGTTCCCTCAGGCGTTGCATCCCTGTCATAAGCAGCACAGCGATGGGCTGCTTCATGCTCCATCAGCCAGAATCCCTGCTCGCTCATGATGTGGTCGGAGGCTCACAGGAGAACCCTCGCTCAGCCCTCTCAGCCTGCAGCCTCACTACAACAACCACCTGCTTGGCCTCTGATATCTGAGCGAGGAAATGAGCCTGTGGTGATGACTGGAGCATGAGCAGGCGCCCACAGGAGACCTCTGTGTGAAGAGAAGCAGCTTAGCGGTATGTGGTGAGGTCATGGGGATTTGTCATGAGGAATAGAAGGGGATCTCATGGTTGAGTTTTCACAGATTATACTCTAAGACTATAACAATAGAAGAAAAAATATTGGATTAGCAAAGCTGTGACATTCAGTTGTTGTTAGAGGATGTTGTGTAGCAGTGACATTTCAAACAATTTTTGGTGGTAGATTATAGCCATTTTCATTGTTCTTTGAAGTCTTACACATCCTTGACTTCACCTTTCTTCGGCTTTAGCTGTCTAGACGAGGTAGAAGAACTAATCCTCATACTCTGTATTCCAGCCGGCAAGCCCAGCTGCATGCATGACCCAACCTCCTGTCCTCTTAATCTCTTTGTCATCACTTTATTCAGAGCAACACACCTTTTGAGCATGAGCAGCCGAGCATCTGAGTTGCACTGACCCTCCTCCTCGTTCTCTCAAGGAAAGGAGAGGCAATGCACTGCATTATCAGAGATCACCCAACTCTATTTGTCACTTGTTAATCATGTCAAACTGGATCATTTAAGGCGGTTATAGGAAGATGGGATTTGATTTCCTATGCTTGGTGTGGGATGAAGCAGAAACACACATCCCTTTACATTCTAATCACTAAGATGCAGCAGGTAAAGACTATCTGAGGTGATGGCGAGGGAGGTGGATGTGGTTTAAGTCAGAGCCTTATAAAGAGAGTTAAGACACTCCCATAAGCCTCCATTGTAATTGTGTAATGCGGAAGTTGAGCGTGTCGTGGAGCGACCAATAGTTCCAAACACTGTATAGTTCCAGCGTTGACTGCCACTCATTTTCAGGGGTTCCGCGGCTCACTTGCTGGTAAATTGGTGAAATTACTGGATTTTGACAAATTATTCCAGAGCTCTCATGAATTGAGTCAATAGTGGCATTTGTGTAGCTTTAGTTAATATTTAGCATTTATCATTATATTATAAATGCAGTTAATGTTAGCTAATCAACACTAACGTAACAGAAGTAACACTATAGCTACCATAACCAGATTTCAGATTGCCTTAATTTATCTCAGATACAGCGCATTTATTGTTGTTCCTCGGAATAACGTATCTTCGGGTAGCTTATTACTTCACATTTTTCTTTTGCAGAGCTGACGTGTAAAATCACGGGAGACTAACGTTGATGACAGCAAAGCAGTCAAAGGATCAAAAAGCAAGGTATGTACAGGCAAGGTACAAAAATGTATGTCATTGTCAGTCATTATATCTGTTCTTGATTAGTTTAAGATGTTTGAAGATACAGTTGGACACTGACACAATTTCTGTGCTGGTGAAGAGCTGGAGAGACGAGTGGAGTGATAACCAGGTTGGTGGAGTGTTGGAAAGACTGTAGTATTAGATAAGGTGAAATGTTATTGCCTGAAATCACTCAGAAAACCATTTTCCCGAATGATTTTGTTTTAATTATGTAGCACCTATTAGTGTTCTTGCATAATTCATATTAAACGTGATAAAGCACTTTACCGTTTGTGTACTAGGAGCAATGGCTGGTGGAGCAATAGAGGTTTGCGTAGTGATGGATGGCTGTAGTATTAAAAAAGATGGAATGTTGTCTGACATCAGTCAAATCATTTTCTCAAATGATTTAGTCTTAATTATGTTGCACGTAATACTGTTAGTTTATAATTAATATTAAATATGTAGCAACTTACCATTTGTGTAGGAGCGATGGAGAGGCCTGGTGGAGCTTGCCATTCCTGGAAGTGGTGGAGCGATGATGAAGCAGGTAAGTGGGGCTATTGAAGTGGTAAAGTTCTGAAGCTGGTGGGGTGAAGGTGAGGCTGCAAGATTAAGATAGAATTGAATATTGTCTGAAATTAGTCAGTAAATAATTTTCACAAATTATTCGGTTTCTGTTATATTAAACTATATCTATTGAATTAATTATGCTGAATCCTGAAGCAGAAAGAGCACAGAGACACACAGGGCAGTGCTAAAAATGTGCAAGGCAGTGCAGCCCCAGGACAGGGGTTGAGAAACACATGATATAACAGCATGTATACTCAATGAAACTAAACATAAGACAAGGGACCAGAAACACAGGCATACCTTTTGAAGCTTTAGCCACGCTATGTGATGGAACATTTGTAGGTGCAAAGGTCAGAGCAACTACCTCCATGGCAACGATCAAGGGGTGTGGGAGGGTGCTGCCTGTTGTAAGCCTTGATGTTGCTTGGCTTTGCTTGTTTTTTTTTGCCCTTTTCATTTGGCTTTTGCTTCCAAGATGCCCATCGTCAGACAGCACTGTTTTTCTTTCAGCCTGAATGTGCTTGGCTTCAATTCTTAATCTCAGCCTGATGTATCTGTTGGTTATTTTCTTTTTTACATCATGGCATGCGGTAAGCCTGCTGTCCAACATCTTAGCCTCTCTCTCAAGCAGTTCTACAGCATTTGGGAGCTCCATGAGGGAGGCACTGGACCTAGTTCGGAACAGCTCCTCAATTTGCAGGACAAGATCAAAGGCCTCTTGCCATGGATGACATAGTGCACCTAAGATAACATTAGGATGTGAGTAATTATGATAACAGAGGCACAATAGTAAAACACGTCTTCTGTAGCTAGCATGTCATCGTAAGCTAGCCATTTCTAGACTAGCTCGGTGTTAGAATATTGCCGCTTCGTGATTTAATGTAATAAAACACATTTATGTAAATACAAATCATAAATCATATAATAATTCAGCAGCATTCACATAAATCATTGAACACAAATGTAGTCGATAGAAATTAAGCTTAAATATTTACCGAAAATTGCTCTATATATACTAACTAGTTCAGTGTCCCGCTGAAAACTAACAAACAAGTTGACAGCGCAGGCTTGTTTGGAACTATTGGCAGCTACATGAACCACGTGATCACATGGCGGCGAGACCAAAGCGTGTCATAACTCTCTCTTTATACGGCTCTGGTTTAGAGTATAAGGACTGGAGGCAGAAGTCCTGGGGATTGGGGCCTGAGGTCCATCACCAAGGCAACAGCATCATTGTCTGGGTCGATTCACTTGATCTCAATCTGGTCAAAACCAATTAAGAGTCTTTCTGAATGGATTCCAGTGGCAGCCATAAGAGCCAGATTTTCATTTCAAACAGTTTCACTTTCAGTTCTCTCCCATCTCAGGGCTGAGCATAATGTTCTCCTCTGCTCTGGTCCTCCTCCTCCTCCCCCAGGTACACCCACCACACAGGAGATGAAGTCAGCAGACAGGTGCCACACCGCTCAGAATGACTATTTACCATTTGGAAATCAGCCTCTGGCTCCATTGTGTTCTCTGAAATTGAGTTAGTCCATCAGCAGACACTCAACAACTCCCTCCTCTGCTTACTCTCTCTCTCTCTCTCTCTCTCTCTCTCTCTCTCTCTCTCTCTCTCTCTCTCTCTCTCTCTCTCTCTCTCTCTCTCTCTCTCTCTCTCTCTCTCTCTCTCTCTCTCTCTCTCTCTCTCTCTCTCTCTCTCTCTCTCTCTCTCTCTCTCTCTCTCTCTAATGCATTGAACAAGTAATATACTCAGACAGTATTACCTGATTTGAGCCCCCGTGGCACATTTTCAAAAACCTGATTATTGTATTTTTCTAGTTTGTTTACAGGCTGGATTTTTTTTTTTCTTCCACTATGCAGCTGCTGGAATCTAAATGCAATAACAGGAGAAGTGAATGGGAATGTGTGAGGCCAAAGTAATACATCAATGTCAGGCAGGACTGAGATCTGCTGCTGAAATACATGATTTTCTCTCTCTGTAGAAATAAGTTCACAACTCCGTAAAATGAAAATAAACTGCTATATTTGCAGCTACGGCCCATTCACCACATGGAGGATGTGGATTGAGGGTAGTTTTTTTTTTTTTTAAAAAAAGAGGAAATTATTTAATGTATCTACAGGAAGTAGTGAAGAATATGTTTGGTCCACTGCGAGGCAACGACATTACAGATGGATCAGGAACTCCAGGCCTCCATGTTTTACCTGAGAAAGACATCAGAAAGAGATATTGGATTTTCAGTTTTGTCCCTCTTGTGACTGAGATTTATTCTTCAGTTCTTTTTGGAGGTCTTCACCGGTCGAAATTTTTGAGCCTGAACCCTGAACCCCGTAATTGTGTGACCTGGAACCGAACGGGACCCATCTATTGTTTGAAAGCTGGGTCCTGGACCCGTGCAGAACCGAGAAATGCCGGACCTGGACCCGTCTATTATTTTAAAGCTGGGGCCTGAACCCGACCTGGCGAAACGGACCCGATCAGCACCGACTTCACAGTTGATTACTGTTGACAAGTTACCGTTAGTCAGCTGTCAAAACAAAACTTTTTGTCCTACCCGTGTGATGTAGCCTTCTCGTCTGGCCGTGCATATAATCCATCCTCCGCCAAGAAAGTTCATAAAACACATCCAGGTTTCAAGCTATCCATGCTGTGTTGATAAAAACACTAATGCTAATCAACTAATCATTTCAGATTAAAAGTCCACTTGCTGTCATGCAGATGTATGACAGATGTGCAGCTCGTTTAGAAGCCACAGTTACACTTAACTGCGCTTACTTTCTTCTTTGTCCACAATTTGCATAAACAAGGTTTTACCTCTTTATATTCATATTCTTTTTGCTTTTTTGTCTCCATCAGGGAGGAAGGTATCCATCATTACCGGCTTTGGCTTCAACTTTTCTCTGAACCTGCAGTCACGTGACACGTCACTCAACTCGTTGCTCTTTATGTTTTTTTCCCACTTTATTTACCTCACATTGTCATGCGAATGTCACATTGTTGCAAGTTAAAATACACACACAGACGCACACAGCACTTTAATCGTGAAAGCTTTCTAATCACGGCCAGGTCTTCCCGGATCCATTCGGGTATTAAACATAATGTTGAACAGACCCAGAAATGAGGATTACAGAACGAGTCCCCAACCGGAACTATTTGACCAGGTTTCAGTGGAGCCGTGAGGACCTGTAGTTCTTTTATACTTCAGTTCAGAGAGAAGTGACATGTCTGGGTTTTTAGTATTAAAAAAAAACAAAAAACAATTGCTATCACTTGAAGGGTCATGTTGCTGCACAGAAAAAGGGTAGGTGAAACAGATTTTGTTCGAAGGAGCACCACATCCTCTTCCTTTCATTCCCGTCTTTCTCTCTCTTGCACGGCACTCTATCAAATGGCACCAAAATGCCAAAAAACAGAAACTACCCAACTGCTGTCAAAATTGGAGCTCAGAGGAAAGTAATGGCTTTTTTTGTACTTTTTGGCTCAAGTCCCTCATCGCTTCTCCCCATTACCTTAAACACAGGCCATTTCGCCTCATCGTGTACAACCTGTAAAAACATTGGAGCTCTATTAGCTGAGACATAGTATCTTACTGAAGAGCATCGATTCCAGTGTTTAGTCTGCTCCTCTCAGTGTGTGGGTTGATTAAAATGTCACCTTTCTACAAACCTTTAATGGTTGTTTTTTGTTATACTGACAAACACCCTGAAGCGTCATTATAAGAATAGCTGTTACTTCTCTGTTACAGACAGAGGTGTTATTGATTATGCTAATGTGAATGATTATGCTAATGTGAATGTGGTCAAACACTCAGAAAAGGAATGACATTTAAAATCTATCAAATTGCACAAGTATGTTTTTTTTAATAAAATATTTTGAGATACACAGAAATGCCCTCTTTTAATGTGTGTTTTTCTTTGTGCATGTTGGAGCTGTGATTTATCTAAGCACTTCAGTAGTTTGATCATGGATGTATATATGCAGTTTGATGTGGATGGTTGTGCTGCAGTGGATCTCCTTTAGCTCCAGATTCATGCATATGGATTGTTGAGATCAGTGGTTGTTTTCAAGCAAACATTAGAGTTGATGTGCCCACTCACTGTGTCAATGCATACATAATGTGACTGAAGCTGTGATGTGTAGCTAAAACACATATCAGAGCTACTATATTATGATGCAGGGCGGTTGTTCTGACTTGATCTGAGTGCTGCAATGAGGGTAGAAATGTTGGAAGAAAAAAAGTTTCAGGCATCCTTAGTTGACTTTCTCTACAAACATCAAATACGCAGAGCATTGTGTGAGGTGGCATCTTGAAAGAGACTTCATCTATAATTTCACAGAAGCTTAACTGTGTGCTGTGAATGGTTAAATGAATTAAGCATAAATCATGAAAAAGGTCACATGATAAGAGGACAGTCATGGAAAAGAGGAGAGCGAGTGTGTTGGTTTAAAGGGTGGTACTGCTTCTGACAAACAATTGTCGGGAACAACAAATCATCAACATGAGAGAAACTAATGATCATTGTTATATTCTGATCTCTAAGGAACCTTATGTGTTTAATTACCCCCAGCGGTGCAGCCAATTAAGATTTTAAGCATGTAAAGGACAAAAATCAGCTAAGGGACAAGAGGTACAGCTTTGTCCACAGGGGGCGCCAAAATCAACACAAACCAAAAGTTCCTCACAGGAGCTTTAACAGAGGAACTGTAACAATGACTTTAAAGCTTCTCCTCTTATGTTCCTGACAGGCTGATTCTCCATTCAATTTTACTACAACTATATCACATCACGGCTGTCTCATTTTTCAAGCAGCTGATCACCAGCGGAACCAATCAGCTGCTTCATCAACTCTTTCAATCGTAATAGTCATGCTGGTTTACGGCTGCAGCTCTGAGATTTTCTTTGCCAAGAAATGAAAAATTGTGACTGTGGTAGTGCAAGACTAATTGGCTTCTGGCAACTTGTCTGTGGAGTTGCTGCCAGTATGTGAGTATGAATGATAATGTTAGTGAGCACAATTACTGTAATGAGGTTGTCTTGTTTTGTGTACTGCCTTAAATCGACTGGATTAAGAAGCACCTTCATTAACAGCCAACATCTCGCCTGTTTGGCTGCTTGATATTCTCTCTCTTTTACTGCATCATGCCTTCATGTCGTGGCACAATGACAAGGCAAACCATTGGCTCATTAGACTGAACATCCTGCAGAGGCAGCACTTGCAGCATTTCTAGTTGTTGGTTTGTTGTTGAACACAGCAGATGTACTCGGTCAGCTGCTCAGAGGAGGGCTGCAGTAAACTGGCAGTGATTTTGCCAATCACAGCCTCAGACACAGATCATTATGGTTTGGATATCTCACCATGCCACCATGTGCACTTCATTAGCCAACTACCCTTGTAGGGGGCAAAGGTTACATTAAAAAAACAGACCCATGCATAAATAGTGCAGCTGCTATGTAGTATTTATCCACTCTCTGGGAGCTGGTCCTGAAGGCTACTACAAATACTAATGCTAGCAGCAAAGCTAACGCTACCTCTGTCCTGTTGAGTATGGAGAAGTTTACAATCCAAAAGACCCCTAGCTGAACTTGTTGCTCCTGATAGTCATACATTACTTAACCTGAGAAATAAAATATAATTATTACAATTTCAACAGTGAAACATATTTTACTATTTCACCTTTTCAAGTTTTTAGCTAACGGGTTAGTTTAGAATAAGGGCAGGTCTATACAATGGTCTAAAGAGGTTATGTTATTGCAACTACCAACACAATAATGTCAATACCTGTACACTATCTCAACTTATAATGCAGTATATTACCTTTAAATCATTTTGTGTCAGTCAGTCCTGGTACTCAAGCCGTGTGATTTTATTTCCCTCATTTGTATTCACCCTGACAAACACCTCATGTCAGACCCCTCTCCTGATTATTACACAATGCTTATATGTGCTGAAACACAGTGTGAGGAGAGGGCTCTGCATGCAAGATTAGAGAAATGAGAAAGCAGAGGTTGTCTGGAGTTTAATGTGTCAAGGACTGTTTCTTTTCCCCTTTTTACTCTCTCAGCTCCCATTGAGCCCTTCTTCTTATTCCTCCATGTCCATCTTTTCTTAAGTTCTGTGCTACTTTCACACTGCAAGTCTTAGTGCTCAATTCTGATTTATTGATCAGGTCCGATGTTTTTCTTTAGCTTATTTTGAAAATGTGGCCAATATCAGATTGCAGGATGAACTGATCACGGTCCTGAACTGATCCGCATGTGCAGAAGAACAATATCAAAGACCATGCGCAGCACACTGTCGTATGTAAACAAACATGGGTGCCAGGGAAGTCAGCATTCACTGTTTCATTTATAAAGTGATGTGCGGTGGAAGCCAGCAAATTCAACAGCAGTTGATAACGATGACGAGGATGAGGAGAAAGAGCCATATTTTTATTGATGGCTTTTTTTGGAGCAATGACTGCTATTTCAGTACGGAGAACAGTTTCACAGAAACAGTTTTCATCCAAATTTTCAGGATGTCAAGGGCGACTTTTAACTTGATCTGTGACCTAGACCTCCTTAAGACTCTCGCGGCAAGACACTCGGTTCAGGCGACCCATCTCCCTTAGAAAACGCGTCCGAGTTGGGTTGTATTGGCTGGCAACAGGGTCGGGCATGCGACATGTCCTCATGCCTCACTACATCAAGGAGATGACCTCTTTTTGTCTGACTTTGTTGGTACTGGTATTAAATCTGGTTGCTCCTCTCTGTTTACAGTAGCTAATTCTGCTTGTTTTACACTGTCCTACATGATAATTGTAAAGTTGATCTACAAATATTGTCTCACTGCAATATTGCTTGCACAGACAAAAGTATGAATGTTCTACTCTACTCTACTATTTAATGTCTCGTCAACAGTTTCACCAACATCTACACTGGATGGCCTGGAAGTGTCCACGATGCCGGGGTTCTTAAGAATTCTCACATAATCTGTACATCTGTACTATAATAAGTACCAGATACATTTTAGTTCAATGACAGACTGTAGCGGCTTTAAAGGGATAGTTCAGTTTGCTTGGAGTGGGGTTGTATGAGATACTTATCAATAGTAAGTGTACTACATACAGTGGAATGCCGGTCAGCACGGCCCTGGTGTTTAGGAACCGGCCGGAGTGCCGGCATGGAAGCTATGCTATATGCAGCTGCAGATAGGGTCACTTTCACACGTAATTTATTCACTTATAAGGACATCTCACCTAAAAATCAATAGTTGTTTCATTTGTACGCTATATTTGAATAATTCACCGCGTTACACTTTTTAGTAAGAACGCCTCTTTATTTGGCACTACTTTGTGTGGACCGCAACACATACGTGTTACTACGCCTACAGTGTGCAGTGTATTGACCGTAATTATGTAGCAAGAGCTTCTATTTCACAAGATTAAGAGTTATTAAGAAAATATTATATTGCCCCTGATACTGCACGTGGTACTAATAAATAGGCGGAAGTACTGCACATGATTATGCATTCTATGAATATCAACATGAATACAGATATAAATATGGCCAGAAAAAAATATTGCACATAATAAACACAATATAGCCAGATATAGTAAAGTATTATTGCACATGTTAATAAATAAAAATAAAGCCAGATGTAAAAAAGTATTTTTGCACATGGTAATAAACATAATATAGCCAGATGTAGAAAAGTATTATTCCACATGGTAATGATATATTATAGCTGGATATAGAAAAGTATTATTGCACATGGTAATAATATAATATAGAAAAATATTATTGCACATGGTAATAAACATAATATAGCCAGATGTAGAAAAGTATTATTGCACATGGTAATTAACATAATATAGCTAGATGTAGAAAAGTATTATTGCACATGGTAATAAACATAATATAGCCAGATGTAGAAAAGTATTATTCCACATGGTAATGATATATTATAGCTGGATATAGAAAAGTATTATTGCACATGGTAATAATATAATATAGAAAAATATTATTGCACATGGTGGCCATCTTATAACCCGATATTGATAGTGTTATTGCACATGATAACAGATGTTGCACATGGTAGTTAAAAAGCCCCTTCTTGCTCCATTTTTCCTCCTGCTGTGCTAGAGGCATTATACAGTCTTATGGCCACAAGTAGAAAAGACATGTGGCACAAGGTGCTCTGGTCGGACTCCAGTGTGGTGTGCAGGGGGTGAGAGGTGTTGTCAATGATACTGAGGAGTATCCTCAGCATCCTCCTCTCAGACACTTCCACCAGAGACTCTAGTTCCACTCCTAGGACAGAGCCAGCTTTCCTGATGAGTTTACTGAGTCTGTGTCTTTGGTCTGCCGTCCCAGCACACTACAGCATAGAAGATGATTCTGGCCGCCAACGAGTGATAGAACATCTGCAGCATGGTTCTGCAGATATTGAAAGATCTAAGTCTCTTGAGGAAATGCAGGCGGCTCTGACCTTTCTTGTAAACCGCATCTGTATTTTTAGTCCAGTCCAGTTTATGGTCTATGTGGACGCACAGGCACTTGTATTCATCCACAATGTCCGCCTCTGCTCCGTTGATGGTGACTGGATTTGGACTGGTCCTTCATCTCCTCAAGTCTACCACCAACTCCTTTGTCTATGTCACATTTAGTTGAAGGTGGTTTGGTCCACACCACTCCACACACCCATCCACTACATTCCTATACTCAGCCTCCTGATTGCTGCTGATACAGCCCTCGGTGGCAGTCGTCCAAAAACTTCTGCAGGTGACAGGACTGTGACTGGAACCTAAAGACCTAGGTGTAGAACGTGAACAGGAAGGGAGAAAGGACCGTCCCCTGTGGTGCCCCCCTGCTGCACACTATGGCGTCTGACATGTTCCGTAGAATCATACTGTGGGCGGTCTGTCTTCGGTGGCTACTCTAAAATTGTCCCCTCTTGCTGTGGTAAAGTAATTTACACCTGCGTTTCCTGAAGGTGTTTATTGAAAGAGGATGGCATAAATCCCTCCCTGAGAAAGTAGAGGGTACACAGCTCTATCCGTCAACCTCTCCCCCTGCGAGCGTCTGAGTCCTGATATTTATTCTCAAATGAGATCATTAGAGGAGGAAGAGCTGGAGGCGGCCATATGGACACGACTGCTGCTCAGCTCCGTCCATTATTTAAACAAAGGCCCTGGTAGATACCAGCAGGAGGCTCTCTCCATGTGCTGGCACACATAAGGTGGGAACAGTTACATTTGGAAAACAACCATAGCCAGTATTATTATTATTTTACTTTTTGCATAAATATTGAAGAAAAAATATTGACAATGTTCCAGCAACAGGTGTCTCATTGAGTTTCAGGGCTATTTCTCCAGTTAAAAAGATGACACCACAGAGCAAAGATACAAAGAACTGAATAACAATGGCATGCAATTCTGGTCCAAGAGAGCACAGTCACCTTTTTTAGAAATGCTGTGAATAGACAGACAGAGCTGTCTGAAAGAAAGAAAAAGAGACAGCTCATTTAAAGATTGGTTGTAGCATTCGACATTTTCACCATAATGGAGCCACTAAAACAACAGCTTGGCAGCACTTTGTTTCATTTGACTCCAGAAGAAAAGGGAAAGATCAACATGAGAAAGAAACAGACTGGTTCGGCCCCAGGCTTTCTTAGTAATGCTGAAATATGCAGAGGAAGCTGTGATCATTCTGCCTGCCTCTCTCTGTGGATACTAATGGATAAAGATTATTAGCTGTTAAATAAAGGGCACCTGAGGATGCTGGTTATCAGTTTATTTCTATGACTGTAGAAGAAATATATCCACTCTTTTTCTGGCCTCCATTGTACAAATTGCTTCCTGAGCTGGTCTATCTGCACATGCTGTCTTTTCAGATAGCCAAAACCAGGGGGGCCGGAATGGTATGCTGCGCTTGGAGGCCTGATTATGCCGAGTGGTGGGCTGAGGGAGGCTTTTGGACGCTTCAGACGCTTCAGCAGACGGATCACTGCTGGACCTCTTCTCGTTGTGTGTTTGCCGTCCAGCAGCGGAGCAGCACCGACAGAACTGCTTCCTTTTTGATTGCAAGACTCAAACGCCCACCATCCCTGAAACGACTGAGCTCTCTGCGGGGAGCAGGAGAAGATAAGGATGGAAATGGGTCAGGAGAAACAAAGGGTAGAATAAGAGACAGAAAAGTATGCATAGTAGAGATGAACACACAGTTGGTTGAAGTATTTTAGTCAAATACACCATTTACTAAACAAAAAGCAGGTTCTCCTTTGATTGTTCGATTAAGTTTTCTTGCGTCCAACTGTGCTACTTCTGTCTTTTCAGAGCTTTGAACAGAATTGTGCCTTCAGTCTGATTCTTAACTGTCAATTAGAAGTTTTCTTTCTGTCATCACTTTCCTGTCCTGTTCCTAATCAGAGTCATTGCCGTGTTTTTAGATGAGTGTTTCTGGTACAAAACGGTGACAGTCGTGCACACAGTCACACAGAACACTGGTTGTCAATAACGATGAGCTGGTGAAGAGAGGCGGAGGAAGAGATGAGGTGGTGATCGCTGCTTCTCTGTGTGAGTCGATAATGGAGAATATATGTCATGTGCCATTACATATAGGCCTGTATGCATGAACCCATGTGCTAATGACACTGATATATGCCTCATTGTGTTAATTTATAACAGGGCTAACTGATGCTGCTGGATGATAAGACACTCAGTGAAGCTTTGTTCCATTGTTAAAAATTATTCTACATTTTAAGGGTTCATGGGGATAAATTTGTATCATAAAAGTTTGAAACTGAAGCACTAAAGTATCAAACCATTGGTCTTTCACATTTTAGCCCATTAACTGTAAATCATGTTCACTTAACATCACTGCTGGACATTTTCTAAACCATAACTCTGATTTCCTTCTTTCCACTCACTGCTCTCTCTTCATCCCAGTATTAAATGTAAATTAGAGACTGAGGCAATCCATCACAGTGAACATGTTGTCACACACCTTTCTTTCTTTGTCAAACTCTGATTAGTTTTGTATTGTAATTTCTTTTGGAGTATGGGCCAGTTTAAAAACTTTTTTTGGAGGTGCTTTTTAGGGAGACTCAGACATTTAAGACCTAATTGTCTGGTAATAAACTATACACCTCCAAGCCAAGGAGATGTCATGTTTTCAGTGCCTTTTTTCTAGTTGTCTCGTAGAATGTTTAATGTTAGTCTGCAGAATTACAAAAAAATACACAAACAAAACTCCCTTTTCCTTGATTTTTGACAATTGTCAGCAAGATTAGTAGAAAATGGTCTAAAACTTGAACTAAACTGAGATGACTTTACTTCAATAACAACAGCTGTTCCTTCGAAATCCCTCAGGAAAACATTTTGTACCAACTGCCAGAGAATGCCAACTGATTGTACAAATGTTTCAAATGTTTTAGCAGCAGGCTGCATTTATGTAAATGATACCAGACAAGTGTGTTGATCGTGAGTGAAGTGAAATTTGAAATGTAGCCTGATCAGCCAGCTTCCAGGATTCACAGCTCAGGTTGACATGAAGCTGCTGGCCCTCTGGACCGTGCCAGACACACTAACAGCTGCTGTTACACTAAACTGTTCTCTTTAAGGGTTTATTGTAACTGTCAGTACCTGTGCATTTGAAGGCTGTGTCGGCTGCTGGAGGATGAGGAGGTCCCGCTCCTTTTACTGAGGTGCTTGTTTGGGTGACAGGGCAGCTTTTAAACAGGAAGATGAAAGCACAGCCTGTAGAGGAGGAGAAATGACACAGAGCGAGGATATTGTGTTCTCAGGAGAGGAAGAGGTCTCTGGTGTCAGTGCTGACAGGGCTGTAGGATCTAAGCATCGTCTGCTTTAGTTTGTAATACAACCAGACCTCAGGACAAAGTGTTTGATCAGGACGTTTTCTCTCTGATCACAGAGGCTGTTAGAAATGTAATTTTGTCTGTAGCAGTAAACAGAGATGTGTCAGTTATAGACTGATAATTGTATTGCGGGTTTGTCTCTTATTCCAGAGTTTCTTTTCTAATCACACATACAGTCTGTTTAAAGGGACTCACAGCTGAATAATATTGCTGTTATTTATGCACATGGTCTGACTTACTCCAATCACATGTCAAAGCTGTCAGCTGAAAACACGGAATGTGTAGAACTGTCGTTACAGGCTGAAGACGTCCAAAAAGTGGTTCCAAAGTGATGCTCTCTCCCACTTAGTACTACTCATAATTTTTTATAGCCTTTGGTATGTGATAAACTTTACAATTTTGTGATGTGAGCACAGTGTTAGATATCGCCAGCTAAAGCCGGTCACTCATCACAACACCTGCCCAGTTCTCCACCGGTTCTGATTACACCACAACTGGCACATAATTGTAAGCCTCTGGTCTGTTGTATGCAAATTAACAGTGTCCTTATCTTCGCTGACAACACTGGCATTTAGATTTATATTTATTAAAGTTAAACCCGTCTTCAACCGACGGGACTCCCTTGTGTTACGTCACATCTGGTTGTCTGTTTTGATGCAGAAATACAAGAAAATGTAGCCATCGTAGTGTATAAATCCATATATTCCGTTGAAAATATAATTACTAAATCATTTTCCGACACATTGATGGATCACTGGGGTCTCCAGCCTGCAAGTTGCTCTTTAAATGACACATTCAACTTTTTAATGCAGCCAAATTAAGTCATCAGAGACTTCAAGCATATGTTTGAAAGACGCCTGCTGTCTGTTATCCTGAGGACCTTTTAATTCCTCAGACATAAAACAAGCAGCAGTTAATTTGGTTATGTACTAAACAAATATTTTATATTCATTATAAAGGAATGTCATGGCTTTGTGGTGCATTGTCTTGGCTGTATTCACATGCATTCAGGATGCACGCCCACATAATTCATAGAGACATTTTACTGAATTAATGGGGATGTGAAATTCTATTGTTTTTATAAAAACTGAAGGCGTCAAAAATACGGGCGTCAGAATTGAATCTTTGTGCAAACAGAAGCGCAGCCCCTGCCTCAGAGGAGGAGTAAACTTTATTTATAATCCCCTCAGGGACAAACACGTCTCTGTGCTGTGCCTCATTATTGCGTTGGGTTTCAGGGCGGCTGGACAGTGTTTTAAGAAGCCAAATCTCCATTGATTAATTTCTATCATGGTTTGTCCCTTTTAAGGTATTAACAAAATGTTATAAACTCCTGCCAGAGGATGCTTCTAAGCAGCTCACATCAAATATATATTTAATCGAAGTATAATATAGTGGCTACACAGGATAAACACATTTACCCAGTGCTGTAAAGCCCAGGGATCGATATAAGCTTTGTTTGTTTACTCTCTTGTTTGTAGTGTGATGCCTTCTGGTCATTCTGTGAGGTGGAGAAGCAGAAAGAGCCCTTACAATGTGAAGAATGTGTGTGTGAAGAGATGTGATCAGCACGAGCTCAGGGTTTGTGGCGCTGGAGTCTTTTTGGTGTCAGAGCCACTGGAGAGTCTGTGAAGCTTCAACACTTCTTTAAAGGATAACTTTGAGATTTTTCAACCTAGACCATATTTCCCATGTGTTTCTGTGTAAGTGACTAGTGGAGACAACAATGACTGAAATCGATCCAGTATTCAGGGAGAGAGCACCGGCCGGCAGCCGCGAAATTAGATACAATATAACTAAAGGGGGCACCGTGTATACGCCAATATACAGCCACTAAAAGCGCTTGTTTTTGCTACTGACAGGCTCAGATCGTTATAATAAGTGTCTGACAACACTGTGGCAGCGATGCTACTTTACCTTATGCTCTCTGTTGTTGTCTGTAACCAAGTCTCGCTCACGGAGAAGTCTCACTCACGGAGAAATCTTGCGCGAGACCGTAGTTGTTGCAGGAAGAAGGAGAGAGGAGAGAGAGAACACGAGAAGACGCATAAGAAGAAGAGACAAGTACCATTTGTTTGTTGTTGTGTTGTATATATAATATAAGAGAAACAACAGCAATGGTTCGTATGTGTTCATTTCTTAATTGTGGCAACAAAAAGAATAGCTACACTTCTAAAAGCTTTCATTGACTGCCGTTCTCCGATGTGGACACGCCGAAGTTGTGGCCAGTTGTACTGCAAATGGATCACCACACTCCTGTAAATACACTGTAAATACAAAAGTTATTATTTTGACCTGGCATGCGTTACGTTACACACGATTCATGACAGGATTACGGCAAAAACCGTCACTCAGAAAGCCAAAAAATCAACTTATTCATGACTGATTATAAAATATCTGTATAGATTATTTTCTTCCTTTCAGCAGTTGACTATCATAATAACTGATATCAACAACCTGACATTATCTGGGTAATACTGTTGCCAAAGTGTGTGTGTGTGTGTGTGTGTGTGTGGGTGTGTGGGTGTGTGTGGGTGGTGTAAAAATGTCATGGTTTTGCTTAGGTATTATAACTGTAAGACACCTTGTATGCCTTCTTTCGCATATCCTATACATTAGGACATATCATAGAAACAATCTCTGGCAGTGAGTGAAGATGTCTGTTATTTTGTGAGCCCCTATGCAGGTTCTGTTATAGTAAGACAAGAACATCTTTTTTTTATTATTCCCACAAAGGGGACATTTGCACAGCAAAAGAAAATAGTGTCAGCAAGATATAATAACAGTAACAAAAAAAGCAGAAATATAGTAAGTACACAGACTGAACAGTTCAATGATCAATATTGCGCTTAGGAATATTGACACATCCATACTATTTTGACTTTGAAGATAGGGCCATAGCTGTGTAATTACTTGTTTCCCTAAATTATTAGGACCTGTATGTAAATTATTGTTAGTTGGAGGTGTGATATACGAATGTGGTTCATACTTATGTAAAAAACCTACTATTTTACTTTTTAGAGAACTCATGGTGGTGATGATTCTCCCAAAGAAACTGAATTTGCTGCAGTACCACAATCCACTCCTACCAAGACTCAACACAAGTCAAATCAACCATCCGGATCAACTGGTCGGAGTCACTTCTCTAGCTTGACAATTCTCCTGTCAAGTCCACATCAGACCATGCAACGCACCAAGCCATCCTTATCAGGGGCGTATTACTGGAGAGATGCTCAGTGTCTTTTTTTTTTTTTTTGTGTACTAGGCCCAGACTGCAACTCCCTCAACCTCATCTTTGACTGTACCGCATGCAGCCAGTGAAGATGTGTCACAGGTGTCTTGAATGTCTTGACTTCTGTCATCTTTGTAAAAGGAAAAAGTGGCTACATCATACAGCTATGAGATCTGCATAGTACTATCGCTGATTTTACATTGAAAATCCTTTATCCTGTCTCTTCAGATTCAACAAGATGCAACGGAAACTGCAGTGTGTGACATGAGCATGAGCTTCGGGGAGATGGATATCTAGATCCCTTAGACACCAGTTTTGCACCACCCAGCTCCTCCTCGCAATCCATCACAGGATCTGTTTCTAGCTCTTCCTCAGGAAGCTCCCATGGAGACACTACAGGAGGGTGGGCTGAAAATAAGTGGCTGGTGAATGAGTCAAAGCTCATGGAACTTTTTAAAAAATGCAACGAATGTGGCTGTTCAAAAGAAGAGAAAAAACCACAAATTCCAGCCAAATTAAAATCCAGTGGGCCTGCCTAAATGGACACTCAGACAACTGGGCATCATGTCCAGATCGAAGAGGGATGGCTGAAAATAATCTGCTGAAATGCGCAGCTACAGTTTTTACTGGAGCAACACACACAGACATAGCAGACTGGGCTGAACTACTCAATATACATATTCCTAAGCAAACCCTGTTTTATGCCATTCAATCGACCTACCTCATACCTATCACTGAACATGCATACAGGGATCAACGTGAAAAAATGATGGAGTGCCTCATCCAGGAAACTGCATCTGGAAAGAAAATCGTACTCAATGATGATGTCAGATGTGATAGCCCAGGTAAGCTATTTACTTGTTCATCAAAATGTAAATGTTTATTATTGTCATTACACTGTGAAGTACTATCAACTTTTTTTTGTCTCCCCAGGTTACAGTGGCAAGTACTCCACCTACTCTTTCCAAGATGATGCAACAAGGGAAATCGTTCATTTTGGTCGAGGTAATTGAGCGTGCAGTATTAGCCTATGTAGGAATAAGTACCACATGTGATTGAAACCCTACTTTACGGATTGTCAAATACCATGGATATGCCGTATTTGATGAGACATTGTTATGGTCCAGGTCACGGAAGCATCCAGCTCTGTAGCGATGGAGGTGATGGGGTTCGAGAGGGGGCTGAACCACCTGCTGTATATGGGAGTGGATGTAGGTGTTACGACCACAGACAGATCGCCATCCATCAGAAAAATCATGAGGGATACCTACAGCAACATCCACCATGAACTTTTACCCTGGCGTGTCAACAAGAGTAAGTGAGATATTTGAAGAGACAAACAAAGTGTACTACAACAATGCACAGCGTCTTTTTAATTCATTGACTTTCTGTCTGACGTTACATACATCACCCTATTCTAACTTCAATTCCTTTTTTGTTTGATGATGACTTTTTGTTGTTGTTGTTGTTGTTTTACTTAGGTGTGAAGAAGAAACTTGTGGCTGCGTCAAAAATGAAAGATCTCCAACCATGGCTGAAATCAATTTCCACTTGTATTTGTCATGCGAGTCAATTAAAGGTGTTTAGGAGGTAATATTGAGATTATGTAGCAATTACAGTACACTACATGTGATTACAGACCATGTTATAATCGATGTCAGAAAAATGATGGATAGCATAATCAATAATATTTTTTCACCCTGGTATAATCCAAAAGGGAAAATATTATTCATAATCTGCTGTCCCAGATACATACTCTACACTTGCTTTACTTTCCTATACTATGATAAATGCATCACTTAGAGTCTGTTCTCATTATTGTAGGATTGTGTCCGTCGGTGGAAGTCGCTGCTGCATCACATTTGTGGCGTGCATAGATGGGAGGAGAACAGTGTTAAGAACACCTGTCATCACCCTGCCATGACAGAGGAGCAGACGTGGCTAAAAGCAGATTCACCTGCTTTTCGTGCTCTCAGGGCAATTATGACGGACAAGAATCTCCTTCAAGACTTGAAGCAGATGGCATGTTTCAAGCACACTGGTATGCCTTGTTTACACAGTCATATGTTTTTCATTCAATTTCAGCTTTTTTGTTCTAAAATGACAAAGTAAATCTAAATGTCCCCTGTTGTGAGAACTAGCACCATTGCTCTACTGTCTACCCCACACTTATAGTAGTAACACGGTACTACTGCTCTAGTGTCTATACTAAATAAAGGGTACTAAAACTACCGCTGTACTGGCATTGCTGCTAATATTACACCCAGCTAGCAAACTCTCAATTTCTCTATTTGTATTTGTACAAATATTTCTAAGAACTTGATTATTAGGAAATGTATCATCTGTGGTTTCTGAACTTGCATCTTTACAGGATCTCTGGAGGTGTACCACTCTTAAATGTTGAAGTATGCTCTGAAGAGGCTGCACTTCGGCTATGACTGCATGAGGGCCAGTACCCAGCTGGCAATCATGGATCACAACGCCAACGTCAATATCAAAGCATCCAGGTCAGAATAGTGCCAGTATCTTCTCTGGACTTTAAATGTCTTGAGTCTGTAATGACAAAATGGTGAAGAGACTAACAATCTGGCTCCAAAGGCCCAAATGCAAAGTCTGGGGGTCGCCTGGAAGATAAGTTCACATCTCAATGGAAGGATCAGAAGAGAGAGTCTGTGGGACTCTCGGTAGAACTGAGCTTCTGCAAGCCTTGGGGGGTGTTCAAGGTGTCGTCCCCTACTAAGCTGGGTCTATTCACACCAACCCTCCAGACAGGGTCTTGTTGTAACACAGAGTTTACTGTCATACAGGAATACACAAAAGACAATATCAAAATATAAAACTAAAACTGAGAGATATATCTTCTTCTACAGTTGAAATCCCATGAACATCTGATATCCCCTGTTAAGTGTCTGTAAGATAAAGAAAAACCATTGTGTTATACTTGCCGCTGTATAGAACATGGAGAAAGACCAAAACACAGACTTACTTAGACATACTTGATGAAGTTGGCCCTGCTAATATTGTTTATACTTTAGTGTGAAAAATAAAAAGAACTAAAATATGTTCTTGACTGTTTATGGTGTTCATTGCAAGGCCACATACACCTCAAACCAAATACTGAATTCACTGAGATAGTGAACTAGAACTAGCCACTAATATTGTTTTTTTGTTTCCCACTTTGGACAGTCCCGTTACAAATATGCATTCTCAAAACAGAGTCAGCAATGGGTTGCAAAGCCCATCTACGAAGACACCGATCAGGCCTTCCGTCGTGACCTCATGGAACGTGTCCTGGAGAGGAGAGAGGACCCGAGTGTTGTTTACCCAGAGTCTTTGCCTGGTCAAAAAATACACAGAAGAAGACTACAACACAACATCGCTCCTGTACCAAGGCCTGATAAAGAAAATTTACTACAGCGCCATTCTTCTCGATTCAAACAGTGAAGCTGCAATGGCCATCCACCACTTCTTGTGAAGTGATTGTATTGTATTAGGTAGTTTCAAATAAAGAAAAACAAATACAGTTGTGCTGTTATTGTTTTTGTTTTTTTATTATTGTAAATGATGAAGTTTTACAGTGTTTGGCATCAATATCTAAAAATTTGCAATTACCCAAAAACTCAAACATGGCATAGGTAGGTATATTAAATGATGAACAAGATTTTAGATGCTCAGCAGCACAGTCAAATGTACAGTTATTGAAGAGTCACTTGTGAGATTGATGTGTATACACACTTGTATCACATAATGTCCTCTGCCTCCTTGAACCCAATGTAAGTGCCGGTGGATGAGGGGTACTTCCTTCTGATGCCATCGACAATGCAGCTAGGCAACACTCTTCTATTGCCACGACCAAGGCGCTCTCCTTTTAGTGCCCACTCCAGCACCACACGGTTGAGTTGATTTGTGAAAAATATGAACCAAAACTAAAATATGCAACAGTAATTACTTATCAATCACAAACATTTCTATGTAAAGAAAAGACATATAAACATGTTTGATAAACTTACTCAGCAACGCTTGTCTCCACCAGTCACTTACACACAAACACATGGGAAAATAGGGTCTAGGTTGAAAAATCCCGAAGTTATCCTTTAATACTGAAGACGACCTGAAGCACACAGCCAACAATAGCTCTCATGAGCTGCTTGAACAGGACGGGGAGTTCAGCTGTCCCCACAGCACAGCAATTACACCACCAATGAGCTGTCTGCAAACGAACCACTTAGTACTCGCCGTGTATTTTCTCCCAGCAGCGATCATTAGAGTTGTGTTTCATGTATTTTTTAATATCTTTTTACATCCAAAAATGTTCCCAAATGCCACTCTACTATAATATAAACTATGCTATCTGCTGTATGGTTGTACTGTTATGGACACTAAAGTGTGGATTTTTAGCATCATTTTCAGTATGCATTGATAATTGATGATGCTTGCCTAAAAAAGGGTTTATTATACTGGGATTATCTAACTTTGATGGTCCAACACAAGCTGATGAGCTGTATCGGTTTCTACAGTGCATTTTAATAAAAGGATGATATATTACATTTCACAGTGCAACTTTTATTTTCGACGTAACAATAATTTATTAGAAGTAGATGTTTTGTGTGAACACACTATTATGTTGGTGACCTGAAACAGTTCAGCACCTCGGACAGCTCCTCAAGTGTTGAAAAGGAGCCTAAATGTACTTCTTCTCTGCCCTTAAGTGTCCTTTGCTACAACATTCCCACTCAAGTTATTAAAGTATACTGCAGGTGTATGTCATAACAATACAAGGTATTAAAAAGATTGTATTGTTAAACCAACCAACAAAAATATAAGCAGCAAAAGCAATTAAATTATACATGTCTGCTGAACAAAGCGTTAATCTCCCTGCAGGCGCTGTGGTGTCTCGTGGGGAATCATTATTCTTTATATGCAACAAAGCAGTGGGTCGCTCACACAATGTTAACCAGCAACACTGTGCAAACTCGTCTATATGCCTGCAGGCTTCACTTTCAAATTGTGTTTTTTTAATAAGCATTATATTCATGATTTTCATGTTAACTGTCATGCTAAGACTACAATACCCAGAAGGCTGCTGAAGCCTGGCGACAAGTTTCTGGAAATTTATCAAATAGACAGGTCGGGGTCATTGTTATTCTGTCTCTAATGTTATTCATTACAGTGCTGCATGAGACAAAGGGCAAACAGTGAAGCACAATGAGAGTGTCTGAGCCAATGTTCAGTGACACTGAACCCCACATTACTCCCGGTGGCATAGCCAATGTGATAACTGATTGACAGTTGACAATGTATTTTAACATTATAAGCGACCTTCATTTGAACTCCTCATGCCACCTAACTTAGGGTAACGGGGTTTTCAGTTAACAACATAACATTTGCTTGTTGTACAATCAGCTGTTTTTTTTTTTACCATAGAGTATGACTTTTGTAATTTTTCTTCCTGTTTGCATGATATCATGAATGTCCATGTATGCTGCATTTTAAGTAAAAATGTCTTGAGTATTATTCCCTCTTTTCTTTTTAACTTTGGGATCTACTTATGTTGAGCAGCTTAAATAGGTGCTGCACACTTTAAAGAGTTTTTTTGAGCTGTAAGCTAAATAACAAGAGTGTACTGTTAATGTCACTGAGCAACACCTACTTAAGGCATCCAACCTGTCTCTCATCAACATCTTTCCAGTCACAGTAAGATCAAGATCTCTATGACCAGCATTCCACCTCTTGCTTCAGGAGAGGCAGATAGAGACAGAGAGAGCTGCTGGATGGTTGGAAGTCGATAGACAGGGAAGCCCAGCCGTCAATGCTGTCAGCGAACCAAAGAGAGAAACCTGTGACATTATCTTGTATGGCACTTACACTCTGCTGAATGGGTCTCTTTGTTATGGAAAGTTTGCAGCTGCACAGCAGCACCTCCAGGCTACACAGCTCTGTGGAGGAGGTCCAAGCACGGCGACACATCAGGCACTGCCACACAGCTTTAGTGGGCAATCTCACAATAATGGATATTGTAAGCATATGTAAAGGGACATTGTGTGATTTGCCGGTCACCTCTGTATCCAGTTCCTGAATGGTGTTAGTGAACTATGAGCCTCTTCAGCTCCTGTTTCACTAACAGGATCTGACTCCACATTAAACTGCTCTTTAAGTCATTCTGCAGCTTCTGCTTCTTCTTGCCTCTCGCTCTCTCATGCATATTATAGAAGGTCTCTGTGTTTGTCTCTCTGTCTCTCTCTCCTCTCATCACTCTCTTTCTTTCTCTCGTCTCACTCAGTTTACTCTCTTTTACTTTTGTGCTGGATCACAGGCTCTGCTGTTTAACCCCATTGTTCTTAGAAGAGGTTTTTCTTTTTGTGCTATTGCCACTTCACTGCCGCTATTTTCACATTTCCTGGTTGATGAGGCGTTACAATGGATGAACAGTATTTCTTCAGAGAGGGGTTCACTGCTTCTTAGTGGCTCTGCTCCAACTGTGACAGAAAGAAAGGAGGTATCAGACTGGGACTGAGTGGGAATTTTCCAGAATTATCTCCTCTGTGCATGAGGCTGCGTCCTCACATATTTCCATAATGTGTCTTCTCTGCGTGGCTGCGCTCAGCTTAGTGCAGACACTTGGGCGGGAATTCAATTTTGCACTTGACTAGTGTCCAAGCAAGTAACCAGGAAACAGATATTTTGCAAACATAAGACGTTAATATCCATACAATGAACCCTCCTGCATCACTAATAACACAAAAAGCCACCCTGGCTCGGGATGGAACAAAGGGAGAGCAGCCAAGTAACTGCTCAGTATCAGTACTGAGGATCTGGCTGGAGTTAGGCGCTTTGACGGTGAGGGTCTCCAGATACAAATGCTGTAGTTGGAAGTGTGTGGTGCTATGATCAGCTGTGATCCTGCTGTTGCTTAAAGCTGCTTTAATCATTTTTATTCTACAATGGAAGAAGAGGTTCATTACTGTGGTTCAATTTCAGTGCTGAAGGCTCACTGTACATGTTACAAATGGATGTAGCTGTTTTGGCTCTAGTGGTAGACATGGCATGCAGGAATGCTGGAAGCTTCATGCAGACATAGACTAATTTATAGACTTAGATAACCCTGATCCAATTAAGCAGTGGATACACACACAGCAGCCTAAACACACATTCAATTCTGTTTGAATCAAAGATGGAGAGAGAGTGTGATGTGTTCTGTCTGTTAGAGTTCAGGTTTGTCTTTGCACATGTATGTGTGTGTGTGGCAGTGGAGCCTGGCACTTCCTGTAAAATGTTCTTTTGAATGTCTAATTTAAAGCTGTACCTTTCCCCACCAAAGGATGTCAATCTGCTTGATTGACAGCTCTGTGTCCTTCCACTCCTCCAGCAGGACACCTTTGAGTAGATGGAGCAGAGACTAAGTGCACTGCTGCTAGCTTTGCCTTGGCTAATAACATAATAGTCTGGCATTAACCATATTAAACTAAGCACAGCACCGAGAGCCAAGCAAATGAGCAGCACAGCTGGGCCATCGAGGCCAGTGTCAGAGCAGACAAGCCTAGGAGGCACAGAGGCAGAAAAAAGGTAGATATCAACAACCCCTGCAGAATCAGCTGTTGAATATTCATCAGTTACTTCTAAAGAGTGATACTGTTAAAGATCTCGTTTTTAGTCAGAGATGTTGCTTTGGGGTTGTCGTATAAAAAAAAGGGATTTATTTGAAGGTAGGAAAGTAGTGCAATCAATTTTATTCAAATCCGTTGCACCCACAATCTGATTCTCCCTTCTCTTTGTTATTCAGACAAACAGCATGAAATGCCTTAGTGCATGATTACTGTAGAATAGTGTAGCTTTAAAAGTTTGTTGTTGGTTTATTTAGAGTATGCTATGAAAGAAAAAATCTGTTCTCCTTTTTATTCCATATACCAACAGAAAAACGGGTGTCTCTAATCCTCCTGTGTTGCTGAAGGCACTGAGCTGTGAATCATATTTTTCATAAAGGTTTTTATTGTTGTGGTTTAACTGCCTTTTAATGTTTTTTTTGTTTTTTTAAATATGCTGCTTTATACCAGAAGCAGACGAAAATCAGATGTTTTTTTGCCAGCAAATGTAAACTAAATATGTTTATGTCGAATCCATTTTTCAGTTGAAGGAAATGATGACTGGAACCTGGTAAATAAATAAGATGAGAGAGAAACATTGTATGTGTCACAGCCTGTTGTTAATATTACACTGTGGAGCTTTGAACTAAACGCCAGCAGCAGAACTAAACAGGAAGTAGCTGAGGCTGATGGGAAAGTCAAAAGTTTTGTGGGTATTTGGTCACAAACCAAAGTATTTTGCAACTTAAAATTTGGACTTGATGATGAAAGAGTGTGAAAAGGCCTTTCCTCTGTGTGAGTCATGCATTAGTCCATCATCTGTTAATCCCTTAGTTGTGTCTTTTTGTATGTCAGTGTGTAAAAGTCTGCAGTACACACATCTGCTTTCCTCCCTGTGGAAGCTTCCCGTGTCCTCCTTTCGACTCCACAAGATGGGCGCTACCCCACAATGAAATTCAGCCCCTTGTGTCCTTTTTCCCGTCTACTTTCATGGGCTTTTCCCCTCAGCTGTAATTAAGGAGATTGTCTGTCTATCTGTCTGTCCTGATAATCACTCATGTTGAGTGGTGCTGGAGCCCTCTGGTTTGCTCCTGGACATCTTTGATAGATTTGGCAACAACTCTCACAACAGTTGTACCTCTAGTGACTGTGGATGCCTCAGACCCTGTGTGTTTCTCTTTGGGTTTTCCTGTGTGTGCATGTGTGTGTGGGGGTGTGATTGAGACGTTTACGAAGAGCTTTGACCTTCCCATGTGTCCTGCTCTGTCCTCAGACTGATTGTAAATTGATGGATCACTCTCTGCACTGGACTATTGGCTGAGCTGTCGATCTCTGACTGCTGTCTGTAACTTTGAAGCGGTTACTGCACAGTGTGACTGTTTATTGTTTCAGTTTGACTCGTTTTATCTGTGTTTACTTGCTCAGTCCAGCTGTTACATGAGTGTCAGCTTAGTGAAGAGCAGCAGAGAAAACAGAACACCTTGTTTTTTTGTAGTGAAACCCCTCTCTCTGCTGATGTCCTTTCTGTGCTTAAATGTACGCTGGGATGTGTGCTTTCATTATGCTTGACTGCTCCCTTGCTTAATGATTTTGTCATGCACATACTAAAAGCACACATGCAAACACAAAAAAACTAACACTCACACATTGAAAACAGTCTCTTCTAATCTGCAGGCACCTGATGTTACCTTTCCTCCTCTCTCCTCTCCTCTCCTCTCCTCTGCTCGCTCCTCCTCTCTGTGGCTGAACAGTGGAGTTTGCATGTTCCAGCAGCCATTAGCTGCCTCCCAAAATGTTTCCAAGAGGGTCAAAGCTGTCTGAAGCTGTGGAGCGGATGTTTCAGCTCTCGCCTCAGTGGGTCGTTTGTGGGTTTGTTTCTGTGTGTGAACACTCGACTGTATGTGTACTTTGCTTTTGTGCTGTGGTAGCACAAGACGAGCAACAGAGAATTACAAGATGCTCCAAACAGCGAACTGCCTCCACATGTGTGATGTGATTTAGCACTGAGCCATTAGCAGTCAAGCTGTGTGTACTTCAGGTGCTCTCACAGGGCATGGAGAAATAAATACTCCCCACTGCACTGCACACTGATTTTAAAGCTCCTTGTGATTTATTAGGAAAACATTTCTTTAGACCACCTTCACTGCACAGTCTGAGAACTTATAGACAGAGTTTACACACACTCAGTGCTGAGGCGGCAGGAGAGCAATTTGGAGTGGATTTAAAGTGGGCACGGGAGATTGTTACAATGTTACAATTTCATTTAGTAGACGCTTTCGTCCAAAGCCACGATTCACAGTTTTTCACAATGCGAGAAATCAGGAGGAAATCACTCATTTTTCATCCCTCTTTAATCTCGTACTTTTACATTTTTCTGAATGCAACGTGTCAAGGTCACATTTGTCACGTCTAAGAGGCCAATCCAGCAATCAGGCTTCTTGACTGTGCTTTTAATTCTCAATCAGGATCTCAGACAGGACAGGAGCCCATCAACCCATCACCTCACACCGGCGCAATCACAGCGCTTCTCATTTCTGATGTATCACAACAAACAGCCTTAATTAGCTGCATGTTCTCTCTCAGCCTCCCTGCTGCTGCTGCCAAAGAAGAAGCTGCTCAGGATTAACAGCACTTTTTAATGCAGACTGAAATTGGCATAGTAAATGAATTCTCATTTATAGGTGGCTGCAGTGAAAGTGTTTTTCAGATGAAGATGCTCTCGTTAACTTGTTGATGTGTCTCCTGCCCCAGCTCGTTTCATGTCTAAGTTCTCTTCAACCGTGTGATTTAAAATGTTTGGAAAATTTTCATTTCACACTGACTGTAAACTGTCCAAGCATCTATTTCCTCTTCCTAAAGCCAGGAGCTCAGGCTGCTCTCGTCACAGCCACAGATCTGACTGCCAGCTCCTCCGGTCTCCTGAGTATCTGCTCTTTGGCTGCCAGATAAATGAGGTGTTTGCTTTTCTCCGGCAGAGCGGCACCTTTAAGGTCAGAGAGAGCGGCTTCACAGGGGTAAGTGAGCTCTGTTGAAGCGGCTCAAAACTCAGCTCCTGAAAGAGCCAGTAGTTCTAAGTGTCTGAGGCTGTTAACCACAAATCATAGACGCTTTAGGTTTCCACTGACCTGTTCCCAAAGCCAAGTATAAATATAAAGAGATTTCCTATCTTCCACCCAGCAAGTGGTCTTAGCACATTACAGCTACTGTACAAATCTCCACAAAGGTTTTCAATTTAAGAGCCACTAAAATATCAGCACTGCCTTTAAAACCACCATGATTGGATAGTTTGTCTTCCAGGCTTGATTGAATAAAAACAAAGTTTCCTGATGTACCACCTTTCAGGATGGCTACGTCTGTCTGTTGGTTGTTCAGTCTGTCCACTGATTTGGCACAGAGTGAAATGTTTAAACTCAATTTGATGAGACGCCTTGAAATGTTGAACAGATGTTTCTGGTCCTCAGAGGATGAATTCGATTGACTATGTTGATCCCCTGAGTTTTCTTTTGTTGCGACCAGCAAGCAAACATTTTTTTCCAGTTAGATATCAACAGTTGTGGTCCGTGACTTTAACTCCAGAGCCACGATGGGGTTTGTCAGCAAAGTTTTCATGGACTGCGTTTGCTTCAGTTTTACATGTTCCCATCAGGATCATTAGAAAAACATTTGTGATCTCATGACTTTCCATTTGGCGCCATCATCAAGTCAGAACTATAATCTGTTTAATGCTTTAGTATATGACCAAACACACTGACATAAGCATCAGCCTCAAGTTAACTCTGTGTTTAATGCTAATTAGCAAACGTAAGCATATAAACACTGTGAACTGAGATGTTGAACATGTTTAATATTATACCTGCTCTTGTGTGACAAAGGTCTCTGGCTAAACTTGAATGTGAGCATTATCTTAAAGTCTACGATTAAAACTGCACTCAAGAGCAGACCTTTGAAAGGAGAAGAAATATAAATTACAAAACTACAAAATCATTTGGGCGAGGGAGAAATCTTGTTTGCCAGTGAGCCGACCCGGATGAAGCTTGTGCCTTCAAACAGAGAATCTTGCACGTCTTCCTCAGTAAATAGATATTTTATATTATTTTATTTCTCTGTGCTTCATCAACCTTCCACTGATCCACAGCTCCACGTTTCCTTCCTTGTTTTGTTTCCTTTTAATTAAACCTTCCGGCTGATCATTTACTTAACAAAGCTCCTCCGGCCCCCCGTCGCTCCCCTCGCCCTCTGCATGGAAGATCATTTCAAAAACAAAGGTTCTGATTGGCCAGAAAGGAGTGCAGTGAATCTGCACTCGATTGCTCTTCCTCGTCAACCGGATGTGCGTCTCAGTAAACTCAAAATGAATTTCATTCACTGAATTTGAATGGCGAGAACTGAATGAGGAATTTGAATTTTCAGAGAAACTGAATTCAATTTCAGATCATTACATTCAGATTCAAATGAATACATTTCATTTTAAATGAGCTTAACAATACAAATTCAAATTTATTCAACTATTCAAGTTAAGCAACTCAAATTCAAATATTAATAATTCAAATTCAGTTTCTACTGACTCATATTTGTGCCCATAGCTTCCTCTGTGACTCATTATGTTGCAGTCTGAGCTTTACGTAGCCTGGGTCATGAATCAAACAATGTCTATTTAAAAAAGAGCATGTGAGGAGCTAACATTAGAATCCTGCTCCTTAGCTTCTGTCTCACTGCTTCTTTGAGCCTCAGACCAGTAATTTACCACGAGTCTGTTACATCACACAGAACAGTAAACACAGAAGCTTTTATTTCTCACAAATATCACATAATTACAAAGTAAAAGTTGGTCGTAACAAACCAGGAGATATATAAAACCCTAAACCTCATCTTTCTTTCTTCCCCTTCTTTTCCCAAATCTCAAACACACTGATGCAACACCACGTGTTCCCAGACAGCCACCTGCATTATTTTGTGTGGACACACTGCACACCATCTATACCTCAGAGAAGTAGTGTTTCCCTTGTCCCTCAGCTGGGCACATGCAGCTCCTGCAGCTGGACTCCTGTCAGGTGACGGCAGGTTTTCTTCTGTGATCTCGTAGCTGTCACAGGAGGAGGAGGAGGAGGAGGAGAAAGCTCATATCTGGGCTGTTCTTTTGATATTATAAAAGATACAGTTCTAACATAAAATATGCTGCCTGTCAAGTTGTAGTTGGAGAATAGGAGGACGAATCAAATGAAGTGAAACCCAGTTCAGTTCAGCTCTCCAAATTTACTTTGTGATTTTTCTGATATGTCGAAAGAAAATTAAAACTGGTAAATATGAAATGAAATAAAAAGTGCATATTGTACATTTCACATGACTGACACCAGAGTAATAAGAGAGAGAATGAAGAAAACATATAAATTGTACAATGGTATCAATAGCTCTTCATATATATATATATATATATCACACAGTCATGTTGACAGAGCACTTCCTTTCCTCTTCTTCCAGTTGAGTCTCAACATCGTGACACTCTGACATTGTGCTAAAATGTTCCCTGTCTTTCTGTTGTCTGTTATGATGTGAGCTGATCCTGACACTTTCTCTTTAAATCATTGTGAGCGAACAGTCTGCAGACGGTACCGAGCTTGAGGTGCTATCACAAACACATCACACACACCACAGGCTGGAAAATATGTCCAGTTTCTCTGTGATACATTTTGTTTTGTTCAATGTTTCCCCTGCTTTGGGAACCACCTGTCCTTTTGAGAGTCTCTTTTCTTCCAGCCAATAACTCTGCCATCATTCTCCAAACAATGAGTCAGTCAGAGCAGAGGAAGAAGGAAGCTAAACCTTTGTCTTCAAACATTGGACCAGTCACCAAAATGTTTTACCTTTCAAACCTGAAAGACTTAAAATCCTCAGCATGATTTCTAACCCTCGTGTTGACCTCATTTTCTGTTTACACCCCCCTGTCCTTCGGGTCAAAAATGACCTGCTTTGGCTAAACCCCTCAAATAAAGCAGCCTTATTGAATTTAAAACAAAAAATTTATTTTAAATGAAGAAACAACTTTTTGTCACATAACCATTGGAGTGATAGTCTCACTGAATTGCCACAAAATGGCATTAGGACGGTCAAAGCTCTTAATCTTCACAACCTGGTCTACTAACAGGAATTGATCTTGCACATATTGGGCTAGCATCTGCACTGACTCCCTTAATCACTACTGTGCACTCTGGATCAAACCTGTATCTTTCACAAAGTTCCATTCTGTCTGATTATTTTATCATCACATATAAATCACCTTTTGAAAAGCAATGTCCTTATCTCCGACCTGATACTGCTCAAGCCGTGAAGTAGTCCAACTAGTCAGTTGCAAATAAAACAAAAAAAATGTAATGAATGGGTACCCAAAATAAAATTATAGAATTCTTTAAGAAAAATATTGTTTGTCCAAATACTCAAGTGATCCAAGAACGAAGGTAGATAATGCCACAAATTAGTCAGTAGCTTCAATTCAACATTTTGCTAACAATTAGCCTTCAACTTAATAACATAAACCTTTACTTAGGTGTTACGCGCTCCCCCTTCTGCTTTCTTTAACCTCAGGTGGCTTGATTGCTGTTGGCCCTGCCCCTCCTATATAAGGGAGGCGGGAGCAGGAGCTCAGTCTCTCTCCCTGATCCTGCAAACCTGCACACCATGCTAGTTTAGAACCTAAGTTACTTTGGGTTTTTCATTTCCTTTTGATGCTGGAGGTCTGGTAGTCTAGTTTTCACGGCTTCCTTTCCAGTTTAGTTTACTTAGAACTTTTACTAGGTTATGGGGGGAAGAGCTAGGTCCTACAGCCCATTGTGTGGTTGGCCCAGACTTCTTTTTGGCCGGACCTCCAGATTCCCATAGTTTTGGTAATTATCAAAGTATTGTTTCTTCGTAAATAAAAACTCCAATAAGTAATAACAGACAGAACAGGTTCATCAACATTGATAAAACACGTGTGTAAATGGGTAAAACATGCAGTAACTTTTAGAATATAAAACACCAGCCACCCTCAGCAGCTAGCCACTATTTAGCGATTAGTGCTAGTAGTTAGCGCTTAGCTAACAATTATAAATGCTGACTTCATAAAATGAACATTTACACATAACAAAGAAAATGACCTTTTCTCACAAAGTAATTACAATTCAGGTACAGTATATGTGCTCACCTAGCAGGAAAACAGCATAAAATGCTCTGACTTGACAGCAGAAGATGCTAAGGGATGGCAGCACGCTGCTAATGCTTCTGCCTCTTCCCCACCAGGTAGTTAAATGAAGCGGAGGGGGCCCTGCTCCATACACTTCTATATGGGCCATACCATGCAGTTGTGCTGTGCTGCTGTTGTGACTCTTAAAGAGACACAACACTATTACTACCAAAACACACAAATTGTCTAAATAACCACTGGGTTACACCGGCAGGTTACCAGGTATGAGCCCAGAGGAAGAGTAAGCTGCACCCATAAACACACATTCACACATATTACCCCAATGTTTAACTCATCACTACTTATGAAAGGTCCCACTACAGAGGTAATGCCTGAGCACTGCTGAGAGCCTTATGCTGTGTGTGGATGTGATGAGATGTGTAATTAGCCAAAGCAGCCCAACAAACTGCAGGTGCATGAGAGAGGAAGGGAAATGAGCCAAGAGAGAGGTAAGAGGGGAGGGGAGGAGTTAGTGTAGCCTGTAAGATTCAAAGTTGATTAATCCATCCATCCATTATCTATACTGCTTATTCTGTTCAGGGTTCAGGGTCACGGGGGGCTGGAGCCTATCCCAGCGGCAAGAGGCGGGGTACACCCTGGACTGATCGCCAGTCAATCACAGAGCTGACACATGAAGAGATACAACCTTTCAACTCACACCCATATCTACGGGCAATTTAGACCTTGGTCGCCAATGAAATTAGCATGTCTTTGGAGGAAGGAAGCTGGAGTACCCTCAGGGAACCCACACATGCATGGGGAGAACATGCAAACTGCACACAGAAAGGCCCACATCGTCTGAACCGGAACCTTCTAGCTGTAAGGCGACAGCGCTTACCACTGCACCACCGTGCAGCTCAAGGTTGATTCAATTGTGTACAATGAAGCAATCGTGTCTTTATATCTATCTCAATGCTCATATCTGAACTCTTTGTTGTTATAGAATAAACAACACACTTCACTCTCTTCCCAGTTTAGTATTCCAGGGTAGTTCTCTTGAGTCTGGATAAGCAGTTTGATGGAACGAAGCAGTTTTAAGGATTGATAGTAAGCAGGGTACAAGGCTACAGTATGAATCAGTCAGTGTCTTTGCACCGCCAAGAGTCCATGTGGAGGGGGTGGAGGTTAACACACCGATCAGGGTAATTAATCGCTCCAATTTAGTCATTAAGCGTGGAGTTGGAGAGAGCTGACACCTGCGAGGCCTCTGTGAGAGGAACAAAGAGAGTGAGAGAGGAGGAGTGAAGGAAAGTATTGATTGGTTTTTAAAGAGTTCATAAACTAACAATGAATCAAATTTGATTGTGTAACTTCATTAGGACATTTTAATTCATGATGCTGCCCATTTTGACTCTAGTCTGAAGGTAGGAGAGTGCGTGGGGGTAGAGAGAGAGAGAGAATGTGATAGAACATGCTAGAAGTAGCTACATATGAACCACTGGTTAACTAGTTCACTAATAGATTATACTATTTTGATCTGGCACAAGAGGCCACAACAGAAAGGGTAACACATCAGGGGAATAATGAACGTAGAATATTTGTCAAGTCAAATTGACCAGATTAGACCAAACTGAAACATCCAATGAAATATATCTATCTCCATGTCTTCTGGTCAAACAAATTTAATACAGGCAAATTATGTTCCCCACAGGATGAAGTAAAACGTTTAAGATTTCTCAACTTTTTATCAAGAGAGTGCATTAAATCGCTTTGTCCAATACTTTGTTTTATGGGCAACAAAGAATGACCCCACCACGCCCCACTTTCTTTTATGATAGCTTGTAAGTTAGCATGATCTAAGACTCAGAAGGTGGCAATAATGCTAATCATCAGCATGTTAGAAATGTAATGCATGGATTCTGTGATTACATCAGAAAAGACAGCCTAGGTTGTGGTTTATGTCTGAAGATAAAAAAGAGCAGCAAATTCACCTTGTAGGTTGTCAAGGAGACAAACAGAAATAACAGCACAAAGAGGATAAAAAATTAGGCACACATGAGTAAAACGCTTGAGAAGAAATCTAAGAGAAGACATGCATACAGAGAAGGAGGAAGAGCAATGGTTCATTTAAACGGCACAATAAGTCAGAGTCACACAGAGAAACTGGCTCTGAGGCTCTCTCTGCTCTGTGGTGAACAGTTAGGTTTTCATGTTACAGATGGTCCAAGGAAACTGCTACTGCATTTTTACATTGTCATCAACACTATATGTGAATAATTTTAAGTTCAAGATGTACATTGTAGCACCACGCACTTCACTTCAAGATCTTTTATTCACCATCAATGACAAACCACATGCAATGACTTTAGACTTTTTAGTGTCTGTTTTCATAGAAAATACTAATAAGACTTTAATTACTCAAAAACAGTGTCATTGGAATACAGCAGCTTTCATCTTACAAAAAATCTAATCCATTAAACTCAAAACCAGAGTAAGAAGTAACAGTAAGAATAAGATATAAACAAACATGAAATTAAATAAACTAAGACTGAAAATCAAACCCTCTTGTTACTATCGTATAGAAATGAAGTAAAACCTAGAGTACAAAGCATTCATAACATAAGGACAAATTTAAAACCCATTACCTATTAACAATAAATATAAAAAATAAAGTTCTTAGAATGTATAAAATAAGCTTAAATACAACATTATGAAAGAAGTGAAGTAATGCAAAAGTATTGCCTGTTTCAGGAAAGACATAGGTACTTCAAGGCTAACATGTCATTGCCAATCTACAATCGGTGTGTTACATAGCTTTGGGGCCTTATTGGTACCTCCAATAAACAGATAAACAGCAGACGATTGCAGTGTTATTAAAGGCTAATTAACACGGGCGTTAGCAGTGCAGTTTGTTTCTCACTCATTAAAGGCTTTATAAATTAGAAGGATCAAATCTAACCTTTTTGATTTTCCTATAAAAAAAAACTCAGACTGGACTAATATCATCCTTAAAATCTGGAAAATATAGTCAGCCTTTAGGTTATCACAGTTGAAACAGTTGAAACATGACTATGATGGTCCCTTTAGTACAATTTATTTTTTTGTTTGACATTTTCCCTTTACACATAACACATTGAATTTTAAGTAAGTATGGCATCTGTATTTGTACTTATATGGAGTGGATATTTTTTCTCTCTCTCTTTATACCTCAAAATGTAATAAAAATAAATATTTACAAATGTTTTACTCACAGAAAAAAAGGAAAAAGAATTTAAAATTTACTTTTGAAAATGAAATAAAAATTGAGAAAAAAATAATTCGACGTTTTATTCATCTCATGTTTTGCTCTGATTGTCCCCTATATGCCAGTATCCTCCTCCAACAATGAATCTATGCTATTAATTCACTTCACTTGATTTTGTTTTAAATGTTTCATTTACCTCTGTTGGCCTCTGTCAACACCAATCAATATTCCTCCCCACCGTCCGGACTTTAAGGAAATGCTTTTATTGACACTGCTTTGCAAGTAATAGCACTTTCAGCTGACCAGGGGTAGATCTAGTAGGACTTCTAGGGGCAAAGATTGTTTGTATGACAGACCTTTAAAATCATTTAGCCAATAAGGACCCATTCTAAATGTGTTAGTTGAATCGCATGCCACTGTAGCAATGGGTGTGGCTGAAACATGTAGTTGAGTAAGTAGGGGTGTTCCCTGACATTTAGGCATGTTGTATCACCAAACAGTAATTTAGAGGCAGGCTTTAACAGGCTCCAATTTTGATTCCAGTTAACATAAACATAGAAGCATTCTATTTAATATTACCAAGCAACCTCACGTAGACCTGTCACCAGCAGGATCAGATGAGGATTGTTGACTTACTTAACAGTGTGTGTCTGAGGGATTATGAATTTTCCAACAAATAACCGCAATGACGGGACTTTTGCTTCATCTATTCAAGAGACTGAGCTGAGCATAGTTTTAGACCTAACTCACAAACCTTCCCATTTGAAACTCGTCTTTCCTTGCACTCTCATTTGCACCTTGAGGAATGTTTATAAACTGTTGGACTACTTTCCCACGCAGTCTTTCACAGAGTGGAGAACCTCACGCCATCATTGATGGTGTACGACTGAGCCTTTCAGGAGTGCTCCTTTTTTGCCCAATCATGGTACTATCACCTGCTACCAATTGACCTACTTACCTGTGGAATGTTCCAGGTGTTTTTTGAACATTCCACAACTTTCCCAGTCTTTTCTTGCTCCTGTCCCAACCTCTGTGGAACGCGCTGCAGGCATCAAATTCAAAATGTGTGTATATCTACAAAAACACAATAAAGTTTATCAGTTTGAACATTAAATATCTTGTCTCTATGTTGTATTCAATTGAATATAGGTTGAAAAGGATTTGCAAATCACTGTATTCTGTTTTTATTCACACTTTACACAGTGTCCCAACATTTTAGGAATTTGGGTTTGTATATTTCCCTGGGGATAAATAAAGTATCCGTCCGTACAGCCGTCCATCCGTCCATCCGTCTATATGGTGACACTTAACACCTTAAGGACCAAATAGTCCCCATTTACTTTACATTACATCAATTTTCGATCCTATCGCCACTGCAGTATAAAATCATGCAGGCTTCCAATAAGCAAGCCAAATGGTCTCTTTGTGTTCATATGGATGTCAAAGAGTGGTATGTTTGTGTAAGGTGAAACTAATTTATGTGTGTGAACATGCATGTGTATTTTTTCAGAGTGATAGACATTTTATTTATTCTGCAAGGTCAGAATTTCCATCTCCTTGTTTACGTCCCGTTATCTCTTTCTTACACACACATACACACAGTAAAACAGTAAAACTGTGTGTGTGTCATTTGGAATTACAGTGCATGGACTTTTTGTCCGCTAACAGTCTCAGAGGAACTGTTTGTTACTGAAGGGTAAGGTTAAGGGTTAAACCACAACAGGGAAATTCATTGTATGCTTTTGCAAAAAGCATCCGCCCTTTGGAAAATCATTTATTCTTATCCATATGTGCCTTCTCCTAGATCCTCCCCAGACCTGAAAAACACTTTTGTTTAGCTGCTTACATATCCATATGGATCCTGACTGCAATATTGGGGCATTGACATTGGCATCGAGTATCTGTGTTCTGAAATTCCACTGTAAGCAAGACTTCAGGACAGTGTTATTTTTCTAATATTTGATTGTACTGTGAACCCCGGCCCCGGGGAGAGAGAGAAAAAGAGTGACAGAGAAATATACACATTAGCAAACAAAACCTGTTCACATACAGCTGTAGCCTGATATAACTCTGTATAAGGCCCAGGTTCATAATTAAAGTGTAAGAATTATCCTCAATGTACAGTAAACAACTGCTTTGATGTTTTCCAGTCAGGCTTTCAACCGCACCACAGCACTGAGACAGCTCTTGTCAAAGTGATTAATGACATCCACTTTAACACAGACAGTGGCAGAGTGTCAGTCTTGGTACAACTTGATCTTATCTTTTTATATTTTGGCTTCTGTTTTAGCTGTTTCTTCACTTTGCTTTTTCATGTCCTGTTTTATGATGCGTTTCTTCGCTTTTGTTGTTCTGTAATAGTCATGTGCTGCAGCTTTACAGATGATGACCTTGTTTTAATTAAGTCACGTGCTGCAGCAGATCATTTATAAATTTCATGTTAATATTTTAATGAACTACCTAACCTTTACTTAAGGCTGTGGCATGTAATTCATCACTGATTGCAATATCAACATTTTAGAACATCTTATCATATGCAAATTTCTGAATCAAACAATCCGGAGAAGGTTTATAAAGAGCGGTTCTCTTCAAGACAATGTCACCAGCTTCTCTCTGCAAATCCAACCTCCTCTGATCATCACAACAAGGTAAGGATAAAGCACTTGCTTTTCATCATAGCATCATCTTCGTTGCATGCATTGTACACTGATAAATGTCAAACAAGAACGACCGGGTCCTAACATTAAACATTTAGGGCCCTATTTTTTTTTCACTTTTCTAGTTAGATGGCGCACAATCTGGGTGCAAACTGAGGCGCAAAGTGCAAAGAGGTTGGATAAATCCCTGGATAATTCATAGGAATGTTTGCGGCATGACATGAATCAAACCAATCAGAGTGTCAGCTGTCATTCCCTTTAAGAGCCTGGTGCGCCTGCAGGCAGGTGTATTGCGACTTGCATGGCAGATTTCAGTCATATTCTGGTTATATAAACTGTGTGTCCTTGAAAACGCAGAAAAAACACAGGTCACTGTACGATGCATGTCGAAGCACAGATTGATGTCAAAGCCACTGAAGCGATCCCACTGCCCAACAGAAACGAAAATGAAAAGAGTCATGCTGTGTACATTTATGCATGAGGCACATCATTTATAATTTAAATCTCCAGACGGACTGGATCTTATGTTTATTAAAGTTCTGCTTGCTGACCATTAAAGAAAAGTAGGCTTTAAATGTTAACTTATACTAAACTTATTGTTGCTGCTGGATCACATGGCTGTATTGTCTCCTGCATGTCTAATTGACTCTGGGCAGTGTTTTAACCCTTAGATGCACGAGTGATTGGACCCTACACTCACCAAAAAGTTTTATGCCATTTTGGTTAAGAATATTAATTTTTATTATACTTTGTCCACGCAAGAATGATTTTATGTGATTTCATGTTTAAAATATTTGTATTTTTAACATTTTAAAACTGATTTTGATTAATTTTGATAACTGAAAAAGAAGAAAATGACACAGAAATGTCCTTGGGCATCACAATGAACCTCAAATTGCTCCTGGAGCCGTTGAGTATGAGTGGGCATAGATCTGATTGGAGATTGACTCTTAGGCCTTTATCATCAGTGTGTGAATGTGAGTGTGAATGGGTGAATGTGACATGTAGTGTAAAAGTGCTTTGAGTGGTCGGAAGACTAGAAAAGTGCTATATAAGTACAGTCCATTTACCATTGTCTGCACATACTGCATTTCCCACACCTGTTGTTGAATAGCTAGCAGCCGTCAGCCATGACGGATGAGGAAACAAAAGGAAGAGAATGTTTTGAATGAATGCAAACCTGTCGATCAATATGTACCTACATAAAGAAATGCGCACATGCATGCGCGCACACATACACTACATACAGTAAGTAAGTGGTTAACTAGCTTAGTTAGCCAGCTAGTCTTAGCGAACAATAAAGGAAGCTAATTTGTTGATACATGATAATACATGATAACATACTCTTTCACACAATAGTCATGAATGACATCCCCACATACATGAATGTAAAAGTATGTTGCTGAAATATATGAATTTGATGACATCAAATATTTTCTAATGTAAAAATGAAGATAATACTTACATGTATCAGATCTTGCTGTGTAAATGATCTTCATGACAGGTGACACTCCTAAAATAATCTGTCTGCATTTTTGACCCACTTATGGAAGCTTGGGGTAGTAATACAAAAACTAAAATTTTACTCACTTATGCATCTAAGGGTTAATATCTGTGGGCACGATTGTTGGTGCAACAGGTAATTATGTTTGAGTATGGTAATTAATTATCATATCAATGACACTTGGGCTGCATGCTTTTGCGCTTTGCGCCAGGTGGACGATAGGGCCGCAAACTGATGTGGTGTAGCTCCTAACAGTGAGCATGTATTTCTTAGATCACTTTATTTTTATTTATATTCACAATTACATACAAATGTTACGTGTACCTGTTTAAAGTGTTTCTGACCGAAAGTGCTCACAAAGTACAATCTGAACAGTTTTATAATAACAATTGTCTGAGTGTACTAGTAAAAGTAGTTATAAGTAAGATTACTTGAATAAAAGTATTATGTGAATATACCAAAGTTGAGAGTACTCATGGGGGTGACTACAGTGACGAGAGAAGAGGAAAAGGTGCATGGCTGTCACTGCAAACAGTCTTCCTCAGGGTAAAGGTAAACAACATGATATTGACCTGTTTTCCCAGTCTTTATCTTTAAGATGTAACCACTTAAGTCCCTAGTAAATATCCCCAGTAATATATCTATTCAAAAGTAAGAAAAACAATTCCTCAATGCAGTTCTCTTCAAACAAGTGAAGACAGTGAAGGGACCGACGATTTACTAAAGTTACTCGAGCACTATTACATAATAGCATAGCTGTTAATTACATCTGATCTTTTCACAGATGGCATCAGCTTTTCACCTTGTCGTGCTCCTCGGCTTGAGCAGTGGACTGTGGATGGGAGGAAATGTAAGTATTATTTGTTACTGAAGCTACTCTGTTGTTTAGATTGTTAGTGTTAGAAATTATATATATATATACACAACAGAATTCTCCTTTTATTGTAGTTTTTTTACTCCACTAATAAAGCTGTGCTTCTCATGATTGACACGGTTACCCCCAGCTTTTACTGGTAATTACATTACTGGTAGTACTATGTTTCATGAGATTTGAGCCATTCCAACAAGGCCCAACTACTCAGTGGGATTCCACAGGGGTCCATTCTTGGTCCATTATAATTTCATTCTAAAATGTTTATTTATTGTTTTTCTTATGTCTCAAATATCCTTTCTACAGAGCCCAAAAATGTGTTATTTAAGGAGTCTAAGGGTTTAACTTGTGTGAACAAATTAGATTGTTTTGCATACAAGGTAATAACTTGCCTGCACAAGATGACTACCCTGCACCCTGCATGAACTAAAGTATAAATCTAGCTTTAGTCTCATGTACTTATCAAACAGTTTTTCCTAGTTGAGTTCACAGCTAATAATAACTTTTTTCTTTACATTCACAGGCAAAATGTCCAAAAAAAGGTTGGTACTTCTTTCTTCTTTTAACAATGTATATATACAACCAGCATACCTGTGATTACAGGAAAAGTGCAAAAAGAAAAAAATATATGTAAGTCCACTTCGCTTTTATTCGCCGGAGCCAGATGCTTGGCATCTTTTCTTGGCTGCAGGTTCATTCATGTTTGTGGTCAGGTTCTGAGCTGTGGACACTCTCAGGATGGAGTGAAGGTGTGCATCAGTTGTGAGTTGTATCAGCTCCATTTGGATGTTTACAGGTCCTCTTTCCACGTCAACTACAAATGGATTACTGAGCAGTTCAAACTTAAATTTCTGAGGTCCAAAGTCAGAAAATAGCCATGTGAACTCTGCCATGTTCGCTCAGTCCATTTGAACAACATGCAGCTGGGAACACAGTGGTGGAGACCTGGTTTGTCTGGCAACATGAAAAGTGAGCCAAGTTTCCTTACTGCATATGAGTCTCCCACAGGTGCAGCTTGGCTTGTTATGCTCTCACTGCATCATACATGTCCGTGATCACACAGTTCAATTCTGAAGCTGGACGTTTAGCAGAGTGAGATGCTTCGTTACGTCGCACAGAAATGCCAACTCGCACAGCTGATGCTTGCAGGTCTTGATCATAGACTGTATAAAAAGATGGACGACATGACAGCTCCCTAAAAGTGAAGCCAAAACATTTCGGGCGCCCCCTGCTGACTGGCTGCAGTATAGGTCATAAAGCCCGCCTCCTCCATGTTAACAGGTGGGACATGGGTCAAACTATAAAATCAAAATACACGCCCGATACATTTTTCTCAAACATGGTTTCTGTCATTATAAGTGTTTATTTTTCTGACAAGTTTATATTTAATTAGTTATTTGATGCTGTCAAAAAGATGATTGACAGCTCTGTTGACAAATAAGGCTCCTGCAGCCAATCAGTTCCGGTGGAGCAGAGCGGAGGACAATCCGCGAGTAGAAACGTTACTAAAACAATCACTACAGTCATTGAAATTTCCATACCTGTGAACGTTAACCTCAGACCAACACAGAGAAGCTGTTCTGCTGTTAAACACGCCGGTGTGCGGGATCTTTGCCGTTTTTTCGGTAAGTTAAGTGTGTGTTTGGGTTAGCGGAAGTGGCTACCGCCGCTTCACTCGCCGATCTCTACTGCGCAGACTCTGGCTCCTTATGACGTCACCATCACAAGATGGCAGCACCTATCACAGGGGCTATATTGGCATCGATTTCGTGCAATGGGAGCAGATGGAGACGTATTGTCCATCTATATATACAGTCATTGGTCTTGATTGGTGCGCCTGCTGCTGCAGTGCATTCTGCAACTTGTAGTATACCGGCGGGCCAGTTATGATAGACGTATGATATCATCTCGCAGGGCCAGATATAATTGTATTGCGGGCCGGATGTGGCCCTGAGTGGGCCTTGAGTCTGACACATGTCTAAACCTAAGCAAACAGTTTCACAACATTAATCACATGTTCCACGTGTTTGTCCGACTCAATCTTTACCTTATCAAGTTTTCTAATAATAATCTGTGAGGAACTTGTGTTGATTTTGGCGCCCCCTGTGGACAAAGCCGGACCTGTTATCTCTTTGCTGATTTTGTCCTGTACATGCTTAAGTGGTAGTTTTTCATGTATCACTTAATTTAAACTTTTGCCATGGAAAATGAAAACAAATGCAGTGTGCAGTTAACCGTTTCATCTGACACCTACCCCAGCCAGCAGTTTCAGGCATTAAAAATAATTATAGGCCGATAGAAAATCCTATTAAATTTCAAGGTAATTAGTCACAGAAATGCATATCTGACAGGAAAATACTATAAATACTTAAATTATTGCGTTGCTACTGGGAATGACGTAACTTTGACCATTAGTGATGCATCAGGTCACATTGACCTTGGTAAAGCAAGAGGTATGTGCAGCATGAGGTCACATTGAACAATCAACCGGGCTACATTGGCCATAAATACATGAAGTCATACTAACATGCAATGTGAAATAGCCTGGCAAAGATTTGAATCAGAATCAGGTTTATTGCCAAGTATGTTTACACCTAGGCCTACAAGGAATTTTTTTGGTGTTTTGGTGCAGAACAATTTACAGAACTAAAATAAAAATAAGTAAAAGACTGAAATAGAACAACATAAATAAAATAGGCAATACTAAAATACTAAAAATATATAAAAAAAACAATAATGAATTAATGACACGGCTATGAGAATGACATGCAGAGTTTGCCAGGACCAGAAACTATAGAACTGAATCAAGGGAATTAGAAGAAAACAATGAATAGGGAGCAAATGCAGATTACAGGGAATAAGCAGCATAATATGAAGAATACAAAACCAGAACATAATTAATATAAACATTATGAAGAAGCAGGTCCGGCTCAAGGCATAGGCGATACAGATGATCGCCTGGCGCGCCACGTTCTGAGGGGTGCTGGCCGATTATAATGTTAACTATAACCCAACTGCCAGATTTACAACTCCACTGCTAACCTCTCTCTCTGCTCCGCTTGCATTCACCATCACTCTGCTGCACTTGCTCAACAGCTCACTAACTACGCACTGCCTGACACAAGTTACTGCGAGAGGAGAGGAGAAGAGAAGGAATGTGTTGAGGTCCAAGTGAAAAAAACAAATCTCAAATGCATTTAACTTTCTCCTACTCAGGTCAATAAATGTTCACTTATAGCAGTTGTAGAGCTAATTTGAGTTACAAATGTCAAATTTTAAATAATTAAGACCAGACTGAAAGTAAATTGGGTGCCCAGAGTAGGCTACATAAAAAAGCATTAAAACAGAGCACACTTATGGAAGTTGTAAACAGTTTGACAGGATGCTGCTATTTTACCAATAATAGAATTTTGTGACATTTAGTTATGTCATAACTTATCTTGGTGATGAGGCAGTACTGGTAGTTTGGCTGCTCGATATATTGTTGAACAATTGCAATGTGCACATGTGCATAGTCACTTGCAGGACGTGCAATGCAAATCAAGCGAAACACGTCATGCTGCTACTTTTTTGGTGCTTGATATTTAATAACTCGCAATTTCTCATTTTCCATGACAAAGAAAATACATCTGATATCTCATTAGTGCAGCTCTTAAGCAGAGCACAGAGCGAACTGACTCTGATTCTGTGTCACCTGCCTGTTAACAAGCATGCAGCGCTGCTGCTGTCACAGATCATGTTAGCTGGATGGTCGAGGCAGGTGTTCAGTTGCGTGAGGCATCTTCTGAGTAAGTGTATTCCCATTATTGATGGCACCTCGTCCCAGTGCTTGTTAACATTCTGTCCACATATACAAATCATTCAGGGAGCTGATGTGCCGCGGACTGTTTTCTTTAAGCGGCTACACCTGCAGCGCATACGGCATGAGGTTGGTTGAGTGGACAGGTAGTTGGAGACGGTGAGCTCTCATTTCAAAAATAACATCACGGCACAGGTTGCACAGATTAAACACTCCATGGAACACTGTTAGAAATGGTGGATAACATAAAAGTAACACAATTGTGACCCACAAGTGCATTTGTAAAGTTTATTAAGAAGCGTGTCCCTCCACCTGAACTTTCTCCACCTGTTGCCCCACCACTTGGGTGTCAGAGTCGCTGGCTGAGGGCAGAACAAAGTGTGGTAAAAGTAGGAGGCCGGTTTGTTCTGTAAGAAGAAATAGACTTAAACGTCCCCAATAATAATATATTAATATGAGTATGATTACATATAATATAAGTAAATTCATTGATTGAGCTGCTTTTAAAATAAACCTAAATCTCTCGCTGTTTTAAAGCTTGTAAAAGGTGCCGATGTCGTTTGGTAACGATCGATCGCTTTAAGACGCTACATCATTAATAGCATCCCTCATGCACACGCATCTCACGTGCTGTGAAAACTGAAGGTGACAGAAAATGTTAAACTTAAATAAACAGACTGCTGATGAAGACAGTCAACATAGAAGACAGAGTGACAGACAGAAACAGGGGGGCAGGGGTTAGCAGCTGTGTGAGAGGACAGAGGTGCAGGTGTGTTAGGTAGGGTGACCATATTTTCCAACCTCAGAATAGTAACACTTTGATTTTACAGCAAAACCACATGTATGAGCTCATGGTACAATTGGATATTTCATCAATGCACCTTTCAACCCCATGGAAAGTGCAGATGAAAAATCATGTCTCCCATGATCAACTGAAACTTTAGGCCGATTTGAGAAATTTAATTATATAACACCAGTAAACACAAAACACACAGACTGCATTGGTGTGATCGAACTTATTAATTTATTTATTATCAGATCAGTATTCTCTACTTACAGATTCTAGAAATGTAGACTCTGTAGGCAGGGACGTGGATTTTTCGGATGGCAAGTGTTCTAGTTTCAGTTTGTACTACGCTTGTAGTCCGAGTAATATTGACCAATCACGTATCATCAGGCTGCGTATGGGAAAAACAGTCGGTGTAGAGAGCAAAAGCAGGCGGATCCCATCATTGGTCATCTGACAACGAATTAGCTTCTTATTAATCTGTATAAACAGATATCTACCTGAGGTTCAGCTAACTGGAAATATCTTGAGGCCAATACAACATAAACAGAAATATGAAAACATTATGACAGCATAAGGCAACGTATATGTGGTAATGAGAGACAGAGAGAGAGACAGAGAGAGAGATGTAAATGTAAATGAATAAGGCATAAAGATGGTTTTCCTGCTGGAATCCTGGACTTCAATTAGTAGATGTGTTACAGTGTTAACTTAATCTATCAAAACAAATGACCAGAAAACTTAACTTCAGCCCCTTAAACACAAAAAACTATGTCAGGCTTATTTAAAGTGCAGAGACAAATAAAGGAAGGAGAAGTAGAGAAATATTTTCATCACAAGTTTACAGCAATACAGATAAACACTTAGAGATGTGTTAGATATCTCTTGATCTTTATTCTAAATGAACAGAAGGGTAGATAATGCAACAATAATGATTTAATAATCTTAGGCTGATTAATATTTTTGTTTACAGTGTTTCTATCATGACATTTGTTTTGTAGACTGCTGTAAGGCCTGCCCCGTAGGTTGGACTGAGCTTAACTCACGGTGTTATATGTTCTTCTATGAGGAAAAGGACTGGTCTGGTGCTGAGGTACTATATCACACAATAATAAAATAAAGTCAACACTGTATCAATGGAATATTCTTGCAACAAGAATACTCACACAGTAAATGTTCATTACTTTTTACTTTATTTTCTTACATTAGGATACCTGCATTAAAGAAAAAGGGAACCTGGCTTCAATGCACAGTGAAAAGGATTACAGCTTACTCAGAAAGCTGGTGAAACAGGCGACAGGCACAGACAAACAAACTTGGATTGGCGGGTATGATGCAGTCAAGGTGAGTGATTTATAATTTATATATCAGTTGGTGGTTTAAATTCTGTGCTGGTCTTTCTTGGTGCAAGAAGAAAGGCTAACAGAAAAATTGGTTCGTCACGCAACGGTCTGGCAACAAGAGAACAAAACAGGAAAGTAGGCAAAAGAAAAACAAGAAAGATAAAAAATAAAAAGAAACATTTCAATAGAAAAATGCTGTTACGCTTGACACGGGGAATATAGAAGAACTGGCTTAGGAAGACATACACAGGTTATACATACAGGTGCAGGTCAATCATGGCAGTCATGAAAGTCCCAAGGCAGGCAGGAGTATAGTATAAGTGTACATGAAAATGATTGAAACATAAATCCACATTAGCCATTACATAATTGCCATTTAGCAATTTATGTATATTAACAATAAACCATTCTGCTCTTTTAATATGTACCCACAATTAGTACCCACAAACCCACTGACAATTTTTCTTAATTCTGCAGCCCAGTTTTTTGGTTCTTATCACTCAAAGCTGCCAGACTTCTTTATTTATTTTTATACATAAAGTTTAGATATGTCCATCTAGCTAATGACGTCTAGCTTATGAGCTACTGTTTTGTTGGAGACAGAAATAATTTAACTTAAAGTAACATAATGGCAATTTTCCTGTTTCAAGTTTCTGAGACCTTTACTGGCCAAAGACTAAAAGTTATTGCAGGTTGAAGATAAAACAAACAACAAAACATCTAATTTTTTTCATCCTCACCTTTAATGTTTCAGTTTGATTTTGATTAAGCATTGCTGAACACTCTACTTTCCAGCCACCACGCGCTAGAAAATCTGAGCTGATTACAGATGTTAATGAACTAATCTGAGTTGCCTTCAGTTATTATAGTGCACAAAGCCACACAAAACCCAAATGCACAACATACTTTATGGAATAAATCCATAATAAAGGTTCTAATGTAGATAATAGTAAGCATCTAACAAGTATGAAAAAAAATGTATTCATCTTTAAATATGGTCATTTTAGTTTCTGTAAACTTTGCTGATATTGATATTTCAATCATAACTACTTATAGACAGCCATACCTTATAGATAAAAGTTGTTTTGTGTATATGGCTTGAGGAAAAGCCCTGCAAACATTACTGACAATATTTTTAAAATAAAGTTAATATTCCCCACACAGTGCTCTTTATAATGAATGAAGATGCACCTTTCCTCATTCGCATTTCTCATTTTCTTGTAGGAGGGTCATTGGAAGTGGAGTGATGGCACACCATTCGATTTCACAAAGTGGGGCAATGGGGAGCCAAACAACTATAGAAAGGGCGAACATTGCATGGAACTCAACTACAGTGGTAATAATTCACTCTGTGTTGTTTTTTTATTATTTATTTATTTAGGTTTATTTCAATGTTAATGTACAAATCTATTCTATAAAATATATATTCCAGAAATAACATTCATTTCAGCTAGTAGCACCGCGTGCCCTTAATTGTGTTGTTGGCGTGTGCGTGACAACATCGGGACGTCTTCATTTTCATATTAAATGCATGAAAACAGGATAGAGGCTTCAGACTGCCAGCGTAATGTAGAGAATAGGAGGCTTGTCTATATTCACCGCAAGCTGCGTGCGGTTCTCGGCCAAAATGTACTGTTAAGATGAAATATGATGAGTCCTATTGATCTCTGACAGCATATTAACATCTCTTCTAATATTAACTGGCATGGAAAGTAAAGTATGTCAACACTTTCAGTATGCTTTTTTCAAAGTAAAAGCCCAATATGGAAATCTGACACCTCTCGTTTGTACCAAAGACTGTATATGGTTTGTACACAACGGCCCAATCCCAATCTCCACACTCAGGGACTCACTGACTTTGAGGCGCGTTCCCGGTAGGTGTGAGTGCTTAATGCTGTCAAATCACGAAGTGCGCGGGGGCTCTGATGCACACTTTTCAACAGAAAATTGCATATCTGCAGACTTTCCTGTGGGACTATCCAGTTCATAGCGAACTTGGTGATGTATACAAACGTGATAGCCCAGCCAACCACTAAATGTAAACAAATGTTCATATATTGAAATAGTATTCAATAAATTTTGAACACAAACAAAAAAAATGTAAACATTGCAAGCATGGAAGATTACCGGAACAGCGGATATGTTTATATGTGTATAAGTGACAACAAAAAGCCTTTCAGACTTTTGATAGTCTGTTAAATATGTAAACACTGTAATGCATGATGGAGGTTGGCTTTTTTCCCCTTATAGATTTAATAGCACATTTGGTTTCCAGGCAACTTGTGATGCCATGATAGTGTGTCACATCCATCCATCTGCATTTCCGAGCTCCTTACCCTATCTCTAAGGCTGAGCCCAGACACCCAAGAAAACTCATTTTGGCTGCTTGTATCTGCGATCTCATTCTTTCGGTCACTACCCAAAGCTCATGACCATAGGTAAGGGTTGGAACGTAGATGGACTGGTAAATCGAAAGCTTTGCCTTCAGGCTCAGCTCCCTCTTCACCACGATGGTCCGGTACATCGCCCACCAATCCACCTGTCAATCTCACGATCCATTTTACCCTCACTCCTGAACAAGACCCCTAGATACTGAAACTCCTTCACTTGAGGCAGAGACTCACTCCCCATCCGGAGGGAGCAATCCACTGTTTTCCATGAGAGAAGCATGGCCTCAGACTTGGAGGTGTTAACTCTCATCCCAACCGCATCACACTCACCACCACAATGCCCCAATCATCCACAAAAAAAAGAGATTAAATTCTGAGGTTGCCAAACTGAAAACCCTCCTCTTCCCGGCTGCGCCTTGAGATCCTGGGACAACCCTGGTGGAGGCCAACACGCACTGGGAATGTTCCCAGTCTGACTTTGTGCCGAGGATGGGGACACAGCTCTCACTCTGGTTATACAGAGACCGGATGGCTCATACCAACGGTCCAGGTACCCCATACTCCCGCAGTACCCCCCACAGGACCTTCCAAGGGACACAATCGTATGCCTTTTCCAAGTCCACAAAACACGTGTAGACTGGATGAGCAAACTCCAATGCCCCCCCAAGCAGCCTTGCCAGGGTAAAGAGTTGGTCCACTGTTCCACAGCCAGGTCGGAATAAGCATTGTTGCTCCTGTATCTGATGTTCGACGATCAGCCGGAGCCTCCTTTCTAGTACCCTGGAATAAACTTTGCCCGGGAGGCTTAAAAGTGTGTTACCCCGATAATGGGGACACACCCAATATATACTTACCCCACCCCAGGCTTGCCATTCCACAGATACTGTCACAGACCTCCACCTGACATTGAAGATGTGCGTCAGCCAAGACAGCCTAACAATGTCCAGAGCCTTTAGTATCTCGAATTTCATCTACACCAGGCGCCTTGCCACTGAGGAGCTTCTTGACTACCCCAGCGACTTCTGCCACAGATATAGATAAGGGTTCCCCTGGATCTTCAGACTCTGCCTCCACATCAGAGCACTCGTTGCCTGGGTTCAGGAGTTCCTCAAAGTGTTCCTTCTGTGTCAGTGGAGGTCCAATATACTTCAGGATCCACCAATGTGATGTTGCGTCTCTCTCTGTCTCTACAGCTAAGTACCATCACTCAGTCAGTCAGTCAGTTACTTACAGACCCATGCGTTGGGCTGACCCCGGCGGTCAGCCAAAAACAGTGAAAATCCAAGAAAAAGAAACAAATTCACCGATCAGATGAAGGACAACAGTCTAAAAAGGAAAGCCAGGAAAGCCAGGAAAATCAAGAGTGACAGCCGTAACAAAGGAAGCCAACTGTGAACGTCTGGTTATCTGGGACGTATGCGCCCCAATTGCATTTTATCACCATAAGGTGCCACCAAATACAACGAAACTGAGAGATTATCACTTTAAAGCCAGTCAGTCAGGGTTCAGTGCATATGCTCTGTTCCAGACAACTTGGAACTTAAGAACTTCCCAGTAGAAACTTCTGACTTTTGATGGTGAAGTCAGGGCAGATGAATCCAGGAACTCCGACTTACTGAACTGAATAGCGTTCCATAGCAATTTTTCTAGTCAGAGGTCAGAGAAATGATGCGTTCCAGACTTCACAGTTCCCTAGTTCTCAGTTGTCTGGAACACAACATTAGGCTTGAGAGTGGAGATTGGAATTGGGCCAATGCTTTTTTTTTTAAAGTGTTTCCATTGCAGTTATTTATCTATTTTTTTCCTTTATGTGTGACATTTCCAGAAGTTGTTTGGTAGAAGTCACTCACAATGCTCTTTACTGCAGTTCCTGCTTAATTTTCTTTGAAATAAGAACATAGTCATAAGTCTCGTATGGGCCATAAGTATATTATGTGAAATATAATATAAAATAAATAACAGGTTACGGACATAACTCTGGTGGGCTCTCTTTCTCTCTCTTACTCTCTCTCTCCCCCCAGCTCCCCCTGTCTCTCTGTTTCAATTTTTACGGTTGTTTTTGCCATATGTTAATCAAGGTCCCATTTTTAATGTCAATAAAATCATTTTCTGATAAGCCCAACCCCCGAAACCTGTAAAACAAAGACCTACCTCTGGATATGGCAAACAGCCAGGTAGATGATGAATGATTAATAAAGGCTATTTCATTTACAGTTTAGCAGATGCCCTTTTCATATAAATTACATTAATGAAGCCAACATTCAAATTGTTTATGGCCTTTAATAAGGTAGAACTACGGTAGAAAGACGATCTTGCAGGAGCAGCCCAGCTGAAGCCGCAGCAGACAAGCAGCGGACACGCACTCAGTGTGAATACCTTGACGGCGCAAGCTGTAGCCAACGCAGCCGCCAGACTCTGCTTATACTTCCAGTGTGAATGAGCTGTAAGATGACTCAAAAAAAGTCAAGCAGAATGTTGTGTCTGAAGCCTTTGTTTTGTGTGTGTCTGCTTACAGAGAGAGACCATCTCAACGACACACTCTGTGACAAGATAAATTCTTTCATCTGTGTAAGGGACCTGAAAATGAAGGAGTGATGACGTCCCATCTCCAGTGATCCTTCTGAGGGGTCACTTCACTGTCACTGCAAAGCCTCAATCACATCATTGCTTGCTTTTTATTTTTCTTACATTTCTGATCAACTGAAATGTATTTCAATTAAACAACTTTCTGCAGCATTCATTCTGAACCTTTTGTTTAACATTTGTTCCATATCACTGATCAAAATGTATTCATTTTAAAAATCTAAGCCAATAGTTAGGGTTAGGGTTTGTAAAAACAGGACACTGCAGTAACTACACCAATTAAACAGTAGATACAAACCAGAGCAGTTAAACACACCTGAATAAAATACAGCATGACTAATTAAATCAATTACATCTGTGTATAACAAGTTAGAAGGTCCAATGGGAGATAAAGTCAAGTAACATGGAACGTTTTGAAACCTTTAATGCATGTTGTCCAAGAACGTTGACAGACCTCTGGAAGCCATTTTGAACCTTTGAAGTTGTACCTCCATGTCCCAACCACCAGGCAGCAGAAAGAATTATGAAAATGTCCTTTTTGGTTATGAGAATTATTTTTTTTTAATTAGAGTGCTTCTAAGGATTTATTATACCGTAAAGTCTGCAATATAAGTTGCCACAGAATTACACATTCTGTTTTTGGGGTAAAAGGGTTTTCTAAAGCTAAAAACGTGTATACAAGTACAATCAATTCAACACTATATCAATTTATTTTCATTTGAAACATATTTTAAACACAAATTATATCCAACCATCTGTTTTCGCCATGTCAAGTTTGCAATCCTGCTAGCCACCGGTGCGATAGTTGAGCCCCCCCACGGTCATGTTGATTGTTGTGAGGGTGGCTGCACCGGCGATCATGGCGGAGAATGTTTGGGGCAGATTGATTGACATCTTTTCAGCTGTAGGATATCGGGTAGTAATCATCCCAAGCGCTCAAACTGTTAGTCCTTCATGGCCACCAAGAATGAGATAGTAGAGTTCAGCAAGTTAACAATGTGAAACAGCAACAGAAAACAACAAAACAAATAGAAGCAATCAGCCACTAAGAATCGTTAGTTCAAACAGGCAGACAGCCAGCTGAGTGTAGAAAGAGCTGTACGTGGCAGCAAAAATCCAGACCCTTAGCTCGAGCTGTATCCGTAACCTGGTGGAAGGCTTGGCGGTGAAATTGCTGTTGTCAGGAGAGAAGCGAGTCCTTCTACCATTAATGGAGAGAGGGTCTTTCCTGGCAGCACATAGAATGGCCTGATAGTTGGGTAGTGAAGCACAGTAAAAATCATGGTGCGGTCAACGCCTCGTTTACATATGTTTTCGCTGTTAATCCGATGGGCTCTCATAATCTCGATCTGGATGTCACCATGGGTGGGAAACCACTTGGGAAAGGAGCGGGCGAGGAACTGAACAGCACTGGAGCCTTCCAGACCCTCTTCCAAGCCAGTGACACGGATATTACACCTTCTATTTCTGTCCTCCATGTCCGCATACTTCGATGCTGCATATCGATTCCTAAACAAATTTCCCTCAGGCAGAGCCGTTGCAGGGCATGTGCAAAGCCCTGGTCATGTCCCTGTATCTCCCCATCTGTCTATCTATGAGCCGTTTCCTCGTTTGTCATCATTTGTATGCTGTGTGTGTTTGTGTATGAGTGCGCATTTGACATCTAATCTCTTATTTCGAGCATCATAAGAAAGAGGCATTAACATTAGTTGTGTGATAAATTACAAACCGGGCTGATTAATTCCTGTCTAAATGTAATGAAAGGCTCTTCTCTGCCCTGGTGTTTGTTGCGGGAGCAGGAGTTACCTGCAGTGTGATTGAAGGCGGCTGCTCTGCTCTGACTCTGTCATTAATAATCAGCAGCCTTCAGGAAGATTCATGCTGCCATGTGCTGCTTCAAAACACTGAACCATTACACATGACACTGCGGGCTTGATATATGACGGGCTAATAGCTCTGCACTCCAGCTGCAATGCTGAGGAACAACAATAAGAAGCATTAAACTGTTGTAAAACAAGATTAGAAGAACAAGGAACATCTGAGCACAAATGGCAGCTTGTTGTAAGGCTGATTAACAATGAGTGACTGTAATGAACAAGTTACAGTTTGTTTCTGTTATATTTGTTTAATTTGTACGGTCATAGATCAGTGCTCAGCAGCTCTGGACTTTCTGTGTACATATATGATCTGAGGTGTTTTGGGGAAAACACACTCACTGTGTGTCTGCTAAATTAAATTGTGTCATTTTAACATTGTAACACTGCTGACTCATCAGAAAGAAAAAAACATTTCATTGTGAATAGGTTCTGCAATGCTCAAATCATTCTCAGTTTATCAGCTCAAAATGTAAAAGTTTACAGGCTGCTAACTTAAAAATGTGATCTCTGATAATTAGCTTCCAATAAAGCAGCAGTAGAAACTAAATGACTTTATGACTTTACTTTCAGGCTGCAGCGCCTTCATTTTCTCCCTGACTTTCCTTCTGAAGGTGGATTCAGCAGAGATGAAGAAGCACTTTATGGTTGCCTCTAATTGTCCCTGCTCAGGAGTTAGCTGCTGGTGCTAATCTGTTACACTACATTAACTCGTGTGATAAAGCCATGAGGGAGATTGACCGAAAAGAGGGGTGTGTAGCCGTTCTGCCTCATGCTTTTCCCAAAACTCTTACAATGATGTTTGTGTAAAAAACAAAAAATACAGATTCTTTGCTGCCGTGGAAAACTTTTGTTTTTAAGATCAGCTATCCTGACTTTGACCAACATTAACAAAAGCCATCTACTAACACCTATAAAGCTCACATATTTACTCACTGCATCTCATTAAATCCATACTTTAACCAAACTGTGAAATGTTCTATTCCCTTAAAATTACTATCTGAGAAATAGTCTGACATAAAATCCCCTGCAAAACAGTGAAATTTATTTTTTTCTGCACAATTTGGGAGTTTCAGTTGAGCACATAGTTTGTGTGCCCCGAGAGAGACAAAGTCAAAGTGAGAAGAAGCCTCTGAAAATCTCCATAGTTGCAAAAGAACACAGATAATGTCAGAGTGTAAACTTTGCAGCAGGAAGTAAAGCACAGAGCTTGTTTTAAATGGATCCCTCTGGTAGCAGGCTGACTGACTCATAATGATGCTGCAAAAACAGCCTGAAAGCAACAATCAGGTGCAGCTCAAATGAAACTACGCCCCTCTGTGAAATGTCAATTTGTGTTTCTGCCTCCTGTTGATTTATGGAGCGTGTGCACAGAGTAGGTGGACTGCTGGCAGTTCAGTTTCTCTCTCAAATACACACACATGCATGCCCTAAAACTAGTTGTCCTGTCTGGATGTTGGGAGCTGCTGGGCCTCATAGGTCTTATACCCAGTCTGACCAAGAAATCATGCGTTGACTGAGACTGGAATCAACGCTTAGCAATGAAGCTAGAAATAGCCCAGCGGCACTATCACACCCCAGCCAGCCTCTATCTCTCTTTCACTTCCTCAGTCTTTCCTGTTTTCTTCTTTTCACAGAGGTCTCTCGTCTCTCCCCCTCGGTCGTTCCTCTTCTCTGCATCTCCAGCTTCTCACACCTTCCTCACGCTCCTTATTTACACTTTAACAACACTCTCTCTGTTTGCTGCTCCTCACAGGACCCAAGAAACATCTGCAGACTTTCATGACTCATCAGCCATTCTAAGCGTTATTATTTAATAAGTACAGAGCACGCTTAAGATCCTGCCTGTGTCACCACACCTGCCTCTATTCACCCTCCCGTGGTTCATCTTTTCTCATCTTTCCTTCTCACGCTTAGATTGTGTTTCCAGCACGGTTATCATAACACAGTGTCTCTTTCACACTGATTCTTTTTCATGAAATCAGGATTTCTTTTTTCACGCTTTCACGCTGAAGATTTTTTTTTTTTTTCTCCTACTTATATATGCTTATTATTTGTACCACCAAGCCAGCGCTTGTAGAACAAGATTTGTTGCAGTGCTTCTTATCAGTACTTCTTGACCTTATGATATAACTTTCATCCCCCAGAGTATATGAATTATCATAGTTTTAACCCAAAGTCTATCGATTAACATAGTTTATGTCAAAAATGATCAGATTACACAGATTAAATGACTTTACATCCTTTCTGATGATGGATAACGCATGTTTTTACCTCTCCTGTGTACTTTGAGGTTCCTTATCTTGTATCTTTCTTTATCAGGCTTTAAAACCTCGTTCTCTGGCAAATTTCTCTTTCCAAATTCCAGTTTCTTTCTATTTGGTCCACTGAAGGTGGCTCAGAAACTCCTCTCTTGTGGTCGCAGTAGTTGAGGAGACTAAGCAAAGACATCCCACACAAACACAAACATAACACAAATGCACCATCTGTCCTCTGCATCCTGGAGACTTGATTTGTGTGTGTGTGTGTGTGTGTGTGTGTTTGTGTGTGTGTGTGTGTGTGTGCGTACAGACACAGAGCCCACAGACACATGCCTCCCAGTGTGTCGTCTGCTTGTGAGATGATTTAATGAGCTGCAGAAGTGGATTGGATGGAATTTGGGACTTGAAGAGCTTAAATATTGGACAGGAGTGGAAAAGACAGAAAAACAAACACACCTGCTGATGGTGTGTTATATTGGGGGAAAAGATACCTCTCTAATTGTTCCCTTACTATCCAACTCTCTCTTTTTTACCCTCCACTCCCACCTTCTTCCCTCATTACCCAGACTTCCTCACAGCTTAGTTGGAAAATACAAGAGAAATGAGTTCCCTAAATAAAAGGCAGCTCTGTTGATCAGTTTGGTCTCTTACCAGTTAACTTTGTCTGCACTGACGAGGGGAGACTCTCTAGCTGTGTCCCAATCCAGCGGCCGCAGCCTTCAAAGGCCATATTGTCACAGAAGCGCGTCGGAGGCTGTCACAATTCCAAGGCTCTTTGAGATGCTTCGTTGCCCGTCGTATCCTGAGATGCATTGTGCGCTACTTCAAACGAAATGGTGGACTTCAAACGGCCGAGGATGGAGGATCTTCCAATTTCTTAAATGCACCTGGAGGAGACGAGGAGAGAGGAGACTCCAGGAGGAGCTCCGAGCGAGGATACAGTAGTGGATCCTACGTGAAGTATTGTTACCATAGACTGTATAACTAATGGACGTAGTCTCAGTGACGTCACCCATTGGTTTCTTCAGAAGCGTTTTGAAGTCCGAATTGTGGCTGGGCTGGCGGTCACCATATGTGAAATGCCAGAGCCGGCTAATCTGGAGGCAGGCAACGAGGCGGCGCGCGACCAAGCTGAAGTCAGCTGTAGTCAGCTATGGCTAAAGAAGCTAGGCTTTATGCTTCTCAGCGTAGCTAGCGGTTATTAGCCATAGACTGTATTAATAATGAATGAGCTAGTTTAACTTTGTGTTTCCCACAGAGGAGATCCTGTTTGTGACAGAGACTGACTGCAGGTGTTTATTTATCAGAGTAAACAAGGATAAATACTACAATAAACACTGAACAGGCTAACAAGCCAGCTACAGCGAGCACTGTATGCCTGCTACTTAAAATTATATTTACTTGAGTACTGTACTGAAGTAAATTTTTTCAGTATCTGTACTTTACTTGAGTATAATTTTTTGAAGAAACTTATTACTTATTACTTATTACTTTTACTCCACTACATTTGAAAGACAAATATTGTACTTGTCCTGGGGTGGGGGGATGAAACTATCTCTGCCTTATGCTTTGTGTCTGAACCCATATGGTGCGCTTTGAATCTGATGGCAATATCTTCTTTCCTTGGGAGCTCTGCCATATTCCCTCACATTGGTCTGCCAGCTTCTTTTCCCTTCCAAGCTTGTGCGTTCAGCAGCAGCGGAGCAAAGCATGAGAAGGAATTTATGGCTGCTTAAAATTCAAGTTTTCCAAGCATCCACTTAAGTTTCAGCTAAGTGCTAAGCTAAGCTTTTCTCTATAGATTTTTGCCTGACTCCTCACTTTGCCCTCATTTTCCCCTATTTTTCAATTGCACAGCATGTTCTGCTCTAGCCTGCAGAATGATTCCTTTCTGCATCCTGTTGCTTCAACTCATATACGTTTTAGAAGCTCTATTAAAGCTGTCCACTCAGCCATTGTTTTCATTTACGTGCTTTTAGACTCTAACTCCAGAGCAATAAAGAAACACCCAAGACTAACACATGCGATAAGACAGGTGCAAACACAGAAACAGCCCCAGTGTGACAGGTTCCTCTCTGAAACATTGCTGACGTCCTCCCTAAAGCCAAACAGTCTTGTGTCACTCGCATGTTTCACTCTCAGGGACTTGCTTGCGTGCTTGTGCAGTGTGTGGTGACAGAGTGACAGAGTGATTAATGAGCCCTCTTAATAACGCAGCATGGTGACGATAGAGCGACGGGACAGACTGTACAGTTTTGTGTCTGCAGCTGCATTTAGACTCTGTGGGTGGGTAATGTCAGGTCTGACTCAGGTGAGCTGAAGTTTTATAAGGACACTCACAGCATGTTGCCTGTCCCTTAGCTGCTTTTGGACATGTACATAACACACACACAAAGAAAACATGAGTCCATTGTAAAAAAAAAAAACACATTTAGAGATAACTGCACTTAAAAAAAGTAGGGCTGTACAACTATAACTATAATCAATAGCAGAGTTAGTGAGCTAGAGAGATGATTGATGCAGAAATAAAAGGAGTAGAGTAATAGCATGGTAACAGTATAGCACTGAAAATAGGAGCACACATGAGTAGCGAAGTAGAGAAGAAAAGAGTCGAGACCAGCCCGTTCCCACTCCCAGCTGCAGCTTAGATGCTTTAAGAACACCGTCTCATCTGGGCGATGTCCTCTGGCTTCTAGTTTTGATGTGTCGCTGTAGTCACGTGACATAGTATGGAAAGCAGGAAAATTATGGGTCAAACAAACACAAAACATGTAATTAAGTATTTTAGAGATACAGTGTCAAACTTTTCCTTTTAAATAAATGTGTTTTAAGTCACTGTCTATCACCGAATGAGTTGGTGGTTGAGCCAACTGATGAAAGCCTTTGCATTTGCAGTATCTAGTATTATTACAGACTGGGTGACTGTGGTGAAAAAATCACAAGCGCCGCCCAGTTAGTGACGCGTTTTCCATCACCCAGCAGTGGTTGGTCTGCCAGAGAGGGTAGGCGGAGCTAAGCGGCTGCTTTTCCGGTGTCTGAAAGCATCGCAAGGAAACAGTCATGTACTAGGGCTGAACAAACGAGGAAAAGATCGATGACGACAGATACAACTTCAAAAAAATAAGCGAAAATCCAAAGAAAAAGAAACAAATTCGACGCACATATTAAGTCAATCTACAAACAAAAGCGAGGAAAATCAAGAGTTGGAACCATGACAAAGGGATCAAGCCGTTGAATATGGAAGTGTTCTCCTGTAATTCCTGATTATTGCCAATGAGTGGCGCTCAAGAGTATGAAATTGTAACTTTAAGAGCTTATCAAAGTCACCTCAAAGGGCCAATATCTCACATTTATTGCTTCCACACACACATTACCACCCTAGTTTCTTTCTCTGTCTCAGTAAGTGCTTATTAATTTAAGGACAACATAGTTTGTGACGTTGAAAATAATGTGAACCCAAACATACAGACACACTTCTATCAGCAGAGGTATTTGATATGAGGTCAGTGTTCTTGTCCTTGGCCGAACCTTTGAGACCGAGTCAAAGACCGGCTCTGTGTCCACTATCTCCTTTGCCAGCTGCCTCATCACCTCCCCTCCTCCCCCCACCAGCTCCTCTGCTGCCGTCCTGCCCCGCTCTGCCTGCAACGTCTCCAGAGACGACAGATTCATTAATAACACTCAGGGTTTCTCTGGCCTCACAGCAGGACCTGATCTGCCTCATTTGGTCTCTGTCGTCTGGTTTTTGTAACACACACAGTCGAACATAGATTAAAACATGCCTAGTACACAGAGACAAGTGCAAGTTAATCACTTCAGTCTTATTTGTCTTTTTACATCTGGTTTGTTCCTGGGACTCCCTAAAAACACCGTATTCCACCCCTTACGTCCTGCGAGTGTTGTGTGTTTGATGCGTGTTCTCGTCGTCTCACATTCATCTCGTCTTGTCAGTTTTCAGATATGCTAGCAAAACCGTAACCTACAATGTTGTTTATTATCCTAATTTTTGCTTCAACTCCAAGATTAAACCTACAGGAGACCTCACGCCTGATTGTAACTTCAAACAGAGATGACTTTACGAAGTTACGAAGCGCTCTGCACGTGAGGCTTGTTTCAAAGGAAACCTGTTACAGTTAGCGCTCAGACGGCTGACTGTCACGGAGCTTGCCGACGCGTGCACTGTTACTTCCTTCAAAGCAACGCCCATCCGGGTGAAACACCGTGTTTTTAGGGAGTCCCGTTTGTTCTCGGCTGCAGTAAACCCTCCGACAGCTCTGCAGATGAAACTGATAGAACTTTAGCAACACTGCTCCATGATGTACACAGAGAAAGTGACCACAACATGCAGTATTTTTATGCTCCACATCAAAATAAGTCACTACTGTCAAATAATTACAGTGAAAACTACACCTGTGTCTGCATGGGACTGCAAACCCCCCAAAGTCTGTCCAAATAAAAATTTCTGCACACACGTGTCTGTATTCTCTGTTAATCCCACAATTTATACAATTTAATTCATACATTGATAACAGCTGCTCTATTAAAAATGTAACTTTAACATGAATGCACTTTAGTCAGGATTGGTGGATCAGTGTTTAGCGCTTTTGGCTCCATGTTAGTGCAGATTTCAGTACAAAGACATGAAACCAGGTGGTTTGGAGAGCATGGGAATAAACTGAGCATCTGCAGCCATGAAACACTCTGGAAAAGAGGCCAGTCTACTGCATTTACACTTGTTTCTGCCTCCTCCCCAGTGCATGCTGGGATGGGTTTAGCCATTCTGTGACCCTGAATAGAAATAAACATTAACAGACAATTGAGGAGCGGAGCCTTTTTAAAATGTATTGCAGACTACTTCTCTATGAAAAAGACAAGCATGGTGGTTACAGTAGGTCAACTTTAGTTGTACAGCCGTTATGAACCATTAACAACAGTTACAGCTTGTCTCAAATTGGCTCAACCACATTATGAGACGTAATTCAATTCCTGTCACGTACTAGCTTCAATGCGCAGGATGTGATAAATGATGTCCTCAGTGCAGTCAGAATCAGGAATCCTTCATTAATCCCTGGGGGGAAATTTGGGCATTACAGTTGCTCTGACACAGAGAAAGCAAGAAAAGTAAGAAAAAAAAAATCAAACACGTGCATTCTATATACAATAAAATAAGAGATGATAAAGATTAAATGCTGAGAAGTGGATCTATGGTGATTTAAATATACATGCCAGAATCAAATATAATTACCAGAATAAGTTAAATGCAAAAATAAGGTTAAATACAAAATAAGAGTTACGATGCAAAAAACGTTATACATAACAGTTATTTACAAATGAGCAGTATAGGCAGTATTTATGTCCACATATCGTTGAATTATTGCACAATTATCCAGTTTATGTCCAGTAAGGGTTCAGTGCACCACACAGTTTAAAGTGGGTGTCTGTGTGTCAGACACTCAGAGGGAGGAGTTGTAGAGTCTGATGGCCACAGGCAGGAATGACTTCCTGTGGTGCATCTCAGGGGAATGAGTCTTTGACTGATTGTGCGAATAATGCATAAGCAAGTTTTAAGACCAGAGAGTGTGCACGCGCAGCAGAGCAGAGAGGGACATGTGGAGGAGACGAATGGTTGTTGGACTAAATGACGGACCGAAGTGACGTGTGTGTGTGTCCATAAGAACCGCAAGTTGGACAATTTAAGTTACTAGCTAATTTGTTCTGTTGTTAGATTCTTAATCACTCTGATTGTGACCTGGGTAATTTGTGCTATATAATTAGCTAGCTAATTAGATGCACGTGGCTGTTAGCAGTAACTCATTATGACCTTTGCCGTTTTTTGTTTTTAAGGACCTTATTATGTCACAGACTGTTCGTGATTGTTATGGATATGTACAGTTTATGGATGTGTACATGTACATATTGAAATGCATAATAGGTGTGTACGTAATGCTCTATGCATGCATATCATTGAATTTGAATTATTTCTTTCTTTACAGATCCACCCACACATTTGGTATCAGCCCATGTTTGTACTGTTCCTAAAAGCTCACACTCGAACTACCAAGGCAGTCATTTTGACTGCTTTCAAAATTTGCATTTGTTTAAATAAAACCTATGTACCAATAGGACCCTGACTTTTCCTAAATGTGTGTATATTTTATTCTAACATTGTTTTATCATTAAAATTTCAAAACACAAAAGAGATCTGAGTATTACTACCTCGAATGACCATAGCAGTCAAATTGACTGCATGCTTTTTACAAGGGGTGTCATATTTCACTATTTGCTACATTTTCCCGCTCTTTCTCCTGCTCTATTGTTTGTTTTGTTTTTTATGCTCTGTGAAGCTAAAATCTAGCTATAGCTTCACTCAAAACCCAAGAGAGGCAAAAATGACAACTAGAAGGAGAATGACAGCTATGGAGGCTTTAGCCTTGCTTCAGAGTCTTGACAAGGACGAATCCGATGGAGGAGCAGGTTCAGAGAGTGATGTCTCTCCACCTGTGTTGACTTTGACTGATTTTGAGCTATAAAAACAACTTGGCATCGTAACAGCAGAGTGTCTTCAGCTGGCAGGCAGCTATCACAGCATTTGGGAATGTTAATAATTTCTACAGTGGCCTGTGACTATGTATGCCTGACGACAGGACACTCATCATACAAATTCAGTGAAGTTCTGCTGATGGGTAATCAAGTTTCTGTTTTATGGTGAAACATAACAATTTGTTGCATTGCCATGGCAACATTGTTCAACAAACAGACTTTTCATTGTTAAGGTCTTATGATGACACCAACCTGTTTTGAAGGAAGGATAATTTGTTTTTATTTCACACAAAAAAAGGATTCAGTTCGAGTTTGCATGTGTAATTTCAGAGAAGTTATGTTGGTGTCAATTAAATAAATAAAAATCTCATCCATTATAATTTTCATTTTGTGTCCTGAATTGTTTTTTACCTATTCCATCAATTTATTCTTGGATCTTTTTATTGATTATCCAAATTATATGCAAATAATGTCTGAGCAGTCAAAATGACTGCTATCGTCATTCTAGTAGTTGCAGAATTCTGGTAGACCAAGTGTTAAAGCCTTTAAAGCAGAGAAGTTGTCTGCGTCCGTGTTTAACAGAAGTGAGAAATCAGGCCCAGCCATGAAGAATGAATACAGTCCTTCAGCCCTCACTAACAGGCTGACTGTTTAAACCAGAGTACAACTTGTCAAATTGATTTCCAGCAGCAAAATGTGCATTAAAGGCGTGGCATGTCTGACGACCGACTCTACCACTGAGCCGCAGCCACCCACAACACTGTAATTCAGAAGAATGTAAAATCTAATATTGCAACCATAGACTGTAAATAAAAAAAAATTATGTGTTTCCATTCACTCCCATTGTACAGAAATGACGCTGAAATAAAGCGGATACAGCCGGTGCCATGTTGCACCGTTGACGTCATTTTGAAGCCAGAGTCTGTCAGCAGTGACCCAGAAGTGGAGCTGCAGCGCGGGGTCCCACCCCATACACCCTTCCACCGAATCAGCAGTCACCATTTTGGAACAATGCGTGTACTTTAATTGTTTAGCTTACGCCATGTCCCATTCACTAACACGGAGGGGGCTGGATTTAGGATCTGTACTGTAGCCAGCCACCGGATGAAACAGATCCACACTGTCCGCCTTGAATGAAACAGAACCTTCCTGGTAAAGGCCATCTTCCAGTCACTGTCTACCAGCTGTGCAGTTGGGCTGGGACCTGGAGCTTCACACTGTAAAAAAAACAAAACAATGCTGAAGCAGGTAAATAAAACAGCTCCAGCTTCATGATCAAGGCTCCAGACCCTCATTATAAAGAATTAATCAATTAATTATTAAGCAAAAACAGTGTGAAAGTGTAAGGTTCCAGTTTTTTATTGAGAGACACAAACAAGCATTTTCCCAACACTTTCTTTCAATTGGTTTATAAGAACTCCTCCTGTTCCAATGTTATTAACTGGTCCACCTTTTCTTTAAAGATGTGGGGCAGCAGAATGAGCACAGCACTTAAGTCAATATCTGTTAGACACAATGGAATATGTCTTTAATGTCATTTATAGACTACCCAACACCCTTCTTCTGTACATCCTTAACTGTCATGCCATCTGGGGCTCTCCAACCTCAAGACAATGACAAAACAGTGCTGTTTGATTCAGAGTCAGACTATTTTATCTAACCCAAAGGGCAATTCAGTTTGGAGGAGCTTAGTGGGTTATTTTTAAATTTGACTAAAACCGGTACGAATGTTTACTTTTATACAAAATTTTGCTATTGATTAACATATCAATTGCATTGATCTTGTTCTGTGTGACAGTGCTGCATCCTACCTGCTGCACTGCGCGAGAGAGGAAGAGAGAGACACAGGCTGCTTCTCTCTTATTTGATATCTCCTCGCTCCTCGCTCGAACCGGAAGTTGTTCCGGAGCCACCATACTGAGGACCGTCTCACAGCTCTTATCGCTGCTCGAAGGAGCGAGGAGGGAATTCAGAGAAGCGATAAGCGAGGATACATGAGAGCAGCCTCCACGGAAGTCTACTGGCAGACACGCCCCCTTATTAGATATCAGTTAGTAATTGGACGCTGAAGCAGAACGGACTGACGTGAAGCTTCACAACATCACCAGTTTCATACCGCAAAAAGGAAGAAGCGGCCCTTAAAACCGACAGGGTGCCTTGAAACTGACTACAATGTTGGTATAATGAGTTGGTATCTGATGACCTGAAGTTTGTAATGTTTTCACTTTCTTTAAGTACAATCTGAGTAACTATGGGACCAGGACTTTTACCTAATTTGTTGATATTTGACCGAAGTATTATTATTTTATTACATTTTTTAAAAGAGTCATGAGTATTTCTTCCTTCAGTGGCCCTAACAGTCATATTGACTGCATGCATTATTGACACTATTTGGTTTGCTGCGGCTCTTGAAGAACTGCGTCACTGTTTTCATACTGTTGATGCTTTTGCAGGTTAGCTGTCAAGTGGAGTTTTCAACCCTTTTGTTAGCTTCCTAGCTTTAGCTAACTCTTAGCAGAAGCTTTGAGTAGTAAATTAAACAGTATCCCTTTAATTAGATGAATGATTGAAAAGCTTAAAACGGTAGGATTTGGATAAATAAGTAAAGTAAAGTAAAAAAAAATTTATTACTTGGAACAAGATGTGTCTTAATTCTTTACGCCCTGTCCCTGGCTGTGCCCTTTTCAAATGTATTCAAGGTTAAGGTTTCATTTATTATTTCTAATTCACAGGGTTGCAAATAAAAATGCAAGCTGTAGAGTAAAGATAGAAAAAAACAAGCTCATAGTAATGGTGGAGGAGTCATTTTGCCTATTTTGCCTTAAGTTTCCTTAAAGCTCCTGTGAGGAGTTTTTTGATGGTTATGAAACAGACTGAAATTAATTCAGATTACTGTATATGACCTACAAAAACAAACCAGACAATCAGCAACAAGATGGATTATTTGTATATAGTTCTTTTTAATGCCTCAAACCGCTGGGGCACACTTAAGCATGTACAGGACAAAATCAGCAAAGAGATAAGAGCTACAGCTTTGTCCACAGGGGGGCGCCAAAATCGACAAAAAACAAAAGTTCCTCACAGGAGCTTTTAGAAATAAAGTTGATACATTTTAAAAAAATATCATGTACCCCCTTTCCAACAAAACAAAATGCTGTTTAAAATAGCTGCTCCTGGATCAATGTGCAGCAGAGCAGACTGGCTCTGCCGTTAAGGGTTAACTCAGTAGTCTGATGGTGTCATGATCTGTAATTTGATATCAAGAAACATTATTAATGATGGATGGTCACGTTAGTCTCGTACACCATGAAATACAACAGTATCTAAGCCACATTAAGCTAGTTTTGAAAGACTATACCAGTGTTTCTGTGTAAACATTCCTCATACAATAATTTTTACGTCTCAATTTCTTGAGTCAGCTGAAACAATTAAGTCATGAGGAGACAGAGTCTTCAACAATCTTGTGAAATCTTAGCTAACTATCCAAAATCATATGTTATTTAGCCAGCTTGCTAAAATCTGCTAGCCATCATTTCAGCAGGAAAAATTAGCCACTATAACATTTTGAATATCTATCTAGCTTCTGAAAGGGATAGGATCGCACCGGAGCGCTCATTGGAACGGCACAACTGGAACGGTCTTTCCCTGCAGTCCCTTCAGAAGTAGCCCAACTCCGCTGGAACCACAGACCTGGCAACCCTGGCTTCACATCACATGACGTGATATGAAACTTTGTTTGATCATGAAGCCTGATGTCCATCGACAGCTCTGTGTTTATCAGTGAAATATATGAACTACATAGCATATGGACATATGACAGCGCAGCAGAATGATAAGAAGAATAGAAACACAGACAAAGGGCAGATCCTCTGCAGATACAGACACCAGCTCACACTTCTCCTGGATGATGAGTGATGATTAAAAGGGAATATGTAAAATCCTGCTCATTGAGCCTTTCATTAGTATTAACATTCTGTCAAATGAGCTGTTCTGTGTTAAGTGACTTTTTTCTGTGGCAGCAGAACAAGAACATTTTTTGTTCTTACTTTTGTGTGTTTTGTATTATACTCATCTCTATATTTAATAACTTATTTTAGTGCTGTTCATGTTGCTAAAGAAATAGTATTTTATTTGAATTTTATGTCATGAAAATGTCACAGTAACTTCTGTGGACTCACTACACTGAAAACCTATCAACATCACGGTACCTGTAATACTGCACAGTTTATCCCACCAACAGTCAAGATTCAAACTAAAATATAGTTTACATAGGCGATCTGAATGTTGGGCTAAAATACAATTAAAATTTTCCAGGACAACATAAATTATTTCCAGGATATTTGGTCATTTTAATCAATTTCCAGGTGTTTCCAGGACTGGAAAACTAGTCTCAAAATTTTCAGGTTTCCAGGATGCGTGGAACCCTGTGGATGGCATGAGGGGACACAGCTTCATGAGGATATCCATTTTCTTGGCCTCCTCTATGCTCTTGTCATGCGGCCTCAAGGTGGTGAGTATCTTCAGCTGAAACTTTTTTTGCAGGTAATCCAGCTCTGCAAAGTCCTCCTCCTCGTGGGACATCTTAACAAAAATGCTCCTGAAACCACGGTAAAACTAGACCACGTTAAAGTCTAACAGTATTTGGTTGCTTCTTTCCTTTGACTGCCAAGTGGCCATCCTTCCAGTCCCTGATGCCTTCATTCCTGATTGCCACCACCTCCACATTGTTTGTATTGAAATTTCCCACCACAGAAAGGAAGTCTTCAAAATCATAGACCATTCCACCTGGTCTGCTCTTCATCTCCTGCTCCACCCCATGATGGAAACTGTCAGCACTCATAAATGTGTGCCCTGGCTCAAAACATGTAAAGGTAATGTCTTCAGTTGAGATGGTGTTGGAGTTGATTAAGGACACAAGTGAAGAGAAAGGCGCCAGTTTTTTTTCTGAGCGCTACAATTTTCAACCCAATAAATAACATGCTTGATGTCCCGCTCCTTCTCCAATGCCGCTGCATAAGCCGATGTTGTTTCGCTAGCACTCCTCCCTGCAATCCCCTCAAGCTACACAACAGAGATGGTGTTCTTTTTGTTTGTCTTCTTTCCAACTGACGCAAAGGTTTAATGATATGCAACGATCCGTCTTGTGAACACTGCTGACTTGACAACAGGCATTAGTGGGAGCATGATCACCTGTAGGTCTACACTGCTGGTTGATGTGCACCTGTAGTGTAGCCTGCTCTCTGCTGCTGAAGCCTTATGTCTTTGTCACTTCTCACACTGCGGGCAGTTCGCTTCAGCCTCCCCCTGGTGGTCAGCCTTCACATGCTGTTCCTGCAGTAGACAGCTCTCACACTCCTCTCCGAGCTTAGTAAAGCTTATGTTCTTAGACTTTACAGCCTTTCGATAGGACACGTTGGAGCAGTTGTTGCCTTTTTCTAAATAGTCAGCATACGTTAATTTGACGCTAATGTGGTAGCTGGGGAGGTAGCGGCGGCATGGGGTATGCTCCCTGCTATAGTGGCTGACAGTGGGCTGAAAGGACTCAATGTGGTCATGCAATGGCTTCAGGCCCAGCTTGATCATTCGGTGGAGCAAGAGGAGGCGGGATGTCCTTACTCATCACTGAAAACACCAGGCTGTGGTACCCTAAAGTTGATAAAAAAGAATGTTTTACAGACCTGCTGTGTTACCTGGCTGTCATCTTTCAGCCTGTAGATGAAAGACCTGGCCCGTCGACTCGGATTCACATCACCACAGACTTTTGCTGTTGAAACCTTGCTCACACTGTGAAACATAAAAGTTTTTCAGTGTAAGGTATGTGCTTAGCATAAAAATCAGCCCACAGGCTGTTAGACGCAATGGAGGAAGTTGGGGAAGGTCTCAATTTTGCAGTTACTCTACTATCTCTTAACGTACATGTAAAATCTTACATATAGCCCCTTTAAGCATGTACAGGACAAAATCAGCAAAGAGGTACGACTGGGGGCATCGACACATACTGAAAGTTCCTCACAGGAGCTTTAATGGTTCATCAAAGCTATAAAGATAAACTTGACTTATTGTTACCACCATGCTTAGTCTTTTTTTTAGAGAAGTAGTCAGCAATACATTTTAAAAAGGCTCCTCTCCTCGTCTGTAACAGTTTATTTCTATTCAGGGTCACAGGGTAGTAAAATTTATCCAAGCATGAACTGGGGAAAATGCAGACTGAATGCTGTAGACTGGCAACTTTCCCAGTGTTTCATGCTTGCAGATGCTCAGTTTACACCACTTGGCTTAATGTCTTTGTACTGAAATCTGCACATGGAGCCAAACACTGATACACCAATGTTAAAGTCATCAAAATGATCTTGACTAAAGTACATTCATGTAAAGCTACATTTTTTAATAGAGCAGCTGTTATCAATAAATGAACTAAAGCTTGATTCTTGATGTGAGTTGTGGGATTAACAGAGAAAACCAACTCGTGTGTCGAGAAAAACAAGAGATAGTTTTGGTAAAGCACGACACAGCAGGGCAAAGTATTGATGCAATTCAACAATAGAAGGAGCTAAATCTAACATGAAGGACCTCTGGGTTCCCTTGTTGACACGAGATGCTGAAAACTCTCCAGCAGAAAAATGTGCGGTGTGCGCAGACCCAGGTGTGTTCTTTGACAGAAGTGACTGATTTTGATGTGGAGCATAAAAAAGCTGCATATTGTGAAGCCAGTATATCCGTGTACATCGTGGAGCAGTGTTGCAAAAGATGATCAGTTTCATCTGCAGAGCTGTCGGAGGGTTTACAGTAGCCAAGATCAAACAAGCAAACAAGAGACGTAGAAAGACAAACAACACTGAGGGACCTGTCACAATGAACAGGAGCAGGAGGGGCAGCGTGAGCAGAGAGTGTCTGTAGTTCGATCACAGGTGGCGTCTGCTCTCGAAAAATACTTGGCAGCTGTTAATGTGCCAGGGTGGACCATCTATGTAAAGACTGCATGGGAAACACTGGATGTTCATCACCTTAGTAATATTAATCATATTGCAGACACCAGCTGGACGTGTAGGCTGCTTCTCGCGGGTCAGAGAAAGTTTAAATAGGGCCGGATCTGGCCCGCGGGCCGCCAGTTGAATAGCCCTGGTCTAATGAATGCTCTGTAGAGTTTATATGTTGACTCGCTGTGCGTATGATCTGAAAGCATTGTTTTATTTTGCTAGAAGACTCAGGAGTTTTGTGAATGTAGCTTGAATATTTGGTTCTGTGTTTAAAGTTCTAAGAAAATGGGTGCAGGTTTCAAGAAACGTGTGTTAGCAAGTTTGAAAAACTGTAACCTCCACTTGTGTCTGTGTTTGCATGTATAAATACATGTTTGACTGTGTGTGTTACAAAAACCAGAGGACAGAGACCAAATGAGGCAGGTCAGGTCCTGCTGTGAGGCCAGAGAAACCCTGAGTGTAAATAATGAATCTAGATTTTATGGAGACGCGGCGGGCTGAACGGGGCCTGAGGGCAGAGAGGAGCTGGTGGGGGGAGGAGGAGGGGATTAGGTGGCTGGTAGAGATGATGCTGGACACAGATAGCTGGTGTCAGTTACAGCAGCGCCGGTCACTCCGCCTCAATCTCAAAAGTTCAGCCGAGGACAAAAACACTCACCTCATATTAAATGCCTCTGCTGGGCTGAGGCTGAACAGAAGCTGATAATAGTATGTCTGTGTGTTTGGTGTAGATTCACCAAATTTATTTTCATTTAGTTAATACTAACACAACTGCACAAACCATTTTGTCCTTAAAATGAATTCACATTAGTAACAGGTACCTTTTAATAGCGAAATTCAGTGCTTTTGTGTTTCAAGTGCATTTTAAGAAAATCCCATTCAAATCGTACTTTAACACTTGCGGTGAGGTACTGCACTTGCATACAAGCAGCTGTTTCTTTAATGGAGCATTAAAGTGTAAATGTGTTTTAGGTTTGCTTTCAGCCTCTTTTTCTCCACCTCGGGGAAAACTGTCTCATAGATAAAGAGAAGCTGGTCACTGCTTCAGAGCACAGCCCTTACTTGGAACGAGAAAAAATTAGATTATTAATTCTAATGTGTGTGTGTGTGTGTGTGGCTATAATGAGGGTGAGATATTGGCCCTTTGAGGTGACTATAATATACAACAAGCTCTCTTCAGAGCATTTTCCTGAAACTGGTACTTTTTTATGTAAAAGTGTTTCAAACTTCCTACAAAGTACTTAATTACATGTTTTGTGTTCGTTTGACCCATAACACCCCAACCACCGCTTCAAGCACACTTTCTTGCTTTTCATACTACGTCACCAGACTAAAGCTAGCACAGCTAGAACATCTAAGCTGCAACTTCTAGACAAGCTAGGAGTGGGATCGGGCTGGTCACATCCACATCTCAACTCTTTTTTTCTCTCTCTCCAGTTCATCAATAGCAGCTACTCATGTGTACGCCTATTCTGCTTTTTTGTGTCTTTCAGAAGTGTGACAACACAGTTATCTTTACATTTTTTTAAAGTTTTACAGTGGGCTCATGTAGTTTCAAGAAGTATAGGACAAAGTTTTGTTTGTGTGTGTGTGTCTATTATCTAAAAGCAGCAAAGGCACAGGCAACATGCTGCGAGTGTCCTTTCAAAACAGCTTACCTGAGTCAGACCTGACATTACCCTCCCACAGAGTCTAAAAGCAGCTGCAGACACAATCGTCTGTACAGGATGCGGTACATCCCAGCTCGTCATTAGACCAAAGACGTCATACACCTACGCTTTGAAATGGCCCTCAGTGCCTCACAGACGCACAAGATCCCCTTTAGCATCTGCATTACATTCCTCAGACTTTGAACAAGGAAAGCCTCCCCTGTCAATATTTGAGATTTGTCCTAAGCGACAGAGTACAATAACCAACAAGGTCTACATGGGATGGTGGTCGGGAGAAATGGACCAAAAAACAACACAGGACCTTTGCCTTGCCTTGACTGTTGAGAGGGATAAGGGAGAGAGACTGTGAGTGAATAAGTTGTATAAATGCTACGTCATGCTACGTCTTCCCTAAGACAGTTTATCATTAACCACATGATAGACGGAGAGAAGGCAGTTTGTCCGTAAGACAGCCAACAGTGTCATATGTCAAATATGGCGAAAGAGCGAGGCAGAGTTGGCCTTCTTTCTGTTGGACAGGTAGGTGCCTCAAACCGGGTAGGACAAGCGGTGGTAACCAGTGGTTAGCATGCTAGCGCAAAGGTAATGGTGTCGCTGTTGTGGAGTGGGCGTGTTCTTGCACAAGAGTGAGCTTCTGGTAACGAAGAGCCCAGGAGGAAGGGCCCAGTTTGAATGTGTTGTTGACAAAATGCAGGAAAAATTTGTGTGTGTACTGTGCTATCCAACATACTGTAGATGTCATAGGCACAGGCAGACAAGCGGAAGAAAGACATATATATTATGAAAAAATATCCAGAGAAAAGCTGTTTCATTTTATCTTCTTAAGTCTCAGAATCACTGGAGAAATCTGGTCGTCCCATCTGTCCTCTGATTTTATTCTCATCTTTTACCTCATTCTGTCTTTTTGGTAAAATGTTTCTGTCGATCTGCATCAGCAACCATCTGCATCCAAGACTGTGAATTATTTGTGTTCGTTCTTACTTTCTTTTCTTTACTTTTCTTTCTTCTCTCAAATTGTCCCGTCACTCTTTCCTCACCATGGTGCATTATTAAGAGGGCTCATTAATCACTCAGGCTGCCTGTCTGTCATTCCATCACTGCAGACGGATGTGGTTCCTGCAGCATACACTCACGCGCACACACAATCATACACACAATAATGTTGGTTTCACAGGGGAAGTGCCCATCAGTGCTGCTGTATAAGTCCCTTAGAGTGAAACATGAGGTTACCCTGCAGGTGACAAAAGACTGTTTGCCTTCAAGGAGGATGTTAGCAACATTTTAGAGAGGAACCTGTAAGACTGTGTTTCTTGGGCCAGAGATAAGAGAAAGAAAAGTTAAAGACAGGTGATGGGAAGCAAGAAAGGAAAATGAAGGAAACATGTGGGAAGGGAAGAATTAGGACATACAGACTAAAATCAACAGACAAAAACTGAAGCTTCAGTGGATGCCTGGGAAACTTGAATGTTAAGCAGCCATAAATTCCTCCTGATGCTTTAGGCTGCCGCTGTACGCACAAGCTTGGAAGGGAAAAGGAGCTGGTAGACCAATGTGAGGGAATATGGCAGAGCTCCAAAAAAAGAAGATATTGCCATCAGATTCAAAGCGCACCAGATGGGTTCAGACACAGAGTATAAGCCAGTGATAGTTTCATTCCAACACACACACACACACACACACACACACACACACACACACAAATGGCGCACACTTTCCTTACAACTTAAAAGGCTGAAAACTTTATGAGGAAGGAGAACTTGCAGCACCTCTGCATTATAATAGGCTTGTTCGACATGACTGCCGATTGCAGTCATTGCAGATTGCTTCTGACTATAAGACGCTCTGTGCTTTCTTTTCAGTGACATTACAGCAGATTTTAGATTTTTAAACATTTTAAGGATGCCAAGTGACTGACAATTTCAAATTTAAATCCATAAAAAATACCAACGACCAAGTTGAAAAATGATTATTGAATTAGTTCTTTAATCTGTAAATGATAAAAAAAAATGAGTTAAGCAAGCAAGTTCTCAAAGGATAAGGGGACATTTTCAAATTTGCTGTACCAAACCTGTATACAATTGACCCAGTCCTACGTTAGCAACTGTAACTAGGCACGGGAGGCCTGTGAAGCTTTCAGATGTCGTGACGTTGTGCATATTGAAAGTATTAAAAGTTTAGAGGGGATGACATATTTTTTGCTTTTCCGAAGCCAAAAACTCAGGAGGAGAGATGTCGGACATGGATTATGAATTGCTGAAGACTGCTCTCGCAGTTTTATCCATTGAATATCAACAAAAAGTCCTTTGTTTGCTCCAAGCTAAGACGCTTACTAACTTGGCTAGGTTAGCATGTTAGCAAACAAACTCAGTTGAATATTGAGTTGAGTCAATAGACAGTGTTTTTTTTCTCTTTTACCTTCTTTTCTTGGTTTGGTATATTTAGCATCATAGTTTAAAATCATGTAAATAATGAAGTAGCGCACAAGAGGTCAGCGTTGAGCCAATTGAGGCGGGGCAGCTCTGGCTCTAGGCGTGTGCAGGTGAGAGAGGCCGGTTTGATTAGGAGGTGCACCTGTGCAGGTGCGGTTTTTCTTTTGTTTGCTCAGCATGGCAGGCTCCTTCAGGGAGAAACGAGCTGATGAAAAGTTTGTTTGCATCAATGCTTAGATGACCGCAGAGACGCTTTTGGTATGTATGTGTTTGATTGTAGATAATATGATCAGTTAGTCGGTGCAGTTTAAGTTTGATGGGGTGTTATGTTGTGCAGGCGGTCTTCTTGATTCATTCATTTATTCATTGTTACTTTGGTTTCTTTGGATTGTGCATTATTTTGTGTGACTGCACCGCATTAGAATAAGATATGTTTGATCGCTTTATGTAGCATTTAATGCGAGTTATTTAAAGTGGCTGATGTTAGTTCAGGAGCCTTGTTGTGTTTCTGATCTGCATTTTTGATGGGCTTAATTATGTTTCAACAGTGATATGGAAATTTAGACATTTAAAGCTGCCATGATATTTTTAGTCAGCTTTATTTCCTGAAAGTAATTTGATTAATTGATGCAATTTTGAGTTGAAATTACATCTTCATTAAACTTCATATGACAGTTTTAAAGGTATTTCATATTGTTAATTCTGGGTCATCTTATGTCCTTATTACAAAAGTAAAGCAAACAAGCCTATAATATAATAAAAAGTGAGTTATTAGATTACTTTAAACATCTGAAAGAGTTTTAACAGTTTAAAACAGTGGAAGTAAAAGTTACATTTGATCATTTTACAGGAAAACAGATCCTGCCACATTCCCTCCCTTTCTTTGTTCCTTCACTCATCCTGCCATGCAGCCAAACTGATGAACAGAGCTGCTTTTCATTTACGGAACTTTAGGGAAGTTTTTTTCCAACTAAGCTGGGAGGAGGGAGAGGAGGTTAAAAAAAATTGTTGGATAATGAGTGAACAATTAGAGAGGTATGTATTCCCCCAATATGACACCCTGTCAGCGTGTGTTTGTTTTTCTGTCTTTTCCGCTCCTGTCCAATATCTCAGCTCTTCAAGTCCTAAATTCCATCGATTCGACTTCTGCAGCTCATTAAATCATCTCACAAGCAGACGACACACTGGGAGGCATATGTGTCTGTGGCCTCTGTGTCTGTAATACACACACACACACACACACGCACACACTAAAACCAATTGGCGGGGGTAATGTGTTGCTTTGATGTGCAGTTAAATCGTTCTGCATCTCATGTCATGCCGAGATTGAAAATTGGCCGACGGCATGTGCCACTGTGTGTGCCAGTAGTTGAGTGGCATGTGCTGTTGCCGATGGCATGCCTATCCCCTCAGTGCCACTCGTCTTCCAAAGGCAAGTGGCGCTCGAAAGTGAAAGGGCATGAAACAGTACAGTAGTCCTGCTTTACGACAAATACTGCCGTAAATATAGGCTATACATTTTTGTCTTCGACAATGCAACATGTAAATAAAGGAATGTATATGTTTCTCTCATACGTCTTTCATGTGAATTGAAAGTATGGTTGATTACTACCTTCGTGATGACAGAAAAGTAATTTCATATCCATATTATTGGTGATGTAACCAGTAAGCTTGTAGCAAAGCTTATCTCATCTAATAAGGCTATGGTTAGCCTAGCCACCGTAGCCAGTCAGAGTAATTGATAGAAGAAAGAATGCGATCCTACATTACATCACAGAAACCTGGCTAACCTGTTGCTTCAACGTAGCATTTACTTTTTGTTAACTGGTATAATTATGACAGATGTTAGGCTGCATGTATTGATTACACCTGTTACAGTTTAACTGTAAGCTCTGGAACAGGAGCAGCATGCCGCTTCTAAAACAGCGGCATGTCGGTGGATCAGGAGCGGATAGTCGGTGGAGAACGGCGGCATGCCGCTGGATCAGGAGCGGCTAGTCGGGAAAGAATGGTGGCATGTCGCTGGATCAGGAGCAGCTAGTCAGTGGAGAACTGTGGCATGTCGGTGGATCAGGAGCGGCTAGTCGGTGGAGAATGGTGGCATGTCGGTGGATCAGGAGCGGCTAGTTGGTGGAGAACGCCGGCATACCGCTGGATCAGGAGCGGCATGTCGGTGGAGAACGGCGGCATGTCATTGGATCAGGAGTGGCTAGTCGGTGGAGGACGGCGGCATGTCGGTGGATCAGGAGCGGCTAGTCGGTGGAGGACAGCGGCATGTCGGTGGATCAGGAGTGACATGCGGCTCCTGTTCATGCGGCTCCTGTTCCAGATCTTACAGTAAAACTAGGCTATGTTAATCAATACACGCAGCCCACCATCTATGCCAGTCATTAATCGTACAGCAAGACTACTGTACATTTTCATGCCCTTTCACTTTCGAGCGCCACCTGCCTTTGGAAGACGAGTAGCATATCACTGAGGGGATAGGCATGCCATCGGCAACGGCACATGCCACTGAACTACCGGCACACACAGTGGCACATGCCGTGCCATGCCATCGGCCACTTTTCAAATCTCGCTGTAACTCTCATCTTAATCACAGCATCAGAGACAGTGACAGTGCCATCCATCCAAGGTACCAGGGAGAACACACACACACAAATCATTAAGTCTCCAGGATGAAGAAAGATAGATAGTGTGTTTGTGTTTGTGTGGGATGTTCATGTGTTTACTAAGTCTCCTCAACTACTGCAGCCACCTTAGTAGAAGCTCTTGAGGCCTAAAAAGGAAAAGAAGCACTGCTACAAATCTTATTCTACTAGTGCTGCCTTCCTGGTAGCAGCAAAACAGTAAACGAAGGCATATAACAGAACGTTGGGCATAGTGCTTTACTGGATGGGTGTGCCCAAACACACCCATGCAGGGATAAGATGAATGCTTTCTGTTGAGGACTGCACATTTGGTGTAAGGTGGCTGTTACAGTATGTGTCCATAACTACCATATCAGTAGACGTACAAGTTATGTTGATGTCTATGTGGGCATGTATATGTGGACCAGATGCCTAATGTGTATTTAAACATGTTGTAAATCAAGATCATTTTGACACGTGGTTTTTTGGTTCTTTGTCTGTAGAGGATATATAAGCAGAGACTCCGGCAAGTGAAGGCAGCACAACTCCAAAATTCAGCTCAGGCTTACTTGCTGTCGTCTGACAAAAGTACAGTGAGCTCTATCTAATGTATAATGGACTCTTTGAATGAATCCGCAAGGAACCACCTTCCTGGGTCAAGGTCTTTTACAAAATGTTGCCTTCACATACACTAAAAACAATAAGCATAAGTAGGAGGAAACAAAACAAAATTTTCAGCGTGAAAGTGTGTGCAAAAAAAATCCAGATTTTGCCAGGGGGAGAAAAAAAAGAATTGGCGTGAAAGAGAAAGACACTGTGTTATGATAACGTGCAGGAAACACAATCTAAGTGTGTGAATGAAAGAGAAAGAAATGTTAACGCTCAAAGCATCGAGAAAAGATGGGGAGGGTGAATAAAAATCAGACATGATGACAGTGTGCTCTGTACTTAATGAATAATAATGCTTAGAATGGCTGATGAGGCATGAAATATGTTTCTGTTAGGAGCAGCAAAACAGAGAGAGTAAGGAGCGTCAGGAAGGTGTGAGAAGCTGGAGATGCAAAGAAGGGGAACCACTGAGGGGAGAGTAAAGACAACTTGTTGAAAGAGAAGAAAACAGGAGAGACTGAGGAAGGGAAAGGGTGATAGAGAGCAAGAGAGGCTGGCCGGGGCTTGACGGTGGAGCTTCGTTGCTAAGCGTTGATCACTGTCTCAGTCAGAGCCTGATTCCCTGGTCAGACTGTGTATAAGGTTTATTTACTGATGTATCTGGTGCTGCTCTGGCCCCGGCCCCACCTGTCTGAGAATACGGGGCTACCTGCTGGTGCCCAGCAGCTCCCAACGTCCAGGCAGGACAAGTAGTTTTAGGGCATGCATGTGTGTGTAACTGAGAGAGAAACTGAGCTGCCAGCAGTCCACCTACTCTGTGCACACGCTCCATAAATCAACAGGAGGCAGAAACACAGACTGACATTTCACAGAGGGGCGTAGTTTCATTTGAGCTGCACCTGATTGTTGCTTTCAGGCTGTTTTTGCAGCATCATTATGAGTCAGTCAGCCTGCTACCAGAGGGATCCATTTAAAACAAGCTCTGTGCTTTACTTCCTGACATCATCTGTGATCTTTTTAAACTATGGAGATTTTCAGAGGCTTCTTCTTATTTTGACTTTGTCTCTCTCGGAACACAAAAACTGTGTGCTTAGTTAAAACTCCAAATTGTGCAGAAAAACTTAATAAATTTAATCCAATCCATTTTATGTTAGACTATTTCTCAGATAGTAATTTTAAGGGAATAGAACATTTCACAGTTTGGTTAATGTATGGATTTAATGAGATACAATGAGTAAATATGTGAGCTTTATAGGTGTTAGTAGATGGATTTTGTTGATTTTAGTCAAAGTCAGGATAGCTGCTCTCCCTTTTGGCAGATAGACATAAGATTTGTATCAATCATCTCATCTTATAAGCATATAACTCTAGGCGTTTATCTGGTGCAAGAAAGTCAGAGAAAGCACAGCTCTCGTTCAAAGTCAGCAAGTGTTTCTAAGCATCTTGTACAAAGGTTTCCCTTTGATGCAATTCCTCATATCTCACAGCCAGATAGTGTTTCCCCGTGACTTGCTCTCTCTCACTGAGCCCGTCCAATCCTCCCCTCACCTCAACGCCGCCCCAATCTTGTAAGCTACACAGACGGTTTGATAATTGGATTTCAACAGACGGTTCAAACGGTGGAATAATATAATTAGCAACAAACTGGAATCAATCTCAGGCACGATGATCATCTCTCTGACCTGGCAGGTCTCTCTGGGAGCGCGACAGGAAAATGCATGATATCAGTTTTACACAGTTTGAAGCTTTTCTAGCAGCTTTCATGCAGAGCTGTGACAGACACATGATGTGATGAATCACTGTGCATTGTCATGTTTGCGTGAGTGAATTCCGTGTTCACATCCGTGTTTATGGAGTTTTTGAGCATCCATGTAAATTACATTTGTTTGCTGTGTGTGCACAGGCAGTGATGAGAAGCCATTGAGAGGTTTTAAGTGTGAACCAGATGTAGCAGAGCATTGGTACCCCCGCTTCCTGCATCCCGTAAGACAAGAACAAACAGGCCAGACTACATGAGGAGGCCTTTGATAAGCTCAGCTCTATCGTGTTGCTGTCAGTAATTGACAGCCCTCAAAACTAGGAAGCTTCGTCTGCAACATGCACACATGAAAAGATTCTGCCAACTAATACATTATAACAGGAAGTTGGGGGAAAAAAATATGTCCATATGGCCTTCATCTTAAAAATAAAGGTTTTCCACTGCAGCAAAGAATCTGTATTTTATAAATATAAAATTTGTAATTGATGTTTTCATGCGTTTTCAAGAGTTTTGCGAAATCATGAGGCAGGACAGGATTACACAGCCCTCTTTTCCACTCAATCTCCCTCATGGCTTTATCACACGAGTTAATGTAGTGTAACAGATTAGCACCTGCAGCTAACTCCTGAGCAGGGACAATTAGAGGCAGCCATAAAGTGCTTCTTCATCTCTGCTGAATCCACCTTCAGAAGGAAAGTCAGGGAGAAAATGAAGGCGCTGCAGCCTGAAAGTAAAGTCATAAAGTCATTTAGTTTCTACTGCTGCTTTATTGGAAGCAAATTATCAGAGGACAAATTTTTAAGTTAGCAGCCTGTAAACTTTTACATTTTGAGCTGATAAACTGAGAATGATTTCAGCATTGCAGAACCTATTAACAATGAAATGTTTTTTTCTTTCTGATGAGTCAGCAATGTTACAATGTTAAAATGACACAATTTAATTTAGCAGACACACAGTGAGTGTGTTTTCCCCAAAATACCTCAGATCATATATGTACACAGAAATGTCGAATAGAGAGTCCAGAGCTGCTGAGCACTGATCTATGACAAATGCAAATTAAACAAATATAACAGAAACAAACTGTCACTTGTTCATTACAGTCACTCATTGTTAATCAGCCTTACAACAAGCTGCCATTTATACTAACCTGTTCTTTGTACTTCTAATCTTGTTTGACAACAGTTTAATGCTTCTTATTGTTGTTCCTCAGCATTGCAGCTGGAGTGCAGAGCTATTAGCCCGTCATATATCAAGCCCTCAGTGTCATGTGTAATGGTTCAGTGTTTTGAAGCAGCACATGGCAGCATGAATCTTCCTGAAGGCTGCTGATTATTAATGACAGAGTGAGAGCAGAGCAGCCGCCTTCAATCACACTGCAGGTAACTCCTGCTCCCGCAGCAAACACCAGGGCAGAGAAGAGCCTTATCAATAGTAAGTGTACTACATACAGTGGATGCCAGTCAGCACGGCCCTGGTGTTGAGAAACCAGCCAGAGCGTGTGCACTGAAGCTAGGCTATATGCCACTGCAGATAGGGTCACTTTCACACGTAATTTATCCACTTAAAAGGACCTCCTACCTAAAAATCAATCGTGGTTTCAATTGTACACTATATTTGAATAGTTCACTGCATTATACTTTTCAGTGAGAAAGCCTCTGTATTTGGAAAAACTTTTTGTGGACCTGTGCAATTCTGTTACGCAATGTAAACATTCCTAGTGTGTATCTCCGTATGTCCCTGTTGTAAATGCATTGATTGCCGCTGTTTATAAAGCTTATAAAAGGTGCAGATGTCATTCAATAATTACTCTAAAACTAGTAAAAAATCATATCAATGCCTTTTGGACCCAATATATTGTATTTTGAGGGTGTTTTATATACAGTTATATTTCCATTGCAGTGGACACTATGCATCAACTAAACCAGCAAACGACTAAATATAGACCGTAAAAAATGCACTGTATAAAATACATAGCATTCATAGACTGCATAAAATATGAATTAATTTAGCTGGTACATGTGTTTTATCACAAATGAAAATATATAGGCTACCGTAAAATTCAGGATATAAATTTATACCAGTATAAATTGCACAGAGGTAATAACAATGGCGCTCAACTATCGCACCTGTAGGATTGCAAACGTGACATGGCGAAAAACAGATGGTTGGCTATAATTTGTGTGGTTTAAATGTGTTTCAAATGAAAATAAATTGGAATAGTGTTGAAAAGACTTATATGCACGTTTTTACTAATAAATAGCTTTAGAAAACCCTTTTCTATTTAAGATATAATGGAAGAGTGCATCTTATATTCTGTGGCAACTTATATTACGGATTTTACGGTATAATACCTCCACAAAAGTACTTTTAAGGTAAAAAAAAATTCTCAAAATCCAAAATAATTTTAAGACTTATTCTTTCTGCTACCTGGTGGTTGGGACATGGAGATAGAACTTCAAAGGTTCAAAATGGCTTCCAGAGGTCTGTCAACGTTCTTGGAAAACATGCATTAAAGGTTTCAAAGCTTTCCATGTTACTTGACTTTATCTCCCATTGGATCTTCCAACTTGTTATACACAGATGTAATTGATTTAATTAATCATGCTTAGGTGTGTTTAACTGCTCTGGTTTGTATCTACTGTTTAACTGGTGTAGTTACTACAGTGTCCTGTTTTTACAAACCTAACCCTAACTATTAGCTTAGATTTTTAAAATGAATACATTTTGATCAGTGATATGGAACAAATGTTAAACAAAAGGCTCAGAATGAATGCTGCAGAAAGTTGTTTAATTGAAATACATTTCAGTTGATCAGAAATGTAAGAAAAATAAAAAGCAAGCAATGATGTGATTGAGGCTTTGCAGTGACAGTGAAGTGACCCCTCAGAAGGATCACTGGAGATGGGACGTCATCACTCCTTTATCTTCAGGTCCGTTACACAGATGTAAGAATTCTTCCTGTCACAGTGTGTGTCGTTGAGATGGTCTCTCCCTGTGAGTAGACACACACAAAACAAAGGCTTCAGACACAACATTCTGCTTGACTTTTTTGAGTCATCTTACAGCTCATTCACTCTGGAAGCATGAGGTCTTTACTTTACTAGTTCCGGGGGTTGGTCTTATCAAAAAATTATGTTATTGACATTAAAAATGGGACCTTGATTAACATATGGCAAAAACAACTGTATGAGCCGAGACAGAGAGAGGGAAAGAGAGAGCGCGACAGAGATGGAGAGAGAGAACGCACCAGAGTTACTTCCGTAACCTGTTTATTTATTTTTTCAAACATAATATACTTATGGCCCACGTGAGACATATAGCTATGTTTTTATTTCAAACAAAAGGAAGCAGGAAATGCAATAAGGAGCCTTGTGAGTGACTTTATCTACCAAACAACTTCCTGGAAATGTTACAAATAAAGTAAAAACGGAATGCTATTCTAAGTTACCCTACACCATCGGAACTTTGAAATTTCTACTGGGAAGTTCTCGAGTTTCCAGTTGTCTGGAAAGCAGCATAAGTACTGAACCCTCACGGACTTTAAAGTCTTTTCTCAGTTTTGTTCTATTTGGCGGCACCTTATGGCAATAAAATGCAATTTTGCCTTCATCTGAGCGTCAAATTTGTTTCTTTTTCTTTGGATTTTCACTTATTTTTGAAGTTGTATCTGTAGTCATCGATTTTTTTTTTTCTTTGTTCAGCCATAGAAGATTATTGTTTAATCGCAACACTTGCAGAGACTGGAAAAGCAGCCGCTTAGCTCCGCCTACCCTCTCTGGCAGACCAACCACTGCTGGGTGATGAAAAACGCGTCACTAACTGGGCGCCACTTGTGATCTTTCTCTGCAAATGTCGCCACAGACACCCAGTCCATAACAACACTATATATTGCAAATGCAAAGGCTTTCATTAGTGGGCCATAGGCTCAATCACCATTGTGTTTTCATTCTGCGATTAACAGAGACTTAACAGTCATTTATTTAAATGATAATCTTATTTCTTCGGTTCAAACTTTATTGACTACTACTTCAATGTACGCACATTTGTTTATATTTAGTAGGGGGCCGAGGGCTGTACTACGAAGCATGTTCAACATACCCAGGCTTTATTTGGGTGAGCTGACTCAACAAAACCTCAAGCACCAGTTCGAGATTACGGGTATCACGAATGTGGTGATGAACTTTCTCTGTTAACCCAGGCTTTCTGCTTCAGGCTCTGTGTTCGCTCACAGAAAAAGGGGCGTTTTACGCATTTTGAAGGGGCGATCATCGGCTGTCTGCTTCAGTCAGATTGTTTAAATGAAAAGCGGTGATGAATATATACAAATATATTCATCTGCTGAATGGGAAGAGAGGAGTGCTGCAGAAATGTATTCTTTACAGAAATTAATGTTTTTATTTTACCACATGAAACACTCTCAGTTCCTCCCGTTTATTTCTAATGTAACAATGATACACATGATTTCAGTATAGTATAGTCAGGAACTACAATTAGGTCGGATAATTTCACTTAATGAAAAAAGCAAGGAAATAACTTTAGCATTTGTCCAAATCATTGATTAAATCTGTGATAAATACTTATAGACTAATGAATTGTATTATTTGCCTTTCAGCTGCAAAATCAGCCGTGTAAAATGGACTTGGCAGGAAGTTAGGACCAAACATAAAAACGTGACCCAGTGTCCTTAGAGCTGTGTCTACATTTTCTTTTACTGTTTGGATGATCTGCTGGAATTTAACCCAAAGCAAATAGGTAAACAAGAAGAGGGAGACTGGAGGGGTGTCATTATATTAATCACTAACTGAATGCATAGGCTCCGTGATGCGACACATACAGTACGTACTACTGTACCTGCACGGCTTCGTTCTGTGTCTTTACATGCAGAACGTTACGTTCCAGAAGTTTACATTTACATATAACCTCAGCTGAGGATCTATATTACCCGCGGAGAACATCGTCAGGACATTGTTAATGACGGGACGACGCTTCACAGCCGATTTTAAGCCCAAACTCTGACCATAACCTGGTCCCGACCAGGTTAGCTTTGCAGAGTATGTTACCATGGTGATTTAGCCAGGTTAAAAGAGAGCAGCTTCGTGACACTGAAAACCCTGGGTTTAGACTCAACAGACCCTAGCCTCCAATCTCACTTCGTACTACACCCCTCTGGGCAATCACGTTTGTATACATCACTATGAACTCTGGGTAAGTCCCACAGGAAAGTCTGGCGTTGAAAAGTCATCAGAGCCCTAATGCGCTCTGTGATTTGACAGTGGGACAGCACTAAGCACTCAGACACTTACAGAGAGCGTGCCTCAAAGTCAGTGAGTCCCTGAGTGTGGAGATTAGATTGGGCTGTTGTGTACAAACCATATACAGTCACTGGTACAAACAAGGGGAGTCAGAATTCCAGATCGGGCTTTTACTTTGAAAAAGCAAATGTTGACATACTTTACTTTCCATGCCAGTTAATATAAGAAGAGAAGTTAATTGCTGTCAGAGACCAATAGGGCTCATCATATTTCATCTTAACAGTACATTTTGGCAGAGAACCGCGCGCAGCTCGTGGTAAAAATAGGTGAGCCTCCTATTCCCTACATTACGCTGGCAGTATGAAGCCTCTATCCTGTTTTCATGCAATTAAAAAAAAAAAAAACACAACACAAATAAGGGCACACGGTGCTACTAGTAACAGGGCTGAAATGAACTGGTTATTTTTGTATTACTGTTACTAATGTATATTTTGTAGAATAGATTTGTGTAGTGAATTATTACTCTTGTAGTTGAGTTCCATGCAATGTTCGTCCTTTTTATAGTTGTTTGGCTCCCCTCTGCCCCACTGTGTGAAATCGAACGGTGTGCCATCACTCCACTTCCAATGACCCTCCTACAAGAAAAAGCATATACAGTCAGTGAATAATAATATCTATTACTAAACAATGAATAGCACAATGTGAGAAAAGATAGTAATAATAGTACATTTTATTTATAGGCACCTTTCAAAACACTCAAGCTCACCTTACAAGGCAGAGTTGAAAACAAAGAACAATGCAACAAGACATCAACAAAATTAACAAGACAAATTTACAGTATTTAAAATCATTATGTACAGAGGTTTAGTGTGATCACATGGATAGGGATCAAATTGAATATGCAAGTTTTAAAAGATGTGTTTTGAGATGGGAAAACTGAGACAGAGTCAATGTTACAGATGTTTGGTGGGAGGGAGTTCCCGAGGTGAGGGGCAGAGCAGCTGAAGGCTCTAGACCCCATGGTGGTCAGGCGGGCCAGTGGTGCAGTGAGGTGAATGGAAGAAGACCTGAGGGTGGGTGTGTTGATGTGTAGGAGGTCAGAGAGAGGAGCGAGGTTATGACTGGTCTTCAGAGTGGGGAGAAGAATCTTGAAATTGATTCAATATAAAAATGAATAGTATGATTTTGTGCTTCCTGTTTTACATTAAGCTACTATAGGATATTTTGTATCCTGCATTGTCATATCTGTTTTATGTTTGAGTCTCGTGTATTTGTCGTTGATTTTATGTATTATAAAGGTCTGGGGACGGCATTGCTAATTAGCCATGCCTATAAATGCTGTAGTGTGTTGTATCGGTTTACTTGCTTCATACTTGTCCCCACACAAATAAACATTAAATAAAAAATAAAAAAAGAACACTGTGCTTTACTGTCTTATCTTTCAGTGGTTTTCAATTTAAGGAGAATATTAACTTTATTATTAACTAGCTCAGATTTTCTCGCACATGGTGGCTGGAAAGTCGAATCTTCAGCAAGGCTTACAGAATCTAAAACATTGAAGGTGAGGGCGAGAAAATTTTGATTTCTTTGTTTTATCTTCAACCTGCAATAACTTTTAGTCTTAGGCCAGTAAAGGTCTCAGAAACAAGCTGTACACAGAAAATTGCTAATATGTTACTTTAAGTGAATTGATTTTTGTTTCCAACAAAATAGTAAGCTAGACGTCATTAGCTAGATGGATATATCTAAACTTCATATGTGTAAAAGAATAAATAAATAGAAAAGTCTGGCAGCTTTGAGCGATAAGAACCAAAAGGCTGTGCAGGCCTGCAGAATTGAGAAAAATTCTGTCAGTGGGTTTGTAACTGCCAGGGATACAAAATGACTTATTTCATATTAAAAGAGCAAATTGATTCATTGCTAAATGGCAATTATGTAATAGCTAATGTGGATTTATGTTTCAATCATTTCTATGTTATAATATACTGTTTTGTCCTGATTTAAGATACTCCTCTTTTGTCTGTGCATGTCATGACTGCCATGGTTGACCTGTGTGTATGTCTTCCTAAGCCAGTTCTTCTCTGTCCCCCGTGTCAAGTGTAACAGCATTTTTCTACTGAATTTTATTTTTTATTTTTTTAATCTCTGTCTTGTTTTGTCTTTTGCCTACTCCTTTCCTGTTTTGTTCGCTTGTTGCCAGACGGTTGCATGACAAACCAGTTTTTCTGTTAGCCCTTCTTCTTGCACCAAGAACTGCTTTCCAAAATCTGCATCTTTGTCCTATTTTCCCTTGTGATTTACAGTCAGTGGGGTTTGAAAGACCAGCACAGAGTTTAAACCACCAAATGACATATAAATTATAAATCACTCACCTTGACTGCATCATACCCGCCAATCCAAGTTTGTTTGTCTGTGCCTGTCGCCTGTTTCACCATCCCTCTGAGTAAGTTGTAATCCTTTTCACTGTGCATTGAAGCCAGGTTCCCTTTTTGTTTCACGCAGGAATCCTAATGTGGGAAAACAAAGTAAGAAGCAATGAAAATTTACTGTATGAGAGTTCTTGTTGCAAGAATATTCCATTGATACAGTGTTGACTTTATTTTATTATTGTGTGATATAGTACCTCAGCACCAGACCAGTCCTTTTCCTCAAAGAAGAACATATAACACCGCGAGTTAAGCTCAGTCCAACCTACGGGGCAGGCCTTACAGCAGTCTACAAAACAAATGTCATGATAGAAACACTGTAAACAAAAATATTTGGCCTAAGATTATTATTTCTTATTTTAGAGTTTTATTTTTGGCCTTTTTTCGCTTTTATTTGATAGGACAGCTGAAGAGAGACAGGAAACATGGGGAGTAGAGAGTGGGGGATGACATGCACGAAAAGATCGGCGGACCGGGAGTCGAACGTGTGATCAGTGCGTCGAGGACTGCAGCCTCTGTACATGGCGTGACTGTTTCATCAACTGAGCTAAACCATCGCCCCCAGCCAAGATTATTAAATCAATATTGTTGCATTATCGACCCTATATCTTTCAAATTGGTCTCTAACTGTCTCTAAGTGTTTATCTGTATTGCTTTGAACTTGTGATATAAATATTTTTCTACAGGCTTTTTATTCATTAATGGCAATGAATCGCATATATCAATGATTTCTGTGACAAGCACCACATCACATGTAGACTTGCTTAGTCTAGATGACCCATTTTCTATCTTACTTCCACACTTTAATTGTACTCTCTTGTTCACCTTATTAAGTGTTAATTCACAAACTACTTTAATCTAATCACTTCACTTCAGTCCCCCAACACTTGAGTGACCATATGTCCCGATTTCAAGCTCTGTGTCTCGAGTCCCGACAAATATCTATAAAACACTTGTCCCGGTTTTGACCATTTGAAATGCCATAACAATGCACCATGCTTGCAACACTGATTTGTGTGTATAAATTTCAATCAATGATATTGCCAAGGCTGTCCAATAGTATGTCCGCAGGTCAATCACAAAGTGATTTGTGTCAATCAATCTGGGTGTGCGGCTGTTGCTTAGCTTGCCTTGCTTATCATACTGACAGGACCTGCTGTTTAACGTCAGGTAGGCTAGCTGTCATGCTGTCATAATGTTTTCATATTTCTGTTTATGTTATATTGGCCTCAAGATATTTCCAGTTGTTTTTGTTAAAACAACTTCCAGTCAAGACTTCCTTTTCCGCGTGCTGCATTGTTTACAGAGAAAGAAACTGTTTCTCTTGTGAACGGGTCTTACCTCTGCCGAAATTTCAACATCATGATGCAGATTAGTAAAAAGTAAAAACAAAGCTTTCTCAGGTCTGTCCTCAAGAGGAGAAGAAAACACCTTTTAAAATGCTCGTTTGTTGAATGGGGGTCGGATCAATCATTTCTGATGCATTCGAGGAAGTCTGGAAATCTGAACGCTGAACAGCTTTTGTGACACCACATCAAGGGAATTTATCTCAAGTTGAATTTTAGATCTAAAACAGATTGTTAACTGAACCTCAGGCAGATATTTATATATAAAGACTAATAAAAAGGTAAACGGTTGTCAGATGACCAATGATGGGATCTGTTTTTCCTGCATATGCCGCTGCCTGCTGATACTTGATTGGTCAATATTACTCGGACTACAAGCGTAGTACAAACTGAAACTAGAACACTTGCCATTTCTAGAATCTTTTAGTAGAGATTAAGTTCTATTACACCAATGCAGTCTGTGTGTTTTGTGTTTACTGGTGTTATATAATTACATTTCTGAAATAGGCAAAGCTGCCGTATATGGTTGTGTGGTCAGTGACGTATGTGGTCAGGGCATATAACATAGTGTGAATAATTAGCAAAATGAACGCATCATTTGACAGCCCTAGTAAATATGAAGGAAATTAGGCCGATACCAGTGTAAAATAATGCAGTGTGTGATTTATGTACATATATACAATTAAAAATGAACAATCATACTTATATTAATATATTATTGTTGGGGTCGTTTAAGTCTATTTCTTCTTACAAAACAAACCCGCCTCCTACTTTTACCACACTTTGTTCAGCCCTCAGCCAGCGACTCTGACACCCAAGTCGTGGGGCAACAGGTGGAGAAAGTTCAGGTGGAGGGACATGCTTCTTAATAAACTTTACAAATGCACTTGTGGGTCACAATTGTGTTACTTTTATGTTATCTACCATTTCTAACATTGTTAAATAGTGTGTTTCATCTGTTCGACCTGTGCCGTGATGGTATTTTTGAAATGAGAGCTCACCGTCTCCAACTACCTGTCCACTCAACCAACCTCATGCCGTATGCGCTGCAGGTGTAGCCGCTTAAAGAAAATAGTCCGCAGCACATCAGCTCCCTGAATGATTTGTATATGTGGACAGAATGTTAACAAGCACTGGGACGAGGTGTCATCAATAATGGGAATACACTTACTCAAAAGATGCCTCACGCAACTGAACACCTGCCTCGACCATCCAGCTAACATGATCTGTGACAGAAGCAGCTCTGCATGCTTGTTAACAGGCAGGTGACACAGAATCAGAGTCAGTTCGCTCTGTGCTCTGCTTAAGAGCTGCACTAATGAGATATCAGATGTATTTTCTTTGTCATGGAAAATTAGAAATTGCGAGTTATTGTTAAGTATCAAGCACCAAAAAAGTAGCAGCATGACGTGTTTCGCTTGATTTGCATTGCACGTCCTGCAAGTGACTAATGCACATGTGCACATTGCAATTGTTCAACAATATATCGAGCAGCCAAACTACCAGTACTGCCTCATCACCAAGATAAGTTATGACATAACTAAATGTCACAAAATTCTATTATTGGTAAAATAGCAGCATTCCTGTCAAATTGTTCTTCCATAAGTGTGCTCTGTTTTAATGCTTTTTTATGTAGCCTACTCTGGGCACCCAATTTACTTTCAGTCTGGTCTTAATTATTTAAAATTTAAAAAATTGTACCTCAAATTAGCTCTACAACTGCTATAAGTGAACATTTATCGACCAGAGTAGGAGAAAGTTAAATGCATTTGAGATTTTTTTCACTTGGACCTGAACACATTCCTTCTCCTCTCCTCTTGCAGTAACTTGTGTCAGGCAGTGCATAGTTAGTAAGCTGTTGAGCAAGTGCGGCAGAGTGATGGTGAATGCAAGCGGAGCAGAGAGAGAGGTTAGCAGTGGAGTTGTAAATCTGGCAGTTGGGTTATAGATAACATTATAATCGGCCAGCACCCCTCAGAACGTGGCGCGCCAGGCGATCATCTGTATCGCCTTTGCCTTGAGCCGGACCTGCTCCTTAATAATCTTCATAAGTCTATACAAAAGTTTTCCAGTTGAAGGAAATCTTAACTTTGGGGAGAGACAGAAAGTTGACTACTGTATTTTGAGCATTTACCTTACAATTGTTTAAAGAAGAAAGAAGTACCAACCTTTTTTTGGACATTTTGCCTGTGAATGTAAAGACACGGGCAAGTTATTACCTTTTGTGTAAACCATCTAATTTGTTCACACAAGTTAAACCCTTAGACACATTTAATAACACATTTTTGGGTTCTGTAGAAAGGATATTTGAGAAATAAGAAAAATAATAAATACACATTTTAGAATGAAATAATAATGGACCAAGAATGGACCCCTGTGGAATCCCACTGAGTAGTTGGGCCTTGTTGGAATGGCTAAATCTCATGAAACATCAAAGGACTACCAGTAATGTAATTACCAGTAAAAGCTGGAGGTAACTGTGTCAATCATGAGAAGCACAGCTTTATTAGTGGAGTAAAAAAACAACAATAAAAGGAGAATTCTGTTGTATATATATAATTTCTAACACTAACAATCTAAACAACAGAGTAGCTTCGGTAACAAATAATACTTACATTTCCTCCCATCCACAGTCCACTGCTCAAGCCGAGGAGCACGACAAGGTGAAAAGCTGATGCCATCTGTGAAAAGATCAGATGTCATTAAAAGCTATCCTATTATGTAATAGTGCTCGAGTAACTTAGTCAAGTAAATTGTCGGTCCCTTCACTTCCTTCATTTGTTTGAAGAGAACTGCATTGAGGAATTGTTTTTCTTACTTTTGAATAGATGTGATATTTACTAGGGACTTAACTGGTTACATCTTAAAGATAAAGGGCCCTATTTAGACGGTGGAAGGCACACAGTCTAACGCGCATGGCACTAATTGATTTAGGGCGTGTCTGACGCTCTTTTGCTACTTACACAGCACACAATCTGGGCGCAAACTGAGGCGCAAGGCGCAAAGAGGTTGGCTTAAGTCCATGGATTATTCATAGGCGTGTTTTCGGCATAACACAGGTTACTGTACGATACATGTCAAAGCACAGATTAATGTTAAAGCCACTGAAGCGATCCCACTGCCCAACAGAAACGAAAATGAAAAGAGACATGATGTGAGCATTTACGCACGAGGCACAGCAATAATGATTCAAGTCTCCAGAAGGACGGGATTTTATGTTTATTAAAGTTTTGTGTGCTGATCAAAGAGAGGTAGGCTTTAAATGTTTATTTACTTATTGTTGCTGCTGGATCACATGGCTGTATTGTCTCCTGCATGAGTATGGTCATCAATTTACCTCCTAGTTACGTGCGTGTGAGTGTGTTTTGATTTCTGCTGTATTATAGCGAGCATGCGTTATAATGAGCGCGCATTATGGAGAGCTTTGTGTTGGTCTAGCTAGTTTTTTGGCCCGTGCGCGGCTGGAGCAGGAATCTCCCTGAGGTGAAGCAGGTGTGTGTGGAGGCAGTGGTGAGCGGTGTGAACGGCCACACGTCAGATTTTGTTACAGATGACCAGAGCTGCATTGATCAGGCAGCCTCCACTGAAAAACGTAAAACTTTAAAGGCAACATCAGTAAATCCACATGTCTGCACACTCATCAAGAAACTCAGTGACTTCAAGTGGGACTCTGTCTGATCGTACACACGCACGCACGCACGCACACACGCACACACACACACACACACACTTGGCATTTGTTCTTGTCATCATATCTTGTCTACACTGATGGCACTTTCCATTTTATCTTGCTTTTATTTACCTGGTTTTTACTAAGGTAATATCCTTTTCTTTTCTTATGTACTTAGTAATGAACTGTACATTTATTTCTAGTTATACACTGCAATTCTAAAATATAGCAAGGAACTGTACAAAATACAGTACTTTGCAGGTGAAGCTGCTGCCTGTAAATTTCCAGTGCAAAGTCTCAGTGTAGTCAAAATTACATCAGATTTGTTGGCTTGGAATTCAAACGAGTCAAAAAGCACTTTGATATCTACAATTATTATTACTGCTTAAATGCTATAAGGGCTTGCCACACAAGTGTAATTGCTATCTTCCACCCGGCGCAGTCGTCATTTCTCATGCCCAGCGCCTTGTGTAAATAGCAAGTGATCTTGTGCCACCGTTAGCGCCGTCAGGCAAACAGGTGACGCGTTTCTATCTTGAGGATGCAGAAAACCACTGCGCCTTAGACGAACAAAAACCTGGTCTAAAGTCTATGGCGCAATCTGTGTTTGCTATTTGGCGGGCGCATTATAGACATGTATCGGAGAGTTCACAACACGAGTCTCTGCTTGTCACTCACATGGGGACACACAGCAGCACTTCTAAGGAAATATAATACAAGGATAATATAATATATAATTATATAATCATAATTAAATCATAATAATATATAATTATAATTATAATATAATAATATGATGAAGGATATATAAGGATAATATAACATAAAATTGTACTGTTTGCCGATTTAAGTAATTAATGCTTTGCCTCCTGCGTAAATGTACACAGCATGCCTCTTTTCTTTTTGTTTCTGTTGAGCAGTGGAATCGCTTCAGTCAAAAAAATAAGTTAAATATGCCGGTCTGAGTCCGGTTTATATAACATGTATGACTGAAATCCTGCAAGTAGCAATACAACTGCCTGCAGGCACACAGGGCTCTTAAAGGGAATGACAGCTGACACTCTGGTGTGATTCATGTCATGCCGAAAACACCTATAAATAATCCAGGGATTTAAGCCAACCTCTTTGCGCTTTGCGCCTCGGTTTGTGCCCAGATTGTGCGCCGTCTAACTAGCAAAAGTGTGTCAAACGTGCCCTAAATCACTTTGCGCATGTGCTTTAGATTGTGCACCTTCCGTTGTCTAAATGGGGCCCTAAATGTTAAATTTTAGGACTCGGTCTTTCTTGTCTGACATTTATCAGTGTACAATACAGATTTTTAACGAAGATGATGCTATGGTGATGTAGAAGAAATTAATAATCTTCAGGTCTGATTCAGTGGCTGGTTCAGATGAGTTTTATTCACTGCGCAGTGGAGAGAGATCATCACAGCAATTGTAGAAAACCTCTCTGACTAGAGTCAGCCCTAGTCAGAATATATATCTTGGGTAACAGAAAACAAAGGAGGTTCAAGCTAGCTTCTTGATGCTCATACAATGGTCTTAGGGGTGAAGAACTCACAGCCTGATGACTAAACAAATGTATAGGAAGAAGGAAGTTAATCACAGGGGTTCCTCTGGAAACTTCAAAACCTTGATTAACACTGATGTGATAGCAGGAAAGAAAAAGAATACACTCTGATGTTGTTCTGCTCTGAACTTACAAGACCATTTGTTGAGACAATTTAAACTAAAAGTAGAAAAATGGAACAGATTTTGAAGTAAACCATAATTATTTGAAATGTTAACAAATACAGAATTAGAGCCATAAATTCTGTTTCCACAGTGAAAAGCAAGTGCTTTATCCTTACCTCGTTGTGATGATCAGAGGTTGGATTTGCAGAGAGAAGCTGGTAACATTGTCTTGAAGAGAACCGCTCTTTATAAACTTTCTCCGGATTGTTTGATTCAGTAATTTGCATATAATAAGATGTTCTAAAATATTGATATTGCAATCAGTGATGAATTACATGCCACAGCCTTGAGTAAAGGTTAGCCAGTTCCTTAAAATATTTACATGAAATGTTACAGATTTATAAATGATCTGCTGCAGCACGTGACTTAATTAAAACAAAGTTATCATCTCTAAAGCTGCTGCACATGACTATTACAGAACAATCTAGCGGTTTGTTGAAAGGGTTCGACATGTTTAACCTTTTTAATAACCAACCACAATAGAAATGGGTAGGGGCAGTATGCACATGCCTCTAATATCCAGTTACTGCAGAATTCTCCCTACCAATATTTTTGTCAAAAAATCAGCTTATTTAATCAACTTAACTTTAATCCTGTGGATGAGTCTTTCACATGAGATAGCTTCCACTCTGTATGTCAACAGAGACTCCAGATTGAGGATAGTTCTTAGACTTTACTTACCTGAGACTTAAACAGAGTTATATAAGGCTACAGCTTAATGTGAACATTTAAAAAGTGTTTTCCGGGTCTGCAAAAAGGCACATATGTCGGATGAGAATAAAATGTTTTTTCAAAGGCCTGTTGCTTTTTTGCAAACATCAAAACATACAATGAATTTCCCTGTTGTGGTTTAACCCTTACGCTTCAATCACAGAAATTACCTCTGAGACTGTTGGCGGACAAAATTTCCAGGTCGAAAAACTGCCATACATTTTCTTTCCACTTTAACTGAATGAAATATTTTCACCAGCTCCAGTCCTCTTCAAAAATACTAAATATTCATTAATTTTCAAAACTTTTACCCTTAAATCTCAAGGTTTTTACTATGATACCTCAAATTGAAAGTGCTCTAAGTGCTATGAACTTGAAAGTTTACCTTTCATCTATGTAGATTAAATGTGTAATGGAATCACATGCACTGTGACTCCACACACATCCACAGACACACACACACAATCTGTATGTGTGTTTGTGTGAGTGGCTGAGTCGGTTTTACTCAAGTGGCAACCTCCGGTGTTGAAAAAAGTCAATGCCGAAGTGCTAACAACAGCAGTTCCTCGACCAGATGAGAAAATACCATTTTTTACAGCAGAAATAAACATGTTTACAGCCTGGTACAAAAAAATTATGTAATGTAAATTAAATGGGGGCTTTTTGGTCCTTAAGGTGTTGAGTGTCTCCATATGGACGGACGGATGGACGGATACTTCTTGATTAGTTCTCGAGCTCCCTTGTCTTGTAGGTTCTAGGGGATCGTTGCTACAGACCACCTGCTGCTGTGGACCTGCTCGACTCAGACTGCAACAACTACTAACATCAGTCTTCCCCATAGTTTCATTATTGTTGTTGCTAATGCTAATAGGAGACCTGTTGACTTCAACTGTTACAATTACTGCTATCATATGTTGTTGTTGCTCTCTTTGCCTGTCTCTATCCTGCATCTCCTTCTATCCCATTTTTCGGCCCATCCAGTCGAGGCAGATGGCTGTTCAACATGAGTCTGGTTCTGCTCGAGGTTTCTGCCTGTTAAAAGAAAGTTTTTCCTTTCCAATGTACTGAATGTTGCTAAGTGCTACTCATGGTGATTCATGTTGGGTCTCTCTCTAAATTATATAACAAAATGTACGGTCTAGACCTGCTCTTTCTGTAAAGTGTCTCGAGATAACTTTGGTTATGATTTGGTGCTATACAAATAAAATTTGATTGATTGATAAATAATTGATTTATCCCCAGGGAAATTCAGAAAGATGAGGTTAAAATTCCAAAATGTTAACTAAAATGCACACCTCTGCCAAATTGTATGCAAAAGGGATAAATATTGAAATATGGCATAAAAATTAAAAGTGACAGTGAACAATAAAGTCCCCAGTGAGGCATGAGGGTCCCATTACAAACGTGCTACAGCTTTGGGAAGGTTTGTGAGTTAGGTCTAAAACTATGCAGATGCTTAGCTCAGTCTCTGGAATAGATGAAGCAAAAGTCCCGTCATTGATGTTATTTGTTGGAAAATTCATAATCCCTCAGACACACACTGCAATAAATCAACAATCCTCATCTGATCCTGCTGGTGATATAATTGTCTACGTGAGGTTGCTTGGTAATATTTAATAGAATGCTTCTATGTTTATATTAATAATTAAGCTTTGCCAAAATTGGAGCCTGCTACCGCTCATAAATTAGTGTGTTTGGTGATACAACATGGCTAAATGTCAGGGAACACCCCTACCTCCTCAACCACGCGTTTCAGCCACACCCATTGCTACTGTGTCATTTGATTCAACTGAAATCCATGAAATCTGGAACATGTAGAATTTAGAATGGGTCCTTATTGGCTAAAAGACTTTAAAGGTCTGTCACATGATGGTCAGCTGAAAGTGCTATTGCTTTCAAAGCAGGGTCAATAAAAGCATTTCCTTAAAATCCGGACGGTGCACTCTAAAAAGAATTTCAGTGGCTTTGTAAATATCACAATAATAAAAAAAATAAAAAAATAAAAAATTCTCTGAATATGGCTTAAGTGATTGAATTTGACACACCAAAAGAAGTGCCTAAAAATCCAACAGTTTGTTTTGTCTTACATTTACGAGTATTGTTTAAGTTTATTTCATGAAAAGAATTCAGCATTTGACTAACAAATTACATTTTCAAGATATCCCTAACATATTTAGTGACAAGTTTTACTGAATCCAGATCAGTGGTCTTTGTCTTCAACAATAACCCAAGATATTGAGTAAGTTTCGCGCTTAACGTCATGACGTTAACACCCATGAGAGCGTCCTCGTAAGAAATCGGTGTTGCAACTGGCAGGAGACACCATAGCGGGAGTTCACTTCAAAAACCGGGTAAGTAACCAGCTAGCAAAAGTTTATTAAATATTGATTGATGAATATCAATATTCTTCGTGCAGAAACAACTATATAGGCTGTAATGTTATAAATACCGCCATGCTGCCATGCTGTCCTTACTTAAGCTATCATGGCGTCGACGAAGAAGCGAGCACGACCAGAGAGGGTAGCGCAGTGTCGCCTTAAGCATGGTTTTCATATTTTACTAACGTCCAAGCCAAACGAAAGGAAAAATGTCCGAGAGTTGACTTTGATGTTTTGCTTTCATTTATGGTCGCGCTAGCTTATTTGTCCTTTCCTGAAAGTTGACGGAGTGGGGGAGGGGGGTTCCTACTCACACACACACACACACACACACAGAGTGGAGTTGAGTGCAGAGCAGCGAGGCCGCGGTGGATTATTTCTCTGTTGATTATTACTCCGGCTTATTAAGCTATTAGTGATTTAAGCGTTTAAGTGTTTAAGCATGCTATTTCATGAGATAATGATAATGATAGGTTAGTAAGTCTCTTTTAAAATGTGTTTAATCTATGACCATACATCCGGGTTTCAAGCTCCGTGTCCCGAATCCCGATAAATATCTATAATAATATCTATACTTTAAACAAACCGAAGCAACACTGCAACAGATAGACAGACAGACAGACAGACAAGTGAGGAGCAGACAGCAGTGACAAAGGGCAGGCGGGGCCGTCTGTGTGTTTCTATACTTGCTGTAGAAGAGGAGAGACAACAATCTAATTGGAAAACGGTCTGTGTGTAGCCTAACTGCTTATGTTGTCCAAAAACCTTAAAATGTGTCAAATTCTTGTAAACTTAGATACTGGTTGAGACGACAGTCCCACAGCCCCCCTACCCCTAAGCAGCACTTCTGGCAGAGGACAGGAGAAAAGACTTTGATGTCAACTCAGGTATGTGCTCTTCATTTTTTCAAATATTCATTCAGTATTTAGATGTCAAGAATAACTTATTTTGCTGTCATTCAAATATTTTCCCAGTAAGATATTGAGTGTCCTTCATTGTGACTTGGCTGTTGTAAACTTTAATGTTGCTGATCTAGAAACAGTAGTTATAATTGGGTGGGGAGAATTTCAGAAAGTGGAAAATGTTGGAGTCACAGAACTGTATCCACAGTCTGGCAGCTGTAAATTGGCTTGCCTATTTAAAGCTATATAACCTATATAAAGCATTGTATGTATTCTCTTAAGAGCAGCGCACTTGCCCAACTAAATGTATGTTTTCATATTTGGGGGGGAAACACTTGATTATGGCAAGAGCAATCAATTAGAATTTTTTGTCAAACACATATTTTTGGTATCTGTCTTACAGCACCAACCCCGCTAAGGAAGAACAGGGAAAAAAAAAAAATTCACAAGAGAGAAAAGGTACATTTTCATCCATTTATGAAATTGTTCTAGGCAGATTACATGTGTAAACATTAACCAATGATCCATATATATTATTTAGGTTTATAAAGGTTCAGGAAAGCAGTGAATGAGCAAAATGACTTGCACCTTGATTTGAGTTTGATCACTTAAAATTATTTTTAGGGCATTTCTTTACTTTAACTATAGTAGGTTGTAGATATAATTGTTAACATAAATAAGACTACAAATGGATGCACAACTGTATGAAAACACACACATCCATCCAAGAAATGTATCTGTGCTGGACAGCAGTATATCTGAAAAACACTCACTACTCACTAGATAATTCCCCCATGAACACTTATTACCTCTGTGTGATGTTTTGGGAACAAGCTAGGGCTAGAGCTATCAATTATTTTAGTAATCGAGTAATAATTCAATTGATTGATCGAGCAATGGGACAAGAAACACTGTTTGCTTTATTAAAAAAGAAATGGGAAAGATGCATAGGAGAGAATATGACAAGTCTCTGAAATTGAACAGCTAATTGTCCATTGATTATGGTAAGTACTGTCAGCAGATAGAGGGTAACCCTTACATATTTGTTTATCCAGAAAAAGTCCACATTAATGATCAAAGGAGCTGCTAAACTGTGATGCACACTCTGCAAATCTAGTACAGACAATAACTACCATGTGCCACCAACAATGTTTGACAACAATGACTGTTTAATGCACATTTGTTTTTCATGTTGAAGAGGCACCCTCCACCTGCTGAGCCTGCTCACTACAATCAGTAATCAATTAGTCTTTCATATAAGGAGACGTGTCGTATTTTCTCTTTTGTACATTTGCTATTTCTATTTAATAACATGTAAATATTTTCTTATCTGATTTTCTGATGGTTATGAAACAGACTGAAATAAATTCAGATTACTCTTTATGAGCTACAAATACAAACCAGACCATCGGCAACAAGATTGATCATCTCTGTATAATTATTTTTAACACCTGAAACTGCTAGCGGGGAGGTAGGTGTCAGACAAAGCGATCAGAATCAGAATCAGGTTTGTTGCCAAGTAGGTTCACACATACAAGGAATTTGTTTTGGTGGAACTACAATAAAAGTAGGTAGCTGATGAACTGCACGCTGCCTTTGTTTACATTTTCCAGGGCAATAATTGAAAGTGAGTGATACATGTGACTGTTAAAGAAAGCAGGACGAGATTTTTTGTTAAAAACCACCACTTACACATGTACAGGACAAAATCAACAAAGGGATGAGGTACAGCTTTGTCCGCAGGGGGTCAAAATACAGAAACAAGAGTGCCTCAGAAGAACTAAAAGATACCCGACTCCCCAGGCAGCCACACATACACAATCAAACACACTCACATATTTAGTCACACACGGGGAGGTGAGCGGCGGCGGACGTGTCCCCTTAAGATAATTCAGAATCGGTGTTTATTGCCAAGTAGGTTTACACATACAAGGAATTTGTTTTGGTGATTTTGGTGCAGAACAATTAACACAGAACTAGAATAAAATTAAGTGATAAGTGATATTAAATGATAATTCTACACTCATATAGCGCTTTTCTAGTCTTTTACACTACATGTCACATTCACACACACATTCATACACTGATGGCAGAGGCTGCTAAAGTGCCCTACGTAACACATTCATTCCTGTTGGCTATGCCCCCGGGAACAATTTGGGGTTCAGTGTCTTGCCCAAGGACATTTCGACATGTAGCCTGAGGGAGCTGGGGATCGAACCTCCGACCTTCTGATTGAAAGATGACCGACACTGAGCCACAGCCGTCCCAGATACAAGATACAAACCGCCATGTTGTTGTTAATCACCTCACCGGAAAAACGCTTTACTCTTGGGACAGCCTTCCGAGCAGCTCTGAGGAAGTTTACGAATAACCGGCCAAGACACAGTCAGTCTTGCCTCACATGCATCCACACAATGTCTTCATTCATTGTGTGGATGCTGGCGCACTCTGGCTGCTGCTCTGTTTGAGAATCTAAAGCTCTTCAATCAATGGCTCTAAATGCTACAATTCGGACTGTCAAGTTGTTGCATGGTGTCTGCAGGTTACCTGTTACCCTATTAACACATCCGAGACTGTAACGACCTTACCTCATTCAAATCATTGATCAAGACCCACCTTTTTAGAACTGCTTTTAATCTCTGATGCTGATTTTATTTAATTGTTTTAAATTGTTTGGTTTCCTTTTATTGTGTTTATTTTGTGGTGAGAATGTATCTACAGTAAGTGCCTTTAAGTATTTTGCAAATACAAATAAAATGCATTGTTATTATTGGTAGGTGATGGGTTCGGGCTGACGGAGTGCACCAGCTTAGCAGCTTTTTCACAAGGAGATGCAGTGGAGTTCTCCTGCTAAGTCTCCATCACAGTTTGCCCTGCAAAGGCTGGCACAAGCACGCTATTGGGCAGAGATTTCCCACTGTTAATCGCACATGACGCAAACAGTTTTGACTCTGATTCGGCTACATTACCAGCCTCATTGTGCTGAGGGGAGTCAAACACCTCCAGCGCAGGATCATTACCCATAAGGAGCACAATGCCTCTAATAGGCAAATTAGGGCAGACGGCAACAGGGAAATAACCAGATACTAATTTTGATTTTATGTGAATACGATGCAGAGGCCGAGGGATGCAATCTCGATGCCTCACAGCACAGCATCATACCCAAACGCAGACTTAGCAGAAAATGGCAATACTCTAGCCGGGATCACAGATTGAGAGCCACCAGTGTTTCACTTCAAGGTTAAACAATTAGCGCTGACATGCCGAACCTTGTGACAGTAAAAGTACTCCCTCTCCTCCTTCTGTTGAGTTGGCAACCTTGGTAAGGTGTGCAGCAGTGCCGGAGCATGGGGGTTTGTCAACACAGACTGACGGGAACACAGTCTTGTGAGTCAGCACATACTCAACACTCTTCCAGCAATATTAATTCTCTTGGAGAATTAAACTCAACCACTGCACACGCTATCAAACAATGTTCCTTTTTCCCTGGTGAACTCCATATAGGTCTGATTCAGGGCATCCTCAAGATAGCAATGTGCCACCCGTTTGCCTGACCACACCTCATTTCAAAACCTACACACCTATGGCCGCCAATGGTGGCGCAAGATCACTAGCTATTTACACAAGTCTCCCTTCTCTTTGTGACCTGCGCGGATGCATGTTCTGGTTTCTGGATAATAGGCAGGTCAGCAGATTGATCAGTCTCTGTCTCCTCCTTAGTATAATATTCATCAGTGGCATTTGCAGTAGTGTGATTGTCTCTATTCTGTACTCCTCTGCCTCAGGAACCAATTCAGGCTGAGGTAGAGTTTCAGGAGTCATTGGAGGTGCAACACTTTGCTCTCTAGGCTGGTGGTGATGGTGTCTCAGTCTATGAACCCAGATATGTTCCTCCTCATCTGAGCTCTCCTCTGATGTTTCCTTTGTTGTATTCTCCTTGTGTCTCTGTTTCTGTTGCGATGGAGAATTCTGCCTCTCCCTGCGCCCTGCTCAGGATTTTCCTCATAAACTGGGCTGTCTTTTCCTTTTTGAGGAACCACAATGTGTATTTAATGCTCCCAATATAAGCGCAATTTTCCTGGCCCTTCCCGTTCTGATATATTCCTCACAAAAAAAACTAGTAGAGCTCATTTATTAAATACATGCTTTTTTCTCTGCAAAGAGGGAAAAACCAGCTATTCACAAGTTTGGGACAAATGACAAGTTGTTTCTTCATTTGAAATAAATAAAATTCAATAAGGCTGCTTTATTTTAGGGGTTTAGCCAAGGCGGGTCATATTTGACCCGAAGGACAAGGGGTGTAAACAGAAAATGAGGTCAACACGAGGGTTAGAAATCAAGCTGAGGATTTTAAGTCTTTCAGGTTTGAAAGGTAAAACATTTTGGTGACTGGTCCAATGTTTGAAGACAAAGGTTTAGCTTCCTTCTTCCTCTGCTCTGACTGACTGATTGTTTGGAGAATGATGGCAGAGTTATTGGCTGGAAGAAAAGAGACTCTCAAAGGGACAGGTGATTCCCAAAGCAGTGAAGGAAACATTGAACAAAAGAAATGTATCACAGAGAAACTGGACATATTTTCCAGCCTGTGGTGTGTGTAATGTGTTTGTGATAGCACCTCAAGCTCGGTACTGTCTGCAGACTGTTCGCTCACAATGATTTAAAGAGAAAGTGTCAGGATCAGCTCACATCATAACAGAGAACAGAAAGACAGGGAACATTTTAGCACAATGTCAGAGTGTCACAATGTTGAGACACAACTGGAAGAGAGGAAAGGAAGTGCTCTGTCAACAAGCTGTGTGATATATATATATATATGAAGAGCTATTGATACCATTGTACAATTTATTTTTTTTCTTCATTCTCTCTCTTAGTACTCTGGTGTCAGTCATGTGAAATGTACAATATGCACTTTTTATTTAATTTCATATTTAACAGAGTTTTAATTTTCTTTTGACATATCAGAAAAATCACAAAGTAAATTTGGAGAGCTGAACTGGACTCAGCGGTCTTTGGGTTTCACTTCATTTGATTCGTCCTCCTATTCTCCGACTACAACTTGACAGGCAGCATATTTTAATGTTAGAACTGTATCTTTTTAATATCAAAAGAACAGCCCAGATATGAGCTTTCTCCTCCTCCTCCTCCTCCTCCTCCTCCTGTGACAGCTACGAGATCACAGAAGAAAACCTGCCATCACCTAACAGGAGTCCAGCTGCAGGAGCTGCATGTGCCCAGCTGAGGGACAAGGGAAACACTACTTCTCTGAGGTATAGATGGAGGGAAAAGGTGTGAACGGTGGTGCAAAGTGCTGTGGTGCAGTGTGTCCACACAAAATAATGCAGGTGGCTGTCTGGGAACACGTGGTGTTGCATCTGTGTTTGAGATTTGGGAAAAGAAAGGGAAGAAAGAAAGAGGAGTTTTAGGGTTTTATTTATCTCCTGGTTTGTTACGACCAACTTTTACTTTGTAATTATGTGATATTTGTGAGAAATAAAAGCTTCTGTGTTTACTGTTCTGTGTAATGTAACAGACTCGTGGTAAATTACTGGTCTGAGGCTCAAAGAAGCAGTGAGACAGAAGCTAAGGAGCAGGATTCTAATGTTAGCTCCTCACATGCTCTTTTTTAAATAGACATTGTTTGATTCATGACCCAGGCTACGTAAAGCTCAGACTGCAACATAATGAGTCACAGAGGAAGCTATGTGCAGAAATATGAGTCAGTAGAAACTGAATTTGAATTATTAATATTTGAATTTGAGTCGCTTAACTTGAATAGTTGAATAAATTTGAATTTGTATTGTTAAGCTCATTTAAAATGAAATGTATTCATTTGAAACTGAATGTAATGATCTGAAATTGAATTCAGTTTCTCTGAAAATTGAAATTCCTCATTCAGTTCTCACCATTCAAATTCAGTGAATGAAAATCATTTTGAGTTTACTGAGACGCACATCCGGTTGACGAGGAAGAGCAATCGAGTGCAGATTCACTGCACTCCTTTCTGGCCAATCAGCACCTTTGTTTTTGAAATGATCTTCCATGCAGAGGGCGAGAGGAGCGACGGGGGGCCGGAGGAGCTTTGTTAAGTAAATGATCAGCCGGAAGGTTTAATTAAAAGGAAACAAAACAAGGAAGGAAAAGTGGAGCTGTGGATCAGTGGAAGGTTGATGAAGCACAGAGAAATAAAATAATATAAAATATCTATTTACTGAGGAAGACGTGCAAGATTCTCTGTTTGAAGGCACAAGCTTTATCCAGGTCGGCTCACTGGCAAACGAGATTTCTCCCTAGCCCAAATGATTTTGTAGTTTTGTAATTTATATTTCTTCTCTTTCAAAAGTCTGCTCGTGAGTGCAGTTTTAATCGCAGAGTTTAAGATAATGCTCATATTCAAGTCCAGAGACCTTTGTCACATGTAGTTCCCTTCAGCTCTACTGTATAAGGGCAAAACGTGTACCTAAAGAGCATGTATAATATTAAACATGTCACCATCTCAGTTCACAGTGTTTATGTGCTTATGTTTGCTAATTAGCATTAAACACAAAGTTAACTTGAGGCTGATGCTTATGTCAGTGTGTTTGGTTATGTACCAAAGCATTAAACAGATTCAAGTTTTGACTAAATGAAAAGTCATGACATTACAAATGTTTTTCTAATGATCCTGATGGGAACATGTAAAACTGAAGCAAATGCAGTCCATGAAAAATTTGCTGAGAGATTTCTACCCCATGGTGGCTCTGGGGTTAAAGTCACGGACCACAACTGTTGATTTTTCACTTGATACCTGAAAAGAAAACTTTTGCTTGCTGGTTTCAATAAAAGAAAACGTCAATAGAATTCCTCCTCTGGGGACCAGTCCGTCAACATTTTAAGGCATCTTATCAAATTGAGTTAAAACATTTCACTCTGTGCCAAATCAGTGAACAGACTGAACAACCAACAGACAGACGTATACATCCTGAAAGGCGGAACAAAAGGAAACTTTGTTTTCAGGGAATCAAGCCTGGAAGACAAACTATCCAATGATGGTGGTTTTAAAGGCAGTGCTGATATTTTAGTGGCTCTTAAATTGAAAACCTTTGTGGAGATTTGTACAGTAGCTGTAACGTGGTAAGACCACTTGCTGGGTGGAAGATGGGAAATCCATTTTTATATTTATACTTGGCTTTGGGAACAGGTCAGTGGAAACCTAAAGCATCTATGATTTGTGGTTAACAGCCTCAGACACTTAGAACTACTGGCTCTTTCAGAAGCTGAGTTCTGAGCCGCATCAACAGAGCTCACTTACCCCTGTGAAGCCGCCCTCTCTGACCTTCTAAAAGGTGCCGCTCTGCCAAAGAAAAGCAAACACCTCATTAATCTGGCAGCCAAAGAGTAGATACTCAGGAGACCTGAGGAGCTGGCAGTCAGATCTGTGGCTGTGACGAGAGCAGCCTGAGCTCCTGGCTTTAGGAAGAGGGAATAGATGCTTGGACATATATCACTCTCATTGGCCCGGCGGGCAGTTTAAAGTCAATGTGAAATGAAAATGTTCTAAACATTTTAGATCACATATTCTTAAGCTTAGACATGAAATGAGCTGGGGCAGGGGACTCACCAACAAGTTAACTAGAGCATCTTCATCCTAAAAACACCTTTCACTGCAGCCACCTATAAATGACACTAACAGTCTGATTGTAATCTTGAGAATTTATTTACAACGCCAGTCTGCATTTAAAAAAGTGCTTTTAATCCTGAGCAGCTTCTTCTTCGGCAGCAGCAGCAGGGAGGCTCTGGAGCCAATTAAGGCTGTTTGTTGTGATACGTCAGAAATGACAAGCGCTGTGATTGCTCCAGTGTGAGGTGATGAGTTGACGAAGACGCTGTTCTGTTTGAGATCCTGATTGAGAATTAAAAGTGCAATCAAGAAGCCTGATTGCTGGATTGTTCTCTTAAATGTGCCAAAGTTAATTTGTGACCTTGATATGTTGCATTCAGAGAGATGTAAGAGAAGGAGTCTAAAGAGTGATGAATGAACGGGTGATTTCCTCCTGTTAAGATATACCATTTATTGCATCAAACTCAGTCTCTAGCGTTGTGAATCACTGTGAATCTCCAGTGGCCACTTTAAATCCACTCCAAATTGCTCTCCTGCCGCCTCAGCACTGAGTGTATGCGTGTGTGTAAACTCTGTCTGTAAGTTCTCAGACTGTGCAGTGAAAGTGGTCTAAAGAAATGTTTTCCTAATAAATCACAAGGAGCTTTAAAATCAGTGTGCAGTGCAGCGGGGAGTATTTCTTTCTCCATGCCCTGTGAGAGCACCTGAAGTCCACACAGCTTGACTGCTAATGGCTCAGTGCTAAATCACATCACACACTGTGGAGGCAGTTCGCTCTTTTGAGCATCTTGTAATTCTCTGTTGCTCGTCTTGTGCTTCCACAGCACAAAAGCAAAGTACACATACAGTCGAGTGTTCACACACAGAAACAAACCCACAGACGACCCACTGAGGTGAGAGCTGAAACATCCCCTCCACAGCTTCAGACAGCTTTGACCCTCTCGGAAACACTTTGGGAGGCAGCTAATGGCTGCTGGAACATGCAGACTCCACTGTTCAGCCTGGAGGTTTGAGGAGCGAGGTGAGGGGAAGGTTCTAGGTGTCTCCCTCTGATCCTGTCTCTGTCAAAACAATGAAGGTCACACTAACATGACACCCAGTTAGGGCTCAGCCTAAGATGCCTGAGGTGCCTGCAGCCTGCAAGCTTAGAGACAGTGTTTTTCTTTGTGAGTGTGTGTTCTATGTGTTTTGAGTTTGAATGTGTGCTTTAAGTATGTGCACGACAAAATCACCAAGCAAAGGAGCAGTCGAGCATTATAACAACACAGCCAATGGACTGGCGATGATGGACTCAGAAATGCAGAGTTTAATGTCCAGTCCAAGTTTGGTACACAGGTAATCAGAGAGGCAATGAATCCAGAAGAGCCGGCAATGGTCACGAAAAAAGAACACGAAGGAACACACAAAAAACTGGCAACAAGAGGGAACACAGACAGAGTATATAGACGATCAGGGTTAGAGGAATTAGGCCAATTAGGGCAGGGCTGATGCAGGTAGCGGGAAACACAGGAAGCAGGAATCTAGGAGGCAGAGAAACAGGTACGTTTCAAAATAAAACTGGAACGTTTCAAAATAGAAATACAAAAAACAAAAACATGACCTCAGGTAACTTGACAGAGTGTGTCAAAGGCATTTTTTTCTCTATTCATTTTGCAGAGTGACAGTTAATTACAAAACCCAACCAGTTACTACCCCAACAGTTCATTTTGAATTTGCCGGAGCAAACCAGAAAAGCTTCCCAAACCACCGAGGGAAAGACACAAAATGGTAATTAAAATCTGCGAGCACAGAAGGTGACCTCTGTATTCGGGCTATTGGCTGACCAGGTGACTGACTGGTTTTCACCTGATTTTCAAAGCAAACAATTGAATTCATTTATTTGCTTCCTCATTATTGGAGAAACACAGAGAAAGTAATTTGAATGAAAATCACACTTGAAAAATCTATTTTTCTGGTTAACAAGGAAACACTGTTAGAGTAAAAGCCCTTTCTGCTCAAAGAATGTGGCCTCTGTACAAACTAAGTCCCACATTAGGATCAGTCCTTGAACAAAAGTTTCAACTCCTCACTCACACATATACATACACACACACACACACACACACACACACACACACACACACACACACACACATATCTGCACAACGACTCTACTGCTTCATAGCTCTGGGGACACCAGTGAATGTGCCGGGCGGTAAGCAATAATCGACTCAAGACTTCCTTTTCTGCGTGCTGCATTGTTACAGAAAGAGAAACTGTTTTCTGATTTCTGATTTACTAGTTATTAGCGGGCCTTACCTTTGCCCAAATGTCAACATCATGATGCAGATTTGTAAGGAGTAGAAATTCAAGCTTTGTCAGGTCTGTCCGCAAGAGGAGAAGAAAACAACTTTTAAAATGCTCGTTTGTTAAACGGAGGTCGGATCGATTTGAGGAAGTCGGGAAATCTGAACGCTGAACAGCTTTTGTGACACAGCGTCAAGGGAATTCATAAATCAGCGCCTATGCCTCCGACTCATTGTGTTCAGCTCTGCACGTCTCTGACCTGACCTGTCCACTCACACACACACTCACAGAGATACTCACACACAGGCACAAGTATACATACACAGGTCAAGCCCTGTGAAGGAGAAGATTTGCTGATGTCTGTTAGGTGGCTAAACTGATATGAACTACAAATCCCAGTGTCACCCCAAGGCTGAGTTTGAACACAATTGACTAAATCCCCCTGGTGAGGGCTGCAGGTCGTTCAGCTGCTCCTTTTCAGCTGTTTCTCTGTCTGTCTCACATCTGTCTGAATCTCCATTAAAGCTGCAGTAGGTAAGATGGAGAAGAGAGCAGACCTCCAGGTCCCTCCCCCTCTCTCTCTGCAGCGCTCAGTCCTGCCTCCAAAGCCCTCCCCGTAGAGGAGGCTAACATGCGTACGCGGACTAGTAACCACAGCAACTGAATGAGCAGATATACACTATATAAAAACGTGAAATGACAACAGCCGCAGCCCATGTGTTACACCACCAACACTATCGAAGCAGATACACATCAAACCAGCGGAAATCAGTGTTTTTGCTGTGAACGGTAATATACAGCTAATTCTATTGGGCAAAAACCACCAGCACTTAGTTTGCTAACAGAGACTGTGGAAAAAACAGCGCCAACTAAGCAGTATCTCACTGATGTTCAATCAAATTCAATCAAATTGTATTTGTATCGTGCCAAATCATAACCACAGTTATCCCGAGACACTTTACAGAAAGAGCAGGTCTAGACCGTACTCTTTGTTATGTTATTTAAAGAGAGGCCCAACATGAATCACCATGAGTAGCACTTAGCAACATTCGGCACATTAGCAAGGAAAAACTTCCTTTTAACAGGCAGAAACCTCCAGCAGAACCAGACTCATGTTGAACAGCCATCTGCCTCAACATGTTGAGAACATTGAGCTGTGAGAGCACAGGCACACAGAACTATCAGGAGAAAGTCTGAAACGGTAACACCGCCTGGGCACTTCATAAAGATATTTTCAGCCTTCGCCGCCATGAAACAATGCTGAACAGTAGCTACATTGAGAACAAGCTAACATTAGCCCAACTGCAACACCAACATAACACAATGTCACAGTAACCGCAGACATCTCAGCAATGTTAAACAAATACAGCAGAGATTAAGCTGGGGTAATTACCTGTTGAGCAGAACTGTCTAACTCAGCATCGCTTTTTAATCCTTTCAGGTCCCGTAGCTCTCGCCACCTCGGAAATGCTGCTCCAATGTTTACTCTCATTTTGTTTCTGTCTCGGTTCAACTCTTTCTCTTTTTAGCTTGCTTTTCCTCATTTCTCTTCTTCGGTTTAACAGTCTTTGTAATATAAGCTTAGTTGGCAATAGAGGCAGTTTTTTCATTCCTCATGGTTGTTTTTAAGCCTTTGTGGACACAAACCGTCTGACGCTGCGTACACTGAAGAAATTGAGCATCACCGTGTGAGCATGTGCGGAGTAGTGGTGCTGCGCAGCGTGTGATTGACAGTAGCCTGAGAGACTGCTCGGCTCTGATTGGATGTTGTGTTTCGGGAGCGTTGGATTCTTACAAATGCCATTAGGAGCAGTAGGAGGAGCCAGAGGAACATGATTTTTTTCACAGATTATCTCTCTCATGTACTACTGCATGTTTAAAGTGACAGTTTGAGCAAATATGACAAAAAGTTAGTTTTAATAATGTTACCTACTTAACCTTACTGGCTTTTTCACTGAAGTGCTTTAGTTTTTATGTTTCAGTCATCCTTATCTGGGGATGACCATGTGGATCCACAAGTTGAATCCAGACTAAACATTTTAAACAACTATCGAATAGATGGATATGGTTTTTAAAAAGGATTAAAACAAATGACTTTGTTCATCTACTTACTTTTCATGTTGCTCTATCATCAAGTCCAAATTTTAAGTTGCAAAATACTTTAGTTTGTGACCAATATCCACAAAACTTTCCACTTTTCCATCAGCCTCAGCTACTTCCTGTTTAGTTCTGCTGCTGGCGTTTAGTTCAAAGCTCCACGGTGTAATATTAACAACATGCTGTGTCCCTGGTGACACATAAAATGTTTCTCTCTCATCTTTTTTATTTACCAAGTTCCAGTCATCACTTACCCTCAAATGAAAAATGGATTCGACATAAACATATTTTGTTTACATTTGCTGGCAAAAAAACATGTTATTTTCTCCACATCAGCGACTGTCAGCTATTTGTTGTTCTTGACTTCATCTCTCTAAGTTGTATGTGTAAGTCTGCTTCATGTATAAAGCAGCGTATTTAAAATAAAACATTAAATGGCAGTTATACCACAACAATAAAAACCTTTAAGAAAAATATGATTCACAGCTCAGTGCCTTCAGTGACACAGGAGGACTAGAGAAACCTGGTGTTTCTGTTTGGTATACAGAATAAAAAGCAGAACAGATTTAAATTAACAAACAACTAAATAAACCAACAACAAACTTTTGAAGCCACAGCAGTCAACAGTAATCATGCACAAAGGCATTCAATGCTGTTTGTCTGAATAACAAAGAGAAGGGAGACTCAGATTGTGTCTTCTTTACCCTAACCTGGGTGCAACGGATCTGAATAAAATTGATTGCACTACTTTCCTACCTTCGAATAAATGCCTGTTTTTACTACAACAACCCCAAAGCTACATCTCTGATTAAAAACGAGATCTTAATCATTATTACTCTGTATAAGTATCACTGAACTGCCCCTCTGTGTTAAATCCAGGCAGGCAGAGTGAAGTAGAGGAAGACAGACAGAAGTCACTCTCAGTGACAACAGCTTCCACTTCTCTTCTTCTACACTTACGTCTTGTTTCCCTTAGCTTTAGTTTCCAGTTTTCCATCTGTAGGCCTCTCAAGCACTGCCTGTTTAGCAGCTCTTCAGTCTGACAGATAGAGCTCGAACAAAAATGATGGCAACTTCAGATACTTGATCTCCTTCAGTGGGGCATGTTTCAGTCATTCACTGTGTGTGAACATGTGCCCTGTCCAGTTTTTGGTCACCAGGAGAGGAAACTATGAGGCAGACAGACCAGGCAATGCTTCAGGAGCTGTCCGGTGCTGAAACCAAGTAAAGAGCCCACAGAGAGCCTTTCTTTTTCTGAGGATTAACTCAGACTGTGTAGTGTTTGCTTCTCCTCCAGGTGGTTTGAGAAAGTTTTTAATGTAAAGCACTCGGGGCGGTTTTTCCGCCAAAGAAGAGGATGTGACGTATCTGCGCACTCAAGAGTACCTCTGCCAAGAGCTCATTCTACACCACTACAGTCAACAGTGTGCAACACGAGACAACGCAAGCTGTGAAATGGAGATGGATAATGCCAACAAATGACCGGCACCCACAACAACACCAACACAAAGTACACACAAGAATAAAAACAAAAAAAAGTTTTATCTAGAACCATTCAACTCAGTGCAATGTATGCAATGTAACCCTAACCGTAGTGGCGTGAACAAAGTTTTCAAGTAGTGCTCCAAAATGTTAGCAATTCTGTGATTTAAGGTTTAACACTGTATATGCAACAAGATTTTACTTTTAAATCAGAAATGCAAGTAGAATACATTTCCCCAAAAAATAATTGTGACTGATTAATAAACAGCCTTTAAATATTTTTGTGCATGCCTTTTGTCGTTTCACATATTAAAATTCAAAGAGCAAACTCCTTCAAAACAATTAGAGAAATACAGATAGACTTTGGAACCTACAAAATATTTTTGGCAAATCTATATTTTTTCAACAATGCTGTTCAAAACCGTTTTTAAAAAATCTACAAATGTGCTTTGCAAAAGATAAATCACAAGTAGTAATATCAAACAATGCTGTGTGTCTGCTGAACCTAAACTCAGATGTGGATGACTTAACCATAGAGACAACAATCTAAGTTGGTCCATTTAACAAAAAAAAATTAAGTGGTCTTTTTGGACATGTTCATGACTTCTAATTTTGAATGTTCAAGTGTGTTTGAAAGTTGCATTGCAGGGATTGGTCTAGGACTTGTTCACTCCTGAAGCTTGTTTTTCAGGAATTGTGCCTTTGACGACAACCTCTACCCATCCAGATTAAGAAGAATCTTCTGCACATGTCATGGTCTCCTACCTAGCCTGCAGGCTCTCTCTCCCTCCCCCTCCTGTCTGTGTGTGTGTGGTTAATTGCAGGAGTGGAAGCAGGTGTGCGGGAGCCAGGCTGGCAGCTGTAGTCCATCACAATCAGCCTGCTATAAAGATCCAGTCCTGACACCTCCAACCTGCCAGATCGTAGACTCTTTTTATGCAGTCAGTCACCTTCAAGCCTTTTGTGATAGTATACCTTTTGCCAGTATATTCCTTACCCTAACTCCTGTTTCCTGTCCCTGCAGTTTTCCAGCCGACCCCCTGCATCCGTCTCCAGAACTCCTGCTGCCCTCGTCCTCTGCTCCTTCCCCTGGCTTCCCCTGCACTGGACCCCTGCAGCTCAAACTCTGGCTTCCCCTGCACTGGACCCCTGCAGCTCAAACTCTTAATAAACCAACATCCTTGCCCTACTCTCTGCCTCCTGCCTCTGCTTCTGCACCTGGGTTCTAGTCAGCCGTAACAGTACGATCTGGCCAGTGGAGATGGACCCAGCAGATGCAGAGAGGTTCCACCACGCCCTGACCAACCAAGGCTCATTGATCGGGCAACATGAACTGTTTGAAAGACCTAGCCGGGCCTCAAGCCCCCCCCCCCACCCCTCACCGTGAGCCTTTCGTCCCCGCACCGGAGCGCTATGATGGAGACCTTGGTTCCTGCCGAGCCTTTTTAGTGCAGTGTTCCCTGGTTTTTGAGCAGCAGCCCAATACATACACCTCTGACTGTTCCCGAATCGCTTACCTGATTGGCTCACTAAAAGGAGCGGCGCTCGCTTGAGGCTCAGCTGTTTGGGAGACACAATCAGCAATCTGTTTTTCATATGATGACTTTTCCAGTGATGAGAAAGGTTTTCGATCATCCTGTTCGGGGAAAGGACGCGGCTAAGCCTCTTCTCTCTCTCCGCCAGGGCTCACGCAGCGTGGCTGAATTAGCCATCGAATTCCGGACGCTCACTGCAGAGAGTGGCTGGAATGACGAGGCTCTCCAAGGTGCGTTCCAAAACTCTCTGAATGACAATCTGAAAGATGAGCTAGCTTCCCGTGAGGAGTCTTCAGACCTCGACCAGCTGATTTCCCTGGCAATCCGGGTGGATAATCGGCTCCGCAAGTGTCGTAGGGAGAGGATTTCCAAGTCACAGCTGTTATCCCATGTTCCGTCAGCCCCTCCCCGTGTCTCTGCACAGGCTGTCTTGGAACCTCGCCGTGAGACCCCGAGTCATCCCGATCCTGAACCCATGCAACTTGGGCAAGCCAGTTTGACCCCGGAGGAGAGGGCTCGCCGTATTAATTCCAAATCCTGCCTGTACTGTGGCCAAGCCGGTCACTTCATTTCTTCATGCCCGTCCCGCCCGTTAAAAGGGTCGGCTCTTCAGTAGCTGGAGGGATACTGATGAGCCGAGCAGCCAGGTCCCCTCTCTCTCGAAGCTTACTCGAGGCCTCCCTCTTGTGGCGCTCTGAGGTATTTTCCATTTCTGCCCTAATAGACTCCGGTGCAAATGAAAGCTTTATAGATCGTAAAGTGGTCATGCAATTAGGCATTGAGCTTGAGCAGCTCAAATCACCCCTGGAAGCTACTGCACTAAATGGTTTATTGTTAACTCGGATTGAGCAAAAGACTGTTCCTGTGACAATCAGTTTGCATGTAATTGACAGGCTCTCGGACAATTCGAGTATCTGGTAATGCCCTTTGGATTAACTAACGCACCCACTGTTTTTCAGGCCTTAGTTAACGACATCCTTAGAGACATGATCAACCGGTTTGTTTTTGTTTACTTGGATGATATCCTGATTTTCTCCCAGTCCCCCCGAGAACATGAACAGCATGTATGCCAGGTACTCCAGCGTCTCCTTGAGAACAAGTTGTATGTGAAAGCTGAGAAGTGCGAGTTTCATGTTTCCAAAGTATCCTTCCTTGGTTACGTGATTGCACAGGGTCAGGTGCAGATGGACCAAACCAAGGTCACGGCTGTGTCAGAGTGGCCGGCACCTTCCAACCTGAAACAGCTACAACGCTTCCTTGGATTTGCTAATTTTTACCGAAGATTTATACGCAACTACAGCTGCATTGCTGCTCCCCTCACGGCCCTCACCTCTACCTCTACCCCATTCCACTGGACACATGGGGCAGAGATTGCCTTCAACGAGCTCAAGGGTAGTTTTGTCTCCGCCCCAGTCCTCATTCAACCAGATCCAGCCTTGCAGTTCATCGTGGAGGAAATTATGACATAGGCAACAGGAAACTTCTCGCCGTGAAGTTGGCCTTGGAGGAGTGGTGCCACTGGCTGGAGGGAGCAGTCCACCAATTTGTCGTTTGGATGGACCATAAGAACCTGTCCTTCATCCAGTCAGCCAAGCGATTAAATTCATGTCAAGCAAGGTGGGCTTTGTTTTTTGGCAGATTTAATTTTTCTCTGACTTATCGTCCAGGTTCCCGTAACATCAAGCTGGACGCCCTATCACGTCAGTTCACTGTGGAGGAGACTGTGTCCATTCCTGATTCCATCCTGCCACCTACTTGCTTTATCTCCTCACTCACATGGGAGATTGAATCACGGGTGAGACAGGCTCACAGTCAACAACCGGACCCAGGTAACGGACCCCCTAACTGCTTGTTTGTCCCAGACTCTGTGCGCTCCCAGGTTCTTGAGTGGGCTCACTCTACACACCTGACCTGCCATGCTGGGATCCACGGTTTTGGTGGCCTACTATGAATTCTGACACCAGGTCCTTTGTGTCTGCCTGTTCCGTCTGTGCTCAAAACAAGTCGTCAACTAGACCCTGCTCTGGACTCCTTCGTCCCCTGCCAATCCCCAGTTGTCCTTAGTCCCATATCGCAGTGGACTTCGTCACAGGTCTCCCTCCATCTCAAGGTAAAACGGTCATTCTTACCATCATAGATCATTTTTCCAAGCCTGCCCATTTTCTCGCCCTGTCTAAACTTCCCTCAGCTAGGGAGACCGCTGATCTTTTGGTTGAGCATGTCTTCCAGTTGCATGGCATCCCTTCGGACATTGTCTCGGACAGGTGCCCTCAGTTCACCTCTCAAGTTTGGAAGGCATTCTGTACTGCCTTAGGAGCCACTACCAGCCTCTCCTCGGGATACCACCCCCAAACCAAAGGCCAAACAGAGCGGGCCAATCAGGAGATGGAGACTGCCCTCCGCTGTCTCTCTTCCACCAACCCTTCCACTTGGAGCTCCCAGCTGCCCTGGGTGGAATATGCACATAACTCCCTGCCCAACGCCTCCTCAGGTATGTCCCCTTTTCTTTGTTCTCTCGGTTACCAGCCTTCCCTGCACCTAAGTACTCTCCCGGTCAAAAGGTATGGCTCCTGTCCAAAGGTCTTCCTCTTAAAGTGGAATCTAAGAAACTGTCTCCTCACTATGTTGGTCCTTTTGAGATAGATGGCATCATTAATCCCTGTGCTGTTCGACTTAAACTACCTGCTACTCTTCGCATACATCCCACCTTCCATGTGTCACAAATCAAACCTGTCTCCACCAGTCCTCTGTCAACCCCAGCACCGGCTCCCCCCCCCACCTAGGATGGTTGACGATCACCCTGCCTACACAGTCCGGCGGCTGCTGGATGTGCGCCGCCGGAGTCGTGGCTTACAATATTTGGTGGACTGGGAGGGTTATGGACCTGAGGAGCGCTGCTGGGTTCCCCGCAGGCAGATCTTGGACCCATCCCTCGAGATTTCCATCGGGAGCATCCTGGGTACCCCAGACGTGCGCCAGGAGGCGCCCGTAGAGGAGGGGGTACTGTCATGGTCTCCTACCTAGCCTGCAGGCTCTCTCTCCCTCCCCCTCCTGTCTGTGTGTGTGTGGTTAATTGCAGGAGTGGAAGCAGGTGTGCGGGAGCCAGGCTGGCAGCTGCAGTCCATTACAATCAGCCTGCTATAAAGATCCAGTCCTGACTCCTCCAACCTGCCAGATCGTAGACTCTTTTTATGCAGTCAGTCACCTTCAAGCCTTTTGTGATAGTATATTTTTTGCCAGTATATTCCTTACCTTAACTCCTGTTTCCTGTCCCTGCAGTTTTCCAGCCGACCCCCTGCATCTGTCTCCAGAACTCCTGCTGCCCTCGTCCTCTGCTCCTTCCCCTGGCTTCCCCTGCACTGGACCCATGCAGCTCAAACTCTGGCTTCCCCTGCACTGGACCCCTGCAGCTCAAACTCTTAATAAACCAACATCCTTGCCCTACTCTCTGCCTCCTGCCTCTGCTTCTGCACCTGGGTTCTAGTCAGCCGTAACAGCACAACTTCGAAAGTGCATCTGAGCTCTGGTACCCACCAGCTTAGGTTCATTCAGTATATCAGTCCAAATAATAGAGCACAAGCAACCACAATGCTCTCCAAACCACTGAAGACCTCCACACCTTCAATCAGGACACCAATTCCCTCTGGTACATCTCCAGGCTCTGCACCCTCCTTCTGTATGACATACACTCCCATTACAGTTTGCTCCATGAAGTTTTGGCCTCTGTGTCTGTATCCTGTGGAGTAAAATATGACAATAAATACATTTTCTGAGTCTAGATAAAGTGTTGCAAGAGACTGCAGGAAAGACGACATTAATGTTGACAATTATGTTGACTGCAATGTGGGGATCTGGAAAGGATCACAATAATAAGGTCAATAGTCATTACTGCAGTCCATGGAAATGTAGTATGTGACAGCCAATCAAAAAAATAGCAGCTGCTTTGACGCAAATTTCTTAATTATTTTTTTCACAACACTTGCAAAAACCTCTGTACAAAATGGTTAATAATGATGATGTGTTTTAAGACATCTAAAGGCTGTTTTGTTTAGCAAATGCCAAATTAGGTGAAGAACAAAAATAATGCTTTAACTATTCAGGATTTTAAAATGTATGTTTTGCCTTCTAATATCATTTTCATCACCATTATTTTCAGCTGCGAGTTTAACATATCAAGTGAATAAATATGTATATGTGACCTTGTCACCCCTATTGTATTTAAGAAGTAACTCACCATGTAATCATTCACAAGTTTCTCATGGTCTTCCTTCAGGTAGATGCACAAGGATGCATGCTCGTCTTGTATGTATTGTGTCATCCTGGAAAAAAAAAAGGAATTTCAGGCCTTTTCACGAAAGACAGTCTTCATAACAAACTGCAAGTTCAAGTGTTGGGTATGGTTATTGTATGGTAGGACAAAACTTTGGTCTCTCAACATCTATACAAAAGTTCACTGTAATTCCCCATCTCTGACCGAAGCAAGAGTAAACAGTATAATCGCCTGATGAAGTCTGTAGGGATGTAGTATGTAGGGACAATCCAAAAATATAATACCAGAGTGCCGAGATATTGCACTCACTAGAATGGGGGACAACCTGAAAACATAATGCCTCTGGCCACTGCTGTCACCAATGCAGAGGCATACAAGTCACTGTTCAAGAATATTCTGGAATTTGCTGATAACAATTGCTGCTAATAATTTGATAATGTTAGATTTTATGGAATTGTGAGGAATAGAATATATTTGAGTCTACAGTTTTGCATTGCAATGTGGTCACTAAAAAAGCTGTATTAAAAGAACAAGAAGGTGAAGACAGATGAATCTTAATAAAAGAAAATAAAAGTAAAACTATTTATAAAAACCATCATGGCCATTTAAGTATAGATTTGAGTTGAGTTTACAAGTTGCATTTAAATGCACCATGAAATCTCACACTCTTTGATGTAGTGATGTAGATTTCAGAGTTTAAAAGGTGCACCTGAATGCACCAGAATTCCTTTTTTATAGTCTATGATCAATGCTACAATCAAAGTGTTTAAGCTGACTGACCACAGCTCGCAGGCATAAACAGATTATCATGGGCCCTGGACACAAACTCGCCACGGGCCCCTTCCTACACACACAAACAGTGCGCACGCAAAGGCGGTCTTCCCATTACGCACATAACAACACCGGGCAACACACAACCACACAAAATTACTGTCCTTGTAGGTCTGTTTTGTTTGGCACCTGCCATGTACAGGACAATATACATATTATGGGAGAGACAGCAAGCTCAAATAGCCAGCCCTTGCAGTATTATGGAGTAAAACACACCTTAATTAAAATATAACCACCTAAAACAAATCGTGAAAGTAATAAAGGCAACATGAATGAACATCAGTAAAGAGCCACAGCTACGACCACACAATACCACAGTGAAACTACTCACCTAAACCAAAGGCATTTTCCTGGCCTTCTTCGAGGAAAAGTCCTTCATAAGGTCATCAAAGTCCAACTCTCGGACCAGTTCGGCCTCCATGGCCATGAGTGACAAACTATTAAGGCGTCTCTGGGTCATTTTTGTCCGAAGTTCATTTTTTATCCTGGCCATTTGAGAAAATGACCACCCTCCCTCGCAGTTTGTGACAGGAAGCGTCAGATACAGTCTTACTGGCACCACTGCTATGAGTACCATCATCTTGCCTCACTTTTCGGGTGAAAAATGTTGAGATGGATGGAATTTGCTGCACCAAAGTGGCATCTTTGGCTTCTTTTTCTTTCCTTTGTTTTGGTTTAGCTGGTCCACTGAGTGCCCCCTTCTCCATTTTGAAAACGCGCTGTATGTTTGACCCCCAGCATAGGTACTTACGTCATTGTGTCATCACACATTACTGATTTAATCTTATAATTTCTATTTTTGATTATCATACTACATTTACTACAAAACAACAACTCTGAAGGCCAAGGGCCCCTATTGGCTCTTGGGCCCTGGGCACATTGCCACTTTGCCCATGCGGTAATCAGTCTATGCTCGCAGGCGTAGATGGCGTGACTACAGCTCAGAGGAGACTGTTTAAGTGCATTGGAGTTAGTGAGCCTGTTGTGTCCGTTTGCCCATGTTGGTACAAACCTTGGAGATGGCCACTATGAGATGTCTGATTTTTCTTCCAGCCAACCCACCTTTGCGTCAAAAAACCTCCATAATGCTTGATGAGTACTGGACCAGCTCAGCAAAGAATGTAGATAGCAGAGGTGCAGTTGATAGGCGTATGAACTCCTTATCAATCTGAAAAACATTAACACTTTTCACTCATCCTATTAGAGCAACACAAGAATACATAATACAGGACGGATGTACAATGAATTACTAACGATTTGATCACTACATTTGCACTACCAATGAAGAGAAAATTCTACTAAATATCAAATTACCCTTTTTTTTTTACCCCCTTACCCATTTTTGGTCAACACTATTTGATTTGTCATTATTTAACAGTTCTTGTGTGTGCACAGCCTGGGGCATACAAACAAACCTAATATATTTAGGACATGTACTTCTTTCAAAGTAAACAGAGCTGGCTATCTGAAAACTAAGTGACCCATGAAGACCAAATTCTCCACTAATGTGCAAATGTGATGTTACAGACAGAGGAAAATAACTTGCAATAGACACAGCAAATTTATCTTGCTTTATTGATTTATTTCCCCAGAAAAATACAGTGCACTTCAGCCTACAATAAATTAGTGAGGCCAGTTTGCTTGATTAGAGCATATGTTTGCATCAAGACAATGCATACTGCATCACATCTTTCATGGCATCATATCCTCCAATACTTTCCTTTAGCCAATATGTGCATACTGCACATGGGGTGTTGCGTCTCTGTGACAAAAAAAGTTTAGACAGGATTTACTCAGCCTTTTGCGAAGTTCCCCGAGATGCAGCTCCGAACGAGTTAATTTCAGCTGTTCAGCCAAGCTCGCAACAAGCCGTTATAAAAACACCGATAGAAAGATGCCTCATACATGATGAACAGGTTTAATAGTTAGGCATAAAGGCAACACACAGGTCCGCTGATACGTCTTGCGCTATAACTTCAGCTTTATTTGTATAAGGACTGACTGAAAAAACTTAACCACTTTAACTTTAACTTAACTCTTACCATGGCTACGACTAAATCCTGGAACCTCCCACACACCGTGTTTCCCCCATGCAGAGGGCTAGCCTGGCTGAGGCTACGACATGGGTACACCGCAACACATTAACCAATGGGCTAATGACTTCAGTGAAATGAATGCTGATGCTAAATTCATTGACCGTGCTCGTTACAGATTTACTTTTCTGCACCGCGGTCCAGTGGCAGGCATTTTTACATTTTGAGAGATAATGTACCTGGGTTGTAAATAAAGAAAACCTAACTTAGATAAAGCAATGTTTAGCTAGCCTTACCTGGGAAAAACACGAATGACGAAATACGTGTTTGAGCGTGAACACCCAACTGAGAAATGTCTCTCAAATGTCCAATAACTTTATTTATCAATCACCCTGTAGCAATAAACAGATTTGTATAAATATATTTAAATTACTTACCCTTATTATCAAGGATGCCCAACGATAATGTGAAAGTGCGAGGGCAGGTGCTTGGTCAGTCCACATCCATGACACATCCGAATCCCGCTTCGACAAACTTTTTCAGCTTCCGGTGGGCGTGGAGCATGCGCAAAAGCTAACCCTGGTAAGAGTTATTGATTTGATTGACCTCATTCTCATTGGATTGACATTAAAGAAATTAATTAATCCACATTTCTTATTTGTCATGCTCAACGAATACGAACCATCCCTGACATAAAGCCTGCATCAATTGACCCACCTCCATCTACTCAACCACCCATCTTTCCCACTTCACTCAAGGTTATCACAGAGGATGACCTAATAGGAAAACGGGCATCCATTGCCTATGATGACTGTCTAAGGGACAGATCAGACAAAATTGTCATTGTTTTCAATGAGAGGGACGCTTTTTGCGCACTGCTTTGGCTTTGCAGAGCGCCTCGTGTTTTTCCGCTCTGTGCGCCTCGTGTTTTTGAGGAATCGCTCCGAGCGCCCTCGAAAACTTCAACTCAAAGCAGAAACGTTTTTTCTCATTGTCCAATCAGATCAAAGGAGAGGCTGGCCTTCTGTTTCCAATATAACAGTTAGGACAGCTAATGATTCGGTGGTTGCCTTAACAACAGTAGAAAAAAAAGCCGCTGCCAGCTGCTGAAACGCGCTCTGTCTGACCGGATGTTTACTTCCACAAAAAAGGCAGTGTGGTGCACCTCGCGTTTTACAGCCTGCAAAACGCGTTATGTCTGATCCCATCACTAATCGAGCCTCCTGCCGTCCAGCTGTTTGTGTTGTACCAGCTGTCATTCTTTAACACAGTGATCAACTAATACTTTCAGGCCTCTGTGAGACAGCTCATCTGTCAGGATTTATGACATAAACACATTTTTGTACAAACAAACACATAATCAGCTGACAGGGAGCTGGAGTGTCGGGCAACCATAGGAGAGGATGCACTCGATCAGTCCCAGCAGCTCCTGAGTGACAGGCTCACGGCTTTGATGTGGGCAAACTGAAGACAAAGAGGCCTTTATCATCGGAAAACCCATTTTGGGCACCTCAGACAGAAAAACAGACAGGAAGAATGTGAAAGTGAGGTAGAGAACGAGGAATGATGTTTTGACATTTGTCTTCCTATTACAGTGAAAAGGCTATCCCCGCCCACCTTGTGTCTGTGTGCAGCTCTGTGGCAGCCACATTAAGCCTCTCTGTTTAATCATTTGACAGCAAAGTGAAGACATATTGGCCGACAGTGATGATCACGTAGACGCCACTGAGAACCACTAGAAAGAAAATAAGAAAATTTGAGCTCAATCTGCGAACTGTTGGAACATCCAAGAGGAGGTGGAGGAGGTGTCCTCTCACACTTTGCCCTTCTCAACGATGCGGTGGATAAAAGATGCCTATTAACTCTTCACGTGGATTTCACTGAACATACATGCCCTTTTTGGCACTGTTCTTGCTTTGTGTTGACATTCAGCTTCAGTGTTTCTCTCCTCTTTATCACCAGCAGCCAGGTGAGCCTTGATTAGAAAAGAGAGACAAAGAGCAAATGAAACACAGACAGATATCCAAACAAAAGACTCTGTCTGTCTGGGGACATGCTTGTGATAACATTTCCATCTAAATGCAGGTTTGATTCAGCAATGGCAGCAGGTACCCTTGCTAGATTACATTCATTAACACAGAGGAAGAGAGCATTTTTTTCGGTAATCTAATTCAGTCTTTTAAAAAGGGCACCTGCACTTGATTTCATTTGATTTAGTTTTTACAAATTGCAGCAGCAGCAGCAGCAGCTGAGAAACAAAGAGAAACATTAGTCTGAATAAAATGTTCAGAAAGAATGAAAGAGGAGAGAGGATGTGAATGAGATTGTGATTGTAAAGGTTGGTTGGCTTCATTTGTGGCTCTGTCTTGCTTTTGGCAACATAGCATAAAGCATAATGTTCCACAAATGGTGTTTAACCAGGAGGAACCTGGAGAGAGACTGACAAACAGGTTAAGTTTTATTGATGCCTCTTAGCTGAGGAATTACATTTCCTTTTTTTTTTTTTTGCAAGCTCTCGGCAAGGTTGTTCAGAAATTACAGTCTAATTGCCTTGTGGGAATGCACTATACTTTACGTGAGTGTGTGTGTGTGTGTGTGTGTTTGAACTAGAGGAGCCAAGTGTGAGTGAGTGTGCCGTAAACAAAGATGAGTGCCACATCCTCAAGGGGGAGAAAGCAAAGAGAGACAGCAGGGAGGGAGCTGATTAGACTTATTAGGGATGTGTTCACTCAATGAGTGAGTGTGTGTGTATGTGCGTGTGTGTGTGTGTGTGCGTGTGTTAAAAAAAAAATGAGGGCATGAATGTGTTTCACAATCCCATTCTGTGTAAGGCTGGAGTCAATGTTGCTTGCAATCATATCACATCCATGTAGGGTGAGGAGTGTATAGCTGTTAAAAATGACAATAATATGTAAATTGTGTTTTGTTTTATCTGAGAGGTTCTCAAGTCTATAGGTATTGTTATTAAGAAGGAAAAAAAAAATTGGAAAATCTCTAGTTTTGAGTCCTGGTAATAAGCTAAACCGACTAACTGCTGAATGAAACTTGCGTGACTATTGCTTTAGAAGCTTCTCCCTCATACACTAGAAAACAAAAATGATCAGAAACACTGGTCTTGCATGGTTGTCACTGCACTGCTTTGCTTGTTTTTATGTCACCTCCCCTCTCTTCTCCCTCTGCCTTTGAACACCTCATGCATTTAGTTTCACAGGTCACCTCACTCAATGGGCTGAGGTTGCCTGTGTATGCAGACATTGGCTGATGCCGATTACATGAAAATGGCCTTAATCAGCCCAATTCATCGGCCAACAATGAATCCGTCGACCCCTAAAAAATATCCACTTCTCTGCTTCTCTTCTCTTCTTCGTGTTAGACAAGCTCTACCTGTCTGACTCCCTCAGCAGCATATGGTCTGCATGGCAGCATCAAACAGGATTTGTGCTCTAAGAAGGCCTCTCGTTTTTGCACTCGAGAGGAGTTCATCAGTGTGGCTGCTGTGGAACGAGTTTAGTGAAGTTTACTGTGTATAATCACATTGGTTATGGTGTTTTAGTGAGAAAATGCATATAATGTTGGTTGGGAATTGTAACAGCAAGCATCGTGAGTTTGTTGCTTTAATAGCTAATTAAACTTAATCAGTGTTCTCATTATTTAACTACATCATTGTAAACTTTCACCCTTTTAGCTGCTCCAAAAGATGAAATGATGTTTTGCTGCCTTTTCATCTTCACTAGTTCACGAAAAAATAGTTTAATTCACTGAAATGCTACCAGAAACTTTTAAGGTAGAATGTTTTCTTGCATGTGTTACTTTTCCAGCCTCAGTCCTCCAAACCGTAGTTCAGAGACCGCTGGTTTCTTTGGGCTAATTCAATTAGCTTTAGCTTGGCTGGTCAGTTAGCTGCTAACTAGCCTCTGCAGTCCGGGCAAACTCTGCTTTTAAGAATGGTCAGGAGACGTTGTGGTAACGTTGCGTAAAAGCACTGCTTTATTCTCTTACTCTGTGCAGCGAACACAATACACAGCCCTTTTTACAACTTCTTTACTTGAACCTGAGCTTATCTGGACACTTTCTGCTGACTACTGTACCTTTATCCGTGAAGCACTGCTGCAGGTACTTTCGCTTCCCATAACAAACCTGCCAGGTGTCACATGCATACGTCACCCATAAGGCCACCATTCTTAAAGGGGAAGGCTCCGCCGGTAACACGTAACTCTATGAACCTGTGGTCTGCTGTTGTTGAGCATGTTTACACATTTTTATTCCTCTCAAGTGCACTAAAACCTTATTTATTTTTCATGATGTAAAAATTTAGTTTTTTTTTTTACAAAGCTTAGTTTTTTTATTACCAGTGGACATTTATTAAGTAGATCTAAAATCGGCATCGACCATTGAAAAACCCATTTCGGCCGACCACTAGTATTTATGTCTGTTTATGCATCTGCTGTCTGGGCACAATGTGATGGGAGGGCTGGTGTTGAGCTATCAGGGAAAAGGCTCTCAGCCTCTAAGCTCGAGCAACTGCAACAACATAACAGCTGCAGGAGTGAGCAGTGACAGACATATACATGTCTGCTAAATGTGTGCTCAAAGCCAGAATTAACCATCCACTGCCTCCGACTGTAAAATGGTGGCTTTAAAGATGTGTGTGATAATAAAGGGCGTGCTATATGAGATGTTTTCACTTGAATTCCAGGACACACACACCCCTCATACAGTACATCCACTATCTAAACTAAAATTCCACCATTTAATAACAGACAGCAGTAGACTCATATAGATTAGCCATGCTACCAGGTTTGTTAGACTGTATTAAGGTCAAGTGGTGCTTGTTGCTTAAAGCATGAATGATCACATCGATGATTCTAACATCTTGATATTAGCAGGTAATGTTTACCATGAATAACATTTTAGCATAGTGTGTTAGACTGTTCATATTTGCTAAAGATACAGCTGAGGCTGATAGAAACCTACCTAATCACTTAAGTTATTACATGTTATCTTGGTATAGATAACATATGAATGTCTGTACTAAATTTCATTGCAATCCATTGAAAGTTCATTCATCCTTACAAAAATTCATGTCAAATATATATTGAAACATTTTGGTGTTCAGACCAACGAACCGTTCATACTGTATTATCCCTGGACCCAAATTGTTAATGTGGCTGCGGCTACTATAAATGGCTAGCTGATTGCATAGTGGATATTTTTCAGTAGTTAGAAGAAGTGGAATAGTGACTGAAAAGGGGTATGGAGAAGCATTACATGAGGCTCAAGGATTTCAGGTAAATACCATTACCACACTGTGCACACTGGATAAACAGAAGCAAACAGAGCTCAGAGATAATAACCTTTATGACTGCTTTGTTTGAGGCGATTTCACATTTCACTCTCCAGTGTAAATGAGTTACCATTGTCATTTAAGGAAAGGTGACACAGAATAATAATGTATGATATGACTCTAATAGTGTGTAACCCCTTTTATTGCTGGTTGGGAGAAGAAGAAAAAAACGCAAAAAGAAAAATGCAATTTATTTGCATATTCTGCTGCAGCTAAACATTGAAAAAATGGCTGATTCCAGAGCTCCCCTGAATGCACCCCACTCTAAATTTTGTTATGATACCCTTTTTCTATGTCATCAACTCTTTTGATTAAAGTATCCCTTTGGCAGTGGTGGTGCGTAAAGCTACAAAGAGGCAGTTGGTATCGATCTAAGACATATCCAGGTTTGATGAACGGCTTATAAAAGGACTTTTGATATCTTCCTCCACAGTCTGGCCCCGCCTCCCACTGTTCAGGTAGCACAGTAATGGTTTGTTGGATCAATGACCAATAATCAGATGGACACAATGAGCTTCGGTTCTTTCCCTTTTACTCCACTACCAGGATGATCTGATGGAACTAAAGATCCTGGATGGAAAGCATATTATTTTATTCTACAACATCTTTTCCATGTATTGTTGTGTCCCCTGACCTAATTTACAAAATCGATTGTGTCCTCTCTCCTCCCCTCATGAAGGGTAACCATCGCAGACACTGTGGTGAACATGCGGAAGGTGACCCATCAGTCCATTAGTGAGGAGCTGTCCAAAACCGTTCTCCTCCCCTGCCTCTTCATCCCACGAGCCCCCCAAGATCAAGTGGACCAAGGTTTGGGGCCAGAGAGGCTCCGATGGCCTGCAGAAGGAACAGTTGGTCCTGGTGGCCAAAGACAATGTGGTCAAGGTAAAATAGAGGATGAAAAGGACCTATGTGAAAAGTTTGGTCAATGACGAGCAGGACACAGTTCCTCTGGAGGTCACAGGTGAATAACCTTTTTTTGACTTTGCGTTTGTGAGTTCACTTGCAGTTAGCATCAAATAGCTAATTAATTGCTGTAGCTAAAGCTTCACTGAAAAGGAAGAGGCTCTCTGAAAACAAAACATACAGCCATATTCAGTTACCATTAAATAGAACCTACTTCTTCCTTCAAAGACCTGAGTATTCAAAAGATTACGTATTATCTCCTAGCAATATCAATGTTGCCATGAATTGATTAGAGGTAAAACCTTTAACATCATCACCCCATTACTTTGAAGGTCTGCCACCATAAATAAAAATGTTTCCATGTCAGGCTAATACATCCATTACAACCTGGACTGCTGGTGTAGAATGTATAATGATGGGGAAAAAATGAGGGAAATAGAACACATTAAGCATCATTGAGGTGGGCCATTAAAGTGCTGCTCATGCTCTGAAACCAATAAGGTAGGACCCCAGCAGCGTTTGTTATTGTTAAATACAGCTTTGTCTGGCTCTCTTGGCTTAACTAAATGGGCAAAACATTGACAGCATTACACTATCTTTATCCAGGACACCCATATTTGTGGAATTACCAGACTACCTGGAGGTATCTCATTGTAGTAGAACCATAATTACTGAGTATTTTACCTCTGTAGCGTTCATTAGATTCTTTCCAGATCACTCTCTTATCTTAAATATTAGCTATTATTATAATGAGCACAGGGAATCATGCTATGCTGCTGTTTCGATAATCCATGCTGGTTGTGCTAACATCAGCTCTGTCTAACTGAGATACAGCACGCCACAATGGCTATCACTACAAGACAATAATATGGTGCATTGTAACATTAATGTTTGCATGTTTGTACAGGACTCTATGTCTTTACAATTTCTTATACATGTCCTCCCCCTCTTGTCCAATCGATGAACCGGCCATGAAAAGCACTCCTTCAGAGGGAAACCAATTACGTAGCCGGCGAGGTGTAGCCATCTCAAAGGCTTAGTCTTAATTGGCCGTCGTGCTACATGGCAGACCACAGCCGTCCTCACACTAACTCTACTGAGTAATTAACATATTCATTAGCAGGTATTGATCCTGCTTAGCTATATCAATATCATATTAATCCAAACTGCTCTTCTCATGGACTCATTTGTGCATGCTTAAGCCCCAATGAGATGTCCCTCCTCTCTCACCATCTCTTTTTTAATATCTCCCCTGCTGCCTCTGTCTCTCTCTCACACACCTTTTGTCTTTGCACATATTGACAGGTCACTTGTCAGTCTCACCAATTAGAGAACAGAGCCATTGATTGCATGTCAGCCTTTGTCTGTGGTAAGATATGGCTGCCTCCTCAAACACGGTATCAGCATTGGGCATGTGGAAAACATATTGGTATTGTTTAAGATAGCTTTAGAAAGGCAGTAAACATTTAACAAAGGCACTTAATCAACTTTGAGAGCAACCTTGTAATCCACTCGATCACCATGAGCACTGTCTTCAATACTCACTACAGGGTCAGATGAATCTCACTAAGTTCACACTCTTTGCATTTATAGAGACCCATCTGGTTCAATAAATTACTATGTGTAAGGATCCGACACACTAATGTGACATCATTTTCCAGCTGAAATCAAGATCTGTTTCCAAAAAAGTGAGGAGAATTACATGTTCATGTTGTACTGAGTATAATGCAGTGAAGTGTACCTCCCAGAGACTCCAACTGCTCAACAGTGTCTGAATGATTCCGTCACTAAGCACAGTGCTTACCTAGAAATGGTGCCTTCCTGTTTTCTCTCCCTGGAGACATTTGGGGTTTGTGAAAATGCGGAGGATAAAAATAGAGGAATACGATTTTGTGCTCTCAACTCTCATGAGGATTAAGACTGGGTTTCCCATACTGAGAGGAACCCATGTGTCTCTCTAGTGTACAAATTAGTCAGCCTGCTAGCATCTCTATTTGGACAAGATCCCACAGCCTGAAAGATTGACACAAAAACACACATGGCCCTGCGGGCTTTCTTCGCCATGTTGCTTGGAGTGCTGATGTTGAAATTGCCATGCAGGCCTCCAACTCTCAGGAATGTCTGTCACTCTTCCAGACAAAGTCATAAAACAGATAAAGGAGCCGTGTTGTTAGGCAGACCAGTGAGGAAACATTAGATGGACCCTCAGAAGCTATTCCATTCCCATTAAGTGGAATATATGCCCTTTTCACAGCTAAGGAAATTGTGTCTCACTCTATTCCGAGTTTTTTCTTACATTTTTTTCAACCTGGCTCCTTTGTATTGCTGTGCTCTCTCTTTGCCTTACTGCGAACTATATTTAAAACTTTTCATATTCCCTAAGGTGACTAACCTTCAATTTCCTGAAGAGGTTTGCGGTCATGGCATGTCATGTCAATCATTGTCTTTTTCAGACACCTTTTGAAGTTCATTGTTCATTTCATTGTTAAGCATAAGTATTGTTAAAAAGTGAATGCATTCTAAAACAGTAACACTTTTCGAACTATGTAGAAGTATCAATCTGTCAGCGTGAAAATCATGTTGATCTTCTTGGTGCTTATAAACACAGAACTGTGCAACATAATTGAACCTAATTGTCTGTTTGCACACTGAAAGGCAGTTAGCTTCTGCTGCCCTCTGAGCTGTCTGTCAGGCTGCTGCCTGTGTTTCAGCCAGTCATCTTCCATAAAGTCTCTTTAACATCACCAGTCAGAGCTTGTCTCTCAGCAGTGCTCTTCATATCTACATTTTAATATCAAAGTCACTCCAACAGCAGATCGACTGTTGTCTTCCTGACAGTTTTTTACAACCTTCCTGCAGCACGCCTTCCCTCCCTTTTCTTTCTCTCCTTCTGTCCTACGCTCCTGTTGTTGTCACTCGGGAATCCTCTAATTGGTCCAGATCCAGAAAGCTCCGACTGCACATGAGCCAGGAGGAAAGAGTCCAATTAATACTTTGGAAAAAATACAGACATCAGCCATCGCTTCATCAGCCACGAGCAGAAATAAAGGGGCTGAGGCCAAAGACTTAGTTCTCTTGTTCTGCTTTTATGAATGAAGGCTGCTGTTTAAGACAATCAGTCGGTTTATGGTTATGTGCACACTTGTGGATCTTCTGCATGTATGTTTGATTTGTGTGTTTTTTTCCATTTATTTGTCTCTTACTGTACTGAATGAACAAAATCCCCCGCTTGCCCAGTGTAATCTTTGAGTCTATCTGCCTGTGCCCTGGTGCAGCTGGAATCAATTATCTTGTGGAATAATTGCTCACTAAGAGCTTATATAGATTGTTGTTTTCTCAGCCCCACAGGCATGCTGAGAAACTGAAAGAATTCATGATTCTTTTAACCTCTCTTTGACTTCCCCCCCCCCCCCTCTCCCCCTGTCTCTTGATTTTCTCTGCAGGTATCCCATCTAGTCGCCCCGGCCCAGTTGCCATGGCAATTGAAAGGACTCACCTGGAGTCCGTAGCTTCGGCAATAGCTCCCCTGATGAGCTGTTTGATGTCTACTGCTTTGCAAAGCAGCTCCAGGGTAGGAGTCGGGAGCTTCAGCCATAACTTTTAGTCGTGCATGTTTCCACTAAGCTGTGGGTGTGCAGCACGCAGGAACACTGTGACCAGGATTTAATACTCTGTTAGCTCAGAGAGGAAGAGGGCAGAAGGAGAGGAAGGAGAGAGGAGCTTTTGGAAGTGAGAGGGAGAAAGATTCACAGTAATGAGTCCAGCAGTCAAGTGGGTCAGTGTGTCATCCTAAAAACTTACTTTTTATTGTACTATACCAGATCAGAGGTGGCAAAGAACCTACAGCAGGTGGACCAATGTCTTTGACTAAGATTTAAAGTCTTATATTTGAACAACAGTTGTTCAACCATTCATTATTTACCTTAATTAGCCACGGGGAGGTTGTCAAGCTTTGGATTTTAACACGCTGAAGGGGCTTTATTATGAGTGATGCTAATGCCTCTTAATGCTTCATAAGGCAATTTGAGAATGATGTCTCTTTTTAACGCAAAAGAGAAAGGGTTTCAGGGATGGATTAAACTGTGTGTTAAATTGTTGCTTGAACTGCAGAAGTGTCTAGCTTACTACTTTAGCACGTTACATACAGTCGTTACCTAATCCAGCGTGACCTCTAAACCTAAAGGGTAGCATCATATTCTCTGTCTTCTGCATTCTCCATCACTGTCAAGGCTTTCCCAGAGTCCCCTGGAAGTATTACCAAGTCTTTTGGAGAGAGAAAAAACTCTCAACCAACTTCTGGAGATTAGCATTATTGAGCTTGCAAAATGTCAGTTGTCAATATAGAGGGTGGTTGGCTCTAAACTTGCTTCCTGATTTTTGTTAACTTCTGTTTGATGGTAATTGAGTGGTTAATCTGCTACCACTGTCATTGTGAGTAAGCTGTGCTGTGTTAGGAAATCTACATCTACATAGACTTGTTATCTTATTATCATAACCTTTGAGCTGTGTCAAGCTTTCCTTCTGGGCAGTGGCAGGGTGAAACACTGAATATATTCACTTCACGTTAGGTCCAGAACAGCCAAACAGACTGAACAAGTGTTACATGTTTGTGATGTTTGCATATTTGAAAGAACAATCAGAAGCACAGCAGGCTTTAAACACCACAACCAGAAGCACCACAGGGGTTAGTTTATCTGGGTCACTGGTTATGAGGTGCTACAACCACAACTGTTATTAAACATAGTAGTAGGCGTTATTTGTAGACAATATGAACACTGTGTTTGTGACTGAGATGCTGAGCAGAGAAGATTAAATGACCCCCTTTAGAGTTTGTATTCAGCAATTTTACATTTAATTCAGAGCAATTAACAACCTGATTGAAACAATCGCAAGATAATTATATCTAATCAAACTAAAATTACTAGCTGATACATGCGTTGCCTGTGTTTTCTCTCTGCTGCTGTTACAGACCTGGTTACATTTATAGTTCTTTTTCTCTACACTTAAGTTCATTCTGCATGGTTTGGTTTCGAGCTGTCAGTCTGTCGCCTCGATATCCTTTTATTTTGTTGCAATCTTCCCCGTTTACACATCACCTCCCCATCGCAGTTTAACAAATCATTTTTTACTCTTGGCAGAAATCTCCTAAATCCTCATTTCACATGTATCCGTCTGTTTTCCACTTCTTATTCTCACCAACCATTCCTCCTGCTCACGTTTTTTCATCCCACACTAAACTGCCGGTGGATTTAATCTGATCATATCATTTTATTTGTGCTGCTCAAAAGTAGCAGTCTTCTTTAAAAGCCCTATATTTGCGTTACCACTGTATTCTATCCACACTAACACCACTTTCCTTCAGCTTCTTCTTTCTTCTTTACTTCAGTCTCAGCCTCTGTGCTTGTATTTCTATTAGGGTGATACTAGCAGAAGTCAGAAAGGCATTAATGTTAATCATTTGCAAATATTTAATTGTTGTCACTTACAGATAAATGTATTTGCGGTTCCCGTCACCGTCCATGCTTGCATTGTTTACATTTATTATTTTTTGCTCAAACTTTATTGAATACTACTTTAATGTACGAACAACGTTTTTATTTAATTATTTCATTTATTTTTCTCTTAATTTGCATTGCCTATTGCTCGAAATGCCTCTGTTCCTGTTTTGTCAATTTTTCTTCTTTTGAATACCCTCGGTTTGGCCTCATTGTTGAAAGTTCCTTAAATCTGTTTTGTATTCCGTAATCCTCCTGAGTTCCTGCCTTTGCTTTGTCCGTCAAAGCACTTTGTAAACATTCTGTTTTTCAAAGGTGCTATATAAATAAAGTTATTATTCTGAATAGAGGCATGGTGCATTTAAATGTTGCTAGTAAATGCTTTATAGGATTTGTGTCATGCTTTTGTTAGAGAGTTGGTCTCTCTTTACCCCCTTTCTTTTGTCTTTTCCCGCGACTGAGCTGTAATATATTCCCCTGCAGAGCAATTTGAAGTTACACTGTAGATTTAAATAAACAGTTATTGCAAACAAACAAAAGGAGCAAACTTCAGACATAATGCAAAACGTTGTAGCGGTGACTGCTCTTAAATTGTAATCTAATAGTTTAAAAGGTTTGCTCACATATGTATTGTTTGTTTAAAACAAAGCAGACCTGCATCACAAATAAGTGCATATTTTAGAAGTCTAATAAGTTTTAAATTTCAAAATTGACTGTTATTAATACAAATTAGACGGATTAGAAATGAGAGTAACTTGCAGAGACATGGTTGAAGAATTTTGTGTCCAAACACAAGAGAAATGCTCTGGGGAGTCAGAAAAGGCTTATTATTAGTTAGTGTGCGTGAGTGTGCTGAAGAACCTGGAGGCCCTGTCAGACAGGTAACATCCACAGTGGAGTGAATTACCCTCAGGAGTGCTGCAGTACAGTACAACACACGCAAGGATAGAAAAGGTCAGTATTCAGGTCTTCCTGAAAGCACCCTGATACCATACCCAAAAATCCCTTACTCTACTTTAGAACTGGAAGGTGATCTCCTGTAACGGCAAATTATAGCTGAAAAAGTAAAGAATGTAAAGACACAAGACAAAAAAAAGTTGTGTACCAAAACCTTGGCTTGAGGAAGGCAACTTTTCTGTTAATGGTCGCCACAAATAACACATCCTTGGCTTCAGCTCAAGAGGAAGGATACAAAGAACGACTTTAATCTCTCCCACAGACAGCCAGAGGAATGATTCAATAAAGGTGAGAGGCTTTTCTCAACAGCAATCAGCAGCTTTATGAATATAAACACTCACTGCTGCTACCTGAAAGCCAATACAAGCCTGCAAGGTATTCATAAAAATCCAGGCTTTAGTCTGCATGCATTATTCAGCTGTATTTAATTAAGGTGGAGGTTGGGCTGCTCTGCTGTTCGCTCTCACCTCCATCTATGTCTCTGCCAATTAAGCCCCGGCTCTCTGAAGGTAGGCTGTAATGATCACTACAGGGAGGACGAGCAACACCAGAGGAGGATGAGCAGAGTGAGGAGGAGGGAAGAGAGGGGAAGATAGTGATAGAGCAGGGGTTGGCAACCTTAGGTACGCGTGCCACCATTGGCATGCGGGAGCTTAACCAATGGCACACTGGGAATAAATATGAAAAAAAAATTGGAAATATTGAAATGCCCTCTCATGGTCTGTTATTAACAGTAGCCTGATTTGTTTCTGATCTTATCAAACACATTGTGTAAAGACTGCCCCACTCTGCCTCTGACTGGCTAATACTTGTCACTGTATTCACAGAATGCAGGTGGGAAAAAACGAAACGCTACCGTAGCGAGCTCAGTGGACAATGACGGGTCTGCTCACTATGAAAGCTAATGTACAGGTTCGGGCATTCCAGCCCCTCTGGATACAAAAGTCAGGTTTTGTGTTTCAGAAGGAACGTGCTTTGAAGGTTGCCGCCATTTCACTTTTTTTTACCAGTCTCTTCCAGGTTACTGCCTTGCATGCGCAACTCTCAGCAGAGAAAGTAAAGATGCAAGATTGCTCACCACTCAGCAAATCAGCTCCAGAAAACTGTTTTGTCCACGTACAGCATGAAAAACACACGCGTCAGTCTTTGGGTAAACATATCTTTGAGAGCAGATATTCTCTGACTGTCACAGCCCGGCTCAAAGACTGCGACAAAATATGGAGGCAACACGTTCCGGTGAGTACAAACATAGTTTTATTAACAAAAAGTATAGAAAGAAACTCAACATAGCGTGTAAATGTAGATATACAAAACAGAACTCCAGACGACGAAAGAACCGTGTCATGCCGCCGGCCCCATCAGACAACCAGAGAGAGAGCGAGAGAGAGATCTGGGAGGTCTTTATCAGGCAGAGCGCACTGGGCCCAGGTGCAACTCATGACACTGATGAACCCTTCAACATGGACGCACCTCTCTTGCAACACACACAAACAGCACCAAACGGAGACACCCAGTGGCCAGGTGGAGGGGTTGTCACGCCTCCTGCTTCATGCTCCACCATCATGACTGGTGTTGAGCCACCTGAAGGACATCATGGGCGCCCTGCTGGTCTTCTTGCAGTTTGCCTACCGGGCAAGGATGAAGCAGTCAACATGGGACTGCACTACATTCTGCAACACCTCGACTTTCCAGGGATGTACTCAAGGATCCTGTTTGTGGACTGAAGCGCATGGCGCTAAGTGTTTTAGGGAGTGTCTGACGCACTTTTGCTAGTTTGGCGGTGCAATCTGGACGCAGACCAAGGCGCGAGGCGAAAAGAGGTTGGTCCCAGGATTATTCATAAGCGTGTTTTCGGAATCTGAACATGAATCAAATCAGACCCCGACTGGCATATTTAACTTATTTCTTTCCACTGTGTACTTGAAAACGCAGATAAAAAACACAGGTTACTGTACGATTCATGTCGAAGTACGGCTTGATGTTAAAGCCACTGAAGCGATCCCACTGCCCAACAGAAACGAAAATGAAAAGAGGCATGCTGTGTACATTTACGCACGAGGCACAGCATTAATGATTTAAGTCCCCATGTGAGTGACAAGCAGACTCGTGTTGTAAACTAGCCGATGTATGTCCATAATGCGCCCTCTAAATAGCAAACACAGACTGCTCCATAGACTTTAGACCAGGTTTTTGTTGGTCTAAGGCGCAGTCGCTTTCTGCGTCCTCTTGATAGCAACACGCAACCCGTTGGCTTAACACCTCTTATCAAAACCAACACTCCGATGGGTGCTAACGGTGGCACAAGATGACTTGCTATTTACACAACGTGGGCACTGGGCGTGAAAATGACGACTACGCCGGGTGGAAGATAACAATGACGCTTGCACGGAGTAGACGATTGGGCCCCATATCTCCAGATGGGATGAGGTGGCATTGGTGCCATCTCTCGCTCTGCCTCTCTCATTGTCAGCCTCCTCTCTCACAATTTAATATCATATCGGTCTGACCCGAGAGATTCTCTCAGCCCGTTTACTCCAGTAAAGTGGAGTCAACACGGCAGAACTAGTTACAGTGGAAGCACACAATTACTGTCTGAACAGGGTTTATTATGAGTTTTGTTCTGCAGCATTTCAGTGTTGAGTTGTAGCTTCTTCACCAACAGATTCACAGCATCAGAGCAGATTTAAAAAGTGTGTTTAAAACAGCCCTATGGAATCTTCCAAACCTGTGTCTTACTGTCTCATTTTATTTATTACATGGCTCATTACACAGATAATCAAACCAGATTAATTTGTTAAATTATTCTGATTCTCACCAGTCTGTAGTAAAAGTATGTTATTAGCTATTTGTATTATTAATAGAACAGTTAGGCCGGTCTACATAGCTCTTATGGAAATGAACCTCAGGCCCATAAACCTCACTTAGGCGTAAGGCAACGATGAACCTTCTGAATAATTAACATGCTTTTAATATTTATGCAGATATTTGTGTATGTGTGTGTGCTGGGTTGTGTTGCACACCTGCTGCTGTATCACTGTACATTTCAGACATGTTCACTGAACTGAGGACAGCCAGACTGAGCGGAGTGATGATGATGGCAGCAACACTAGCTGGGCCTCTCAGTAACACCTCTGCATAGCTGCCCTAAAAAACACACAGCAGCCGTGAGTCACACATGCAGACAGAATGAATTATTGATGCTGCTGACAGTGTTTGGTTTACAGCTGTGAGCTGATAAGGCAGTGGACCACTTCATCTAAATAAACAGGTCTAAGACAGGAGCTTGTTGTGGAGCAAGTCATTTGCTTATCGTGTTGCAAGTGCTCCTGTGTTTTTCCACATGGCTTCTCTCACCACAGGAGAGTGTGTTCCTGAAGGAGGCTGTTTGAGGTCAAAGAATCCAGAGGGAATAAGAAAACAGGAACAGAAAACAGAAGTGTGAAATTACTTCGAATACATCATTCCATCACATCATTACATGTGTGTTGTTGGGCTTCCACAAGGGATGGTTATCTTTGTCCACAAACTCCAGCAACTTTAGAGGCCGTACTGATCAGCTCCACTGGTGAGGACAGATGCCCCAAACATCCAACCCACAGTCAGTTACAGTTAACTGCTACTTTTAGTCAACCAAAAACTTCACCCAAAATAGCATTTTTAAGCTAATGTAATGTCTTTAAACTTTATTTGCATATGTACAGCTTAAGAACAAACACAAAAACATGTTAGAGTACATTGGACACACAACAAAATTTTCAATCTAGGAATTTTGATTGATTTGATTGGTGTATAAAAAATCAGGATGGCGCCTGTTAAGTACTTGTGCCCTAATGGAAAGGATAAGTGCTCAGTGAAGAAACCCCTTCCATTGTGCCCTCATCACAATACTTATAAGCTACATAACCTACCACATGACCCTTAGTGGTTGACACAACCCAAGAAGCATGGCCACCTTCAACAGACCAAGGGTCCGTTTATGTGAGCTCCAGGTATTGTCAACTCTGACACCACCTACCCTCCCACACGGCCCCTAATGGCCCCCACAATCCAAACGTGTAGATTGATAGGCAGCAAGAGCCAGTGTTGGAAAATTCTCAAAGCTGTGTAATCAACTTAAATGTGAAGTAAATCAAGTACTTATATTTTGTGTGATGAACATATATTCTAGTAACAGATCAAAATGCTTTATGCTTTGAATGATTTTTAAAAAATCTACTCTGTCCTGTGGTCACAAATACGGTGTCAGGTGACGGTGCTTTCACTTTTAAACTTTACTTTTAAGTTTCTATCAGCAGGGGATTTTGACACCGGTAGATTCCAGCGAAAAGGGAAGACTGATATCAGCTGACATAAATTAGATATTTGCTGACACGGTTCAAAATGATCAGATAACAGACGTGATGTTAAAAAATAGGTGTTTCTGAGCAGTTGTAAGCGCCACAACAGGTGGAGCATCGTAAGAACATATAAGAACATGCTCTGTGAAAGCCAATTCAGTCTCTTACACCCGGGTGTGGCTCACTGGTTAATTGATGTGCTTAATCTCTTTACTGAATAAATCATCCTGCTTTTTCTCAGCTCATTCTTGATTGTCTTCAAATTAGTTTTTGTATACTTATTCTTAGTCTGAACAGTCAGGGATTAGGGACGCTCAGGCCTTATCTGGCCTAAGATCTGAGACCTTTTCTCCCACGACACCAGCACATCAACGGGATTATCAAGTGGACACCTCCCTGGTGCCAAATTTCTGAATGTTGAAAAAAGGTAACATCGCTCTGTCACCCATTGGTCTGTGGACTGAAGGTGTTAATTCAACATTTCAGTCAAAATAATATAACACATCTAATATATGGTTCTTTCAACAATTGAGTTGATTAACATTACGTTAACAAATATAAATTGGTTTGTCATGTGGGCAAACTTATTTAAGAACATATGTAACGATAAACTCATCAGTGAAATAGGCCACACGTGACATAAATCCATACTGATGACTCACATCGCTGATCCTACCAGACTCATCATCATCAATCATTTGTGGAACTGCTCAAAGTAAGAGTTATATGTGGGTCACAAAAAGCCTGGCTTGAATTTGAATTGCTAATGCCACGTCCATAAAATTAAATCCACCCCCACCATTCCCCACCCACATGATCAAATTGTGTTCATTAGTCTTTTCTGTCTCTCTGTTCCCTTTAGAATTGACAGCGTCAGGCGCCAAGAGGCCACCACCCAGTGGATATGTCAATGTATCTGGTTCTTAGGGTCCCACAAGAAGTTCGACCTTTGATCCCGCACCCAACAGCCACTTTCAGTGGGCTATCAAGTCAATGTGTAAACGAGGCCCCTCTGGAAATGTAAGGGACCAGGACGGAGATGATGTTAACAGTCCATCAGCTTCTAGAACTGAATCATTAATACTGCTGCATGTCCTCCACCTGAGTTCACAGCCTCCTCGGTACACCTCCATGCCCTTATTTTGTCTCTTGTTTCATTCTACATCACCCCTCTCTCTCCCGCTCTGACACACATCATGCATACTTTATCCAGGGTTGTTCTTTCTTTCTGGCTTTCTGCCTCTTCCTCTCCCTTCCTCCCACGTTGGTAGACACAGGCAGCAGGGCAGTGCACTGTGAGACCAGCCAGGTCTTGGTGAAGTAATTAGGTCGTTAGAGTGAGTGCAATAAGGTGAACTGGGGAGAGGCCGAGGTCGTAACACACAACAAATCAATGTAGACACGAACAACAATGTGGGACTGGTAATTTTCCACTTGTCCATGGTCACTGTGCTTTTTCTGTCGCATTCTCCTTTCTGAACTTGTTGTTCACAATGATAGAGGCGTCTGTGCTGTGTGAATTGTTTGTTTTCTTCATTTTTGCATTTTATCTTGGAAATCTATTTTCAAAGTAATGGCATTTTAAAAACCTTTCTTCACGAGTCTGTGCATGTTGGGGCCAGAGCTGGGAGGGATTCAGTGGCTACAGGAAGTATTTTATGCCACTGTTATTCAGAATAAACACATGTAATCATTCAGACAGACATTTAATTCTGTCAAAAGAAGTGATGTAAACATTAAGCAGTATGTTCGACAGAAGTGCAATTACTTCCAAATATTGTAAGTTTTTAGAATTGCTGTATTTACTTATTGTTTTGCCTGCCCACTTGACTTACATCATAGACCTTCTCAGGGGAAGATTCACCTTCATTGGTTGGTCATTTATGAGCATTTTCAACCAAAACCACACATTGTCTGAGAACTGCAGATTGTCTTTCCCAGGGTGACCATCTGTAGTCAAGTGATGTTTTCTATTTTACCGGACATTGTGAAGTGGGGGACTTTCCTTATTTCCTCTAATAACAGCCGCAGCAGGAGAATATGCTCATAAAACTGTGGTTTTAGTAGAAAGCACAGCAGCAAACCAATAACAGAGCAATGATGCAACATTGGGATCGTCTTGTTTGCCTGAGGTGGAGAGCTGTTTGAGTGCTCACTGTGGAGCATGAGCACGACAGTTATCTTATCATTTAATTTAGCAACATAATCCCGATGTCAGTCAGAAAAGGAATAATGGCTTAGGCCAATGTAATTGCATCTCAAGGACTTAGCTTTTTTCAGAGTGAATGATTCACACACATTAAGTGGAAAGTGGAAATGAAAAATAAAGTCCAGGAGTACATTTTTGTCTTTGAACAGTATTTCTGATACGATGACATTTGAATGGATTTGGGGGCCCTGCTCTTGTTGAGTGATTAGAGGCATGAGACCCTCCCTCTGAGTGACCTTTCATATTTTTGTCAGTCATAGTACAGAGAAAATTACAGCAATGGTTGTCTGCCCATTACAGCAAAGAGAGAGTGACAGAGAGGAGGGCAGGAGGATGGACAGCTCTTTGGAGGAAGAGAGAAACAAAGGGGTGAGTGTGTCCTCTACGATGCTGCAGGTAGGAGAACAGAAACTTCTTTACTCAATGATCAGAAACTACACTAACAATGGGAGCACATTGTTCTCCATCTTTTTTTCCCCTTCTTTCCTCCATTTTCTACTTCCTTCCAATCTTCATTCCTTGTTTGTTATCAGAGCCACCTCAACCCCTCTGCGTCCTATTTGGACATATATCAGAGTGATAAGACGTTTGTATATAACGCCACATCCTGCTTTCCAATTCCCCATCTCTCTGGCCTCCAGCTAAACCCACACAGATGGGTTGATGCACAAACATTAAACCTAAATGTATGTGAAGAAACACCAGCATGCCAAGATTACTCAGGAGTAAACCTCCATAATCCATCCCACATGTCGCACCATCACATACAAACACACACAGAATCCATCTTAATCCTTCTCTGTGAGAAAGCGGAAACATTTCATTTGACTTCTTTTTAAATTGCTCATATCTTCATTTCCATGTTGTATAATCGTAAAGACAGGATTTCTGGGACTTTGTAACACCACAAAAAAGTTAGATGAATAGTTTCTATTCTGAGAAAATCTCCAACAAGTGCAGAAGTTTAGAGAATTCAACTGTTTGGGGTGACAAATCAATGCAGGATACATTGCCTCTGAGTTATAGCCTTCTTGACAACAGCCTTGTCCCTGGCTCAAGATGGATCAGACCTCTGGCAGCATCAATAACATGGCAGGCAGCCCTCAACCAAATTAGAGTGTTACATTTGGAAGAGAAGAGCTAGTAGGTTGAAGTGTGTGTGTGTGTGTGTGTGCACGCGCGTGTGTGTGTTTGAGGTTTGAGTGGAAAGAAGGACAAACATGGAGACAGGGACGGGCTGAAGTGACATATTGTCAGTTTGGGTCTGTGGATAGATGTTCAGTTTGTCTGCTGGCTGTTGGAGACCTTGAATTCTGGAGCAGAAGGCTCATTCTCTACGCTGCATATTGAAGATTATTGATTTTTCTTCTTCTCTCTCTGTTTCATCCTTTTTTCTTTTCTTTCTGTCTTCTCCCTGTCTATCACTTACTGTCTTTTATTTCGATCTCCCTTGCTCCCCGTCTCCATGACTTTATGTTTTTATAACTCCTTTGGTCATTGTTATGACTCGCTTTGGCATAATTTGATAGCCTCTTAAAATAAAGTGTGCTCCAACACAAGTAGTCTTTTGCCGTCTTACCATATCAGCTGTCTCCTTTATACGGTGACCGACAAGGGAAATCGTGCTACAACGGCCCGAAACATTTCCATGAGAGGAAAACAGCTGCAAATACACAAATGATGCAAAAACAAAAACACATACAACATTCTAAACATACATACAAAGATACAAAAACCGAAACGTGCTGTAAATGAAATAGAGTGATGGAAGAAAACAAAAACAGTGCATTTAAAGCAAACACGCTGCAAACACAAAAACGGTGCAAAGCCGAAAACAATGCAAAACCATAAAAACAACTGCATAAAAAAAAACGCTGCGTATCCAGTCGCCACAACGGAAGTGCTCTCAGACCAACAGGGGGCGCTCTAAGTGGGACAGCTCAATTTACAACTTCGGAGAAAGACAACAGGCAAGAGTTTGAGACTGAAACGGCAACTACAAGGAGTAAAGATACGGCACTTCAAGGTAATGTAACAAATTATTTTTGGACTTTTGGCCGTGGTTTCGGTCGACATGAGGTAAATTAAGTATTGCTAGCGACTGATTCGCTGCTCAATGCATGCTTGGATACCTAGCAACCACTTATACAGTCTATGCTATCGATGTGCACCAGGCAGGTGGTACCACTTTTTTTTAACAACTTTTCTGCCTCATTTTGTCATAACAAAACGGTGATATATTATTTTGTGAATAGATGGTGATGGTGTTGATTTGTTTGAAAAGAGTCCTCAAGTCACCCCAATAAGTGACCTGCAAGGCTGGGTGGATGTGACTGTAGGTGCATTGCTCGTGTGCATTAGGTCCACACCGTGAAGACTAGATTTAGTCCTCGTGGCCAGTGAATTAAACTGTCTGGTCTCTTACAGCCTTGCCAACTCTTTTATTTTATTTTCACAGATGTACTGTCCATTCTGTGGCTCTACTTTGACAGCTTCAGCTTATAAAATATAATATAACATAAAAACATAAAGTATTATCTCATCAGCGTCAGGCCTCTCAGAAGAGACAGAAACAGAAAATAGGTACGCTCTCTTCCAAATGTTTGTATTATATAAAATAAGTTGCTCACATCTAGAGCCAGAGCAGATTTATGCCTTGTCAATTGACCGATTCAAATCAGTTTCCTTTTTATCGTTTTTTTGTTTTGCAGATTTATATTGGAGTTATGAGGTTTACAGGCGACTCCCTCAAACCTGTGAGAGGGAAGTCACTCCCTCTTGACATTCAACATCATTGGAGCAACTGTTGGCTGCTGCTGTTAAAAAGCAGAAAGATTTGAATCAGGACATAGAGGATGTTGTCCATGTTTTGTTGTACCGTGATGGCAGAAAATTAACAAACATCCCAGGAACAAATGACCCTTTCACCATCCAACAGTACAAGGAGGCAATAGAAAAGGCCTACCAGAGGATAACACTGTACATTTGCACTGTAGAAGATTTTGAAAACAGCTGTAAGTGTATCTTACAAATTTTCAACCTTGTGTTAATTTCCACTCTGTATTCAATTTATGATTTAATTTCCACTTTTTATTTTCCATGTCTTTCTGATCATGATTCAGTATACTTCCTTGTCTGACTTGTCCATTTTCTGATTGCCTGGTACCTCTAGTGGCAAATGTGACACAATAAACAATCAAGAATGAAGGTGGTTATGAACTTTCTGTTATCCCAGGCTTTATGCTTCAGGCGTGCACGCTCACAGAAAAAGGGGCATTTTATGCGTCATTTGACGCTCCTTCCGCACAAAAAGGGGCGGTGATAGGCATGGTGATTGTTGTTGAGAAGAGATGATGAAAATATAAATAATTATTATGGTAAAAACCAACACTGCTGCTGCAAAACGGCAAGAGAGGAGTGCTGCAGAAATGCATTTCTTTTAATATGTAAATTAATATACCGGTATTTATTTTACCTCACAAAAACGCTCTCAGTGCCTCCCGTTTATTTCTAATGCAACAACTACTCAAAGTACAACTCTTACACTTTAACAATGATACACATGATTTCAGTAGTATTAGGAACGTATATTACTGCATAGGAACTGCAGTTAGGTCGGATAATTTCTGCAGTGGCCCTGAAGTGCAAAACAAAATTACAAAGTCTGAAACAAATTTACAAATACAGATTTCTTACAGAAAGGGATTGTACCAAATACCGGAAGAGGTCAATTTGTTTGTTTGGGCGGAAAAAAACAGTGTGGATTGTTTTTGGGAGTTTGTGGCGCTTCATTAGTTTCGATGATGTTTTGCCCGTTTTGTGGAGCACAATTAATGCTTTTCATGTGTGGGACTCGGACGAGACGGAAGGACCAGATATACTACATTGTCGTGTAACATATTTCAATGAGGGCCACTCGTACCATGTTATCGTGGACATGATGTCAAGTTTACACGGTGTAAACATCAGCTTGCGGACTCTCAAAACTAAACTCTATAAAGCCAGGTTGAACTGCAGAAAGAATTATTCACCCGCAAGAGCCGTAATTAACGCCATCAGGTTGGAACTCCGTGGACCTGGACAACTGTTTGGCTACCGAACGATGTGGCAGGTACTTAAACAAAAGTACAACCTTTGTGTTAAGAGAGAGGATGTTATGAATTTGCTTCGAGCGCTTAACCCTCGAGGTTGCGAGATGAGAGCATGTAGAAGGTTTATAAGAACAACCTATCACTCAATGGGACAGAACTATAGGTGGCATGCCGATGGTTATGACAAACCGAAGCCATTCGCTCTGGCCATTTCCGGATGCATAGATGGATTTTCTCGTAAAGTGCTCTGGCTTCAATGTGGAGCAACAAATAACAATCCAACGGTGATCGCTTACTATTTCTTGTGGTGTGTGCGTAACCTTGGTGTAATCCCCATGAGACTGAGAACTGATTGTGGCATTGAGAACAGCACCATGGCTGCAATTCAGTGCACCCTACACCATCAACACAGTGACAATTACTTTGGAGCGTCCAGCCACGTATACGGCTCATCCACGACTAACCAGCGCATTGAGTCTTGGTGGTCCGTAAGTTGCCTTCTTAAAGTAAGTACGACTCACCTTTCACTTTTACACACACAGATATCACTTAAGATTATATCAATTTCTAGAGGTCTCAGTTCTGGATAGAGTTATTTGCAGACCTCCGAGATGCCGGATACTTCAACGGGACTCATGAGCATCAGTGCCTTTTGAGATTTTGCTATGGTGATGTTATTCAGAGCGACCTGGATGAGTGCGTGAGACTGTGGAACAGTCACAGGATACGCCCCTCCAGAACAGCATCGTGTCCAGGAGGAGTGCCCAGTGAACTGTATTACTTGCCACACAGGTAAAACATTGGTGATAGATTGATACTTCCTTGTTTGTATTATTTTTAGCTTTAATGTACACAAATGTTATTATGTCCTCTATTTATAATAGATTTGGCTCCAGGGACTGTGGATTTCAAATTGAACAAGCTGAACTGGATGCCTTTCTAGAGTCAACCCTGTCAGTAGCTCCATGTGGGGACCCAAACATGCAGGAGTACTTGGACCTTGCTATGGAGCACAATCAACTGCAGAGGCCAGAGAACTGGGAGTCTGCATCAGAACTGTACATGAAACTAAAAGAAATTGCTCAGTTGTAAATCAGTCAAGAAGGGAGTTTTTCCTTCCTACTGTCATCAAGTGCTCGCTCATTTGGGCTTTGTACGTTTTTCTTCCTGCAATTTTCTATAATTATTAAGAGCTTTTTTATATGTCAAAAGCCAAGACAGGGTTCCTACAGATCTTTAAATGGTCTTAAAAAGACGGCGACTGTCTTTATCAAATCTATGTTGTGTTATTTTAAGGGCTGCTTCAGAAAATGCAGGAAAATCAATGGCAGCAAGTACAGTAAGCATTAAAAAGTTCTATGCCCATTCCCTCATCTGTCTCTCTTTCCCTCTTTTGGAAGAGCAATGCGCTTTGATATCATATTAAATTAATATTTAGCATCCTGGCTTGTAACATTTTAGTAAAATAACAACTCACTGAACAAATCATCATTTCAACGCATTTTTGAAAAAAAAAAGAAAGTAAAAAGTCTAATCTACCACACCTGTGCTGATCGCCGTTTGTTCTGTTGTGCAAAAAATTGTGTTTTTTTTAAGGTCTTAAATTTGATTTAAAAAAGTGTGTAGGAACCCCGTAAGAGATTACTATTTTATTCTTATTATTATTATTGCCATGACTTAATACCATGTACATTTGAAAATGCACTTTTGCTGTTGTTAAAAGGGTTTGGGAAAATCTCATATGACCAATCTCTCACAGAGGTAATGAGAAGGAAATATTTGCATTTTATTACAGTTTGTAAAGATAACATTTGCTGTCCCATGTTTATTTTCTTCAGATGAACTGGTAGTGGTGATCTGATTTGGGGTGGTGGGACACTGCTGTCTATGTCTGAACACCAAGGTTATAATAATTTGGAATTTTCTTTTTATTTGACTTTTACATTTCATTTCATTTAAACCTGATTTGTTAGTTTGGTATAGTTTTTTTTTTGTTTTAGAAATCTTTAGTTTTAGTTTTTTTGTCTTGGTATCATAATTAGCTCAGAAAAAGATTGTCAGTTACATCTTTAAAACACTTTATAAAGTATAGTATAAAAAGGTAAAAAAGTTTTAACTTCTGCAGTCAGCAAGCTCATCCAAAAATCAAAGTGATGTGCCTTAGACAAATAGTAAGGAGAGACTGTCACTCACTATCCATGAATTATCTCAACCGCTTGTCCCATTCAGGGTTGCGGGGGGGGGGGGGGGGGCTGGAACCAATCCCAGCTGCCACTGGGCAAGAGGCAGGGTACACCCTGGACTGGTCACCAGTCACTCACAGGGCTGACATTTAGAGACAATAATTGAGAGTCACCAGTTAACCTAAAGAGCATGTCTTTGGTCTGTAAGCATGGAGGAAGCTGGAGTACCTGAAGAGAACCCACACATGCAGTTTTTGTTTAGTCTTTGTTTACGATAACCTTGCTGAACTATAACTGTCAAAATGTCACCCACAGCTTGATTGTTTCTTTTTTCTACTGCAATGTTCTCATCTGACTCTGGTACCTGTTCATTGGGGGGGGGGGATGAACATGTACACCAAAAAATGTTATGTTCCCAAACAGTTGGGGAAAGAAAACTGTCTACTCTGTCTCCAAGTGTGAAATAAATTGATCATAAGTATTGCCATGTAATTAGTATTAATATCTTTATTTTTTAAGTATAGAAATCTAACTTCTTGAGATACTGTTGTTTATTTTGTATAAAACAAAAAGGTCAAAATGTTAAGTGGTGGACAAAGTACACAACTTCATGACTTGAGTCAAAGTATAGATACTGGTCAAATATTACTCCAGTACAAGTGAAAATTGTAAGTCAAAGTGTTGCTGGAGTTGAAGTACTGGAGTACTTGTGTAAGTGTTGAAACTACTAAAAAAATCTCAATTCATTGTTAGATTTAATAAATGCAAAAGTCAGGAATACATGGGTGTACATTCTGATAGTCATGTTTATTTATAAAACATTACATTTTTAAACACACATGCTACAGATTTCAAGATCTGCAGCACCAAAAAAATAGGAACAATAATGGGAACAACCAGATCTTTTTGATGAACATGCAGCAAAAAGGTCAGCCAGGCTTTACACAGGGAGAAAACATTCACATCTTTTTTAAACAGCTTTTTCAGTTGGTGTAAGACCTCTTGAACTATATACACTGAACAAAAATATAAACGCAACACTTTTGTTTTTGCTCCCATTTTTCATGAGCTGAACTCAAAGATCAAAGACTTTTTCTATGTACACAAAAGGCCTATTTCTCTCAAATATTGTTCACAAATTTGTGTTAGTCTGTGTTAGTGAGCACTTCTCCTTTGCCGAGATAATCCATCCACCTCACAGGTGTGGCATATCAAGATGCTGATTAGACAGCATGATTATTGCACAGGTGTGCCTTAGGCTGGCCACAATAAAAGGCCACTCTAAAATGTGCAGTTTTATCACACAGCACAATGCCACAGATGTTGCAAGTTCTGAGGGAGCGTGCAATTGGATTTAGAACTACAATAAAGACAGCTGTGTGTATATTATGTTATTTTCACTGATCATTGCTATTATCAGCAAATGATTGTTGAGCCTTTATTATTATTTTTTTTCTTCAGTTGCTCCCACAGAATAATGATATACTTGTGTTGGTGGGATAGTGACGATAATAAATATTTATCATTTACTGGTAATAGTTGAGATCACCAGGTAACGGGGGTCTGGAGGTTTCCCCCATAATTTCTTTTTAGCAACAAACATTGTTTTTACTGCATCTAATGCATTTGATCAATTTATGCACAATTTATATTATTTTTATGAGCTAGTCTTGTGTTCTCTGAAGTATCTTTTAAAAATACATTTTACTGTTATTCAAGCACATTTCACTTAAATATATATTTATGTGTATTCTTTTACAAATAAGTAGACTTTGATAATTATTGTGTTTCTACACTGGAGAGAGACAGAGAGATGAGTGTCCCAGTGCATTTCTGAAACATGATGAAATTGATAAAATGATTACCTTCATGATACAGGTATGATGGAGATTAGGTGACATTTAGAGGTGTTGAAATCCTTAAAATGTATAAATTGTGGATTGTTATAAATCACACTACATCTTCGGTATTTTCTACCTAATGTTCATCAGAAAAGAACACTGGGTAAATCACATCAACAACTTTAAGTAAGTGAGAAAGGGAAAAAGCAAGAAAGAAAAGGATGGATGGGAAAATTAAAGTATAGATGTACTTGATCCCAAACTGGGAAATTAAGGTTATACTTCAGCTGGTTATGCAGCAAGTAAAGAGGCAGCAGAATAAGTGCACCATTAATAAGCTTTAACAAATAGAGAGAAAAATAAATACATACATTACACATCCAGTATTTAGCTCAACATTACTTGTAAAGTCTCAATAAAGTAAATCAGAATAAAGCAATAAATCTAAAGTCTATAAACATTAATGTTTTTAAAAGTTAAGAATACAGGTGAAATGTAAACATCCTTTGCTGGGAGGTGTAACTGTGGAAAACAGCGATCACAGTTGTAAATGTCCAGTTAAATCAAAGAGAGGTATATGTGCAAATGCAGTAATTAGGCATTTTAAAGATAAATTACTTCATTTCAAAAATTCATACTCTTGTTCTTCAGGTTTGCGTTTGGGAGTACTTTGGTTTTGTGGTTCAAAAACCTGAGAGGAAAAGCATACACTTGTCAACAATTTTTTGACGCCCCCCCTAAATTTTGTTTCCACCCCCCTCAAAAAAAAATTATAACAGGAGCATGTGCACCACAAGATCTTTCTGATTTGACAGATATTACGTAAATATCAAAATGTTATATTTTAGCAATCATTTTTAATATGTATTGTGTAGTGATAGTCAACAATTATCCATGTCAAATATATTCCTCTACCTATTCCAAATATCGTACCTCCAAAAATCCCCCTGTTCTCTGTGGTTTACAGTTGGTTTAATCAAAAAGTCACAATCAGACCAGCAGGTGTGCATGGATACAGACGCAGAGGAGACAGGTAGCTGTCAATTGATGAATAATTTAGTGGAGCATCAACCCATTAAAACATGTAAATGAGAAAAATTACAAGTTATACATATTTAAGCACCAGCTAAATATATTATTGTTCCCTCATTCAGGTAGTTTAGCCCACTGGCTCGCTAGCTAATGTTAGTTATTACGTGTGTGTCATTTAATATCAATAAGGAGAGCTTAGAAGCTGTGTGAATCTTAGAGCACGAGGCAGCATTTATTATTTAAATCTCCAGATGGACAGGATCTTGTGTTTATTAAAGTTCTGCGTGCTGACCATCAAAGAAAGGTAGGCTTTAAATGTTTATTTACTTATTGTTGCTGCTGGAGCACATGGCTGTATTGTCTCCTGCGTGCATAATTGACTCTGGACAGTGTTTTTGTCATGAGTTATTCTAGTTTAGTTATGTTTTTGATTTTGGGGTTCAGATATTGTTTCCTGTTTAACCTTGTCACTCTGTATCTTGTTGACATGAGTTCTAATTGTTTAGTTTGTATATTATGTTCCTGTCTTGGATTAGTTGTGCATTTAATTTAGAGAATTTCCTGTTTTACTTTGTAGCCCCGTTAGTCCTGTGTTTGGTTTCTAGTGTTTCCCGTTTTATTTTGTAGTTCTTTCCCTGTGTATGTCATGTCTTGTTTTACTTCCTTCCTTTGTTTTATTTCCCGCCTTTTAGATTGTGTGCCCTGCCCTCATTGTGTTCACCTGTGTGTATTTAGTCTCTGTGTTCGTTACCGTCTGTGACAGTTCAGTGGCCCTCATTTATCAAACGAATGTACGGCAGAAAACCGTGCGTACGACCATTTCCACGCAAGCTTCGGCATTTATCAATTTGGACGTGAGCGGAAGCTACGATCAGATCTCATGTCAGGTCTGAGCCTGTGTACGCAAATCTCAGTATGTGGATTTGTGGTGCAGCACAGCAAAATCTGGCTGAGTCTGAAAATAATTATTAAACAAACCTCAGCTGTCACCTAAGCATAAGCAGCCACATATTCAGAACAGATCAAAACGGATTCTTAAAATGAATAAAACAAAATAAAATGAATTTTAAAAAAAGCCCACGTTTTTACGGACCACTTTATTAGCAAAATAAAAAAAAATATGATAGGCTAAATAGCCTAAACATGACAACTAATTATTGCACATAAAAATTTTAAATAATAATAAATACAAGCAGAAATCTGTGTTTGCAAATGAACTCAAAATTGTGTAATTATTTTTGTTTTTGGGTGTGACACAATTAGAAGAACAATTGAAAGCATCTAGTAAGAATCATTTTTGCACTGTGGTTGGTCAGATGTTTACTCACTCCCTTATTTAAACAGATGCTTTGACAGATATCAAATCCCGACGATGGCAGATTTACTTGTTTTGGAGGAACAATAGGCGCATGTCAGACGTGAGCGCGTTTTCAGAGACCGCAGGGATCTCCTCATGGAGAGTGATGCTTGGCTGATTAGTCGCTTTCGGCTCCCAAGGCATGTTCTTATTGATTTATGCAACAATTTAGAGGCTAGTTTGAAGAGGGAAACCAGGCGGTCAAATGCTTTACCTGTACCAGTGCAGGTGCTCGCCACGCTGGGGTTTTTGGCCACCAGGACTTTTCAGCGGGAGATCGGGGACCGGGCTGGGGTCTCCCAGCCAACCATCAGCAGGACGATGCCAGCAGCAATAAAGTCCCTCTCCTGAAAGTGCATTCGGTTCCCATACAATGATGGTTTCCAAATGTAGCTGGAGTGATTGATTGCACTCATGTGCGTCTGAAGGTACCATCCATGAATGATTATGCATTCATCAATCGCAAAAACTACCACTCGCTATCACTTTTAAACGTGGTGGCCAGGGGGGACGCACAATTCTTTTATATTTCAGAACAGTTGTGTGGGCGCGTGGCTGCAGGAGGGCGCACTGCAGAGCCAGAGTCATCTCCTCGGTAAGTACCCTAGGTAAACTGCGTTAAATTAAACTTAACAAGCTATCAGATGATTAACATTTTGGTATGGTTCTTCTAGGTGACAAGGGTTATCCTCTCATGGAATACCTGATAACCCCGCTGGCAAACCCTGCTACCGAGCAGGAGCGCAGGTTCAACAGGTCGCACACACGCACACGGGTCACAGTGGAGCGCTGCTTCGGGTTGCTCAGGGGCAGGTGGCTCTGTCTTGGACCAGCGGGGGGAACGCTGCTGTATACCCCAGAGAAAGTGTGCAACATTATTTTGGCCTTTTCAGTGTTGCACAACATTGCATTAGTAAATGGAGTGCCTTTTGATGTGCCGGCGCAGCCAGAGGAGCCAATGCCCAGGGAACCGTGGCCAGCACAGCCTCCACTGGGGGCTATACGGAGGAGACAGGACCTCATCAATCGCTTTTAAAATGTAAAGTATACCTTAAACTTTTGCAAATGCGCTGCAGTATTTAATCAGTAATGTGATGAAGTATCCTAGGTGAAATTGGCTAAAGGCGTACTAAACACAGACAATGGACAACATTTAGTCATTTAAACATTTTATTAAGTCTTTTTTAGGGTTTCGTTAATTTCTTTTAATGTGTTATTTATTGCCTAAAGTGTGCCGACAACTGAGGCCAATAAACTGCATATTTCTGTCTGTCTCTCCAGGACCTCTGCCGTGATGATGTTTGGTCTTGGCAGCGCAGCACAAGGGGGATAGGGCACGTGCTCGCTCTCGGCAGCCTGACTCGGTGGGTCTGGCTCTGTGGGACCGCTCTGGGGAGGAAACCTGGCCGACATACTGCTGGTGCCTGGCTCTGAAACATTTAAACATACATGGGTATACATTTTTATTGTAACACGTGTAAGCCTAATTATTTGTAAGAAATGGTGTACAGTCAGAGTTAAATTGATAGATTTTACAATGCAAGCAAAAGGGGGGTTGTTACCCAGCCAACATTTGTAAGTGGGGCCCATGTGGGTAGTAAATGGGCTGAAAAATGGGCCCTATATGGGATTGTCCACGGGTTCCATGTTGGCCCCTTGTCAATTGACCACATGGATTTCATGTAGGTTTATACTAGGTTTTAAGTGGGCCCCATCTGGGCGACATACACAGGACCCATCTTGGTCCCAGCTTCAAGTTCTTTGTGGGTACTACACGGGAACAACATGGGCTGAAATATGGGTTGTAAGTGGGTTTGTCCACGGGTTCCATATTGGCTCCATGCAGATTGCCCATAAGGGTTTCATGTAGTATTACACTGGGGCCCAACTACACAATAAGCAAGAACCATCTGTTTCCCATTCACCCCAAGCTTTATATGTGTGCTACATGGGAACTATGTGAGATGAAATATGAGTTGCAAGTGGGTCAAGATAAATTACACTTTGTATTAATGACACTATTTAGGCGGGCCCAAACTGGCAATATGCATAAGACCCATCTAGCCCCCATGACTTTAACGTCCTTAAACATGTTCAGAATCTTTTTTATTTTTATAGAATTCTATTCAAAAAATGATGGGCAAAAATACGTGTCAGTTGAAATTGAATTTAAATTATTTAGTTTCAAACTAATACATTTAATTTCAAATTATGTGATTCAAATTCAGATGTTTAATTCAACTAATTCAAATAAAATTCAGTTTTTACTGAAACATATTTTTGCCCATAAAAATATAATAAGGATAATGTACATATTATATAATGTATGGTATAAAATAGAATTTAGATTAGTCATTTTTTTATTTTAATTAATTTAGAGATAGAACCCAGGGTTTGTATAATGCATTTTTGTTTTGTGGTTTTCTTGGAACATTTGAATACTAGCCTTTATAAGGTTTCAGAAAAAAGTCTTATTTGTCATTGTTAATGTTAGTCTGCTTGACTACAAGGGTTCCACAAAAAAGGAGACTGACCATCAACAGTTATGTAAATCCAAGCCTATTTATTAATTTTCAAGCAAATTACGAGCAGAATAATGCATTGTGGCGCCATTCTGGACGCCCTGAGTCCCCCTCTGTCTCGAGCCCCGGTAAACCACTTTGAGAGAGCCCTCTCAGCTTCTTGCTGGTTGACCTTGGACGTCATAGCAGTCTTCTTCAGATCCTCTGTAAAACAAATGGGAATATATATAAACTAACTTACAAATAGCACTTTTTTGCTAGGTAAAATAAGGGCGATAATAAAAAAGGTTTGAAAAGAGTGTCCCTAACCCTATGACATTTGAAAACTTCAGGAAGAAGACTTATGAGCTTATTGCCCCCTCCTACAGTAAGGGAAAAACAAAACCAAAAAATGATGATACCACTCTCATAAGAGCAGTTTGGTTGACTCTTAGTGTTTTCATGATAGGTGCAAATATTTCTTCGGGCACACACATACTCAGTCACAGGTGTGGGTCATCTTTCGAGTTCCAGTATGACTTGACTTTTTCTCAATTGTTTACACACTAACACCAGTACTTTTTGGAGTCATAGATAATACATATGGAAATATAAAGACAAATAAATATAATAATAATAAATAAAGAAGGTAATGTCAAGACAAATAGTAAAATCTTTCTATATAAAATAAGCATTTTCATATATTTCTAAAACAATTAAAGGTACACAAAGTTAATTTGCTTACCATACACAACGGTGACACAAGTCTGATCTGCCTGGTCCATAGCCCCGTCTGCCTGGTCCACTGCTTGATCCACTGCCTGATATGCCTGGTCCACAGCCTCCATGGCAAGGCTGTTACAAATGTGTGTATGTACAGGGCTGTGGTGGAATAAGCATTAAGGGCTTTTACTTAATGTAGCAACAGCTTAAGGCACAATAACTCTTTAGTCCTGCATTCAAAATCATACTTAGGTTAAAGTACAGAAGCATTAGAAGCAAAATATACTTAAAAACCTATAAAGTAACATTTCTCAATTGGCAGAAAATGACCCCATTCGTATCACATTTTATTACTAGATTATTAGTACAAATATAATATTGTGTATGCAACATTTGATGTTGTGGCTGGTTTAATATAGGACATTTTATGGTACTTCATTTACTGTTAGGTAATTTTGTCTTTTACATTGTATGATATTCAAGGGTTTTATGTACATAGAGGAATTAAAAGAAAAAGAGGTTTAAGCCAGCGCCAAATTGAGAATGAAAAAAAAAGAGGTGAAATGAAAAAAAAATCAAATCTGAAGTCTCTGCATTTGTTTCTGGAGTTCATAAACTGAACGTAAACTAAAGTAACACGTCTTTGACTTCTAGCAGTCAGCTCTCTTCTCATCTACAGCCGCTGTATTTTAGGCAACACATTGGCTGACGCTGCATTGTTTTGATTGAACCTGAAAGCTCCGCCGTTCAGCTAGCGCTAATGTGAGAGGGGACTTCCTGTGATTGCTCATGAAATAAAAGCTATCTTATTTCTGATGGAAGTATTAAAAACACTGAGTTACGACCGCCACTTTTTCCATCATGTCCTGCCTCCTGCAGGAGTATTTCCATATAGCGACAACGCGTGTGGCATGACGATCTCCTGCTGTGTGCTTTAATTGTGAAAGGGCAACTCTGGAAATTGTCCCGAACTGATTTTCTGAATATTGAGCGAAGCTTTTTGGAAGATCACCAGATGTTTTTCTCTTGCAGAAACACTGCAGCAGGATGCTGAGGAGCGCTTGTTTGTAATTAAGTTTTGTAAACTGGGTTTTCATTTAACATTTCATTTACTCAAGCACAGTAGACAATTAACCAAATGACCAGAAATAACAGGAAAATGCATAGATTTCTGTCTAATAAAGTAACACAGACTTATTGCCTTTATTGTACGCGGATCGATAAGCTGTCGGGCTTCACCCCTCAAAGGGTTAATTTTTAGTGGATGCATGACTCTTGTAGGATACTGCGTTATAACGTCATGGCACCACAAGGGGAACCCGCAATCACACACTATTAAATATGCCAAACAAGATCACAATTGAAAAAAAGAAGCCTTATAAAATGCTAAAATGCAACCCAGAAAAAGGCTGCATTTTCCTAAAATACACCAGTGTTATAAAAACGAACTGTAAAGCCTGCCTCTGAGTAGAATCTGTCAGCTAAAATGGATATTGCTTTTTTACTCCAAAAATGAAGTACATTTTTGATCAGAACATGATCTATACTGATTAAACAGCTTGGTATGTAAAATAATATGAACTGTCGTTCTAACTAATGCATAGAAGAAAGAAAAGCGCGCACAAAAAGAAAGAAAGTGGCATGGGGCAGTTGCTAAACTTCACTGTAAAAAGCTTACATTTTTGGGAGAATTACAAAAAATAATGAAATATTTTAAGGATCCACTAACGAGTTGTGTTAAACTCAACTATTTCTACTGCCCTTGGTTTCGGGGGGTTTGAAGACTAGTGTAATAGTAAGTTATGTCAACTACATTAATTTGTACTAGCTAGCTAAAACAGACAGAACATTGAACATGAAATAAGCTAATTTCCTTGTGTTAAAACTCAGATACTTCAATATAGGCGTAGGACGTAGGTTTCTTACAAACACTTTACATCATAAATGATGAAATTGAAAGATATATTATTCACTGCTTGGTGATGCTCCTTCGCTCGCTCGCTCGCTTGCTCCTCACTGTCCGAGTGTGATCGCTAGATGTCGCAATGCGCATGTCCTAAAGAGTGTCCGGAGCCAACAGGCGATTCAAATGGCTGTGGGCGATTCTGTTGGTCGAGGCTTTCTGGATCTCATTGGTCGACGCTGCACCGAGGCCCGCATCATGAGGAAGTTGAGCATAGACGCATTTTCCATGGCATGATCATTCCATAACACTGAGCTGCAGCCTAATGGCAACCGCATTTGGCCATGCATTTACATGCAATTTTAGTTAGATTACACTATGTATTTGGCAAACAAAACCACAGTTCCTGCACATTTAACATTGAATATGGCAGCAGAAATATTATAGACTGTTGCAATGTAAATTAATTGTTAATGTCTGCTGAATGAAATGAAAAAATGTAAATTGGTTCATAAAAAATGTGATGAATTCATTCTTTATTTTAAATGAAAATAAAAGATATAAAAAGTGAATATTTTAAAGGAAATGAAATACAGCTGAAGGGGAAAATCCTAACTAAAATAAATAAAGGATGTTGATGTTGATGATAATAATAATAATAATAATAATAATAATAATAATAAACAGCAATGATAATAATGACATAGATAAATAATGAACAGAAAACTGTTTATATGTCTTGAAAATCACAACTGGCTTAAAAAATGGGGTTACCTTTTTTTTTGACCTGTGTTTGCCCATGGCTCTCCCATACGGTATGCATTTCCCCATTCTGAACCCAGATACTGATGTACTACCTCGGACCCATCTAATCAGCCTATATGGGACCGATTGTGTTTGCCTATGTCTAACCCGTTTGGTAAACCCAAATGGGCCCCATATGTGTTGCCCATTCGGAGCCTAAGGAGTAATTTCCCAATAGTGGCCCAACCAGGACCCATATAGGGAGCCCACCTGCATTCGCCCATGTGGGACCTACTTAGTTGACCCAAGTGGGCCCCAGACAAGATGCCCATTTTGGGCCCATCCTCACTTGGTACCCATGTAGCCCAAGCATAACCCATGTGGGGCCCACATACACATGTTGGCTGGGTTCCATCAATTTATTCTTAGATCTTTTTATTGATTATCCAAATTATATGCAAATAATGTCTGAGCAGTCAAAATGACTGCTATGGTCATTCTAGTAGTTGCAGAATTCTGGTAGACCGAGTGTTAAATTAATGGGATTTGTTAAGATCAGCCTTGAGGGACACTGGGCTCCATGGTGGGGAGGGATGAAACAGCGTTACATAGCACTCTGTGATGACTGAGCAGAGGCTCTTCGTATCCGGTTAACCAGGATAATGAAGCATTTAAAGTGTTGGAAATGAGCTTAAGTACTCTGTGCTGAGAAATCACACTGAGCCATTTGTGAACATCACTGACTGCTGATAATGATGATATGCAGCAGTTTAAAATCCACTCAATTTCCTTAATGTCAGTCATAGGAAGAAGTCTGAATGGCCTTCTCGGTAGAGTAAAGGCTGTCTCTCACAGCAGGTCGGGGCTGCCCAAGAAAGATGGCCTCAAAATCTCATCATTGCTTCTCAATGCTTTGAGACAAGTCATTGATTCAGACTCAATACTACAAGCACAGTGACCTAGCTAGCTTTCCTTTGTGACCTCACACTGCTTCATTTTTAGGTTAATGGTGCTGCCATGGACAACAATGTTGCTAAAGCTAGTAGTGTTGTAGCCTGTGTTCTCTGATTCTACCTACACAAAGCCAGCATCAGATTAGCCTCTGTTGGACGCTCTGGTCCCGGGAAACAACTACCAAGAATTTGACTGGCCATGCTAATCTGATGTATGGAGATTGCTATTACTAGCATGTGTTGTTTAACCCTCTTTGCCAACAGAACTAACAAATGGATTTTCAATGGAAAACAGGTTTGTTGTAGTGATGGGTTCTGCAGACTGTAAGCAGGCTGTCACATGCTGCACAACAGGGATAAACTCTACTCCATCTGTTGACAATGTTATTTTTGTGCACATCACTAACAGACCTGCTATCAGGCCTGGGGCTAAAGCTTTCTTGGAGAACCTGTAACATTTAGAGTAACTTTAGCAGAGATAAGCTGGTCTCTGATTGAGAAGGAAGGAGATTAAAAGTGAATAATTAGGAGGAATTCATAAATTAGTTTCTTGGAGGACAATATGTGCGTTATGAGGCCTTAGATCATTTTTTTTCTCCCTTATCCCTCGATTCCACAGGATTTGTCTCTGATGTGTTCCGTGTGTGCCGCAACCTCTGGAGTCTATCGCGCCCATTCAAGTCAGTGATTCCACCGCACGCACCACGGTCTGTCTCCGGCGTATCCCAGAAGCGTGTCTCTGCTCTGCTCCGCTAAATATATGCGGCGGGTCTATTTTTGACGGAGGCCGCTTCAAACACGCGTCAAGCTCAACAGAGTAGATCGTTCCAAACAGGAAGTTACACACGAAAGCAGCATAAAGCATCCGGTCATTTCAAAATAAAACACCATGTTCAGACCAGTACAGACTCCCGTTTTTTTCAGTTTATTTTAGTATGAACACACTGAACTCTCGAAAAAAAGAATTATTTTAATTAAGCAGTGTACTCCTCCATGGTAGAAGCACAAAATTCACGCAATGATTTCTAAATGAGCAGATAATCAACCTCGGATGTGCACTGAACTGTAGTTTGCGTGTTGCTTGCGTGTAACATTTATGTTATCACGTGATTTCTCAATTCTCGCGCGATAGTGTACTTCTCCCGCAATCTTGTGAATCCAGCTGCTTGGGCCAGTGCTCCGCTGCGGACCAGACACGCTTCCTGTGGGAGAGGGCTAGCGCAGTTGACGGACCAGTAACGCGCCGGAGACGGATCCTGTGGGATTCAGGGGTTGTAAGGACAGTAGCTAATGATACTCTGGTCTCTCCATGAACCAAGTCAAGTGCTGTTTGTGGAAACAGGAGCAGGAAAAGGTCATTAAACATTACAGCTGGCAGGGATATGAAATGCAAATATACACAGTTTCCTAAAGGGCTGTTTATTTTAAAGCTATTGAAGTCAAACACACAGTGACTGAATAATTTAGTGAGGGATTTTCTGTTTAGCAGGTGATACATCTGTTATCAGACTGTTCACTGACATTTGGAGAAAATTGGTTGTAATATTCTGCAGTGAACCTGAAAAACAAAGTAAACGGTCTCAAACAGGCATTTTTATGGCCTCATAAATAGACGTTATTATCTTTGCTACCACAACAAGACCTGCTGATTGTTCAGCCTCTAGGAGCCCCATCACAGGCTGCTGTATTTTATCTCTACATTGTGACCCAGAGCTCCTTTATGGCAGATGAATGACTGAATCTCTTGACTGTTACTGGGAACAGATCTGCAGCAGAAATAAAAAACAAGTTTTGTTGTTGTTTTTATTAACATTTTCTCGTCTCACAGCCTCTAAAGATCAGTCGGCCTGCAAACCAAAGTGCTATTAACTTCAGTCACACAGTAACAGTGGATGCTGAGCTGCAGGTTTTTACTTCCTCTGGGCACAGCATGTTCTTCTTCATCATGTGTTTGTGTTGTTAGTACAGTGCATTATGATCACAAATGCATTTTCCTGTTAAATAACAGTAAACTACTGGCAGCTACAATTGCCAGCATGGAACTGTTATTGTACATTGTGCCTGCTGTAATCTACAAAAACAGTTTACTACTGTAAATAATATCACCGTACTATGCTGTATAGAATATAAGCATTACTGTATTATACTGTCAATTGTTTGGTTGCCGTTATACCAGTATTTTTGTTTTTCTACTGTTATCCACAACAGTTTGTTACTGTAAATGGACATTTCAAAATAAAATCACTCAAATACGACCAAAGAAATTCCTCGGACAAGAAATAACCTTACATTAGACATTTATTAAAGTCAGTTTTAAAACATTTGTTAACTGACACATTGAAGGTAATTATCTATGTAGAATACAATCCATCAAAACAAACACAGACAAAAAGGCTCTCATTTAAACGTCTTAGTCCATCTAACCTGAATTTAGTGTTCTTCTTAAACAAAAAACGGCGATATAACATTACATCATCGACTGCATACAAAACATTTGGTCTCTTAGAAATTACAAGATATACTGTACATTGCAAGTTTTAAATATCAGAACAATAAACCATGTAAAAGGTTTTCAACACTTGTATCCAACTTGCATCAAGTCCGGTGTGGAGGTAGTGTGGTTACACAAATCCCCACTCAAAGTCCATGAGGTTTTTTTTATGAGGGTGGCCACATGGGGATTCACCGTTGCCGACTTCTTTTGAACCAGCTTGCCTGTTTTCTTGGACAGTACCCTCCCCTGGGTGGCATTTGTTCCCCTCTCAGGATTTATACCAATGAAGCGTCTAAAAACATGAGACAAAACATATTAAGATATAAGATGGTATGTAAAGATTACTTGCTCTTAATACAATACACCCAGTTGCATTCACAAATGATGAAGTAAATGATTTTACAACAGTATTCTGAAGTTTGTAAAATAATATTACTACAAGAATATGGACAATGGCACCCAAATTAGACTGAAATTGTGTGATCAGTCACCATAGACATAAAACACTGAACAAGACTTACATTAGGAAGCTTCAGTCCCTCAGTTTTCTCTTCAAAGTAGGCCATCAGAAGCTGGATGATGTGTCGAGTCAACTCTCCATCTTCATCCTGGGAGACTGCAGACTGTAGATCTCTGTCTTTTGCTTTTGTCCTTAAATGCTTCTCATTTCCTTGTCCACATTCTTCAATGGATAGCTCCAAGGCATGCAACACATCAATGTTAGTCAATAACTCAAAGTGAGAGCAGATACCCCTTTGGCTAAAAAGAAAAGGCCACTGGATTCTTAAATCTTCAATGGAAGCTGCTGGAGTCTGATCGATTTGGTTCTGCTGGAGACTGAATGTTGTTTTCATGAGGTTTATCACTTCTGCCCTTTGGCCAGCATGAATACCCTCCTGCCTGTAGATGCTCTCCAATTGTTGCCGCCTCTGCTCCTTGGTCTCATTGGTTTCTTCCGGTGGAGGATCTGGCTGAAATTGCGTGTAGCCATAAGAATCAGTAGGCCTGCGCAGTTGCCCAGACAGTCTTGATGATCGGTGTTGTATCAATGTACATGCACAGTTAATGTTCTTAATTCTTGTTTTACTTGAGAGGGCAGTGAAGTAAAACCACCACCAATGATGACACCTCCTGGGTACTTCTTTACTATGTTTTGACAGAATATAAGACGTCAATATCATCGTGCTTTCTTTTTTCATCGTCGCTTGTTGGGAGCAGGTCTCCTTATGTTGGCAATGGCTGACTGCACTTCCTCTGGCATTTTATCCCATGGGACTTCAAAGGATTCGTGCCATTTACTGGATAAGTTGACTGTTTGGCTTAACCCTCTAGAAGTACAAGGTGATGACGCACGGGAAGAGCTTGACAGAGGTGAAAAGCGGTGAAGATGGGGACGAACGAGGCAATGGACTGGAGAGTGAAGACTGACTTGTATGTGCTGGGTCAACTGGCAAGAGCTGGAGATCAAGTGTGAATGTTGAGGTTTCTGAAAAATGTAAAAGTATAATAAATTAAATTTGCAATATTTGTCCAATGTAAATTCACAATGATTTCATTAACACTAGGGGTTTAAATTTAGCATGGAAATTATTTTTTTTTTTTAGACTTAAAGCTATAATAATATAACCTGTCTTTTGGTCTTTTTGGACTATTGTGTTAGGTTTGGGACCAAGGTTTTAATGTTGTTAGAAGGTAATTGCACAGGTGCAAGTTATTCCTTTTAATACTTTTCCATTGTAATACCCGTGTCCTGTGTCCCTTTGTCTTTTAGGTCTAAAATAAATGAATTTTAAAAAAATAATGAATAATTAAAATGAATAAAATGTAGCGTATCATAAATCTTGGCAAGCAAAAAGGGAGAAAAGCCCCCTTCACAGATTATTCAACTCATAAGGTAAGTAAACATAAGTTAAATACAAATCATGATATTAAGAAAATGAGGACAAACAAATCATATTCAGTCACACACACTTTATTTGATTCCTCCCGAAGGTCTCTGAGGAAAGGGGGAGGGGGAGGAAGAAGAGGGAAGGAAAAGAAGTGAAAAACCAGAACCAGATTATTGATGGGGTAAGTACCAATTTAAGTCTGTCTCCGAAGCTGTTAAAGAACGTCGGCCCCCAGCGCGGGGCCCCTACTTGTTGTTTTAAAGTTTCTCGTTGAGACCTAGAGGGAAAACTGTTAGCGATCCATTTGCTTTCATTGTACTTTCTTTGTTTCGTAGACCACATTAGATTGCTTTCTAGACCCCTGTACTTTAGGTTATCTTTGCCATATTTAGGAAATGTCTGTATAGAACTGTATCGTTTGTGGCTTTTGAAATTCTATCTAGGTGCTCAGAGATTCTTATCTTGAGGGGTCTGCCCGTCTCCCCTATATATAATTGGTTGCAATGCATGCATTGGATGGAATAGATGACGTTCGATGTGTCTCGCTGTATCCTCTGTCTGACTGGGTGTCCTTTACCTGAGGCTTCATTGATAAGATAAGGTATGTAATAAAGTAAAAGAGGGTCCGTTTTGGGCTTTTTCTTTTCTAGTGCGGTGTGTACGAGGGTGTCCTTTAAGTTTTTGTTCCTCCTATAGGCGGTGATTACTTTGAATTTTTTCAATGGTTCACAAGCTTCCTGTGCTTCCTGGAAGTGGGCTTTTATTTTGGTACCAAATTTTCCCAAGCTGTGGGAATAAGTGACCACAAACGGGACCAGGGGGAGGCTGTCCTCCCCGCAAACCCCCTCTGTATCCCTTCAGGGCGCGGAAGATGCTTGAAACCTCCCCTTTAATTTCCCTTGGAGTACCCCCAGTGCACCAGGGCCCGAAACAGGACGTTAGTCGCCTCTTCTACGTCGTCCACGTACGTACAGATTCTATTGAAACGGATTAACTGTGACTTAATTAGAGCTGACCATCAGGCAAAGTTAGTCCGTTCAGCTCAAGATCCTTTAAATCTTTCACAAGAGAGCCAAACACTAGATCCTGTCCAAAATACTCATAGTCTTGCTCTCAGCAAAGCAGCACAAGCTGCATCTGATCCATACTTGATCTATTGTGTGGCAGCAATATTTGCAAGGGTGAGATACACAGCCAAAATCTTGTGCTTTTTTCTCCCAGAACCCAGGGGGTACTTCAAAGGAATCCTGATAAAGGATAATGCCTTATGAAGAGGCCTTGTGCTTGAGCAGCAAGTTATTTTCAATAATATGCTGTACAAAACATTATTTGCCGACTCATTCTGACCAAGACAAATGGACACTGGCTCCACATAATAATAGTTACTTTTAAAAAACGATTTTCTCTCATGGTCAGTTTTGAGTGTGTGGTTATTGCCAGCTCTGTGGAGATCCTCTCTGTGGAGATTCAGAGAAGACAGTGTTTATGTCAACAACAGGAAGTCCAAGTGAGGTCAACTTTTCTTGAAGTTTAGAAAGTAGGTGTGACTGATTTATGTCATGTATTTCCTGTTCAGACCTTCTCTTTCTGTCTTTATGATGAGTAAAACAGCTAATCTATAATATTAAATGCTTATATTGTTAATTTCTGCCCTTTGACTCAGTGCTGAATAAGGTTATGGACTTGATTCAACCCGATTTCGCCAAGAATAAATTACAGCCGGACCTACGTCTTAATTAGCCTACTAAAAAAGAAAAAACAAATACTGTATTATAATGTAACGTTCCACAGTGGCTTGCCGTTTTTTTTCAACTTTTACAGCATTGAACACAGGGAACGATGGATACAGTCAAATCAACTGGCAAACGAAGTAATGAAACTGTAAAGTAAAACATGAGATCACACAGCAGATGAAACATCAACTGCTTTTTGAAGCATTCGACTGTCACAATTTCCCCTTAATTTATTGTAGTTATTTTTAATTAGCTGTAAGTGTAAACCAGAAGGCCTCTGCTGAGCCACAAGTCACCCCATGTTTTTTGTATTTCCTCCTTGATGAATCCACAGCCTGAGGGCCCCTGAGGCTGCATAGAGTTTCATAAAGCAAAAAACATCACCTCTGTTTGCCACCAGTTGTGAAATGATGGAGGGGCGGATGGAGACAGAGATGTTGGCAGGCTGCTTTCAGAAGGAATATAATCCTTTGTGTGAGGTCATTGTGAGGCTGTGCAGAGCGGGAGAGTTTAACCTGCTCGGGTTATGTCAGTGCCTGTTACAATGTTGCATTCAGGCGCTATCAGATGAGACGACAGGAAACTGCTTCCTTTTACTGAGAGAATATTTCACCTCACTATCTGTATCTAACAGGTCTGTCCTCCTAGAGGACAAAGGATGCAGAAGAAATAAAAAAACATGGCCTTGTTGTTGAAAACATGGCTTTTAATACCTCTAAAGAAGAAAAGTGTTTATAGTTTTATTACAATGAGAAGTGCTCAGCAGACACAGAGGAAATGGGACGTCTATTATGCGAGCATCACACCTGACAAGATGTGAATAGCAGCATTCCTGAGATGTTACTTTCACATTTATATTATCCATCTGCAGTCAGACATACACATCTATCATTGACTCAGCCAGTCACTCAGGCAGACACGGTGTCATAAATGGAGCCGCCTGTCATCAAGGTTAACAGTGAGAGGTTTGATTTTAAATGGAGGTATGTTCTGGCTACAGAGGAGGATGAGGGCACCCAGCTGGGGTTTGAGCTGCCATATTGCCTGACTGACTTCACTCCTGCTGTCGGTGAAGGCAGAGTGGAGCAGTGGCAGGGGTGTTTGGCTCCCAGCGTCAGTTCCAAAGCAGCATGCAGCAGTGGGTGGAAGGGATGAGGGGTCCCTGCATGTCGGACTCGTCTCACACCCACAGATGTGCCCCAGCGGAGAGTGCTCATAGACTTTGACAATGACAGTGAAAAGAGAAAGGATTCTGATATAGTGGAGGTTGTGGATATGAAGGTGTAAATTCTAAAATCAGGTGAGCTAGAGAAGGAGTATGTAAGTGGTGGTTTGGAGGAAATTTGTGATGGCACAAGGTGAGCAAGGTCAGAGAATTTGTGTCCAAGCATGCTTGTTATTTTTGAGCAAGAGATTTGGAAACGATAGATGTAGTAGAGATTGTTTTTGGTCATGCGTCATTGTCATCTCAGATTATTGGTTATCCAAAATAGAGACATAGTGTTGTTATCTGTGACCTGCAGACAGACACAAATATAAAGCACAGCAGAAGTGTTGCCAAACATATTTGTGGAGATACTAATAGTCTTGTCAGCCTGTTTCCCACAGTGATGTATCTACTGCTGTATTCTTGAATTATCTGTTTTAAATGTTCACAAATAATCACAGGGCACAGACATGATTACTGTATTTTACTGTTAAAATGTGTGTTTTTAATAATCAAAAGAGAGTATTTACTTTCTTGTGTGCTTCCTTTCCCCTGTAATATTAATAATAATAATAATAATGATAATAATTGTAATAATAATTTGATCTGATTTTTCATTTAACCCAAGGACCCTTTACATACTGAAATCAAGCAAATAGACAATATCAATGAAAAAGCTTAGCCTGAAGAAAAGTCTTCAGTCTAAACATAAACTAGCAAAGAACTTAGCATTGTAGAACAAGGCAGGTTGGGTTTTCCACATCAGCTTTAACTTGCAGAAACATACAGAGTTACAAACAATTAAATACACATAATTATATCCAGCTCATGTGATGTACACGGATGCTTGTGTGGTTGTTTTGCAGCAGCCTGGTGTTGGCCAGTCGAACATTTGCACTTTTTATAAGATGCAGAAACTGTCTGTCCCGGTGCCTCACAGTGCTGTAGGGATTTAATCACTGAAGAGAAATCTTTCATACAGCCTACAAGCAGAGAGGAGATCACAGATAACAGATGAATATTCTTAGCACAGCCTGTTTTACCCACAGTCTGGCTGTACTGCCATCACTGCCATGTTTCGATGTACGATTCTGATTCTAATTTTAGCCAGTAAAACTGTTACTTGCCCTCCCACTTTCTCACCATACAGTACTTACTGTGAGGGCACAATGATTATAAAATGATAGTCCAAGTGCATTTCAAGGTCAAGGGGCTTCCCATCTGTCACTTTTTGTGCCACTGGGAACAGTTTAATATATTAGCATGCTCGTCTTTGTAATTGAGAATAGCTGCTCCCTCTCCTGCAGAGCTCATCAATCCTAGTTTGTCAGAGGCCGCTCTACTGGAGCTCGCGACAGTCATCACATCGCTACACCTGCTCCATCTGCAACCTCCACTGTAAGATATGAGCACACTCCCAAAGGATGCAGGGAGGCGTCTGCAGCCTTTCAAGTGGCCAATCTGGGTTCAAGCCCGTATTCAGCAGGTATTTGAGATGTCTGCTGTCCTTGAACAGTGACTTCCTGCCAGCTTGGGAACACTCAGCAGCTGTCCAGGTGCTCTGATCTCCCTGGAATGGCGAGATTAGTAGGAGAATACATTGTTGTTCTTTGCAACAGGTGGCATTTCACTGCAGGTGACCCTTTGGATACATAGTTCTGTAGTTTTGCAACCACTCCATTAATTTTAATACACACACAAATACAAAAACTCTTTACCTGATTTAGACTTCAGTTTCCTTAGATGGATGATGCCGTTCTTCATAGTTAGGACCAGTGGTTTCCACCCTTTTTGTCTTGTGACTTCTTAGTATAAAATAAATGTCTGTTTTTAACCTCTCTTAAAATATTCAAGCCTTAAATTTCAGTAAATATTTAGAGGTTTAAAGAATATAAAGGTCACCCAGTATTTAACGTGATAAAGCAGACAAATATTGTGAAGCAGACCGTGTTTTTCCTTCCCTTCTATCCCATTATCATTTTTGGGGTCCTGTGGATGTTGTGCACCACTGGATCAGACTGACAGTTGGCGCAGTGGGTTAACAGAGAGAGGTGGAAGCTTGGTTTCATGGAGACGAGGCATGCTGACCTGTCACATCATGGAGCGTAGGGATGAAGAGTTTGATGTATAGTCCACGCTGACTGTCTGCACAACAGATTGTCTGACTCATCACATCACATCAGCAGCAGAAACCAGAGCAGGTCCACCAACAAGTAAACGTAACCTCTGTCCGTCTCCATAACTGCTTCTTTTCTCTCCAGCCTCCGCCCGCAGGTAGCTCACCTCTATAAAATGAATCTCTTTGAAGTCACCTGAGTCTGCATTGAGGTGTGCGTCTTTGTGCTACAGAGAGCTGTTTACATTTCAGCAGCAATAGGTTTAATTTTTTCTCAATGTGTATTCAGCTTGTTAATAGAAGCTCATCTGCAGTGAGTGACTGGCCTGTCTTAGGACACGTTGATACATGAATCACATTCATCCCCGTTAACCACTTCTGTTTGTCTGTTGTGTCAGGGAGGAGATGAAAACTTGGACTCGGTTATATACATGACTCAGGGATACATTCTGTTGTTTATATCAGGATTATAATAAAAGACAATTCCTCATGGCTAGTATGTTGGAGTAAGTCAAGAAATATGGAGGACCCAGGGTGGAGAAGCCAAATGGCTGTTGAACTATTCATTAAACCATAATGTCCAATCTTTCATGAATGTGTGTTGTATGTGTGATCCCTCAGTCTCTTCATATGTCCTGTTGGCTGAATAATCAGCTCTACATTGCAGGTGAAAATAAGTCTTACAACACAGTTTTTACTGGTACATGTATGAGAAAAATCTATGAATCATCTACAGAATTGTGTCAATTTAGGCTTTACATGTCATTAGACCTGGCATGTTCAGCACTGACGGAGCCTCTTAAACTAATGTTTTATGTATGCCTCCTCTCACTCTGTATCATCACTAAACACATAAAACACTTGAGCCATCATGGAAGTGACAACATGAATATTTCACACCACGGACTCATCGAGCCATCACAGTGATGATGCAACGACTGTATGTAACGCCGTACTTTGCAGTTTAGCTCAGCCGTCCATATGTCTCTAACTGCTCTGTGAGCCTCAGCACCTTTTAGAGACGTACTGTAACTTTAAACTTTAACAGGGGAGCTCTTGCTGGGCCCAGGCGATGGCTCGTCACGCTCATAGATGGGGAACACTTGAACAGGCCAAAGCATGATCTCTGTCTCAGCAAAGCTATTACAAGCTTCAGTGAGTCCCAGCACAGCAACGTGCCGGGTAATAAGCAGGTGAATATACAGTGAATGTAAAGTGTGTGTGTGTGCAGTTTACTGTGTTTCACATGTTATTTGTGCAGAGTTAAGTGTTTCTTTCAGCACAACCTTTTTTGCAGGCTTCCATTATGTTGAATTTGCTAACCACTCAGCTTCACACTTCATAGGATGCAGGAAACTTTTCTTATCGCAATCCTCTTTTTGATGCTTAATCCTGGTGTATTTCTGAGTCGACATCGGGGAGCAGCTTCCCAAATATGCCACAACAACGCAAAGATAATCTTCCTCCTGAGAGGCATAGAAAGATTTAAGATGATCCCAAAGAAAAGTATAATATCACACAGGAACATTTCTTAAGAAATTCTGCACAAAACTGAAGATGTGTTGCAGCATCTGCTCAATGTCAGGGGAGAAGACTCAACATTTTCTATATTGTGAGAGACTTGGCTTTGAAAGCTCGACCTATGTAATGCCTTTTGTGTCTCTTTTCTATATCTACATGTTTCTATTTGTGCTGCTTCTCAAATCTCTTAAATTGCATCTATGCATCCCTCACTTGCGTCTTTCACTTGTGTCTTAGTCCCTCCCACCAGAAATGCATGGAGAGATGCGAGGAAACGAAGAGAGGAAACAAGGGAATGTTTTTTAAGAGACATGAGACGTCCTTCTCACTGAAGCATCATGTGCAGCTACGTCCGCTTGTGATGATGGAAGCACGTGCTGTCACCACTTCACAACATACAACGAACGATGAGCGCTCAAGTGTCCAGATGAACTACGAACGATGCTGCAGAGTTTGGGTTGATAGAATTATTGTTCGGTGTCACTGGTGATTCCCCCTGCCAGTGAAGTAAAGTGCTGGTGAACGAAAATGTGAAGTAGAGCCACTGAGAGCGTTTTCCACAGCCAGCAACAAGTGTGAGCAACTGCAACATGCTGTCCTGTGTTTTGAAGAGGTAAGCATCAAACAAATGCAGTTGTTGATTTCCAAAAACCTTTGGCCAAACTTAAAAACAGCACATGCACAAGCTATAACCAAAATACAGAATATTTCTGCTAGGTTGATGAAAACACACACCAAAGAGTTTCTATTTGACACGAAACACATTTTATTGTCCATGTGCTTCAGACAAATTGTGTTCATTAAAGTTTGGAACAGAGTGCCAGAGTGGATGGACAGAGAGCCAGTACACGGTATGATGAATCCCCATGTGCCAGTCCTTGCTGTGTACTTTGATAGTCAGGACCTCATGGCTGACTACAGGCTTGCCCGGCAGTCTGTGGAGGCCTTAATGAGGATCCTACTGGTCACATGAGGTTCATGTCCTTATTACCGTGTACAGGCTGGCACACGGCCTATCGGACAGTGTGGTGTCCCAGGCCCTTCATGATCCCAAGTCTACAGTCTGCAGACTGGTGCACAGTGGAGTAGAGAAGATTGCCGCCATTCGCCAGGAGGTCATCAGGTTGCCCACTGCTGGAGACCTGGATGAGGTTGGCCAAGCACTTGCACGGCTGGTCAACAGTCCAGTGTTCTCCAGATGTGTGGGCTCCATTGATGGCTGCCATGTCTGTATCAAGACAGCCACCCCGGGACCTAGGGGCCAGGATTACCTCAATCGAAAGCTCTTCCCATCCATACAACTACAGGCAGTATGTGATGGGAATGGCTTCTTCCTCAACACATATGTGGGGTTTCCTGGCTCCGTCCATGAGTCCTGAGGAGAAGCAGGATCTACAGAGAGGCTTTATATTCTCCCAGGTAAGAGTCAGATATCTTTCTCATACTTCCATATCACTTCAAAAACATATTACATTTTGTTTTCCTTCTCTCCGTAGGGTACTTTATTGTGGGTGATGGTGGCTACCCCTGCACTGAGACACCTGTGGCCATCATCAACCCCGCACAGAGAACCACTGCAGGGGAGGATGCAGAGCCGTTTTAACTACCATCATGCCAAGGCCCGTTGTACTATAGAGCGGGCCTTTGGCATGTTGAAGACCCGTTGGAGATCCCTGTTCATCAAGGCTCTGGAGGTCGACCACACCTTTGTCATCATCGCCTGTGCAGTCCTGCATAACATCTGCCTCACAGCGGGGGACATCCTCGAGCCTGTGGAGGATGTTGGGGACATTGGTGTGGATCCACCACGTCCAGTGAGGGGGGTACGAAGCGGACATGGCCAGCAAGACCGACTGGCAGGGCGGCTCTCTGCTCCACTTGTGCATCCTGTGGAACTGCATCACAATTATTTGTATACTTGTGTATATTTCTATGTTGTCATTTTAGTTGTGCCACATTCCTGTGTTTTAAACATTACTTTGCAAAGGGTAAAGAAAAAACCTTGAAGGCCATTTAAATGTATGTTTACGCAGCGGACTGTCTAAATATGTCCTGTACATGATACTGAAATGACAACCATAATGGAATAAACTGCCCTGTACTACATGAAGGAAACATTTTAATAAGTGTCCTGAATTACTGCTACCACAGCCTTCATTGTAGGTGTGTTATTGGTGTGATATTACTGCCAAGTTGCACTTATACAGGCTGGTTTGTCCTTGAAACATTCATATATGAGGGTGGCCAAAATGAAGGCACTATTCTGCCATAACTTCCTTTATGCCAACTCTTAAAGTCCATAACCATCAAGCACTATCTTGTGTGTTTGTGTAGAATTCTAATGCAGGCAGTAAAAAATTGATGTCCTACCTTTATACTCACAGGACAAATGAGTGAGCAGGTGAACTGAAGCACCTTTCAAAAGGAGAAGACACAGAAACAAGGGATATCACCAACTCTTCATTGGGATGTAAAACTGTATCATTAAAGTACTTATGTCTCCAAATATATAATACCGTTCGCACAACAACCTTTGTAGAGATGTGCACTGTAAAGTTTGACACCGAGAATTTGAAGAACACAAATGAAAGATACATCATCTATGAATTTATTAAACAAATGTAACAAAGAAGTATGAATAACAAATAAATAATACTAAATAAATAAACTATAAATACACAAATAACAGAAACATCAAATTAAATTTTAACAAAAATTCTCTAAATTATCCTAATTCTTTCAAGACATATTCTCCACCAGTGCCAACAACTTCTCTGTTTGCCTGCATTGCCGCAAAGCGCTGATCCTCTTTTCTGGCTACCTCTTTCAGGAAGTCTAAGAGGGCTGCCCTGGACATCCTCTTCTTTTTGGGGGGCGGGACAGGCAGAGGTGGATGGCCCATCATCTGTGGTGCTGCCACAACTTGTGCCAGGCTGTGCGCACTTCTCCTCCTCCTCATCACAAGCCTGGTGACTACATGTGGCTACAGTAGATGATGGGCCATCACCTCCGTTGGCCACAGCAGCATGGGGCTCATGGCTTTCCCCCACACATGAGTCCATCAGGGTAGGTGGTTCAGTAGAGGGAATAGAGGGCTAATGCCCTCATGCATGAGGGAAAACCTCAGAACTCCCTCCTCTCTCCTCGCTCCTCCGAGCAGCGATAACCGCTTTGAGATCTTCGGGGTGGCTCCGGAACTAGTTCCAGTTTGAGCGAGGAAATATCAAATAAGAGACATGAGAAACAGCCTCTTTCTTCCCACCTCTTCCTCACTGACCTTTGCTTCCTCTCTTCCTCATTCCCTGTCTGTTCCTCACACAGAAAAAGACAGACACACACAGTAGGAATGGAAGATACGACCTATTTTAGGACCAGTGTGTAATTAATCATAAGCTAGCAGCGAGCATTAAGAGAGGAGGAAATGTCTGATAGCTCCCTCTGTGACGTTCTGTCCATTCTTAGCTTCTCGCTCTCATTCCTGTGCTTCTCTTTCTAAACTTGAATTTATGTCCTCTCTCCCAATTTCTTTCTCTGCCATCATGCTGACATCTGGTTTTAATTTGCAAATTATGTTTTAGTTTCAAGTGTGCAGAAAAGTTACCTAGCACACACCTGCACATTGATGTTGTAGCACAATCCATAACTGCTGCTTCATGTCTGAACACTGTACATGTGACGTCAGCACTGAGACTGCAGGCCTCTGTTTGGGGACAGATGGTGAACAGTCTCATTTGTATGTAATAAGTCGTTACTAATTGTCTGCAGATTGGATCAATGTCCTATTCTGCTGCAGCTCAGCTCTCCTCCCAGTCTGTATCACCACAGACAGCACAGCCACAGTTTCAGTGGTGGTAGATGATAGCTGAGGAAAAGTCCCTTTCACTTATGGTAATTTAGCTTGAACCAATCAAATTATATCAATAAATAATTTCCTTTGTGGACAAAAACAAGCCAATAGAAATACACTTGAAGAAACATAGTTGTCACACACCAGCATTGCTTTGGTGATGCCATTCACATCAATAGCTTGTTGATTACTTTAAAGGGGACATATTCTATCTATGCAACCAATTTTCTATTATTCTAATGTGTTTTTGAATCACGTTGGTAAAGTTTGTTTCATTTTAAAAATATAATACGTGTCTTAATTTATTAGTTTTCGGCGCCTCTCCTTCCTCCTTAAAGGAACAAGCTGTTTTGCCATTCGAAGATTAGACCTTAGCCACGATTGGCTGACATTATTTGGAGTGACCGCCCTTCCGCCACGTGTGCGATCCAACGTGTGGACACTATATACTACATACTATGTACCTTTCAATTTCTGACAGCTTAGATTGCAAGAAAAACAGCTATAGTGGGTGAGCAGTCAAGAATTCAATCAACCACAGGTGTTCAAACTACAAAGTCTTTACAGCGACCTATCAAGCCTCTAGGGAGCGACTGTTTAATTTCAACGTTTGAACATACTTTGTGGTATGGAGGAGCTTTTCAAATTCATTTGCAGTGTGCTACGCCAGGCATCTGTTTCTGGTTTTGGAAAGTGGAAGTAAACAATATCTTGCAGCTTCTTTAGCTTCAGCACCCCTTTATGCTCGAAGGATGAAAGAAAGAAAGAATGAAAATAGATATATTGATAGATAGATCTATAGATAATAGTTTTATAATACATAGCTAATAGATCTAGCTAGTTAATACAGTAGATACAAATTTCGTACCTGTCTGTGGTCAATACCCACAATGTGGCAAGAGGAAGGCAAAGGAACAATTGTTCCTTAACTCCACCTGAACTATTATATACTTTACTACAAACGTATTTACAATTTTTTTTTAAATCACAGCTTAAAAGGACTCTATATTAAAAATAACATCTTATTATGATATTTCTATACAGTAGGCTGTGTGTCGAGGGGAGTATGTACAACTGAATGCCAACACCACTGTAGTCCGCCTCCACCTGGGAGAGGGAGACACAAAGAAAGCAAACCATTCATGCCTTGGTGGAGTTTTTGGGGTATGCCAAGGGCCATGGACGGGGAAAAGACATCGAGGTTTCCATTTCTTTGTATTGGCTGGCGAGTGCGACCTCCTATTGCGTGGTGTCAGAGGCATTGGATGTCCCTGACATAGATGAGCTGGAGGGGATAGGTGAAGGCTTTGCCCACCTGGCTGGCTCCTGTGCCTTCTGTCGAGTGGCCGACAGTAGCTGGTACCCACATCAACACTGGCAGGCAAAACAAAAATGATGTTGGGTGGCAGAAAAAAAATAATATTTTACCATTTGCAGTGGGGGCGCCAAAATGTCCAGAGCCGGCCCTGCATTTGGTCATGCTAACCAGCTAATTAGTGAACGAAAAATGCTTCATAAAGGGAATATTATAAGATTTTTTAAAAAGCTACATTGTCCATATGCTACTGGCAAACACTAACTTGTTGCATCACCAATAATAGATGGTTAGATATTGACTCAACAGCTATTTTCCTTCAAGTTCTCTGCAATGATTCAGGGTGACACAAACATCCAGAAACACACACACACACACACACACACACACACACACACACACATATATGACAGTATTCCCAGACTTTCAGGAGAACTGCACTCTGTGTTCTGCACAGCATCTCTCTGCTCATACATCATTAAGTGAGTGTGGCTGTTATTATGGAGAAGATGCAGTGTGTTAGACGGCCTGACAGATTGTGTCAGGGGCTGCAGTCCTATCAGGATTGGTTAATAAAAAGCCAGTTAATCTAGCAGGTCCCTACAGTCCTGCTGTACGCATAGAATAAAATCCTTATGTGTGCTCTGCGCTCTGACTGTCCTTGTCAAACCCTCCTCGCTCTGTCCCATCCTAAAATAAGAGCAATAATTACAACCTAATATCCTCCATGTCCACAATTCATCTGCTAAAACATTGCCTCCTTAAGAGGCATGACGGTACAGCCTAGCAACATAAAATGTGTTTATTACCTCCTCTGCAGCACAGTAATGTACTGTAAAAATAGTTCTCTGCACCAGTATGCATGAGTGGGCAATGATCAGCTGATTTACGAGGACCTCGGCTCATCAGGACGACTTGGAATGAGAGGCAGGAGAACGGCAGGAGGGGGTCGAATCAGCTTTGTCCTTTGCTTGGCGAGCATCAGTCATAAAAAAGGCTCACCAGACGCCACAGCAGCTGATCTGTCTCCTTGTAGAAAGTCGAGGAATTGGCAGAAAATATCAAAGTAACTCTTTGCTTTTTATGAGACTTTCAGCAACATGAACCCCACAGGGTTCGTCTGAGCTTTAACACATCACAGTTGGTACGAAGTTGATGTTGACGTCATTCAGTCTGGAACATTGATTCTGGGTGCTGGCTAAATAAAGCATGCGGGTTGAACCAAAGTAAATCAGGAATTTCATGTTGTCTGTATTCTCGAGCTCTGTGTTCCATATTCATGCATATAAAGACAACAGACGATCAGATTTAGTCAGGGTCATTTCTCCTGAAAAGAGGTCAGGGGTCATAACAGGATAACTGTCTTGTGTCTAATTATCAATAACTTTTTGTGCTCTTAACCAAAAGAACACATTATGCAGCATGTAGGTGTGCCTGTGCATAAACACCATTGGAGATCAATCAACAATCTGCTGTTGGATCAATAATTTGTGACTAATGCATGTTAACTGCACGCACATGTGGTTGTAATGATTTGCTGCAGTCGATTTTTTGGGGTTTGTTATTGAATGAGACGAAACTTACTGGTATTTTAGAAGCAGTAATTCACCACATTTCAACCTCATTGATGGAGAAAAAAATCTCTATAGAAAATGTATTGACTCATTATTTCTGCTCTTGTGTGTTTTTCCTTCGGCTTTATTCTCTGAGTTTTTAAATCGCCTTTTCAAGCATTGTGATATTGATTATGTTGCTAAACAGCTGCATATCTGATGTTACAATATTAATTACAGCCAAAAGAATTTGGCTGTAGGGATTTATAGCTCCTGATAAATCACAGATTTTGATTGATACTCAATTTGTTTATTTTCATACATTAAAGCGTTATATAGTCATATATACATTTCAGATTCTAAAATCACATTAATAAATTCATCAAAATAAAAACATTTCTTTCATTCATACATTCATTCATTCATATACACTGCCATTCAAAAGTTTGGACACATTTTCTCATTCAAGTGAATTAATCAAAAAGGTTTGTAGAGGAACTGATAGTCCGCAATTATCCACATCTGTATGATGTGTTATTTCCACTACACAGCGACAAACATGCCTGTCAAAATAGCTGGAGAAAGATAAGATTATTTTAGAAGTCGACATGGAAACCTGCAAAACTAAAGTGGGACCGTTACTTCCGTGCATGAAGGAAAATGTTGGAGAAACGGTGTGGGGGCGGTGCCAACAGTGTGCTCTGTCCACCAAACACACAAAACCTTATTCTGCCGTGATCTGAGAATTGACATTATAGTAACCTCCTCGAGTGTCTCCATGTCTGTTGTTTACATCCTGCACATACAGTAGTTTCATACAGCCTGAGCTCTCTGGTCTGCCCTAGCGGTATCCTCAAGTAACACACGTACTGCATAGACAAGTATGTGAACAATTATGTTCATGACACAGCCGGTTGTGTACACGAATTCCTTCCCCTGAGAGCCTTGACTCACTCCCTTAACAGGCATAATGACCATCACAACCAAAAAGGTAAAATGACAAGCACACTGTACGATATCTAAAGGTGAAAGTATGAGTGCAGTACTGGTGCAGGGCAGTGATGGCAATGAGGGAGAGACCGGAAGTCTTGCAGCTAAATAGACTGCCAAGTGAGATGTGAGAGTGTTTGTCAGATGATTGTGGAGAATGACACATGTCAAGTGTGAAATCAGAGCCACTGAGTTGTCTGCCTGAACTAGCTCACAGGGGTCGCTCGATTTATGAAAGCGTTAACCAGTTTTACTTATTTATTTTAAAGTATGTGCTAGTGCTTTGTGGTGTGTATGCTGGCTCACTGAGATAGCCATTGATAGAGTTACACATGTTTAAGTCAAGACCTTCATGTAAAAAGAGGCATATACATGAGGTCAGTGAGGAAACAGCCAAAAATATCTACAAACCAGGTGGAGTTTAAAAACAAAGATAAGTAGCTGATCAACTCACAAGTAAGAACACAGACAATCCAGCAAATGAGAAAAAAAGGAGGAACAGGGTTGATTAATGACATGATCAGGGACAGGTGTGTAACGAGCACAGGTGCTGATAATCAAGGGACCAGGAGACACATGAGAGCAGGAACAGGATAAGAGGTTCAGCAGAAACAAGCAGTCTGTTTTGTCAGATCTACTTTCCACTCGTTGCTCTATTTTCCAACATAAAATGCCTCCATTCACCACGCACAAGGAAAGCAGTCAACTAAACAAATAGGGAGACCTGATAAATAGCTCTTGTATTCTTCATGTCTTTTAAGAGCAGAATCAGCACTAACAGCTGGTAGACGAATGCAGTTTGGGTTTTAAATGCAGTGTGTGTTGTGGGGTAAAGAAGGTAAAGGATCCTCTTAAAAGGAGGAAATTACTCTGATCACTCTTTTCTCTCTTCCTGTCATTCGAGCCCTGCTCCTCTTCCTCTCCATATATCTTTCTCAAGGCCCTGTGTGGAGTCCCTCCTCCATTTGCTCCATCCTTTGCATGTTGAATTATACGCGATAACAGCTGAGCTGCTTAAGAGGGTCTCAACAAATTTGCATAGGTGATAGACTCCAGAGATTTTTCCACCTTTTAACTTCACTTTTTCATTCCTTATCAGTGTTTTATTTCTCCTAAACTCCTCAAGCAAATCAGTCGTAACAAACAAGAGTGCACCTTGTGGAAAAAACACAGACTCCGCTGTGCTGTCCTATAATTACCTAACAAACGACTGTAACGTTCAGTCACATTTACAGGTGATTAACAAGAACTCACAGCTTTTTTAGGCAAAATACATGAAATAACAGAATCCTCTATCTGTGCATGCAACACAGCCCTCAAGTTGGTTTTCTGCCCGACAGGAATCACACCTGACACTTTTTAAATGATTTTGCACCTCCCCACACTGCCTGGCCTCATTTTCCATCATGCTGATTAGATCTGAGTTTTCTCTCCCACATCCTCTCTCGAGGTCTCCATGTCTGCCCTGAACTTCTTTTTTTTTTTTAAATCAAATGTTAGTTTTCTTACATTTCTGTGACATCTCCTTTAGCCCCTCCTTCACTCCCTCCTTCTCGTTTTCTCCCCTTTTTAAATTGTTTGTCTGTTTCTCCTTTCTCCACAATTTTCCATTCCTCCTCCTGTCTCACTTTACCACATTTTTTCTCTTCTCTCCCTCATTCAGTCCATCTCCCTGCCCTTCCTCCAGTATGTTGCTCTTTGGCAGACCCGCAGTGCTGTAGTGAAATCGCTCTGCAGTGCAGGGACTGCAGCCCCCCCTGCATTTCTCCCAAAAAACACATTTCACTTCCTGCCACACTTCCTCTCTCCTCCACGACCCCTAACATCCCCTGCTTTCGCTCTCGGTCTCTGTAGTATAGTTTTATTTCCATCTCCCTCACTCACTGTATTTTCCTGTCAAAGGCCAATACAGTCATTCATACAGAATGTACTCATGTATAAAATGAAACTCATTCAAGCTCACATGCTCACTCACCTGCAGACTCCAATTCCTAAATATGCTCACAAATACGCTATTCTCCTTTTTTATTTCCTGCTCTCTTCTTCACTCTCTCACACAGATATGATCTTCTACACCAGTGGTCCTCAACTGGTGGGTCGTAGAGCTGTTTTCAGTGGGTCGTGGATGTGAGCTTGGAAAAACAAAAGTTGTTGCAAGAAGTTGATGCTTTTATTTTAAAGGACATGGGTTTCCTATGACATGCGTGCAGTAGAAGTGTAGTTTAGTCAAACTCCATGGCTGCTTCCCAAGTCTCTTAAATTGCATCCATGTTTCCTTCACTTGCGTCTAAGTCCCTCCCACCAGAGATGCATGGAGAGACGCGAGGAAACCGAGAGAGGAAACGAGGGAATGTTTTTTAGAGACATGAGATGTCCTTTCCGATGAAGCGTCACGTGCAGCGACGTCCGCTTGTGATGACAGAAGCACTGCTGGACGTGCTGTCACCTTTTCACAACATACAACGAGCGTATGAGAGCTCAAGTGTCCAGATGAACTACGAGCGATGCTGCAGAGTTTGGGTTGATGGAATTATTGTTCGGTGTTACTGGTGATTCCCCCTGCCAGTGAAGTAAAGTGCGGGTTTACGAAAATGCGAAGTAGAACCAGTGAGAGCGTTTTCCATAACCAGCAACATGTTCAGAAGCCTGCTGGCACAAGGAGCAGATTAAGATATCCTTATAAAAAATAAACACTTAATGATGTTCGCACGCTCGCATCGATTGCATTTAGGAATCGTTGTCAAGTGGCATATGTGTGTTTTAACCGATCTATTCACACAGCCGCAAATAGTATCCCTCAACTTAAGTATTTGTGACTCCGTTTCTGTAGGCTCCTGTTCAGTAGTGTTTACATACGATGTAATTTGTCATAGTTATTTACACTCTGATCGGCTCCCTAGTCATTATTGGAAAAGAAAGAAAAGTGAAAAGCCACACTTCATGCAACCATTTACTAACAGGTATGAGGGGAATCATTTTATTCAATCACTGTCATTGTTTCAGCTGCTGAATCTCAACATGTGTTTTCATGCAAGCTGAGTTCTGTCAACTAATTTACTTAGCGGGCCTGGCCTGCGAGACCGACTGGCAGGGCGGCTCTCTACTCCACTTGTGCACCCTGTGGAATTACAAGACCATGATTATTTGTAGACTTTGGGGACAAGAAGGCCTGGGACACCACACTTTATGATAAGCCGTGTGACTGTAGGCTTTTCTTTTCAGTTATGTATACTTCTATGATGTCATTTTAGTTGTGCCACATTCCTGTGTTTTAAACATTTCTTTGGAAAGGTGAAAAAAGTGTCCTGAGTAACTGCTACCACAGCCTTCTGTGTGAGGTTCACCTTTCTTAACCATGTGTGCTTAATGTAGTACATTTTGAGTGTCCGCTTCACATCATTGTAGGTGTGTTATTTGTTTGATATTACTGCCAAGTTGCACTTAAACAGACTGGTTTGTCCCAAGCGGCAACCTCCGGTGTTGAAAAATGAAGCCAATGCGGAAGTGCAAAAGTTAAGTGAGTTAAATGCTAGTGTTAGCTAGTGAAATATTTTTAGCACTAAGTAGCAGGTATACTGTGCTCCCTTTAGCTGCTTGTTAGCCTGTGCAGTGTTTATTTATTTAATCGTCGGTCAGTAAATAGGAGTCAGGAGTTGTTGGCGTTTCCCCGGAGAGATAACAGTGGACCGTAGTGATGAAGAGACCGGTGTTTCGGTTTAACATGTGGCCATGTTAACTGGCGACTTTCAGCTGAATGAGTCTGTGGTTGTCGTAGCGACAGCAACTGTTGAAAACAGGATGATAGTACGTAGCTGCCCTCGCGAATGCCACTTTGTGTAGTTTTTACAGTACAATGTGAAAATACAGTCTACTTACCCGACTCGTCTTTGGAGACTTGATTGTGGAAACGTGTCATGTATTTACACTCCGTTTGGACGCCGCTTGATTTGTACGGAAAAACAGGAAGTGAAGAATGTGCTTTTCCTGTGAATGTCTTTTTCTAATAAACCTTTTAAATAAACCGATTTGTCTTTGGACTCTCGTTTGAGTGAACATGTGAAGGAAAACATTTAACAGGTAAATAAAAACAGATACATTGAAAATAAAACATGACACGGGAGTCGAACTCACAAATTTGTAAGAAAATGCATGACAGTCAGATGACAACTGCTCTGCGCCACTATCGCAACCGCCGAAATACATCAGTGCAAGATTAAAACAATCATAGCAGCCTATAGGTAGCCAGTCAAAGGCAGCCAGATTAACTTGTGACCACACTCGCACCAGAGAAAAGTTTGACATTACAAATTTGTGTTGGTTTCCAACAGAAATAATTACTTGCAGAGCTACAAATCAATAAAACTAACAGATGTCAATTTAATCAGTTGGAAATATTTTAGTTTTTAGATCACCAATCAGCTGGAATACAAAGTACGCTATTTTTAAAACCTAAATGCATATAACTGAGGTTCTTTCACCGTTTACAGCCAAGTAAAGACCATGGAGAAAACAGTCAAGTTATTGTTTTTTTTATTCGCAAGAGGCCAACACATTTCATAGGTGGACAAAGGGATTTTGTGAAGGACCCTCAAACTGTCGAACAGGCTGGACATGAGAAGTCCTTGTTCATGTCGGGTTTTCCCACACAGGCCCAGTGGAACCAAAGGCAACAAATGGTGCATTCAATCTCAAGAAGAAAAAAAACAATTAGAAAAGATTAGACAAAGATATTGCAATAACAAATGCATTTTCTGTGTGAAAACTTAAAGGTCTTCCTACCCAATCATCCACTGATGCCTCCGGGTTCTCCTTTCCAACAACTTCCCTTTCCCCACACAGTCTGCAGAATTCTGTTAGGTTGTCTATTAGAAGATATTCCAATTTTGCATAGCGTTAGTTAAATAAAGTAGTTAAATATCTTAGGTAGGTTGATATTAAGTCATTGATTGAAGATTACCAGAATCCTGCAAGAGTCTCCTGGCCATCTCCAATCTTATCGAGTTGATGGCAGCCTCATCCACAGCAAAATCTGGGTCGCAAGTCATTAGCTCTGCAGTCTATTAAAGCAGGTTAGTGTCACTTATGTTCTTAACAAAATATTTTAAACACATCTTACCAGGGTCCAAATTCTTACTTTGCAGACAAACACTCCACAGGATGTCGAATCTTGCTGGCGGGGGTGGGAGATTGTTCGACAGGTCCATCGGGATATATTTACATTCTTTTTTCGCATGAATGCCCTGAAACAATACATTATTTTATTAGCTATGATTACATATCAAAATACATTTGACTACAGTAAGAAATCAAACACATGAGATCAATTGATTTGCATACCTTGTTGAATCCCGACACTGTTTAATCTGATTTGGAGTGGCTCCAAACAGATCCACAAATACAGCCTGTCCTTCCATGGGATACATAACCTTGTACAAATAGGATAATTAATGAACAAGAATGTCAGATTTGGAAATATAGTGGCATAAATTTCAATTATCAAAAGTGCACTTACCACAAGAGTCCAATGATGGTTTTTGCAAACAGCCCCAATCATGATGTCCCACTCAGTAACATCAAGCTGCAAGTGATCATTCAAGTTTTTAAGACACTGTAATTGTAACTACTACCTTTTAAATGCAACTACTTTCCTTACCTTTCGCAGCCCCCTCGATGTGCCATCCCAAATAGCAGTCATCTCAAATGTATCTATAATTTTGACTTTTTTGGGTAGTCTTCTGGAAATCCAGGTAAGATAAGAGTTGACAATCTACACACACAAAAAAAAAAATTCAAATAAATGTGAATATTCAGAGAAAAACTAAATCTGACAAAGCTTGAAAATCAAGAATTACCTCACTCTCCAACTCTCTCCCAGGTGCCAGTCTTTTTAGATCTTCTGTGAAAGTCTTATAAGGCCCAAATTTGGCCCATATGATTTCTGCTTGCGTTTTCTAAATGTCTTCAACTGTAAAGACAAATAATTTCAGTAATTGAGCAGATTTAATAGCAAATTACACTTGATGAATTGTATATACTGTTTTGGCAGAGATGACTCTCCTCAGGGCACGTGGCTGGTGGGGGGTCAGAAGACTTTTGCTTTTTTTGTTTTAGAGGGCTGAAGAGGCAAGACTGAGAGTTTATGTCAGGCAGGGGTGTATGAGAAGGGCTTGCTTGCCTTGCCAGCTTTGCTGGGATTCTCTCTTCTGACTCTGTAAAGGCAGATAGCCGGTCCAGATTGGCAATTGTATTAGAAGAGCTGTTCTGTAGAGTTACAACTTTTCCTTCAATCTGGATGATCTTGAAAGGGCCCAGCATATCCTCCGACATCTTGCCACCTTTCCTTTGCTCCTCTCTAATATTTTTTTTTAGGACGAGATCACCGACCTCAAAGTTGTCCTCCACAACCTTATCCATCTTCCTTTTTCTGATTTTGTCCTGGCTTTTTTGGAAATTTTGTTGAATGCTCTGATAAGTGTCTTGCTGATTTTGAAGTCCACCAAACATTTCTTCCCTTGCCAGTAGTCCTTCCACTTTTGCTGTTGTATCCTAAATGACAAAAATAAAAATTGGTGTATTCTGAGTTATTTATTGAAATTGATATGAAAACCCAACTCCAAAAACAAAAAAGTGCGACTTACCTTATAATTTTCTGGCACCTCTGAAGGATATCTGGCCTCCCTTCCGGACATTAAATAATAGGGACTATGTTTGGTAGTAAGATGCTTCTTAGTTCGGATGACTGGTTGAAGGAAAGTATCCCGTTTCTCGGGATCCTTCCTGGCCATTTTGTTGAGAGTCCTGAAATGTTTCACATAACACAACAGCAAGCATTTTTAGGTCACTGATTTAGTCATTTGCATTCCTTTTTATATCGGTTTGTAAAAGAGGTTTGGTCCAATTGTAACACTATTTAACTTACCTCTGGATTGTTCCATTAAGCTTCTCCACCAAGCCGTTTGTCTGAGGGTGGTATGGGGCGCAAAAGCTTCTCTTAATGCCAAGGGCCTCACACAGCCTGGTATTTATCTTGAATTCCATTATATAAAACAAGTCAGCATGTACAGAAAGGCTTAAGACATAAGGAACATTATTCATGAGTGTTCTACCTTGTTTTTAAATTCAGTTCCCTGGTCTGTAAGCAGTCTCTGAGGTGCACCAAATTTGTATACAAAATCAAGAATACAATTGGTCACCTCCTCTGCAGACTTACTCTTCAGAGGGTAGGCCTCTGCCCACTTTGTGAAATAATCAACCATTACACAAATGTATTGATTTCCACCCTCAGTTACAGTGAGTTTGAGAAGGTCCATGCCAACCAGTTCAAAGGGCTCAGTTACCTGTAAAAGTTGAAATATAGTTATTATGTGTACAAAGTATGTGGTATGTAAGCACATTAAGCTGTATGGGACTTTAACTTGTATTGGGTTATATTGCTTCTTTTCCTTTAGGCTGGCACGCTTAGCCTGGCAGTCAGGACACTGAGCAACCTGAAAACAAAGTAATCATAGGCCTTTCATCAAGGAAACACATAAAATGAAGGAGATATATCACATATGAATGTTAATTGAGTTAATTTAATCAATGCTTACATTTAGCAACATAATCTAACTTACCCATTTGCGGATATCCGCCTCCATTCCAGGCCAGTAGTAGCGGGTGATTATGGCATGCTGGGTCTTTTCCACACCACAGTGAGACCCTAGATTGCTGCAGTGCATTTCAATAAATATGTTATTTGCCTCAGCACTAGACAGAACTACCTTGGCGAGGTGCTCTTTTCCGTCTCTCCTGCGTCTGCAAATATACCGAAGAACTCCATCTCTCTCACCAGGTGAGCGAACAGTGAGTCCGCTACTTCTTTAGTCTGATAACTAAACACCTGCAATCAGTCACCGACAGATTCTTCTCCTGGGAAAGTCAAACCAGCTCATTCATGATTTATACAGTCTATGGATAATAACCATTAGCTACGCTGAGGAGCATATAGCCTAGCTTCATAGCCGTAGCTGGCTTATTCATGCGGCCCACCCATAGAGCTCAGCCATAGGCTGTAGCTCGGTCGCGCTCTGCCTCTTTGCCCGTCTCTGGATTAGCCGGCTCTGGCATTTCCAATATGGCGACCCCCAGCGGCGGCGCAATTCGGGCTTCCAAACGCTTCTTCAGAAACCAATGGGTGACGTCACTGAGACTACGTCCATTATTTATACAGTCTATGGTTTTTCCTTGCAACATTCATATATGAGGTGTCCAAAATGAAGCCACTATTCTGCCATCTCTTTCTTTATTCCAACTCTTAAAGTCCATAACCATGAAGCACTGTTTTGTGCATGTTTGTGTAGAATTTAACTGTCCAATGCAGGCAGTAAAAAGTTGATTGTTATACTTACGGGACAAATGAGTGAGTAGGCGAACTGAAGCACCTTTCAAAATGAGAAGACACAGCCACAAGGGATATCACCAACTCTTCATTGGGATGTAAAATTGTATCATTAAAGTACTTATGTCTCCAAATATATAAAACTGTTCACACAACAACCTTTGTAGAGATGTGCACTGGAAATTTGACACCCAGAATTTGAAGAACACAAATGAAAGATACGTCAACTCTGAATTTTAAACAAATGTAACAAAGAAGTATGAATAACAAATAATACTAAATAAATAAACTATAAATACACAAATAACAGAACATCAAATGACATTTTAACAAAGAATTTTCCAAATAATCCTAATTGTTTTGCGTCACATTCTCAACCAGCGCCAACAACTTCTCTGTGTTGGCCTGCATTAATGCAAAGCGCTGATCTTCCTTTCTTGCTTCAGATTTTAGAAAGTCTAACAGGGCGGCCCCTGAGGTCCTCTTTTTTTGGGGGGGGACAGGCAGAGGTGGATGGCCCATCATCTGTGGTGCCACCAAAACTTGTGCCAGGCTGTGTGCACCCCACCTCCTCCACACAAGCCTGGCGACTACATGTGGTAACAGGAAATGATGGGTCATCACCTCCGGAGGCCACAGCAGCATGGGGCTCATGGCTGTCCCCCACACATCCACCAGGGTGGGTGGGTCAATAGAGGGGCAGCCCTCCGATGGCCTCATGCATGAGGGAAAACCAGGGCCAAGTTGCTGCCGTGGCCTCCCCCCTGTCTGTCCCCGTCCCTGTTGGGGGATTTTTCTGAGCTCATGGAGGACAGAAAACAGGATTTATCAGTGAGATGCTCACAAACTGAAACCACTACAATATGTTGCATTATGTGAAATGACAAGCTTCACTAATGCTTAAAACCTGCAGTGAGAGCATACATATACAATCTTACCTTGTATTTTCTTTTAAGGTTGTCCCACTTTTTAGTGACCTGGGACGTGGTCACCTTGCCCTCTAGGTGCAAGAGCCTTATCACTTCGCTGTGGAGCAGAAATCATGTCAACTTATTTCATCTCCTGTACTGTCATCCAAAATATATTTGAATCATTCTAGTTAAAAAATAATGCATATTTAGTTCAGTCGGGTAAATATGCCTGAATCTATTCAGCTATGGAACACACATTTTAAGTGAGTCAAAGTTATAAGCAGGGCTGTTCTCTCTGATCTACTAAGTTAGGGACAAAGCCTGAGCTGTGAACAGTAACACTGAGCAAGACACATTATAATTCCAGCAAACACAACATTTCTTAAACACGTGAACAACTGTGATAGCGTGATCACAGAGGGAGGTTGTGTGCTCTGGACAGCAGAATAACACGACAAAACTGATGTGAAAATGAACTCACCCCCACGCTTTCTTAGCAGTATTTCTTCTGCCAGTAAACAGTTTATCGTTCTCGGAACGAAGCTTTATGAGCAGCTTCGTATCCGAATCTTGCCCTGTTAAAGAAGACTTAGTTCAATGTAACAGTATACGACACCGTACAAGCCAACAAACATATATTTCACTCTCATAACATGCAGAAAAATCCATGAAAGACCCGAGTGTGTGTGTCCGTGTGTGTGTGTTTTACAACAATGACATTTCGGTTTACACATAAGCAGCTACACATAAAGTGTAGCAGCCACTTGAAGGCTTTAGTGTTACCGTCGTCACGTCACCACGGTATCCAAGACATGATTTAAGATACATTTGAGAAACGCGACAGTGCAGCGAGCGGTGTGAAGAAAACAATGCTTTACGATTATAAAAAGTCAAAGGTTCACTTTACACAAGATAGGACAATGTTGTAAGTGACATTAATGACATAACAAAAGATGTTTGGTATAAAAAAATTTAAAATAAAATACAATGTTCAGGAACCCCCTTCTTACATTACATAACTTTGCTGTTTGGAGTCATATGTGGACATGTTTATTAAATCGACTCATTGCAAAGAACAAAAAACAGCCTCTTACACTTGAACAGCTTTTCCACCATCTCGTTCAAACATGCCAGATGTGGGGGGAACTACTTCCGGTTCGGGCGTGGAGCGAGGAGCTATCAAATAATAGACTTGGGAAGCAGCCCATGTATCCACTGATTGGGTATTCCCAGCTACAGTTACATTCTTGATGTTACTTGATGAGTCCTGCAGTAGTTGATTTATTTTGCAGTTTTTAGCATATGTCTGTAGAGGGAATGCTTTGTGATGTTGATGCCTCAGGTCCAAACATTTTTCATTCAATAAATTTAAGGGGTTGAAATTTGGGTCACAATAAGTCACTAAGAAGGTGGTGGTGGGTCCTGAGGCGAGGCCAGTTAAGAACCACTGTTCTACACACACACACACACACACATACACCTGTTTGGACCTGTCTTATATGAAACCCATAAGTACCCAAGACTGTAAGAAGACCTAATGCAAGTCATGTTGAAAGAGGCCGAGAGAATTCATCCTCTGAGACCCACTCCTCTCATGTGATTGAGCTTGAAAGATTCATGAGGCCGAGGATATTAATATCATCATCCACTAACTCACCTCACCAGTGTGTCCACACATCTGAGCCATGAGGTCAAAGAGGATGGGATGGGTAAGACAGGCTGAGGCTGAGGATAATGGATGTTCTATTGTAGATACACAGGAAGTTGAGATATTTGTCAGCATATCCCCCAAAGTCAGGTGGTTTAAGGTGAATTAGAGCAGAGATTGGCACGCCTAGAGCTGGAGGTATTGTGTGATAAAGCATATTTATAGCTAGTGCTACAAAGGTGTGGGACAAAGAAAGAAAGCTGCAGATAGATACATTTTCAGGGTGTAAAGGTAAAGACAGATGGAAAGGGCCTCTGCTGCCATGCTGCTCCCCTCAGGACATCCCATTCACTCCTTCATTAATGATGGGATGGATTTATGTGTTTGGCTCCAAATCCTCCAAGTTTTAGTGCTCAGGTCAATATGTTTTAGAGTTTTACTGCTGTTTCTTAGCTTATTAGCTTTTTACTTTTCCTACAGTTTTACATCAATGCTGCCACAGGGTAAAAGACTGCAGAATCAGAAAATGATGATTCATGTAATGATGAACAATTTGGTTGCTCACTTGTGGGACAACAGCACAGAGAAACATGATGGGGCTGTTCATGGAGATTCTGGATTCTTCACAGAAAATCTGCATTGGTTGTTCAGTGACCTCCAGCCGTCTTCTGTTTCTCCAAAACACACAGGTTACAAAATGTAAAATGTATTCACTACGAACATCTCCAGATTACACTCGGCATTTTACAGTGGGCTGCTTCAGCTACTAACAGCAAAGGAAAGGCCTCATTTCTCTGTCTCTCCCAGATGAATGCTCTATGTCACTGTAGTCCTCCATGTTTGTTTTGACGTGCTCATTTTTGACGTTCAAATTGAATTACTCCTGCGATGTCCCGCCTGTCTATCCTAATTGCCTTAAAAATGTCAGTATGCGCGGTAGCTAGATATGAGAAGACAAGAGTCAAGATGAAATGCTGTTTTAACTGTACTTAACTGGCACCCTCATAGCTACATACTTAAATCGAACTCTAAAATTGTGTAGTTTTAGCATCATAAATGGACAACTCTTCAGCTACAGTAGTTAAGTCTAATCACTAACAGATGAATCTACAGCTCAGAGTCTTGCTGTGTGGCCAAAGCATTTTGTAGAATCTGTGTAGATGAAACAAAGTTAAACATTTTGCCTACACAGGCCCAGTGGAACCATAGGGCACATATAATGCATTCAATCTGAAAGATGAAAGAAAATTAGATAACTTTAGAAAACATCTTTTTGCAATAACAAATGCATTTTCTGTGTGAAGAACTTAGAGGCAGTGGATGATTGGGTAGAAAGACCTTTTAAGATGTCTTTTTCTCCAGCTTCCCTTTCCTCACACAGTCTGCAGAGCTCTGTAAAATTGTTTATTAAAATATATTACAATTTTGCTGTGGGTTAGTTATAGTCAAATATCTTGGGTAGGTTGATATTAAGTAACTGATTGTAGCTTACCAAAATCCTGCATTATTTTCCTGGCAATTTCCAATCTAAATGAGCTAATGGCAGCCTCATCCACTGCAAAATCTATTGTGCAAGAAGTTAACAGCAGTTCTGCAACCTTTAAAAGCAGGTTAGTGTCATTTATGGTCTTTGCAAAATATCTTAAAAAACAAAGTTTACTAGGGTCCAAATTCTTTCTTTGCAGACCAACACTCCACAGGATGTTGAATCTTGCTGGCAGGGGTGGGAGATGGTTTCACATGTCCATCTTTATATATTCACATTCTATTTTCGCATGAATGCCCTGAAGAAGTAAATAATTATTCTATTATGTCTACAAAACATCAACAAATTTGACAAGAGTAAGAAATTAAACACATGAGAATAAATCCTTGATTCGCATACCTTGTTGAACCCTGACACTGTTTAATGTGGTTTGTCAGATGACTTGTTTTTTTGTTTGGCAGGGCTGGAGAGGCAAGACCGTGATTGCATGTTAGGCAGGGGTGTAGGTGAGGGGCTTGCTTGCCTTATTATCTTTGCCGGAATTGTGTCTTCAGGCTCAGTATAAGCTGCTAGCTGGTCAAGATTGGCTATGGTATTTGAATAGCTGTTTTCTTGACGGAAAGTTGTTGCCCTCAATATGCGGGATTTTGAAAGGGCCCAGCATATCCTCCGCCATCTTGCCACCTTTTTGTTGCTCCTCTCTTATGTTTGTTTTTAGGACAAGGTCACCGACCTCAAAGTTGTCGTCCCAACCCGTTTCCAGCTTCCTTTTCCGGATTTTGTCCTGGCTTTTTTGTACATTTTGTACTCTTTGGTGGGTTTCCGCCTGATTTTTCAATCCGTCAAAAACGTCTTCCCTTGCCAGTAGTCCCTCCACTATTTCTGTTGTAAGCTGAAGTACAAATATGGATATAATCAGCCTGATGTTTTCTTTGAACTACCAAAATGGCACCCGTGCTTATATTTTAGATATTTCTGCTGATGTCATGTAATGAATTTACTTACTAACAACTTTAACGCCGAACAAATCTACATCAAGACATTAGTTGGATCAGGTGTGCAGGAGTAGAGCTTTAAAGAAATACTTCTTCGAAGGTGCGCCTTGTAGGACTGGGTTGTTGAAACATTGGTGTAGGTTTTAAATCTTCTGTTTTAATTACTCTCTCCATAAAGGACATGACTTCAGCGACTTGATTCTTCAGCTTGCCCTCCGGCTGAATGGAGATAAAGTCTGACATACAGTCTACATATTCAACACCAAATCAGTGTCACACTGTCTTTCTGTTATTAATTTATTATATTCTTATTTCCATTATAGACTTATTTCTGTACATATGTTATTCTTGCTTTTGAGGTTTCAAAGTCAAGCTTTTCCGTTTTTTGCATTTGACAAATAAATTCGAACTTGAGAAATGACAGGATGATTTTACGTTTCAGTAGTTTTTATTCGAAATACACACTTAGAAAATAGAAAACATAGAAAATGTAAACAGAACTTGTAACACTTGAAAAAAAAAATACAAACAAGTTGAAAACATGTTTGGTTCTGTGCTTTTGTAAAAGACAATGCCTGGTAGAAAAAATAAACTATTTCAATCAGGAGAGACTTAACATCTTGGAACAATTATTTATTTACAAGTTAAAATGAAATGTGCAAAGTCTTTGGCGATTAGACTCCATCGTGATGTCATCGTGTGCTTGGAGGGGTGTAGAGGCCGAGAGCAGGATAGAATACCCCCCCAAAACAATGAGAAGAAATAACAGGAAGCATATACTCACTATTGGTGAAGCAGGCCTTACCTTACCGGGTTGTAACGGGATTCTAAGCAGAGTTAAAGAATTAAGCACAGAGAGCGTGAATAAATGATATGCATTATGAAACAATAATAAGACATTTACATTCACATTAATAACCAGCAATTGGCCGTGCAAGAGTGAGATCACAAGACATGAAGCCAGCGATTTGCCATGCATGATGGGGTCCCGATAGACCTATGTGAGGTGTATGCTGGTCCGATGACCTGATCGCGCCACTAAGGCTAAGTGTTAAAGTTCATGTGACCCTAAGCTGATGGTGGCCGAATAGCCCAAACCTGAGGTGCGTGATGAAACCTATATTATGTGTTTTAACCAAGTGTATGGTGCGTGTATGTGCCCTCCCCCGCCATGAGACCTTGTGACATGACGCAACAGTGAAACTCCACCCATTAGCAACACCGCACATACCATCACCACCAGTTATATGAAAAGCTTACCAGAATTCAGGGTTTCAGAGATCTTTGATTTGCAAGAACAGTGCCGATATCAGGGCGAATATAAGATGTGTAGGCCGAGGAAGACCAACGCCCAAGTTGTTGCAGAGAGGATGATGAGATGCCTTGATTGGCAGCAGTAGAAGCAGCACCTATTCTAAAAGAATGCCCTGAATAATGCTGGGGGGATAAATTGATTTTGAGGAGCACTTGTTTTAGATGAGAATTAAACCAAGATTTTGAAAGAGGGGAGTTCCCAGGTGTTAGAAATAGAGGAGACTTGGCATTAGTAGGGGGTCTGACTAAAAGGTATTTAATCATGGATTTAAAGGGGCAAAAGAGTGTACCTGTGCGAGCCACAGCTACTGAACAGGACCCATTACATTTAGTATCCTTAAGATCTACACAATAGTGACTAGAATGAAAGGCTAAATCAGAGAAAGAAATATTCTTATTGGGATTGAAAGATTGAGAGGAAGTTGTAGTGAATTCACCAGCTCTGAGAAATGCATAAAAAGCCATGAAAATACTGCTTTGAGCAGAGCATCAACATAAGGAAATAAGAACCCTTTTCTAAGTACGGATATCATGCTATGAAGAACAGACAGAGTAATAGGCCTCCTGCGGTCTGCAACAGGAGGGGAGACTTTAGCAATGCCCTTTAACAAAATTTTAATAGCAGGATTCAAAAATAAATTAGGAAAAGAGGGATCATAACATCTGACGTTAAACTTGATTCCTGCAAGTAATCCTCTAATGTACTGAGGTTTAAAATGTCTAACATCCATACAATAGCCTATGAAAGCACAAATGGTGTTAATGTGAACAGGTTTGAGAGGCATACATATTGAAACACAAAACAAGGCAAAAGTACTCCATGCAAAATCATACATTTTTAAAGTGGAAGGGGCTAAACCTTTCCTCATATAATATTTGGCTGACTGTAAATATCTAATCATGGGGCCATGATTTAGAAGAGAGTTAGCTGATGAAGGGGCGGAACTTGAATAGGAAATGGGCTGGCTTCGGCGCAGATGCTCCGATCTGAAGATCTGAAAGTGGAGAGAGAGTCAGCAAGTTTATTATAATGCGTGGCAATCGTACAGCGCTGAGGACTGATCGAATTCGGAGAAAGCGGAAGGCCAGTGATCAGTGAACCACTGGCCTTGAAAGAACCCCCCAAACCCACGGATGGAGCGGCATCTGTGAAAAACTTCAAGGAGTCAGAAGAATGTACCAAGTCATCATAGAAGAAAGTTATGCCATTCCAGTGCTCGAGCAGCAGGGACCAAAAACTCAGGTCAGAGCGGCACCCTTCATCTAATGAGATGACGTCATGTAAATTATGCACTGATGATGAAATCTCTAGTAAACGAGATATGAAAGAACGCCCTTGAGGGATAACGCGCATGGCAAAGTTAAGATGCCCTAGAAGGGAAAGTAACTGCTGCTTTGTGATGTACTCAGCTGCGCAATACGATTTTGAGATATCACAAATGCGCTGTAGCTTTTCGGCTGGGAGCAACGCTTTCATTTCGATAGTATCCAGCATGATACCAAGAAACTCAAGACGCGTGTCGGGACCTACAGTTTTCTCTTCTGAGAGAGGAACACCGAGAACCTGGAAGCAATGTTTTACTTTTCCTAGAGAGGAGCCTGAGCCATCGTGAGGAGGATCTATCAGGAGGAAGTCATCAAGCAGATGAAGAACGGAGGGAACCCTGAATTGGTTTAACAGGATCCAGTAAAGCACCTCGGAAACAAGGTTAAATATACATGGGCTACTTCTACACCCTAATGTCAGGCGCACGGTGAAATATTACTTTGAATCCCACCTGATGCAGAAAAGAGGCCATTGAGACGGATGAATGGGGACAATTTTAAATGCGTTGGTGATATCTGCTTTGAAAAGCCACGCACCTTGCCCTGCTAGCTTTATCAATTTGATGGCGTTATCGACTGATGCATAGTGAAAAGAAAAAGGTTCAGGCAGAATAAGACTGTTAACATTTGCAAAGGGGCCAGAGCACGGCGCGGACAGGTCGAAAATGTATCTTTTCTTCTCTGAATATTTCCTTGTAGCTACAGCTATGGGGCTAGTGTGATATACCGAAAATAGGAAGACTTAAATGGACCTATGACATACCCTTTATTAACCTCTTTCTCTTTTAGTTGCAAGACTATTTCTGGCTCTTTCGCTGCAGACTGAAGATTTTTTGTTACGTATGTAACTGAGGGAGAAGCTATAACTCCAACCCGAAAACCCTGGGAGAGCCCTGTAAGAAGGTGATCCACGAACACTGAATCAGGATGAGATGACAGTTCAGCTGCTAAATATTTAACATTTATTGGTGTAGAAGGGTGAAAGTTCAGAATGTCTTTGAACCACGTTGGTTCTCTTGCCGTGCAAAATTCTGAGACGGAACGATGCGACTTGGGCAGACGGACCGGGGGTGTGCATCCCTGCAACAGCTGCAAACGTGAAGAAAATGGCAATTGGGAAATGAGCCATTGAAATTGTTGCAGATCGGCGTGCTATTAAAGAGATGCACCTGACGGCCACGTTTGTTGGTGAGAGGTAGAGGCGTGGGTGGAGGATGGGGTTTGAAGAGAGACTGCTGAAACGGCACTGAGGGGCACAGGGAGGCGGAATGACCTGAATTCCCACATGAGCTGCAGGTAATGATTTGGTTTCCTCCGGCGAACATCACTAGGAGCTTGGTGTCCAGAATGGGCCAGTCCAGGTGGATGTTGTACTGAGAAATGTTCAGAGCGGCTTTTCTTGGGAAAGATTTGTGATACTGAAAGATTATGTTTTTGCCATACTTGAGATTGAGATCGCTGATAAGAGACAAATAAGCATCGAGTTCTTGTCTTCTCTCAGGGAAAACGGAGCACGTTACATCACAGTATATGCCGAAAGCTGCCACGAACTGCCCGAAACTCAGATCATTATTAAACCCGGGGATCAGCGGATTTAAAGACAGCAGTTAAATTTTCGCTTGTGGCAACACTATTAGCGCACTCTGGTGAAGGCAGGATGAGGCTGACTAGATTAATGTCTTTGCCATCTAAGATTTTAGACCTTAACCGGGGAGATATGTACGCTGATTGAGGAATCTAAGGCCTACCTAAAAGAGGAGTTAGAACAGCCTAGGCGAGTGAATGTGCAGAAGATTCAATCCGAGCGATAGTGGATGGCTGACTTGGCGTAGTGACTGCCAACATTGAAGTGCCTGAATTTGCAGAAGTTATTGCAGAGGAAGAAATGGCAGATGAAGCGTTCTCCAGAGAACAAAGGCGTGCGTCAATATTACTCATAGATTTATTCAGAGCCTGTAAGGTGGAGACTAAGAAACTATCAGAGGATGAGTGGCTTGGATAAGTCGGCTCCATGTGACAGGTGTGACAGGGGGAATGGCAAGACACATTTCTCCTCTTGGGCTGAGGAGCTTGCGAGGGACCTGATTTCCTTGTTCTTTTCCGTCCGCGAGTTGGTGCAAGTGAAGAAATGATGGAAGCAGCCGGTTGCTCGGCGCAATATGAGCATTCTCCCTGTTCGTAACTGTATAATTCCGCCAACTCGCAGAGCTGGGAGAGAGAAATACCTGGTGCTGGAGTGATGCCACGATCATGAAGCTGAGACATAGAGATTCCTGCCTCGCCTGTTGATGAACTGTCACAAACTGCAAGGCGAGCGCTCCTGCGCTGGCTGTCCGGGGAGATGGAAGCTATCTCCGGCAACACATTGCCTCCGAGATCAGGATCCTCCACGAGCTGATCGAGGTCAGAGTCGGACATTGTTGCATCTCGTTGTTTCATTTTCCACCAAAGGGTGAGTAGGAAATGTTCCACTCACAATAATCGTCTGAAACGATGAGCAGACTGCGGAAGAGAGGGGAGCACATTTAAAGTTCACAGTAGCAGTAAGATGATTGGTCCATGTTGCCAGATGGTGAACTGGCGGTATGCGGAGTACTGAAGCTCCCTGTTGTCGGCATCTGGGTTCTGGCTGTCATCAAGAGAAAGAATGTCATTCCACGTCTGGCGAGCCAAACGCCGGATTCCCTCATCCAGACAATAAAGTTCCATATGGGCCCTCCTGTTGAGACGCCTCGCTGGATCCATATGGCAACATTTATTTTCCAGAGGCGTTGGCATGATACGGCAGTTCTGGCAGGTGCACCATGCTGGTTTTCCTCTTATAGGAGGATGTACTCCTGGAGTCGCTTGCCGGTAGTCCATGATGTCTAGAACAACCCCTGGCAGACGGGTGACCACCATCTGCAGTACCTCATTCCTTTTTCTTGGGACAGTTGTTGTAATTCTGACTGGAAATTGAGCAACAATATTTGTTTAGAACAGCAAAATTTTGAATTGAAGTGAGTGTGAACTTATATACTGTGTATATATATATATATATATATATATTCATACATTTTATCTGACCAAAGATGACTTACCAACCTGCGTCACTGCTGTTCTGGCAGCAGTCAGCTCAGTAACCCAGAGTCTGTCCTCTTCAGTGAGAGAACCATCTCATGCTCTCCCCCTTCCCCGGCCTGTCCCCCTCCCCCGTATTCCACCTCTACCTTGGGAGGAGGATTTTTTTAAATTTACATATAGCACCTTTAAAACTTACCCTTGAGCACACAATGTGAAGCTTTTCCTTTTTTATTGTATACCTTTGGTGTTTTGTTAAGCCCTCTGGAAAGCTGTTAGTTTTTTTAATGAGGGTGGCTTCCATTTTTTATCTGACTTCTTTTTCTCCTTTTTTTCTCTTTTCTTCTCAAATCTCTTTCTGCCTACTCCCAACAATGATGCAACTTCCTCATAATTGGGTCCTTCTCCATATGGCTAATTATGTGTGTTTGAATGAGCTGTCAATCAGATCAATGTAAGCAGATGTTGTTCATTCAGTAATATGTAGTATTGTGGGTGTTAACTGTGAGAGACATGAATGAACTCACTGAAATGTGGGCAGTGATGTAATCCTGACACAGGTCACTACAACATCTATTTACTTTCCACATGTCGGCTGTGGTTTAGAGGCAATTGGGAGAATGTAAGAAGTGACCGGATCTGTCGCTGCTGCAGGTTGGTAAGGCTGCAGGCGTGTGTTTCTTTTTCTGGTGTGTGGCACAGAAACTGACTGGGAGTATTCTTGCATTAATCTGCGTTTTCTTCCTTGTAGCTGAGAAAAAATATTGTCCCTTAATGCCCTCCATAGCACCATGTGAGATGTGGGTGGCATTTACTGGTTCAAAGGTTCTCTGTGTAATTGATCAGACTGATGTTTGATCTGTCCGTCTGGCTTTTACTCTGCATAGGAAAATGCTTTTCCTGCTCTGTTAGGACAAACCGACTGTTGCCTGCAACCAACAGAAGAAAACAATTATTCCAACACATAATGAGCTTTCAGTTGCTCACCTTAGTCCTCATGTTTGTGTTTCTGTACATGTGTTTTAGCATAATGAATCCACATCATTATCATACATGTATTCACAGAAACACTCATTATTGGCTGAATGTTAAGTTTTTCCTCATAATTTCTTTCTTTCTTTCTCTCTTTAACTCTTTTTTTGTCTCCTTAACTTGTTTCATTGTTGCTGTCCTCTTCCTCTTCTCACTTAATGGAACTCTGTTTGACAAGGTTATTCACAATTTCTTGAGGCAATTATGTCTGAGATGTTTGCAGAAACAGGACTCTCACTCCTTCAGAAGTTTAACTCAAATGTTGAATAGCTCTGAAAAACACAATTTAAATGTCAGATGTGGAATTAAATTCCACTGCTCCCACTGCAGTCATTACGCTGACTGACAAAAAGCTGCAAGCTGTATCCTCACTATATGTGTAGTGAGCTGTCATCTTTACTCTCTCTGCTGCACTCAGCTACATTACAAACACTTCAACAACAATCACTTATAATCACATTCAGAATGAACCTCATGAGAGGAAATTGTAGCTATTTTTGTGTCAAAGCCAACAAATGCCAAGAAACGAATATTTGAAACGCTTCTTGCTTTGACATTTCTTTTATTTGAATTTGTGGGTGAATATTTATGAGTATTTGGAGGAGAGAACAGGATATTTAAAAATAATTCACTGCAACATGATCAAAAATATAACTGAAAGTAGTCGGACTGCAGTCAGTTAAGTTTAACGAGCAGACGGAGACGGGAAAAAGCAGATATTGAAGACTGTGGCTTTTATCAGTGAGCTAAAAAGGATGTCTCTGTGGAACTAAATATACTTAACATCATGTCCCTGGTATTCGTATATTGACCTCTGACCTCATAATCCTCAAAATAGTTAAAATATTTAAAATTGTAGTTCTGATCATGCCTCATTATTTAACTGTGCATAAAAGTATTTTTCTACTTTGATTACAGTTCATACACATGTTTTCTGAGTAGAATCAACGGATATCCATAGACTGGCTAAGCATGCTGGAGATTTCACCATGTCCTCTTAAAGAATGTAAAGAATGGCTTATAACACCAAACCTGTTTTGCATTCCTCAGACAAATTAGGACCGAGATGGGCCTGAAGGACGCGTTTACTTCCACTCAGATGGCAAAGAAGTGGGACAATCTAAAAAGAAAATATAAGGTATATGTTCATTTTTAATTCTTTGTTTGTAGTTTAGTTAATATTTAATGTGTCTTTCCTCTAATGCTTATGTAGTGAAACACTCCCTTCCACAGAGCCATGCCTTACACTTTTCCCTTTTACAGGAGCTTAGATGTCCTGCCACAGGGACGGGGACAGACAGAGGGGAGGTCACAGCAGCCACATGGCCCTGGTTTACCCCAATGCATGAGGCCATCTATTGCCTCCTGTCCTAGCGGACTCTTTTTATGGGGACTGGTTGATGCTGTGGCCTCTGAAGGCAGTGACCAGCCCTCCTCCACAGCCACTGTTCAGCCTGAGAGCGAGGAGGAAGAGGGAGCAGGGCCGGCCTCCAGTAGGCCTACTCCGACCAATGATGAACCCTCCACTTCAGCCGTCCCCCAGCCACGGCCACGCAAACGAGGGCGAATCAAACTTTTGCAGCTTCTGGAGGAAGAGGGCAAGAGGGAAGATGAAAACATGAAAGATTTTTGGATTTAAGAACTCGTTCAAAAGAAGTTTCTGTACCACCCAAAATTGTAGGTTAGTATATTTTATGTCATTAGGGATGGGTTTTAAGTTCTATTGGGTAAATTTATGTTTAAGTACATGTCAAACCTGAATAAAAATACATTTGTGTTCCTATCTCAGTCAGTATAGTGCTTAAATTTCTCAGTCACACCATTTTTTTCTAATCCCACAAAGGGAAATTAATTATGGAACTTGTTGTACAAACAAGAAAACAGAGACCAGATAAAAACAACAACATACAGCACATACTGAGAGAAAAACACACCTTTTTGTTGTAGGCTACAGTGTGAAATAAAATTGATGCATTAAAAAAACACAATGAAAAGTCAACAAATCCGAGTGCCCGTTTAATTAATGTCTAAAAATACAGACAGGGCACAGAAAAAGCCTACAATAAGGCATCTTGACAATTGAGCACAAGTGATGATTGCAATAGGACGGCTAATGCAGGAGTAGCCACCATCACCCACGATGAAAAACCCTTGGGGAGGGTTTACAGAGCATCCTTGAATATGCCGCTGTTCTTCAGGACCCTGGTGTCGTGGACGGACCCTGGGAAGTCCACGAATGTGTTGAGGAACTTACCCCGAGAGTCACATACAGCCTGTAGCTGGATGGAGGGGAACAGTTTTCTGTTGAAATAGTCGTGGCCATCAGGTGCTGGAGGGGTTTTTATTCGGATGTGGCATCCACACTGTATGTAAGGCCGTGGGCAAGCCAGTCAACAGTCATCAATATCGAAACAAGGTGTCTCCCAGCCACAGCCCCCCTCAGGTGGCAGGAGGGTCATTAAAGTCTCGACGGAGGCTCGGGTGAGACAGTTGTCCTGCATTATCTCCACTTCACCATCGAAGTCCATTTTAAGGACAGGCATAGTCTGGTTTCTCTGCATGTACAGGGGAGCTGGTGGATTTTCAGCCTACAAAAGAAAGCAGTGTATGATTGCAGTGTTTTGAGTATTAACACATTACATTGATTTCTGCTTTTCTTTTCATGCATAAATCAATATTGCCATGAAATGTGTTCTTCGTGTTGCAAATTACAAATTTTTAAAGCGTATTTTGCTGCATTGTAGGATTCATAATATCCATAATATTTACAACATTTTCACAAAATGATGTTGGTTACATTGGAGGCGCTCTTCTGCGCCTGCATGCATTTAAGTTACAAGCCAGTGTTCTTCAAATGATCTTTGAATGGACGATCCGACTGAAAGGATGTGCCACCCTTTATATCCATTAAGTCGCTCATCATTAGAATGGCATAAGCTGGTCCAGAGGCTGGGCAGCTGTTACCAATCAGATGATGCAGGAAGCCTTATTGATCCACCAGCTGACATTTATTGGTATTTCTATTTTTGGCACGATGACTATCTAAAAAACATTTCTCTATTCATATAGTTTATCCTCAAGGGGCTTACTCTGCCGCAGCCAGCTTATAGTGACAGATTTATCTATCTATCTATCTAAAGGTGTTCTGTGAACATTCCTACAGGTCGGTTTGACAGCTGATACAGCTGTGCAGCACGTCATCAGTAAAAGATGAATGCTTCAGAGTGACGCTATTGACTAAAGGATTTCTCATTTGGCAAATTCATCTCCGCCGTCCTCGTGCCTCTTCCTTGCATTTCTCCTTAAATTCCTCGCTGGGAGGTGCTAAGACGCAAGGAAACGACATGAGTGAGGGACACAGGATGTGCAAATTAATGTAATTAAAAGCACCCTATGTCTCTCTCTCTCTCTTTCTACCTTCCACCTCACTCTGTGATGATGATTATGAGGAAAACAAACCAGTGAAGGAGGCATGTGGGGGGAAGGGAAGGAGTATGAGGGTGCAAAGGAGAGTAAGATAAAGGTAGACCAGCAGGATGTGCAGACAGAGGTGGACAGAAAACAACAGAGTTGAGGGAGATAAAGTTCATGAGGATGTGTTAACGATAAAGGAGGTGGAAGAGGGAGGATGAATGTAAAGTGGTTGAGGAAGAGGAAAACCCTTTGGAATAATGTATCCGGTTCATACAGAACACCTTCGCCCAGCTGCCTTCCTCTCTCATTAGGGGACTTCCCCTGTATGAAGGAGGCTGTTCACAAACTGCCACAACTATCAAGAGTTTGGACATCAATTGTATTTTTTTTTTCTGTGTCTGGCTCTGCTTTTGACCACTCTGGTGTGATGTGAGACACTGAGGCCAGAGCAATCAATAGACAGAGGGGTGAATGTCAAGAGCCAACCTGAGCCCGACTGCAGGGTATTTATAGATGGCATAAGGAGTTTTAGCCAGTTCAAACAGACAACATCACATGGAAGCAGAGTAAAACTAAGCTCCAAATGACCTCTTCACTTTACTTTGTGTGCACTGGTCGGTTGGCTGAACTACAGTAGTTTGGTGCAGCAGCCTCCACAGAAACATCAGCTGCTGACTGTTTCTAAAGGTGACTGCGTGAAAAGCTATTTTTATTCATCTCCTTTGTTTGTCTGCACTAACATCTGTTGCTAAACTCTCCTGGCCTGGAATTCTGGACCTCAACAAGGTGGTTTGATACGTGAGAGAGGATTAACTGAAAAGGATGAATGATACATTTTAGACACGTGTGATCTTTCGAGGGGTTGGCTTGGGAATGAGTACTAAATAATAATAAGAATTTACTTCCCCCTCTTCCTCTTTCCACGACACGCACACACCCACACCTACACACATCTCTAAACTCAGCAGGTCTGACTGTGTACATCTGTAGTCTCTGTTTTCTGTTCACTTTTCTCTCGCTGCTCTGCGTCCACAGAAAAAAAGGATTCAGCTGTGAAAAGTACAGTTCACAACAGGCGCCACTCTGCCATTTCAGCGTGATCTCACTTTGATATCCAGAAGGGGTTCTGAACTGTGACATGAACGCTGGAAATGAACTCATTTGTTCCACTGAGGCTTCCATCCGTTTAAATGCCATCCAGTCGCTCTCTCTGTCTAAAACTGTCCAGCTCTGTGCCTCACTGTGTGTTCTGGTGTATGTGTTATAAGCCTTGGATGTTGGGTAGATCCAACTGGATTTTATCTATAACACAGAGCTTTATACTTTTGTATCTTTTATTCATAAAGTTTTCTGCAGCATTTATTTTATTTTGATAGTCAGCACTGTAGTTGTAGCTGTGAAAACAACTGAATTCGTCCCCTATTATTACATCAGTTGTGTATCAGTAATGTTTATTTGTTGAACAGAAAAGACAGTTGTGTTTAGAGTAACAGAGACATCAGTCAGTTGTGTCTCTCTGGTCTCAGCTCTGACTGATTGTGGAGCCGTCCTGCGGTTCTCTCGGCTCGCTGCCTGATCAGTGGAGGCACAAACCAAATCTTTCTCAGCCTGACTGAAGGGAAAAGTGACGGAAAAAGCATCAGCTGCTTTCTTCTCGTCAGCTTCTTTCCTCCAGTCTGTCTGGATTTGTAACTTCCACTACAGTACACACCTCTGTTTTTTTTTCTCTCTCTCCCTCTATGCTGTCACTTCCTGCACGTCTCCCTCTCATCTCTGGTGCTCTGTGGGAGGCTTTGTCACACTCTGAGTGTGTTTGTATCTCTGAGTGTCTGCACAGGCTGCATGTGCTGTTTTGCAGAAACTGTTTGTGTTTGGGTGTTTGTGTGCTGCTTTACTATTTGTAGTCCTGTGAGGTTGGAGATGTTTCAGATATGATGTCCCACATTCCCATGTTACCTTACCTTTACCTTATCTTAAAATCAAGCCTTAACCCTGTGAAGTCATATTTATCCTCACAAAAATAGACGTACACAACACATATTTCCTCTGTTTCTTTTCTTCTTTGCTACCTTACTGAAACATAATTTTTTCCTCATACTCAAACAAACAAAACTCAGACTACCTACCCCTTGTACCTTTCCAAATATCAAAAGATCTTCTCCTCTCTTTACTGAGCAGTAGCTCAGATGGTCGTCTCTCACTGTGACTCCAAGCAGTGAAATAACAGCGGGGTGCAATAACTTGTAAGTTACAAAACAACCAGCTTGATAAAACAATAATCCAATCCACAGGAAATGAGCTCTCTCTCTTGTTGCCTCTGTCTTTATATCTCTGTTTCCAATTTGTAGACTATTTGCTCTGCTGGGAAACAAACAGCTGATGTGAAGGATTGTGTTGTGCTAACTAATCCCAATGTGTCTGCTAATGTTTGGTTATCGGTGAGGAATGTGCTTTAACTTTGCCCTGCTTTCATGCGTCAGGACGACAGTGGTTATTCATCCTTATTCAGCTTTTGGCTTTGTGAGAAAAATCTGTTGAGACTAATGTGAATCCAGTATAAAAACCAATTCTTCCAGGCAGGATGGCTCACTCATTGTACCGGCATGAGGTGCTACTCTAACACATACATTGTAAACAATACACCTACCTGCACAGACACAGCAGTGAGTGGAGTTTGACAGGAAAACAAAAACTAGACAGCGTTACAGAAACCTGGAGCAGAGTAGAGCACAACTTCACCCTAAAGAGGACGGCGGCTGAATCTGGGGCAGACAGATACGGAGAATTTTAAGAACATTGACGCCAACGGCACCAGCAGAGCTTTGGATTGGAAGCAGGCAGCAGATGTAGTGAAGCCGACACACTGAGAGCAGGCTAAGCTGACTAACAGCAGAGGGAAGAGTGTGCAGCACCAGATGAAAGCCTAACGTCACTTTGTCACTGTGGACTATGCTTGTCATCAACTTTTTTTTTTTTTTTTTGCTTACCATAAGCTCAAAACTTCCCTGACATTATCCTTGTATCTAGTTGCCTGACAATTTGCATTTCCTAACATAGGTTATTCAACTTCTACACTATTCTTCCTAACCTTTGGTAAGACTTACACGTACACAGGTATTTTTCAAAGCGTAGCCTTTTCTCCACGTTTTGGCCTTTTGTCCACACACAAACGCCGTTTTAGGTCACTCAAAACGGATCTTTTGTGAAACTCTGAGACTGTTAGAAGACTGTTAGAAAATCCGTCACCGCGGAGACATGTAGATGGGGTAAATGGCGTTTTTGGCTCGTGGCGTCAGGCTGTGCGGCGTTATTGCCTTTTGTGAGGCGTCACAAATGAGGCGACATTCCTTGCAAAGTGACGGCCGTGACAAAAACAGAGATGCTTAACAGGACTTTTTACATGTTTACATATATATGTACAATTACTCGTCTACTACACTGAGGAACAAAGGCGTAGTGATAGATTTTTTCAGATATTTGATTGGCTGCGATTCTTCTTCTTTTTTGCATGACCGGGTTATATCGCCGCCTGTTGGTGTGGCATTCTCATGACAGCCTTTCTAATGTGTTTTCGTTGGGACAGGATTTTTTTGGGAAACGAAAGAGGCACAAACTCAGTTTTCAATAATACCTGTGTACGTGTAGACATGGCCTTAATACCTGCGAAAAAGCGGTATTACCGTAAAATCTGGAATATAAGTGGCACCAGAATATAAGACGCAGTCTGTTTTGGGGGTTTCTATAGCTATTTATTAATAAAACATGTATACAAGTTATTTTAACACTATTTCAATTTATTTTCATTTGAAACACATTCAAAACACACACAAATTATCTGTTTTCACTATGTTGAGTTTGCAATTGTGCCAGCTACCGGTGCTGTAGCTAGCGGTAGCTGGCAGCCTACTATAGCGTTGATTGTTGTGAGGGTGGCGGCTGCAATGACGATCATGACGGTGCATGTCCGTGATGAAGAGTTACCAACAATCAAGTTAGTTTTCCTCGCTTAACCCTTTGATGCACAAGCTATGCAAACCCCTTCTAATGCACAGCATAGGTCAAAAATGACCCATATCTATTTCCTATGTTATTTCATGCGTGGCTGAGGGTTTCTTTGCTATATCTTTCAATTTATTTCATCTTTTAATATTCCAAGCATTGATACAAAAATTGTTTTTATTAAAAAAGTAAGAAAGAAAAAATTAAAAGTATTTGTTATCAAAAACAAGTTAATTGAGGAATACCTGGAATATTGATTAAATTAATTTATTGCAAAGATATAGACAATAAAAACGTACTCGCATCAAAGAAATAAAACAGCGAGCAAAACTCAAAACAACACTGTGGCGTATTGTAAATAGGAGACGTTGTAGCGGCTTGGAAACAGTTTAATGCGGAGATGTGATGTCACAAACAACCGACAACTTTAGCTATAGCGCCATCGTCTGGGTAAAATACAGTAACACAATAACATACCTCTCTCTGCATTTTATACTGATGTATTATTCATTTTACGGTAATTAAGTTGTGTGCCAGAATATGAGGAATTCATGTCCATGTCAAAAAGGCAGATGAGCAATCAATGAAATTCAAACAGCAATGAACGGCACCACAGCATCACACTTGTAAATCTCTGTAATATAAAAACACTTGTTCTTTTTTATCTCCCAGCAGCGAACGTGTGCCTGATTTGTGTCAGAGCTTTGTGTTTACTGTATGACAGAAATTACCTTCTGAGCACAAGATACAAGTATATCGTAACATGCTATTGGTTTGTCACACTGTGGGCTTCTGTATAAAAGTCGCTTCACTTAAGGTCTGCTTTGACCCAGTGCATTCACTGTATTTAGTAAAATGGTGTCATTGCACTTCACTGCATCGAACCTCAACAACAAAATAAATGAAGGAGAGCTGAGTTTCAAGGTTTTCAAGTTTCAAGGCCCTTATTTCATATTACAGTAAAGAAGAGCTTTCATAACAGACTCCTGTCCTCCTCTTCTTTCCACAGCCAAAACTGTGTCTCTGCATACTGAGCAGGGCCCCATATGGCCCAATTTGCACCACCCAATTTACTGGTGTCGCTTCAGATTTGTTGGAGGAGAGGCTGAGGCCTTTTCCCTTATACCGACACTACAGGGAGGGAGGAAGGGACTGGGTATGAAAAGGAAGCAAATATGGGGAATCTGCAATAGGCTTAGCTGCCAGATTGAGCCTGAATCACATCAACTATACATACAATACAAGATGGAGTCACAGTCACACAGCTAGTCCGATGAGGGGCATGAGATGAGACTGAGGAGGGAGGGAGAGCAGACTGCTGACAGCACTGTGACTGCGCTTCATTATCAAGCCAGCGCTGTGCACTGGAGGCTATTTCTGAGGATTGTTGTCACTGGAATAGATTAAAAACCCCTTTCATGGGACTAAGCAGCACCGGTTTGCCTCTGCTGTGGAATTAAAATCAAATCAAAGAGAAGACACGCAGAGAGATGAAGGGATGGAGACAGAGAGGAGGGGCTCAGGCTCTCTTGCGACTTAAGAATTGAGGAATTTGCTGTTTGTGGATTCAAAAAGAAATACCAAAAACAAAAGTCATATCCGGCTCCTTAGTTTGTAATCCATCTCCTACTTTCTTGAGAAATGCTATTTGTTCTCTTGCATCTGTGGATGTTTAAAAATTAAGGAAACCCACATTTCTCATCCCACATGGATTTTCCATTCACTAATCACTGTCTTTTCCACTGACCTCCCCCTTCTCTCCCCGGCCCCCCTGTACACCCACAGACACTGAGGGCTGCAAGCACACATGGAGGAAGTTCCACGGCCACTGGCCGAGAGGAGCTTCATCAGAGTAAACTTTCAGTGAACTAGCCAGGTTCATTTTCAGGTTCATGTTTGTTGTGAGTTTAATAAATTCAAATTCAAATTGCGTTATTGGTATGAACAAAAACATGTTTTGCCAAAGCGGTTTACAGAAGATTTATAGATTCATATTTACGTATTACATATAAGATATGGAAACATACTTAATACAGCAGCTACCTTTTTCTCCCCAGTCCACAAAATAAATGTTCTACACTTTTTACTTTCACCTTTGATGAGGGTTTTCTTAAAACCAACATCAGCTGAAGCTCGTGTGTATTTTAGCCAATAGCCATCCACCACAGCAAATTAACCAGAAAAAGAAATGTATATAGAAAACATATTTCTAAATTGAAAAAAATCGGAATTGACTGCCAGCTTGCTTTCAACTCTTCTATCTTATTATCACTATACGTGTCCACGGCAGCTCTTATGAGTATTCCATAACTCAGTGCTTCTGAAGTGAAGTGGTGCTCCAGGCTCTGACACAAGTGTCTGTGACAGAACATTTAATATACTTTTATATTTTTGAAAGATGTCATTTGTCTTGAAATCCTCACAGTGGGTGAGTTAAGTCAACTTTGTGTTAGGTGCTGTTTAATGTGATGCTGAGTCTGCTTGTTTAGATTTTGAAGCCTGCTGTGCTGAATTATTTTGGCCTGAGAGAGCAGTAAGAAACATAACTACTCTTAAGTTTTACTGCACATTGCTTGAGTCTTCCTCTGGCAATCATCATCGACTTATATATCTGGCCACAGAGAGCAGTTAGTCTGTGCCAGGCAGCATTACCATCCCAATATCCATTCACTCTTTCTTTGGAGCCTCATAAACCTGCATCTCTTCATACTTAGCTTTTCACCCCCTGGCAGTGCTCCACAGCCACATGTGTTGTAATAAGGCCAGATCAGATCAGTTAAAGCAAATGTCTGGAACCTGCGGAGCTCGTTCTCAAGCAGCTTGTTGGGGATCGGTGATCCGCTTGGAGGGAACAGCTAGCGGGGAAGCCTGCACGTACAAGTCCCTGACAATTATGCTGCTCGTGAATCAGCTGGTGCACCAGAGGCTCATCTTACACCGTTATTCGTTCTGGATGCATCACACAGCTCATCATGTCCTACCTGCTCTGCCACAGCCAGCAACACCTCCTCCACCATCACAGTACGGCACTTTCAAGAAAAATCGCATTTTGCAGAACTTTTTTCTCAGCTCTCTGTTGACACCGTAAATAGTTTGGGGCACGATGTGAAGTGACATATTTTGGAATGAGTTTTTGTATAACAGAAAAATAAATGACATACGAACCAAATATTTAAAAACAAAAGATCACAATGTATCAGTAACAAATTGCCGAAAACTATTAGACCTAAAATAATAAGGATTACTGCTGTCACAGCTGGGTCACTTTTGGCCTCTATCAACAAGAACTTATTTCTTGCAGATTTCTAACAGACATTAAACAAACCAAGAAACCAGCTATACGTTACTTCATTCAAACTTGGCAACAGTCAGACAGCAGTCCCATTTCAATCATTATTACACCTTTAACTTATAAATATTTCTAATATTGACAAATGTGAATGTGGGGGTTCAAAACATCTCATGGGCAAAACATTCAGAAACAACATGAGTTGAGAAAGAGCACAAATCTTACATTTGCTTTGAAAAGTCCTTTGGTCAGTGGCAGTCGGTCGTAAGTGAAGGTCCAGATGAAGAAAGTCGTCGTTTGATGTTTCCTGTTTCCAACAAATCGTTGACTTAAGGCAGCTTGAAATGTGTGTGTGTGTGTGTTTCTGTCAGTTTGAAGGTTTGTTTGTGTTTAATGAAGATCATTTCAAAATGATGCACCTGGTAACAAAACGGAATGTTCCGGTCCGTTCTAAAACCATGTCTGTTCTAATGCTCACTTATCTCACCTGAGAGATCAAGTCCATCACTATGAATGACTTTTACATGCTGACTCCTCTGACAGTCTCAATGATGCCCAAATTATGAAATAAAACACTGAAAAAGAGCCTCCTTGATGCCCCTCATGATTCAAGAATAGGTTGTGCAGTGAAATAAAACAAAGGCACACACATTCCCATTGAGGCTGCATTAAATAATAATATAATAATAATAATAATAATAATAATGCTTCTACATATATTTATTTATAATGAACTAAAAGGCAGATGTGTGGTTAAACCTTGAGATACATTTCTTTAAATTATCAGCAAAAAACTTAATACAATAATAGGGTCCTGTGTTGTCCTTTTTGTCACTGGATTTTGTATAAGCCGTAGCATAAAAGCCTGAAAGGCCTCACTGACGTCATTATATTGATGAAGCCAATGATAAGGTTACGCAGATGTTTACTCATCTGAGCCCACAGGTGTAGAAAGCAAACATCCACCCTGATCCTGTATGAAAGGAAAGTTATTTCCTTCACAAACAGGGTGTTGCACCACCTTTGATGCTCACTGTCACAAGTCCCCAGCATCCAGCCCACCTCTGACCGTAATCAGTCAGTTACAATCACCGCCATCTTTTCATCTCCCCTTCTCTTCCCTGTCAGCCTCTTCTTCACTCTGAGTAACCCCATGTAATGTCTCGTCTTATCAGTGGAGTTTGTCAGCTCCATGCTGTGTATTCTCCTCCTGCTCTCTAAAGCTCACAGCTCATGTGATCTGTTTGTCTGCTCAGCAGCGGCTCCTACGTCTGATGAGGTGATAAAAGCACCATGTGAGCTTATCGAACACCTGAATCAGTCACACAGGGACCAGTGAGGGTGATGTGTCAGGCAGATGTGCATGATGATCTTTAAATCTCTCCAGTCACAGACAAGCAGGAAAGAAGAAGATTCACCAGGCCCACCTGAGCAGCCACAGACCTCCGCAGGACCCTGTCAGGTCATTTAATAGACATTGCTGCTACATGTAGTTACACGCTCCACAGGGAGGTGTGTTCAGGGACACAGCAGACGTCCAAAAAGCTGCTTGCTCACTGAACTAAGCTGTTGGCTGACTCAGACAAAAATGTTTGACCAAATACTTTCTGTGTAATCCTGCTGCAAACAGGTAAAACTAATAACTTGATGTCAATGGTATTTTCATTTTTTACTACATTTTGGGGAACAGCTCCTCCCGTCTCTTCTAATGCTCACTAATATTAACATTTTATATTTTGTTGGTTCAAGACCTAAACAAACAGAAATGTGCAAATTGCTACACATCTCTCATAAAACCACAGCTTCACTTGAGTTTAGTGACATTTTATTTTATCTCTACTTCAACACATTCTGACTTTGCTCATCTGCAATGTGAGATATCATTCAAATGTGCAAAGGTGAGAGCTAATGGAAAACTTCAAGCCTCCGTTTGTGTTAAGTAAGAGATTTTCTCAAGAGAAAGAACAATCATGGATGAAATTGCAGTTCAAGGTTGTGACTCAACATATTGCCATAATTTTGTTGCACGTTATACCGAAAGGCGGTAAGAGCTGGAGCCAAAGGACAGCGTTCCCACTCACCTGCTGTCTCCACAGGGAGACTGACACCCTCTGACAGGAGAGTTAATGAATCTGTGAAGTGAGTGAGTGTGGGTCCTCTCCACCTCAGCTTGTGTAAACATTTTCTGATTCTGCCTCTTCGTGTTCACACACTGTGTTATTTGGATGACCGCCCACACATTCACAGACCTGTCCTGCAGAGCTCAATCCACATTTTGATGTTTGTGCTGTGAGAGGTGTTCAAGCTCCTTCTAGCGCAGAACAAAACAATACGTACAGCTGGATGTCCTGGGAGGGAGAGAGGCAGAAGCTCAAGGCTCCTGGCTTTTATGCACTTCTACCCAGGTACAGCCAATCAGCAGTCCCAGGTGGTCGGAGTCACCAAACAACTAGGAAGTCAGAAAGAATTGCATGTGCTAAATAATCTTATATATTTCATTCATCATTTAAGCTACCCCTTATTTTAGATCAGTTTAGTTTAGATCAGCTTTGATTAAGTTTAATCAGTGATAACAGTAATTTATTATGCAACTTCTCAGCACCATCTACTTTGAGCCCTAAAATAAACTTTATATTCCTAAAATAATTTAAAGGACTCTCTCAGACAGAATGGATGTTATGACTTTTCAGCATCATCTCTTTCTTGAGAGGAGGTATAAAAGGTTGGTATGTAAATATTCAACAAACTGCTCCTTGTATTTGATTTCTCTCAGCTCACAGTGTGACAGTAATGATGAAACACTGAAATAATGTAGCCTCTGTTCAAAGTGATTAAAATTATTTTTCTTACGACTCTCCGTCTTTAGACAGCGTTTTTTTTATAGCCCAGAGTTACAGAGCCGTTATCATTCATTACAGGCGACACTTCTTTGTTGGTGAGATGCAGAAAGGGACAGAGCAGCCTCGTTTGGCAGATCAGCCAAAGGAACAAGCTCATACTGAGGCTGTGAGAGGGCGGCTGTGGCTCAGTGTGCTCTTGTTGAAGGCGCGTGAGATAAAACAGATTCCCTCAGAGTGGAGACAGTTAAACCTTCTACAGAGAACATGTGGCTTTGACCTGTTTTTGATCCCTGTTCCCTCGTCTCTTACCTGGTTTCACCTCTCAGTCACTGTCTGTGTACGATACTATCGTCTCTCTCTTACATCAGTTTTACACTCTAGCGTTTATCCCTTTTTATTTATCTATCTCTGACTCATTTCTTAATAAGCCCCTGCCCTATCTTAATTTTGCCACTTCCTCTCTGTTAGCTCCTCCAGCCCGACGAGCCCATGCATCATCACCGGCGCCACCACGGCCAGGGCAGGAGGGAGCACAGGAAGCACAAGCCTACCCCTGAACTAAAAACATCCCCTTTCCTTTTCTTCTCTGCTGCAGACTGAATTTGACCTGTTTCGTACTTGTCTCTTTATCTTGCTCCATTTCCCCCAACAGTACTTCACATCTTACAGCCCAGAACTCTTTGCCCAGGCCCTCTCCCTGCTCCGCACCACCCTTAGTGCCACCCCTGGCTCTCTGAGTCAGCCTGTATCATAGTGAACTCTGAGGCCTGCCACAGAGCTGCCAGACATCACAAGGACGATAACAAAACCCCTTTGTTTTCTTTTACTTTCCTTTTTCTGTTTCACTTTCTTGTCTTAACTTCTCTGTCTCCTATACGCTCTAACTCAACCCAGTGACTCTCCCTCCTAGCTCAACTGCATTACTCAGTGTTTATTTCTTGACTGCTTCCTTTGGTTTTCTCTTTGTGTAACAATGTGCTTCACTTAAAGCTTTCCTGAAACATATTTAGTTGATTTTCTCTCAATCAGAGATGTTTGAACTGACTTATTTGATGACGCATCAGTCACTCTTCAAAAGTCTCCACCAATCTCAAACTGCTCTTTGTGTCAGACATCCACCCATCATTGTCGAGGGTTAATCTGAACCTTTGAGGTCAGTTTGTCTCAATACAGCTCAACATTTACATGTTTGCTCTGCAATAATAATTGTGGTCTCAAAATGTGTGTCGCTGTAAGAAAGTGTGCTGTGAATTAATGAGGGTGATGCAGCAGGGTGAGGATCCTCTTACTCATCTGTCCTCATCTTATTTAGCCTACAGACTGAACTGAAACTGAACTCATACCCACTAAGAAAAACCCTGTTGCTCGCTTACAAAACAACAACAAAAACAGCTCCTGTCTACCTGGTCGATTCACTTGATCTCAATCAGGTCAAAACCAATTAAGAGTCTTTCTGAATGGATTCCAGTGGCAGCCATAAAAGCCGGATTTTCATTTCAATGCATTTCAAACAGTTTCAATTCTCTCCCATCCCAGGGCCGAGCATAATGTGCTCCTCTGCTCTGGTCCTCCTCCTCCTCCCCCAGGTACACCCACCACACAGGAGATGAACTCAGCAGACAGGTGCCACACTGCTCAGAATGACTATTTGCCTTTTGGAAATCAGCCTCTGGCTCCATTGTGTTCCCTGAAATTGAGTTAGGCCATCAGCGGACACTCAGCAACTCCCTCCTGCTCCTCCTCCCACCTCCCCATCTCTCCCTCTGTTTGTCTCTCTGCCTCTGTCACGTCCTTTATAATGTCAAAGCTTGCTGTGGACAGTGCTTCCATTTGAAAGTTTTTATAATAGAAGCACATTTTAAATTGGAAGACCACTGCATGTTATGCAGTTGTGAGAAAGATGTGTGTCATAAAGGTTGTGATGAAAAGAATGGACCAGGTGCAGGTGAGCAGGCGGCAGAATTCAATTTCATGAGAACAAATCGATGAGTGAAGTCTGATTTCAAAGTTGGACAGATACGAGAGCAGTAGAAAAGCTCAGCCATGCTTCTGCAATGACATAAGAACCACTTTTAAAATAATTAAGCTCCACTGCTCTCTAAATAAATGCTCCCATGGTCTCCTGAAGCAACCACCCAGTCTATATATCTCCAGCAGACCCGACAATGAGCAACCTTTGAGACATTATTTATGATCAGGTCAGACAGTATGCACAGATCTTCGGGTTGGCTGAACACACACGCCCTCCTCCTTTAGTTGGCTGCAATCAATCTATCTCAGGTCATCCTGACAGAAACCCTCACAGATTTACTGTACTGCACAGGCAGCACAAGTAACCTAGTCACTGATGCAGTGAGGCTTACAGTAGAGCAGTGATGGCAGGAAGGTAGAAGCAGGAATCTGCTGCACTCAGTTAATTACTCAGCCGAGTGAGAGATTACAATCATATCTTGAAATAAGAGTAGAACTTATCTGTAACTAGGAGCTTTTACATCGGGGTTTGTTTAACACCGCGGTTCTCAAAGTGTGGGGCACGCCCCACTGGTGGGGAATAGAGACGTGACAAGTGGGGCGCGCCAAACGGGAGGAAATTTTCCTTTTTATGCCTATCTTTATCCAGACATCCCAACTCTCCCGGAAGTTCCGGCAGTCTCCCGCATATTGATAGCGGCTCCCTGACACCCGCAAATGAGATCCTATCTCCCGGAATCTGGAGCAAGACCACGCACTAGACTAGAGAGTGACTGCGCGTGTGTGTTTGTGTGACTATAAATGCAGCGCGTGTGAGAGCAAAGCGTCCTTATAGCTGTGTGTTGCCGGTTATTAGACCGATCACCCACACGCCCACCCCCGGGGGCGACACCAAGTCTCATTCTCCCCGCTGCTCTAGACATGGTGTCAATTATGCTTGACGAGACAAGCGCAGCAAAATTAAAAGCTGTCCCCCTGTCAAACGACACAGTTGCGAGACGTATATGCGACATTTCAAGTGATCTTGAGGAACAACTCATAGAAAAATTAAAAGAAAGTCGTTTTGCATTACAAGTGGACGAAGCTACTGACAGCAATAAAGACTGCTTGTTCATCTCGTACGTCCGCTTTGTGAATTGCGAGTCACTGTGCGAGGAGTTGCTGTTTTGCAAATACATAAAAATTAGAGCCACAGCTGATGAGCTGTTTAAGATCATGGACAGTTACCTCAAAGAACACCGCCTTAAATGGGAAAACTGTGTGGGCTTTTGCTCTGATGGCGCACAGACCATGGCAGGGTCAAGAAACGGGCTGCAGGCACTAATAAAGAGGGTTGCGCCAGATGCGCACTGGACGCACTGTGTCATTTACAGCTCGCGTCAAGGCAGCTCAGCCCTGAACTAAATGAGGTTTTGACAGAAGTTGTGAGCGTGGTAAATTTTATCAAAACCCGACCCCTGAAAGCGCGACTGTTCTCCGCACTTTGTGAGGAAATGGGAGCTGATCACACATCTGTGCTGTTTCACAGTGAAGCAAGGTGGCTCTCCCGGGGCAAAGTGCTGTCGCGCGTCTTTGAGCTCAGGGCAGAGATTCGGATGTTCTTGGAGGAGGAGCGCATGTATGAGGCTGCAAGCAAGTTCAGTGACGAACAATTTCTGTTTAAACTGGCCTACCTCAGCGATGTGTTTGGCAAGCTGAATGAATTAAATCTTCAGCTTCAAGGCAAAGACAAGCACCTACCTCACCTGGCAGACAAGATCACTGCATTCTCCCGAAAGCTCGAGGTATGGGGCAGGCGCCTCGATCAGCAAAACATAGATGCCTTTGAGAACCTGAGTGAAGTTGCTGAAACCACTGATTCTGGAGCCACCACAGTGATCCCATGTATTAAGCAGCACATCTCTTCCCTGAGAGGATTGTTTCAAAAATACTTCCCAAACAACAGTGCTCAGTATGCCTGGGTTATGGATCCATTCAATGCAGCAGGTTGGTATTTTGACATTTTATTGAATATTATATTCATATATTATACATGCATTTTATTTATGTTGTATGCTACTTACTAACTGGAATGGATTGTTGTCAAACAGATTTCTTTGTGTTTATTATGCAATGACAAATAAAGTAAGCCTATTTATTTATATTCTGTCTGCAGCACCTGCTGATTTTAGGTCTGCTGAGGAGGACCAGTTTATTGAGATAACATCTGACTCCACCCTGAGGCTGAGGTTTAAAGCTCAGACTCTTAGTGAATTCTGGTTTGGAGTGGAGAGGGAGTATCCGCTCATCGGGCAGAGAGCTGTGTGCATTCTTCTTCCCTTTGCCACATCATATCTCTGTGAGATGGGCTTTTCAGCTGTTGCTTCACTGAAAACAAAGTACAGATCTCAGCTGAACATTGAGCATGACTTGAGAGTGGCAGTATCAAGCCTGCAACCCCGCTTTGAAAAGATGTGCAATGCAAAACAGGCTCATTGCAGCCACTAATGCAGGGATAAGAATCATATGTTCACTTGCTCACCTGTCTTGCCAAATGCATTGCTCTTCTTTTCTTTTTTTTAACAGATTGCAAAGTGGCACTTTTATTTTCTCTATTTTTGAACTTGATGCAAGTTATGACACAGCTGCACTTTTATTTTCTTTATTTTTGAACTTGCTGTTATTTGATGTAGTTAGAATTTAGATATAACATGATGTTACTTGATGTTACTTCAATAAATTGAAACATTTTAAGCTTGCAGCTTTGCAACCACTAATGCAGGGATAAGAATCATATGTTCACTTGCTCACCTGTCTTGCCAAATGCATTGCTCGTGTTTTTTTTTGTTTTTTTAACAGATTGCAAAGTGGCACTTTTATTTTCTCTATTTCTCTATTTTTGAACTTGATGCAAGTTATGACACAGCTGCACTTTTATTTTCCCTATTGTTGAACTTGGTTTAATTTGATGTTATTGAGTTAGAATTTAGATACAACATGATGTTACTTGAAAATGTTAAGCTTGGCGTATTTCATTAGCATTGTGATGGGGCGATGGGGGCAGGTGGGGCTTGAAAATTCCCCTTTGACCAAAGTGGGGAATGACTGAAAAAGTTTGAGAACCACTGGTTTAACACTTGCTGTGAGTTACCAAACAGTGACAGGAAAACACACAGCATAAATTAACATGGCTGTTAGATGTCACATCAAAGACGTATCTGTGTGTTTGTAAGACAGGTCAGGGGGTTTAACTGAATTCTGCTGCTGTCAGTCATTACAAGGAAGAACAGAGACTTTATGCTGCTGTTTAATATTTGATCACACTAACTAACCTCACGTACAGAATATGAAGATACAAATGGCATTTCTGATAATACTGAGAAAAATATTAGAGGAGAAAAATTGTTAATTTTATTGTTTAGAAAATAGACCATCAGCTCAGCAGGTAACTCTAAGCCCATGGCCAGCCGCCCATTCTTGGTCTTTGTCCAGTCCACCATTCAGATGTGTGCATGTATGTGTTTATCATGGCCACTTTCTTCTATTATACACAGCTATTCAAAATAAAAGTTATGGATCTTTGGCATTATTATTCCTTTTGAAGATCAAAGTGCTTATCCTTAAATGACATGTTTCAAGCGATTCTGCTGCTCTCACTAAGTGGTCATCCCGGTTATGAGGGGTCTTTCATGCCAGCTCTCTACATGAGGTTGGAAGAGGATGCTGACGGACGGAAGGGTCTGGGTTGGAAACATCGTATAGATGAAATAAGCTTTGAGACAGTTGGCCAGTGTTTGTGTTTGGGCTTGGGTGCCTTGTGTTTAACCCAGTTGACTGTTATGGTGGTTTGAATCTTCTTCATATTGTATTTGTGTGCTCCTACAGGGCCAGGATATCTGAAGGTTACAGTGTAATGAACCACGGTCTCCACCCGGCTACATATTCCTTATGTACAGGGAGTCTGTAAGACACCTCGCTAAGAAGAGGAGCAGTCTAACGCCAGGGACACACTGGACGCGGAAGTTCCGCAAAGCGCCGAGAAGCGGAGCCAGTTTCCTTTCTGTGCCCACGTTAACCGATTGTGTCGTTCACACCAGACGCGCCGCGGCGCGCACCTCCGAGGCCGGCTCGAGCCCTGCAGTGATCGTTTCGGCGTCTGGTCTAGTTTTTGTGCGAGCTGCGAGCGATCGCGTCAATCCTGGCAGGAAGTCACACATGAAACAACGAGAGAATCCAGCCATTTTTCAAAATTAAAACAATTTTCAAAATAAAACACCGCGATTGACAAATGGATTGTTATATTTGTGTGCTTTTATATATTTGTCAGTATCTAAACAGAGCGCGAGAGAGATGAAGATACATGCACGCACGCACACACACACACACACACACACACACACACGCACGCAAGTATGTAAAAAATCATACTGAAGCAATGCATAAATAAAGTTCAATGAAGACTTTACTGTAACTTTTATACATGCAATTCCTATTTCAAGAAGAGGTTTAATGACAGTGTCCTTGAAATAATGACTAGTAAATGGATTGTCATTCAAATTTATTTCTAACACACAATAAACACAGCAAAACAATGACCAAACTGAAACACACACAATGTGTTCACATACGTATGTGTCCTCTCAATTTCAACTCTATATACATGTAGCTGTGATTGGCCTATCCCTCTACAGCATCTGGTCCTGCCAGGGCACACTGCACTCAGGGGAGATGAAGAATGCACTGAGTTTTTCTCTCACGCTATATGTATCCCTGCATCCTCTGTTGCCACACATGTCTCTGGCATCCGGTAGCAGTTCCCCTCGCTCTTCTGGCTCCTCCAACAACCTCTGATTGTCAGATGGGTTCAGTAAGTAGTTGTGTAGAATGCACACAGCCATAACAACGGCATCTGCATTCTCTGGCTTCATTGAGATGCATGTGTACAGTACTCTCCATCTTGCTGCCAGAATCCCAAAGGTGCAGTCTACGACCATTCTGGCCCTGGACAGTCTGTAATTAAAAATCTTCTTCCATCGTCCAAGGCGTTGTCCAGGGAATGGCCTCATTAGATATCTCTTAAGTGGGAAAGCAACATCTCCAACAATGGTGAATGGCACTGGCCATTGCTGGCCCGATCCTGGTAGAGGACAGTCTGCAGGAACTTGCAGAGTTTTATTTTCCATGCCGATTCCCACGTCAGAGCCACTGAACAGACCTCCATCACTTGCTCTTCCAAAGTCCCCCACCTGGATGTTGATGAAGCGGTAGTCAGCATCTACCAGCGCCAGCAAAACGATAGAGAACGTCTTCTTGTAGTTGAGGTACAGGCTTCCGTATTTGGGTGGTGCTGTGATGTTGACATGTTTCTCATCAATGGCCCCAAGGCAGTTTGGAAAATTCCACTTTGTCCAGAAAGTAGAAGCAATGTCTCTCCACATCTGCTCTGTGGGCCTGGGGAACTAGGTTTCCATCATCCGCCTCTCTATTGCCTGGCAGGTCATGTGTACTGAACTGGCCACATTGCTCTTGCCTAATCTATACTGGAATGCCAGGCTGACAAAGGTTTCCACTGTGGCATGGAATCTGTGGAAATAGGAAAAATAAAGTTTTAAGTCAATTATAAATAATATATAAATATTTAATACAGTGATAAAAGCAAGAAAACATGTGAGCCTGATAAGTTGCCCAGGAGGAAATGTGTGGAATGTACTGAAATAAGCATTATATGACTTAAAAACAGCTCCTCAAACTGTAAGCCCTGTTAATAATAGAAATGTTATTATTATGTTATAATCATATCAATAATTAATTGGATTAATAGGAGGTGGAAGCAATTACGGGACAGTTTTGTGAAAAACAAAAATAAAACTGTCCCGAGTGGGTCCGCTGGTGGCAGCACAAAGGACTGGAAATATAAAAATATTATGTCCTTCTTGCTGCCACATATGCAGCCCAGAAGGTTAGTCATTGTTTTTTCTACATGAAATAGTACCTTTTTCAAGACATCTTTTTAAATATAGTCAAAACTACATATCCATACAACATATAGCCTATATTTGACACAAAAACAATTCCATTGTAATCATAGTTGTATATAATTGTACTATTCATGATTTTGTTGAATCCAATATTTAACAACACACACACACACACACACACACATATATATATATATTTTTATTATATATTATATATACATATATATATATATATATTTTTAAGCTCTAGTTGTTGACAGCAGAGCAAGTGCCAGTACCACCAGATGTCCCAAAAGATGATGAGGAGATGTATTTTTTCGCCCTCAGCCTTGTCCCCAGGTTGAACAGACTGCCCAGCAGTACCCAGGCACGCGCTCAAATACACATCCTGCAAAACCTGACGGACTTGGAACAAGATCAACTCACCAAGGCTTCTCCATCAGTCAAGACCAACCCCACTACACTGGCAGCAGGCAACACAGCCACAAACATCCAGTTTTCAGGCGCACCCATCTACCTCCCATTACCAGCAAGGTGACACCTCACCCCTGACAACATACCAACCGGCACCACCCCCGAAGTCCCACCACCAGCAGGGACAATACAGTGGAATGCAAACCCCCACCCAACATTGAGGTGCGAAGAGGTCTAGGTCAATAGTAAAAGAGCTGGAAGACCCCTCCTCCCCCAAATCATTCCACCATTTTCAGTGACAAAGAGAAAAAAAAAACCTCTTGAGCCTATGTAAATAAATCTTTGTATCTAGTCTAATTAAACAGTTCTTTTTTTATTTTTACATGTTAATATTTAAATAACAGTGTCTTGTTTTGTTAAACTTTATTGTTCTAAATATTGTATATGTAGGTTTTAGATGTATGTATGTAGTTTTTCAAGTTTTGTACATTACTTACTTGTTAATAAAGGTTTCACACTGTACACTATGCTGAAAACAGTCATTGCTTTGTTATCTTGGTAGTCATAATAATTACCTCAGTGAAACTGCAAGCCGTTGTTTTGGTTGGATGGATTCGTGGAAATTAGTTGTTTGCGTGGTCAGATCAGGCCCAATCAGAGAGAGGAGATGAGACAGGAGACATTCTGAAGTATTTCAGATGGCGATCTCTGTCCAGGGACACAAGACGATGGAACGCACCAAATTCCTGCCTTCTCTTGTTGATTGGATGGACCCACATTCTTCTTCTCTGCCGACGCCTGTGAAGCAGTATGTACAGAGCAAGGACTCTCCTCCTGTCTACAACTCGCACTAGGAAACAGGAAGAGAAAATAACAGATTTAATAAAAACTGTTGAATAGATAAACAAACATGTATTTAAGATTTCAGTATTTGAACTGTATATCTACAGACCACAACTACAACTACACAACGTAGTTACATACACTCCTTGTCTGTCTGTGTGTGTGTGTGTGTGTGTGTGCGCGTGTGTGTGTGCGCGTGTGTGTGTGTGTGTGCGTGTGTGTGTGCGTGTGTGTGTGTGTGTGTGCGTGTGTGTGTGCGTGTGTGTGTGCGTGTGTGTGTGTGTGTGTGTGTGTGTTATAATTCTATGAGGTTATTTACTTACCCATGATGAAAAACAGCTCAAAATGTGAGTAAACGACAGCTGAGGAGCAGAGGCGCTTGTCAACTGGCGCGGAGAAATGCGCATCTGGTGCGAACGGGAGTGCTCCGGCTCGTGCGCAATTTTTGTTCCGGGGCGCTTCGCAGCCCTTCCGTATCCGGTGTGTCCCCAGCGTTAGCATCCCGAAACCATCACCAGTGCTCTATCCCAAATGAACTATACTGTATACTTAATGTACAATATTTACAAAACCCCTGGCTTGCAGGACAGTGAGACACTGTTTGCAGATGTTAGGTGCAAGATGCAACGTATAGCCTCACAGGCCCTAGAAAACACAGTCTAATAAAAAAAACAACATTATAAGGGAATGTCATGGCTTGTTATGCATTGTCTTGATGACTTTGTTCATGTGCATTCAGGACGCACACCCAGCCACTATACTTTGATATTTTCACTGAATTTGTGGGGTTGTAAAATGCTATAAATCTATTAAAGCTGGGTTTTATGATTTTGACGCCTTTAGAATTGAATCTTTGTGCAAACAGAAGCACAGCTCCTGTCTCAGAGGAGGAGGCAGGAGTAAACTTTATTTATAATCCCCTCAGGGACAAACACGTCTCTGTGCTGTGCCTCATTATTCTGTTGGGTTTTAGGGCGGCTGGACAGTGTTTTAAGAAGCCAAATCTCCAGGGATTCATTTCTCTCATGGTTTGTCTCTTTAAGGTATTAACAAAATGTAATAAACTACTGTCAGAGGATGCTTCTAAGCAGCTCCAGCAGCACATCAAATATGTATTTAATCTAAGTATAGATTGCTGTAAAGCCCAGGGATCGATATAAGCTGCTTCTTTGTTTACTCTCTTGTTTGTAGTTTGATGCCTTCTGGTCATTCTGTGAGGTGGAGAAGCAGAAAGAGCAGAGAGGTGAGGAGTTAGAAAGAGAAGCAGAGAGAGAGGAAGCACTGTCTCTGTAGTCTTTATCATCATCTCCAGCATCATCATCATCATCAGAAGGTCTCGCCCTTTGAAGAGTTTGTGTGTGAAGAGAGCTCTGGCTCTGTGACGCTGGAGTCCTTTTGGTGTCAGAGGCACTGGAGAACACTTCAGCACACAGCCAACAACAGTTCTCATGAGCTGCTTTGAACAGGACACCTCCAATGAGCTGTCTGCAAACATTACATAATTAAGTGATGAGCTGTGTCTCTAAAAGTCTTCTCCCAGCAGTGATCATTAAAAATGTGTCTCATGTATTTTTTGTATCCCATCTTAAATCAAATAATAGTATTCCCAGTACCACTCTATGATATATATCTGCTGTATGCTTGTACCATTATGGACATTATGTCACAACTGAACTAGAACCCAAATGCACGACTGAATTGACGTAAAGCATAACATGGAAGTGGCGTAGGTTCTCTGACTGCATGGGACAAGACGAACTCGCACAGAACAAAGGGAAACGCAGACAATATATAGACAAGGTAATGGGGAAAAGGTGGAAACAATCAGGGCAGTGAAGACAATCAGACCAGCTGGGAACACACAAGGGGAAGGGGCAAGTTACCTGAAACGAGAGGAGAGTTAGATTTCAAAATAAAACAGGAAGCCACAAGACAACATAGACACAAAACAAAAACTAAACATAACCAGATTTCATGGACATGACACATTATTATTTGGATTTCACAACAATTTTACTACAACAACAACAACAACAACAACAACAACAACAACAGCATAATCAGTATGTTTGGGTAAGGTGACTATGAGAGAAACCTTGAATATATTTTATTTTATTTATGAGTTGGTTCACTTTGATGATCAAAAACAGGTTTGTGCGCTGTGTTCACTAACAGCATTTTTTTTAGAAATTCATCCTAATTTTTATTCCGAAACTGGTTTTAGAAATAGGTGCTTCAACCAGATACTGAATAGGGCTCAACTAAGGAGGGTAAACTGAAGTAAACCCCTTCAGCACCACGGACAGCTCCTTTAGCATTGAGAGGCAGCATTAATACACTACTTTTTCTTCTTTTTTGTGTGACTATAACAATATTCCACATCAAGTTACACCAACATACATGCTACTACTAAAATAGACTCTGCCTATAGAACAAAAGCAGCAGCCCAAGCAATGCTGAAATTATACAACTCCGCTGAACAAAGCGGTGGGTCGCTGACACAATGTATAGCCTGCAGCACCTTTTTCAAGCTCTTTATATGACTGCAGGCATCATTCCCAAAGTGCGCTTTTTACAAGCGCCATGTTAATGATTTTTATGTAAACTGTCAAGCTAAAACTGCAGTAAGGCACCAAAGATTAGGACTAGATTGTAGACATGTTGAGCTCGAGGCTAATCTAATTTAATAATAAAGTCCGTGGCAAGTTAACCTCAGGCCGGGGTCATGGCGTTTATGCAAAACAAAGTAATTTTCCCTCTAATCATGGTTATGTATTAATTACAGCGCTCAGACTAAAGACAAACCCGGAGTATGGAGCTATGAAGCAGAGATGCACAATCACGTCCGAATAAATAAGCCCTCTCCCTCTCTCCCTGTCTCATAAATACATCACGTGGTCAGAACTAATAGCTGTGTGGGTGTTTGGTCCCACATGTGGTCATTTATCACACTGAATAATCACCAACACAACATCGGCGGATCATCTGTCAGAAATATAGATCGGTTTTGTGTTCAAATTTGGTATTTGATGTTCGCTATAGATGCATGAAATAAAGGTCTTTGGGTCACCCCCCCACTCCTCCCCGCGCCTCCCTCTCCTGCTGTATGAATAGAGAGCGGAGCGGAGCGCTCTTTTGTTAAGTAGCGCTCTGGAGAGGTGAGCACCGCTCTGGCGCTCCTCCACTCATTGCGGCTGCTGCCTCGGCTCCTCTCCGACAGAAGCGCGAATACTGCTCGAAATAGTGGCATTCATTGCATGCAAAAGTAAACAGTCTGCCTCCTTACCCAGCATCCAAATCTGCTTCGTTGTCCGCCGCACTTGCAGGGATTTTTACGCGTCGTTGGACGCTTCAGCTCCCGGTCTAGTGGCTCTACCAGCTGCAGAGAATCACAGCGGCTCCTGTGAAGCTGCAGCATCGCTCTACATTCCTGAGGACTGGACTTCGCTTCATCCCAAAGGTGAAGGTGAGTCATTCAGCCGCTATTTTCGACACATACATAATCTACTATATAAAAAGCAGATTGTCTTTGACATGCATCGTTTTGTCCTTCTACAAGCTGGTGTTCACCACAGTCAGAGATGAATTTAAGATGAGCTTGTAAATCCTGTTCAAGATCTGTGGATATTATCAGAATTACAGGTGCACTGTAAGACACACCTGTGTAAGTGTTGTAAGAGATGGTTCATTCAGTCCTAAATTCACTTCATATTGCTGTAGTTAATGTTTATATTGGGCTGATTCAGAAAAAGTAAATCATATTGTAATGTTGGAAATTAATTTTAGTTTCATTCTACAGACTGGCTTAGGGAACGAACAGCTTCTATAATAAACACAGTCTTTGGCTTTGTAATTTCTCTGCCTGTTAGCATGATGTCATGACTGTAAGCTGTGTTTATAACAGGTACAAATCTTAGCAGTCTGAACTATCATTCCCTCTTTTAGTTTTATCTGTAGAAGCTACTTGTGTTGAGCAGCTAAAAGAGGTTCTGCACGTGATTTTTGAGCTGATTTCAAATGTATAAAAAATGATGTTTCATGAGTTGAAAATGGCTTTATAAACTGTCTTCTGTTATTAATCAGCCCTGAACCTTGCTATACAAAAGGGGGCTTAACCTTGTCATGAAGTTTATGTAAGAAAAGAATGTTAGAGTCCTCTAATGTTGCTGAGAATCATCCTGCCTCACACTGCCACACCCCCCCTCCGCTCCTCTTCAGCCCCTTGTCCATATTTTAACATTTTTTCTAAATCATTCAGTGGGAGGAGACTAAAAGGCCCAGACTTGGGGGTAAAGTTAGATGTCACTGTAAAATCTGGATCAGTATGACCATCATCCCTCCTCTTGCAGTAAACAGCCCTTTTCCTGCCGCTGTAATCCCCAGATAAGGCAGATAGAGACAGAGGGAGCTGCCGGATGAGTAGAAGTCGATGGCAGTGAAGCCAGGCTGTCAATGCTGTCAGGGAACCAAAGAATGAAACCAGAGACGTTATCTTGGATGGCACTTACACTCTGCCACACGGGTCTCTTAGTTATCTCTGTTGGAGAAAAGTTTGCAGCCACACAGCAGCACCTCAAGGCTACACAGGGATCAGAATGGAAGAGGTCTTAGCATGGCTGCACAGTCAGGAGTATATCACAGTAGGGTTGAAAAGAAAACAAGGCTGGACTTGGCTTTCTTTCTGTTTGTCTTCATTGTGGGATCGAATGGCAGTGTGTCCCATATTAGATAAAGAATGGCAATGAGAGTAGGAGCAGAGTTGCTAATAACCCCAATGGAGATTAAGCAGAGATTCGACCGAGCAGTTTGTGGAACAGTTACTATTCTCTCTTGCTCTCTGTTAACCCTTTTTCTTGCTCTCAATACATGTGTGTGTATTTGCACAAGCTTCAGGTAACACGCACACACACACACACACACACACTTTCTACGTTATCTATCTATTAGCTGTCCTTGGCACAATTGATTCCACTCTCCTTTTCTCTGATATTTTACCTTTCCTACGCTTGCACCATTTCATCATTCCTGTATTTGACCGCATTATAGGCAAAGTGATCCTTAATGTTGGAGGCTGAGCCGGTACCTGCAGAGAGGCTGACTGATGGATCAGGAGCTTCTGTTTCCCTGCAGAGCAGCTCCCAGCTTCATTTTCATTCTGAATCATACTGTAGATAAAATGTTCCCTTCTCACTGGTTGAGCAGCCGTGTGTGTGTTTAACTTTCTATGTGTCTGTGCATGTGAGCTGCTGGTCACCTCTGTATGCTATGTCAGTGAACTATGACCCTCTTCAGCTCCTGTTGCACTAACAGGATCCGGCTCCACATTCAACTGCTCTTTAAGTCATTCCGCAGCTTCTGCTTCTTCCTTCCTCTCGCTCTCTCTTGCATATTGTAGAAGGTCTCTGTGTTTGTCTCTCTGTCTCTCTCTCCTCTCATCCCTCTCTTTCTTTCTCTCGTCTCACTCTGTTTAAACTCTATTACTCTTGCACTGGATCACAGGCTCTGCTGTTTAACTCCATTGTTCTTAGAAGAGGTGCTCCTGTCTGTGCTATTGCCACTTCACCGCCGCTATTTTCACATTTCCTGTGTGATGAGGCGTTACAATGGATGAACAACATTCCTTCAGAGAGGGGTTCACTGCTTCTTCTGCTCCAACTGTGACAGAAAGACAGGAGGTATCAGACTGGGACTGACTGGGAATTTTCCAGAATTATCTCCTCTGTGCATGAGGTTGCGTCCTCACATATTTCCATAATGTGTCTTCTCTGCGTGGCTGTGCTCAGCTTAGTGCAGACACTTGTAGCTGAAGACGTGAATGGGCAGGAATTCAATTCTGCTCTTGAGTAGTGTCCAAGCAAGTGAACGGGAAACTGTGAATTCTAACAGAGATTTTGCAAACAGAAGACATTAATAATAAACCCTTCTGCCACTCTAAGAACAAATAAAGCCACCCTGGCTCAGGATGGAACAAAGGGAGAGCAGCCAAGTAACTGCTCAGTATCAGTACTGAGGATCTGGCTGGAGTTAGGCGCTTTGACGGGTGAGGGCCTCCAGATACAAATGCTGTAGTTGGAAGTGTGTGGTGCTGTGATCAGCTGTGATCCTGCTGTTGCTTAAAGCTGCTTTAATCCTTGCAACTTTACCATAGAAAATTAGGCTTTAATCATCGTGTGGTATTTTTCAGTGCTGAAGGCCCACTGTACATGTTACAAATGGATGTAATTGTTTTGGCTCTAGTGGTAGACATAGTAATAGGAGTGCTGGAAGATTCCTGCAGAGAGAGACTCATATATAGACTTCTGTTTGCATAAATGGTGGAGAGAGTGAGTGATTTGTGCTGTCTGTAAGGTGTCTTTGCACACCTTTGCCCGCCAGAGGAAGCCAATCTGCTTGATTGACAGCTCGGCATCCTTCCACTTTTTCAGCCAGTTACCTAAGAGAAGATGGACCAATGCCTCAGTGTGCTGCTGCTATCTTTGCCTTGGCTAATAGTCTGGCATTAGTCATATTGAACTAACCACAGCACCGAGAGCCATGTAAATGAGCAGCACAGCTGGGCCTTCGTGAACAGTGTCAGAGCAGACAAAGCCCAGGAGGCACAGAGGCAGAAAAAAAGGTAGATTTCCACAATCCCTTCAGACGCAGCTCATGAATATTCATCAGAGAGCCCCCCTCCTCCTCAAACAAAGCTCTGCACCCCTCTCCCACCAAATGTATTATTCAAAGGAAGCATTTTCCTTATTAAATACTATCAATAAATAATGACATCTGGTAACCGTTTTTTGTATGATGAATTAATGACAGGGAGACATTAGAATATCTTCATTGATTGGAGGAGGAGGTGAGGGTCTGGTGGGTTTCCTTGCAGCTACCTGTCCTCTCCGGGCCTCTCCTTTGTCTCAGCAGTTGGGTGCGATGCTTCCTTTGTTAAAGTCAGGTGGACCGTCAGTAGATCTGAATTGGATTGTGTCTCTATCAGTCACTTCCTAAGACAGCCTGGAGGAGAAGTAAATACTACACAGCTGTTTGTTTTGCCATTATGCCGGTGTTTTCCTGTCTGTAAAGAAAGGCTCTCTATATGGTTTCAGCACCGGACAGCTCCCGAAGCATTGCCGGTTCAGTCTACATGACAGTTTTCCCTTTCTAGTTAACAAAAACTCAGCAGGGTCACATGTTCACACACAGTGAATGACTGAAAGATGCCTCACTGAAGGAGATCAAGTGTCTGATGTTGACATCATTGTTGTTCGAGCTCTATTTGTCAGACTGATGAGCTGCTGAACAGGCAGTGCTTGAGAGGCCAACAGATGGCCGATGTTTTCCACTCATGTGCCGCAGCTCCCAAAGGAGAGGCACATTTTGCTGTGTGTTCAGTTTTAATTTGTGGAGGTACAAAGGAATCATCAAATTCTGGAACTGACGCTAAAGAAACAACACATAAGTGTGAAGAAGAAGAGAAGTGTTAACTATTGTCATGTCTTCACTCTGCCTGCCTGAATGGAACTCAGAGGAGCTGTTAATGAAGCTGAGGCACCAGAGTGATACTTGTAAAGCCCTCTTTGATAACAACATCACAATCACATAGATTTATGTGAGGCTATAGGAAAGTGTAATTATTTCCATTCCTACATCCTCCCTTGTACCCCGATCAGGCTGATCCATGCATGCTGACTTACTAATTGATTAGGTGGATTTGTTCATGTATGTGTGAGATGTTTTTATGTATGTGAGTACAGCATTTGACTTTTGTTGCTATTGACTTAATTAATTTAATTTCACAAAAAAGCCACAATCTGACTTTTCTTCCTTTGTGATTTGCCATCACTGGAGCCATGTGACAAATAATAATAATAAGCACGTCGGTGTGAAATCAGTGGAGCCTCAGACAGATGTGAGACAGACTGAGATACAGACACAGGAGCAGCTGGTCGGCCTGCAGCCCTCACCAGGTGGATTTAATCATGGTGTTCAAACTCAGCCTTTGGGTGACACTGGGATTTGTTGTCCATGTCAGTTTAGCCACCTGACAGATATCAGCAAATCTCCTCCTTCAGAGGTTTTGTCCTGTTTGTGAATATATGTGTCTGTGTGTGAGCACCTTTGTGAGTGTGTGTGTGAGTGAACAGATGAGAGATGTGCTGAGCTGAACAGACTGAGTCGGGAAGATTAGAAAGAGGGTGAAAAGACCAACATGAGAGCTAACATCTACCTACCTGCGTATCTTCTTATTGGTTTGGAGTTTAAAGTACCTCTAGCTAGTCCTCTTTCTGTTTTAAACATCAGTGAAATTATCGTATCTTTAGCAAGCCCAAACTAGACTTTGATTTCCTTCTGCTTTTTTACTCAATCTTTACCACATCACCTTGGGGTGCTGAATAAAAACGTCAGAACACCATCAAATTAATTTTAATATATCATTTATGAGGCTCATATCAGGTCAGATGTCCTGCCAGTAAAGTCCCTCGTCATTTGCAGTCAGTAGTAAGATTGCAAATGCTCCACCACAGTGGTTTTTACATTGCCCTATGAAGCGTGCTGCCTTCAGTGCCTGTGTGTGTGTGTGTGTGTGTGTGTAGGTGTGTAGGTGTGTGTGTATGTGTGTATGTGTAAATGAGTAGCTTAAAACTTTTGCTCAAGGACTGTGCCTAATGTGGAACATTTTGAGGAGAACAGGTATTTTTTAGCCAATGTTTCTCTCCTTGTTTCCAACAAAATGGGATTTTTCAAGTCTAATTTCCATTCAAATTGTTTTCTCTGTTTATTTTTTTGCCAACAAAACTAGCCAATAGCCCGACTGAATACAGAGGTCACCTTATGTGGCTGCAGATTTGAATGCACAACAGTGCTAAACAATTATCATGTTTGTTCAGAAGCTCAGAGAAGAAATTCTCCTCTGTGGTTTGAGAAGCTTTTCTGTTCTGTTGGCGTAGTTAGCGGTTGAGTTTTATAATTTACACTCACACTGCAGAATTCATGGAGAAGAAAATATAAGGAAGGTTACTGCATTCTGTCAATCAGCAATCAGGCAAGAACGATATCAATTAACTGTTGGTCAGTCAGTGAGAGAGCTAGTATTTCCTGTTTTATTCTGAAACGTAACCGTGTATCTGCCTCCTAGATGCCTGCTTCCTGTGTTTTCCCACCACCTGCTTCAGCCCTGCCCTTATTAGTCTCACCTGTGTCTTGTCTTCCCCTGATTGTCTATGTACTCTGTCTGTCTTCCCTCTCAGTTCGTTGTCTGTTCCTTCATGTCGCCTCGTTTCCACCTTTTTTCTTGTGCTTGTGAGTGTTTTCATGTTTTCACCGTTGCCTGTGTTTTTTATTCTGCCTTTTGCCTGCCCCTTTGGATTTATCGCCTTTCTGATTACTCGTGTAATGTGGGACGTTGAACACTGCCTGGTTTAAATCTGCTCTTTATGAGTCATGCATTTTTTGAGTCCGTCATCTGTTCGTCTATTGGTTGTGTCTGTCTTTTTGTATTTCAGTGTGAAAAAGTCTGCACATCTGCCTTCATCCCAATGGGAGCTGTCTGTGTCCTTGTGTCCTCCCAAGACTCCACATAAGATGAACGATTAACCACAATGAAATACGTCACCTTGTGTCCTTTTCTGTCTACTTTTAATTAAAGCAGTCTGTGTTTCTCTGTCTGTCCTGATAATAACTCTTGATGAGTGGTGCAGCAGCCCTCTGGTTTGCTCTTGAACCTCTTTGATAGATTTGGCTGGAGCTCTCAGAACTGTTGCCTGGGCATCCTAGTGACTGTGGATGCCAGAGACACTCTCTCTCTCTCTCTCTCTCTCTCTCTCTCTCTCTCTCTCTCTCTCTCTCTCTCTCTCTCTCTCTCTCTCTCTCTCTCTCTCTCTCTCTCTCTCTCCTCTGTGTGTGTGTGTGTGTGTGTGCGTGATAGAGAGGTTAACCAAGAGCATTGCCTTCCGCCTGTGTCCTGCGCTGTGCTCAGATTGATTGTAGACTGCTGTCTGTGATGGATCACTCTCTGTGGCTGAGCTGTTGATCTCTGACCGCTATCAGTCACTCTGTCAGGGCTACTGTAGCTGCACTGTGTGACTGTTTATGTACGTACCTTGACAACTAATCATTGTTTCAGTGTGACTCTGACTGTTTTTATCTGTGTTTACTTGCTCAGTCCAGCTGTTACATTAGTGTCCCATCAGCTTAGTAAAAAGGAGCAGAGAAACAGAGCAGCTTATTTTTTTTGAATGACTGTCTGCTCATGTGCTTTCTTTGCTTTAATGGACGCTGGGATGTGTGCTCTCATTATGCTTGGCTGCTCCCTAGCTTTTTGATTTTGTCATGCACATACTAAAAGCACACATGCAAAGTCCAAACACATGAAACACACACACACACAAAAGAACACTGGCATATCTAAGCTTTCAGGGCTGCAGGTACCTCAGGCGTCTGAGGCCGTTATTGGGCCTCATCTGAGCGTGACCTTCATTGTTTTGACAGGGAGGAGATCAGAGGGGGCACTCAAAAGCTAAAGTCCTCCTCTCCTCTCCTCTCCTCTCCTCTCCTCTCCTCTCCTCTCCTCTCCTCTCCTCTCCTCTCCTCTCTGTGTCAAACCTCCAGGCTGAACAGTGGAGTCTGCATGTTCCAGCAGCCATTAGCTGCCTCCCAAAGTGTTTCCAAGAGGGTCAAAGCTGTCTGAAGCTGTGGAGTGGATGTTTTAGCTCTCACCTCAGTGGGTCGTCTGTGGGTTTGTTTCTGTGTGTGAACACTCGACTGTATGTGTACTTTGTTTTTCTTCTGGCTGTGGTAACACAAGATGTGCAACCAAAAATTGCAAGATGGTCCAAACAGCGAGCTGCCTCCACAGTGTGTGATGTGATTTAGCACTGAGCCATTAGCAGTCAAGCTGTGTGTACTTCAGGTGCTCTCACAGGGCATGGAGAAAGAAATACTCCCCGCTGCACTGCACGCTGATTTTAAAGCTCCTTGTGATTTATTAGGAAAACATTTCTTTAGACCACCTTCACTGCACAGTCTGAGAACTTATAGACAGAGTTTACACACTCATACACTCAGTGCTGAGGCGGCAGGAGAGCAATTTGGAGTGGATTTAGAGTGGCCACGGGAGATTCACAGGTGATTAATGTAAGAGACTCTTCACTGCAACATGCTTCATCTCCTTCTCTAACATCTCTCTGAATGCAATGTGTCAAAGTCACAATTGAACTTTGGCACAGAGGCCGATCCAGCAATCAGTCTTCTTGATTGTGCTTTTTATTCTCAATCAGGATCTCAAATGGGACAGAGACTTCAAAAACTCATCACGTCTCACTGGAGCAATCGCAGCGCTTGTCATTTCTGATGTATCACAACAAACAGCCTTGATTGGCTCCAGATTCTTCCTCAGCCTCCCTGCTGCTGCTGCTGATGAAGCTGAAGAAGCTGCTCCAAAGTGAAAGCTATTTTAAATAAAGACGGAGTAAATCAATTCTCAAGATTATTAGTCTCATTTATAGATGGCTGCAGTAAATAGTGTTTTAAGATGGAGATGCTCTAGTTCACTCTTTGTTGTGAGTCTGCCTCAGCTGAACTGAGGGGTATGTGATCTAAAATTGCTAGAAGAGCATTCTTCATTTCATGCTGAAGTTTAACTGCCCGCCGTGCCATTGAGAGCGATATGTATCCAAGTATCTATTTCCTCTTCCTAAAGCCAGGAGCTCAGGCTGCTCTCTTCACAGCCACAGATCTGACTGCCAGCTCCTCAGGTCTCTTGAGTATCTGCTCTTTGGCTGCCAGATAAATGAGGTGTTTGCTTTTCTCTGGCAGAGCAGCACCTTTTAGAAGGTCAGAGAGGGCGGCTTCACAGGGGTAAGTGAGCTCTGTTGATGCGGCTCAAAACTCTTGAAGAGGCAGTAGTTTTGATAAGTAACCCTTTCATCAAAATCTTGCAGGCTTCAGGTGATATTTGTCTTTGGTTTGTGATTCATGACTCATCATGTTGGAGCAGCCTGGGCTTTCATGTTCTCTGTCATTAATTATACAATGTCTACGTACCAAAGAGCATGTGAGGAGCTAACATGGGAATCCTGTGCTTCTTAGCTTCTGTCTCATTGCTGCTTGTTTCTTTCTTTGAGTCTCTTTAACACCACGAGGGAGTCATTTTACACGAGTCTGTAACACAACATTAACAAGACATTACAAACAAACACTTTTGTTTCTTACAAATATCACAAATAACTCAATTAAAGGGGGCTGTAACAATAGCACCAAGAACATATCCATAATACTCAGCCTCATCTGTCTCTCCCCCTTCCTTTCCCCAAATCTAAAAGACACTGATGCCATCACGTGTGGCAGGACAGCCTGTGGACACACCGCACCACAGCACTTTGCACCATCTTTCACACCCTTTCCTCAAATCTATTCCTTTAGAGACATAGTGTTTCTCTGCTGTCAGGTGATAGCAGGTTTCTTCTGTGGTCTTGTATCTGTTTATGTAGAACATATCCAGCACATTTCTGGGCCATTGTTTAATATTACAAATAAACAATGTTAAGTTAAAAAGATGTTGCCTGTCAAGTTGTGGTTAGAAGAGGGAGAAATCCAGCATGATAAAAACCCACTCAACTTATTGTGTAAACAGTCTGCAGACGATATTGAGCTTCAGCTGCTTTCACATTACACACACCACAGGCTGTAAAATATGTCCACATGTCCTGCAGTGTATTTTCTTTTTGTTCAGTGCATCCATCACTGCTTTGGGCTTCACCTGTCTCTTTGAGTGTCTCTTTTCTTCCAGCCAATTCCTCTGCCATCATTCACTGAACGAGTCAGAACAGTCAGAGCAGAAGTAGAAGAAGAAGACAGCTAAACTTGTTGTTTGCTCTTAAAAACATAAGAACAGTCGGCCAAATGTTGCTCACAGTAAACCTGAAAGACTTACAGTCCGAACAGAGTTATTTTTTAAGGATTAGTTTAGATTAGATAAACATCTAAATGTGTCTCTGGGTGCAGCTCTGCATCTGTGGGAAAGCAGAGAATGAAGGGGTGAGAGGCAGCCATTGCTGGAACAGTTGGCTGCACTGACAGGAAAGCATCCATCAGGGTTTGATGGGTGCAGCAGGTCACAACAATTAGCTCAATGTTTAACCCATCACTGCTGTGAAATATGAAGAGCAGGTTGTTTTTCCTGGAGGTAATAACAAACTGTGTCTGTAATCTGCCTCAGTTATTGTAGTGGGACCTTTTATTCCATGCATGTCTCTTCTGTCAGAATCCTCATCATGCCTGTGAGGTCCCACTGCAGAGGTAATGCATGAGCACTGCTGAGAGCCTGTGGCTGTGTGTGGATGTGATGAGATGTGTAATTAGACAAAGCAGCTGGACAATCTGCAGGTGCATGAGAGAGGAAGGGAAATGAGCCAAGAAAGAGGTCAAAGGTCAGAGGAGAGGAGAGGAGAGGAGAGGAGAGGAGAGGAGAGGAGAGGAGGAGTTATTGTGTATTTAAGGTTGTTCCAGTTTTATGCAATAAAGCAGTCATATTTTTACATATCTATCTCAGTGTCAGACTCATATCTGAACTCTCTGTTGTTATGGAATGAACAACACACGTCACTCTCTTTCTATTTTGGTATTTCAGAGTAATTGTCTTCAGTCTGGATAAGCAGAGCCTGAAGGAAAGCAGCAGTGTTGAGGATTAATAGTAAGCAGGGCTCAAGGCTACAGTAAGAATTAGCAGGTTTAATCACTCTGCCAAGAGTCCATGTGGAGGAGGTGGAGGTTAACACACCGATCAGGGTCTTTAATCGCTCCAATTTAGTCATTAAGTGTGGAGCTGGAGAGAGCTGACACCTGCGAGGCCTCTGTGAGAGGAACAAAGAGTGAGGGAGAGAAAAGAGAGTCAAGTGAAGTATTGATTGTTATTTAAATGGTTTATAAACTCACCATGAATCAAATTTAATTCTGCCCTGGGAATTTATACTGCAAGATCCATCACTCTGGCGATCACTCTGGGTGTGTATGTGTGTGGATGTTGAGGGATATTCAGACAGGCCCCTAAAGTGAAACCTTCAGTGGGTCCTCTTTGCCAAGACTCTCATCAGAGCTCCCGCAGAGAGGAAGGAACAGGCCAAGAAATTGGATGAGGAGAGAGACATATTTTATTTAGTCAGACTTACTCAATTAAATTGATATATTACCTTAAATATCTGAGGCATAAAGTGACATAAAATCTGGAGTGTCAGTGGTGTAGGATGTGTATGAGTGAATGTGTCCTGTGAGCAGCAGCAGAGACAGAGCAGAGGTCAGTTTGAGTGCCAGCAAGACGACATCACAGGGGTCATCGCGCTACCAACAGTCAAAAGTATTTTTTATGTTAAACACAGTCTCTTCTAACCTCAACCAAACTGATTTAGCCTCTCTAGCAGCACAGCATTGTGGGTAGCAACGTCTCTTCCATTGCTTGATGGATTTCCATCAGATTGAGAACAGAAAATCATGATGTCCAGCAACAAATAGCAGCGACCTTGTTGGTTGTCTTTTGTCATCTGGCGCCACCAGCAGTTTCATTTATCCAATGAAATATCTCTACATGCTACAAAGACTGGCACATAATTTGGTACAGACGTACAAGATCTCCATGTCCTCCAGTGCAACCATGAGGTTTCAGTGAAACATCTCAACAACTATCAGATGGTTTATCACCATACAATTTGCTAAGCATCCATGTTCCCCACATAATGAAGAGAGTCTTCTGTGATTCCTAAACCTTTCATCATGTGGCATCATTAAGTCACTTTGTTCAATACTTTGGTTTCTGGCCGATAAATAATTTCCCAACCCATCAGATTCATCCCTACCTATGGGGCGGCTGTGGCTCAGAGTTGGTCGTCTCTCAATCGGAAGGTTGGGGGTTTGAGCTCTGACTGCTACAGTCACATGTCGAAGTGTCCTTGGGCGAGACACTGAACCCTGAATTGCCCCTGAAGGTATAGCCATGGGGTATGAATGTGCACAGATACCGATTGGAGATTGATCAGCATGTCAGAATTGTAATTCATGGACTCAGTGATCAGAGCAGAATCTGTATGGGTCATTTTGGAAATAATATCATTGCAGAAAGCCAATTTTATAGTTAAGTAGAAGAAGTAAGAAGCAAAGAAGCAAACAGAAATAAGGGCACAAAGATGAAAAAAGGGCACTTTTGAGAATAAGGATTCAGAGGATATCGAGGTATCTCAGCATCGCTCTCCCACCAGGTTAGCCCGATAAAGAGGAGAAAGATGGTGGTAACTTAACATGCAGACTGTCCTCCTTTATTATCTCTAACTTCCTTTACTTTTCTTGCACCTGCCTTGCTCTCTTTTTCCTTTTTTTTACTCTCCCTCATCCTTCCTTTCTCTCATAATGCTCCTCACACTCGATTCCTCTTGTTTTCTAGTGTTGAGTAATTACTGTACAGGCTGGAGGAGGTTACTGTTGCGTCCTTGTTTGTCATAATTTCTATGTTGTGTGTGTTTGTGTATGAGTGTGCATGTGGCATCTAATCTCTTATTTTGAGCATCATAAGGAAAAGGCATTAACATCGGTCATGTGATAAATTACAAACCGGGCTGATGAATTCCTGTCTAAATGTAATGAAAGGCTCTTCTCTGCCCTGGTGTTTGTTGCGGGAGCAGGAGTTACCTGCAGTGTGATTGAAGGCGGCTGCTCTGCTCTGACTCTGTCATTAATAATCAGCAGCCTTCAGGAAGATTCATGCTGCCATGTGCTGCTTCAAAACACTGAACCATTACACATGACACTGAGGGCTTGATATATGACGGGCAAATAGCTCTGCACTCCAGCTGCAATGCTGAGGAACAACAATAAGAAGCATTAAACTGTTGTCAAACAAGATTAGAAGAACAAGGAACAGGTTAGTATAAATGGCAGCTTGTTGTCAGGCTGATTAACAATGAGTGACTGTAATGAACAAGTAACAGTTTGTTTCTGTTTTATTTTTTGGTTTTTATTTTAAGAATTTAGGGACTCAGCAGATCCGCACCTCTCCTGGACGTTCTGTGTTCATATGGTGTGAAATACTTTTTGGGGAAAAAAACAAGAAACAGAATACCTGAGTGAACTGGTTTGAGCTCTAGATGCTGAAATCATGAAATCAATTTTCAGGCTGCTAACTTGAAAATGTGTCCTCTGCTGTAAAGCCGAGAGATAAGAGAAGATAATTAGCTTCCAATAAAGCAGCAGTAGAAACTAAATGACTTTATGACTTTACTTTCAGGCTGCAGCGCCTTCATTTTCTCCCTGACTTTCCTTCTGAAGGTGGATTCAGCAGAGATGAAGAAGCACTTTATGGCTGCCTCTAATTGTCCCTGCTCAGGAGTTAGCTGCAGGTGCTAATCTATTACACTACATTAACTCGTGTGATAAAGCCATGAGGGAGATTGTGTGGCAAAGAGGACCGTGTAACTCATTCTTCTCCCAAATATCTTTCATTTTTACATACAAACATAATTATATTGCAGTGATATATTTAAAGAATACAGATTCTTTGCTGCCGTGGAAAATCCTTATTTTTAATAAGGGTTTTCAAGTTTTTAAGATAAAGACTCCACATGGAAATATTTTTAGCATTTCATGTTGTGAATATAAAAAAAAAGACCATACAATGTACGGGTGCCTTTTCATTCTTTTCATTTGGCATGTTGAGGACAAAGCCTCAGGGATTCGAGGGCTTTAAATTACTGATAGCAACACGATAGAGCTGAACTGATCAAAGGCCTCCTCATGTAGTCTGAACTCTTTGTTCTTGTATTAAGGGATGGAGGCAGGGGTGTATCGATGCTCTGCTTCATCTGGTTCACACTCCAATTGCTTCTCATCAAGGCCTGCACACATACAGACATGCGCACACACTTGTCCAGATCAGAAAGCAAACATAAATTGAATGCACATGAGTGCACACAAACTTCATAAACACGGATGTATCAACTCACTCACGCAAACATGACAATGCACAGTGATTCATCACACCATGCGTCTGTCACAGCTCTGCATGAAAGCTGCTAGAAAAGCTTCAAACTGTGTAAAACTGATATCATGCATTTTCCTGTCGCGCTCCCAGAGAGACCTGCCAGGTCAGAGAGATGATCACCGTGCCTGAGATTGATTCCAGTTTGTTGCTAATTATATTATTCCACCGTTTGAACCGTCTGTTGAAATCCAATTATCAAACCGTCTGTGTAGCTTACAAGGTTGGGGCGGCGCTGAGGGGAGGGGAGGATTGGAAGGGCTCAGTGTGAAACAGCAAAACGCAGGGAAACACTGTCTGGCTGTGAGATATGAGGCATTTCATCAAAGGGAAACCTTTGTACAAGACGCTTAGAAACACTTGTTGACTTTGAATGAGAGCTGTGCTTTCTCTGACTTTCTATTCACCAGATAACCTGCAGTTAGACATTATAGGAAACACTTATTATATTTTCTCTTTCAGAGTTGTGTAGGGTTAACCTGGTTTTATGACCCGAGAGAGAAAGTCAACATGAGAAGAAGCCACTTTTCAATCTCAATATAGATGAAGAACACAGATGATGTCAGAGTGTAAACTTGCAGGAAGTAAAGCACAGAGCTTGTTTTAAATGGATCCCTCTGGTAGCAGGCTGACTGACTCATAATGATGCTGCAAAAACAGCCTGAAAGCAACAATCAGGTGCAGCTCAAATGAAACTACGCCCCTCTGTGAAATGTCAATTTGTGTTTCTGCCTCCTGTTGATTTATACACAGTGTAGGGGTCCTACTAGCTGTTTAGTATTGTCATATTTTTCTCTCTCTCACGCACACTCTGAAATTAGTTGTCCTGCCTGGACGTTGGGAGCTGCTGGGCCTCAGCAGGTAGCCCCATATTCTCAGACAGATGGGGCCGGGGCCAGAGCAGCAGCAGATACATCAGTAAATAAACCTTGGCCTCGGGCAGGTCTCATCAATTCTGATTCTCCCAAATGAGGGTGTCTGAGAGTCGGTATACCAACGGGATCCCAGTCTGTCTCCATCTCAGACCAGGGAATTGAACTGAGACAGGACTGCAGCTCTGAAGCTACAAACTGCCTGGCTGCACCATCAAAGCTGCTCTCTTATTCCCTTCCTCAATCTCCCTGTTTTCTTCCTTTCACAGAGGTGTCTTTGTTCTCCTCTTCGGGCGTTCCTCTTCTCTGCATCTCCAGCTTCTCACACTTTCCTCACGCTCCTTATTTACACTTTAAAAGCGCTCTCTGTTTGCTGCTCCTAACAAGACCCCAGAAACATCTGCAGACTCTAATGACTCATCAGCCTAAGCATTATTATTTAATAAGTACAGAGCACGCTGAAGCTCCTGCAACTGTCACCATGTCTGCTTTTTATTCACTGCCCCTTACGCCCCTGACCTTTCTTTTCTTGGAGCGTTCGATTTCTTCCTCTTTTATTTTGAATATATGTTTGTGTCCTCCCGCATCAGATGGATGTTGTGTCTGTCACTGTTTTTGATGCTGTGATTGTGATGAGATGCACACTGATTTCACTGCACATCAAAGCATTACATTACCCCACCAATGGGATTGTTGTGTGTGTTTTTCCATGTGTATTATGGACACAGAAGCCACAGACGTGTCTCATCAGTTTGAGAGATTTAATGAGCTGCATAAGTGGATTGGAAGCAGTTTGGGATTTGAAGAGCTGAGATATTGGAAAAGACACACACACAGTGACGGGGTGTCATACTGGGGGAATACATACCTCTCTAATTGTTCACTCACTATCCAACTCTCCCTTTTTCTGCCCTCCTCTTCCCCCACCCTCCCTCCCTCATTACCCAGACTGCCTCACAGCTTAGTTGTAGAATACAAGAGAAAACTAGACTAGAAAGTTCCCCAAATGAAAGGCAGCTCTGTTGATCAGTTTGGTCTCTCAGTAAGGCTGCATGGCGCGACGCGAAGGAACAAAGGGAGGGAGAGAATATGGCATATGCTCAAAACAAGCAATCTAATAACTCACTTTTTTATTTTATTATAGATTGCTTTACATTATCTATTAAAAAAAACATAATTTTAAAGTGCCCATGGGTGAACAACAGCCCACAAGCTGACCCAAAATTAACCACATGAACAGACATAACCCACTGGATTTTTTAAAAGACACACAAACAACCAGATGATCAAATACAGACAAACTAAGGACAAAATAATAAAAAACAACAACACAAATGACCTGGGGTCCGTTTCACAAAGAAGGTTCAACAAACTCTGAGTCTAACCCTGAACTCTGAGTTGATCTACTCTGAGATAGGAAACTCTGAGTTTTCGGTTCCAGAACAGCTGATCAGAGTTAGTTCAATGAACTCTGAGTAGGTTCAGCCAGAGTTAAGTGCGTGCACGCTGACTATCAAAAGCCAGCATTAATGGAGCCCCGATACCACGATTCACCATGGCAACGGTACACAAAAAGAGGTCCTCCTATGTCACACCAGTGGAGCTCGAAATCCTCATGCGGACGTTCAGCGAATACGAGCATGTTTTTAGAAAAATAAAATAACACGGCTGCAGCTGCAAAAGAGAGAGAAGCAACGTGGGAAGAAACTGCTGCTCGAGTAAATTTGCAAGTTGAACTGGTCTATTTATATAAAACTTAATCACGACCGCAAGCTAAAATTTATATTAATTTAGGAGCAATCCAGCGGGAGAAAAAAACATACATGGAAGCAGTTACAAATAAAATACCAGAACATCATTCAAAGGTGCGGCTCAGGCAGAACAGGCTCATGGCTGAACCTCACTTCAATCATATTTTCAATATCAAACTAATGAAATATCATTCAGTGGCTGTTTTAATGTGCATTAGCTTTATCCCATGATGCTGACTTCACATACATTATAATTTATGTTGATTAAACTGAATTGTGTTAGTTAGTAACACAGATTTGTCTTTTGATTTTTTTTATCATAATTATAAAAGACTTTTGCAAAGGGGTCAGAGCAGCACAGAGACGCAACATTTCTTTTTTTAAAATTTGTAACCGCTCAAACACGCGTGAGACAGGCTGAATGAATGAGGAAGTCGAATGAGGGTTTTTTGTATTCTAGAGGGAGGAGACAGAGCGAAACTCTGAGTTTCCTGAAGAAAACCTGCTCCCGACCAGGTTAGGTTCATAGAGTCTGTTACTAGGGTAACTGACCGAGAGCTTAAGTTACCTCTCTCTGTGAAACTGGCTAGAGTTACCCCTCTTTCTCTGGTTTGAGTTCCCTCCCTTTGTGAAACGGAAAACTCAGAGTTTCCCTCATTTCAGGGTTAACGGACACAGAGTTTTCAATAAACCTGCTTTGTGAAACGGACCCCTGTCTGAGAGTCACAAGCCAGCAGTCCCAGCTCAAGAAGCCTCTGTCTGTCTTCTGAGGTCAGCGCTGGGCTTTTAACGACTATTCCAGGTGCACCTCGTTAAGCAATCAACGTCACCTGGGAAGAGCTGGGAGAGACTACAGGAAGGGAAAAGGGACAAACAGAACACTCACCTTTTCCACAATTTTATAGATAAAAGAACCAATTAAATAATTATTTAATCTGCTGATATAATGTATTTATGATTTCATGTGCAGCCTTAAAACCGTTAACAATCAAAAATCTGCTGTAATGAAACTGAAAACAAAAGCACAGAGCATCTTATATTCAGACTTTATCCAAATCCACATAAAAATGCATCGACAAGTTTGTTCACTTCAGCCCTGAAGGTGTTTGTCACTTTGCCTTTTGTGTACAAGGTGTCTAAACAATTTATTTTCTGTACCCTCGTCTCAGCCACATTTACATTCCAGGCTAAGATAAGCAGGCGGCCGAGGGGATCTTGATGTGCCCAGAATTTACTACAGTATAAAGTGGCTTTGCAGTGCTGAAAATGAAAAATCCCAGACATATAAAATTTGCATTCCACCCCTTCTGCACATAAAAACATCTCTGCCAACTAATTTTTGAGGGCAATCACTTTCTCCGTCCCTTCATCCCTCTCTTCCTTTACTTTGTCCCTTCCTTTTTGTTCAGGACAGCATCTCTTTTTTTACCTTGGCCCCTCACATGTACTGTATATGACTATTAGCCCTTTAGAAAGGAAGGGATGATAGTCTGCTTCCAGCCAAATCCTTAACAGGGTGCCTGGATGAGTTGGCTGCAGGCGTGTGTGTGGGCGCCTTGTGTGAATGAAGGAGACCTGTGTGGCTCTCAGCTGTAAGTAATAGGTTTCTGTATAGTTCTGGGCAGCCCTGAAGCTCATTCCCACTCTGCACCATCAGGCTGCTCAGCAAAGTCAGCCACACTTTATGGAGCCTGGGCAGCATCATGTGGTGCAGTCTCTCTCTCTTTCTCTTCTCTTTACCATTTGGACCATCATGTTTATTTAATGTTAAATAATTAAAGCAACAGAGCCTCGGGATATGCCCCTCTTTTAGTGATAAATGGTACTTCACCAATTGGCCATATGAAATAACTTTTTAAACATAAATCAGAGGAAAGAGCTGCAACGGGCTGACAACAGTGAGCCCAGGCTGGATGACAACGGTGTTATTTATGCTGCAGCTGCTTTATATCCGTCCAATTGGCCATCTGATGAAGACGTGCACATCCTATATGGAGACGACAAACTTCTCACTGTACTCAAGACTCTTGCTATTGAGGCCGCAACCACTCCCATACTCCCATAGGAATTCCGCAAACTCAAGTGTCATGGTGTCACGGGAGACAATCTGTGCAAAGTGCTGACCGCTGTCTCCAGAGGCTCCCAGAGTCAACAGTCGAGTGTGAAAGAGGATTCAGTGCCATGAACCATATTCTCACAGGCAATAGAAATAGAATGTCTTCACGCTGAATAGCTGAAAGAGGGGCGACATGCCGCAGATTTACCCGCCACAAGAAAGGAGAAAAAGAATCAAGTCCGTCATCAGGGCAGACTGTTTTCTTAGCCTGATAAGTCGGCACACACTCAAGCCTTTTTAATTGAATGTTGACAGCACGGTATGCTAGCTTATTTCATTTTGATTTAATTCTATTCAATATTGACGTTTGTATATAAGTGTTTTGTCACGCCTGACCAAGTGGCGCTTTCCATGGTGCTGAGAGGAGGATTTCATTATTGTTGATTATGCAGCCCCTGCGCATGAGGAAAGAACAAAGGTTTGATGTCCGTTATCTAAAAAAATTAAAACCTTTCTGAACCCCCCCCCCCCCCCCCCCCCACACACACACACACCCACTCGTCCCATTTGTGGTTTTGTGCCTATGTGTGCAGGCTGTGCAGTGAAACGCTTCACTGTTATTGACAGCACCTTTCAGCTCCACTGTGATAACGCTGGAATACAATCCCATCCTTACTCCCCTTCCCCCCTCCTTTCTTCCTTCCTTTTCTTCCTCTGTCCCTCTTTTCCCAGCTGCTGATTAACTGCACCTTTCCATTTGGGCTTGAGTAGCTCCTCATTCATTCACAACATAGCTATTAATAATAATCTGCCTTTGCAGAGCACCTTTCAAAATCACAATTTCCATGTGCTCTATATGAATTACAACGATTAATTCATAGCGTAAAAACATGAACACAAGAATAGAAAAACACCAGAGTAGAAGCTCTTGCACATCAGTTGCACACACACGCGCAAGTTCATTTACATCCCATAGGTATTTTGTAAATGACCTATTCAATTTCCTATTGCAGACTTCATTATAATGCAGAGCTGTTGCAAGTTCTCCCTCATAACCTGTGTCTTTTTCAGCCTCTGAAGCTGTGAGGAAAATACAGCTGCCTGAGTGTGCGCTGTGTGTGTATGTGTGTGTGTGTGTGTGTGTGTGTGTGTGTGTGTGCGTGTGCGTGTGCGTGAAATGGCATGTAACTATCTCCAGCATTTGCAATGTGTCTAAGACCGTACAGTGCGCTTCGAATCTGATGGCAGTTTCCCCTTTTTTGGGCCATATTCCCTGACTTTGGTCTACCAGGGGCCTGTGTCTCTTTGTCTTTACACATTCTTCCCCTCAGTGCTTTCCTCCCTTTTTCTTTCTTTCCTCTCATCACCTCTGCCTTAAGCTTCTTTCTTGTATCTCTGGACCCCTCTTGTTTCTTTTCTCTTGTTAAATGTAATTGGGCAGTTCAGTGAGTGATCAGTGTTTCATCTCGATTTCACAGCATGTTCTCCTCTGGCCCACAGATCGTTCCCTTTTTTGTGTCCTGCCGTTCACCTCATACAAGTCTTTAAGCTGGAATAAAGCTGCTCACTCCACCATTGTTTTCATTTTGGTTCTTTCATAGTGTAACTCCCAAGCTAAACTCGTTATATAAGAATAACATGTTAGAAGACAAACTCAGAACTAGCCCAAGATAATATGAACCTCTAAAACCATTTATGTCTGACACAGTGTGACAGGTTCCTCTCTGAAACATTGCTAACATCCTCCTTGAAGGCAAACACTCTTTTGTCACTTGAAGGCTATTTTTTACACTGTAATGGTCTTATACAGCAACACTGATGGACACTCCCCCTGTGAAACCAGCACTATTGTGTGTATTGTGAATTGTGTGTGTGTGAATGTGTGTGCTGCAGGATGGAGTGACAGACAGGCAGCCTGAGTGAATAATGAGCCCTCTTAATAATGCAGCACGGTGAGGAAAGAGTGACGGGACAATTTAAGGCAAGCAAAGAAAAGAAAACACAGACTTACATACATACATTCATACCCTTTTGTTATATAAATCTGTATCCATACTGTATACATGTTGCACGAAGAAAAATATTGGATACTCAAAGATCCTGTAGACTGGCTGTACAACTTGTTCTCATCCCAGGTCGTCAAAGACTGACGATCAGTCACAACCGTTTGGTGTCTTAGTTAGAAGAACTAAGTCCTTTTACATTTCATACTGATGCCAAGAGTCTGTTGCCTGTCTTACATACACACATGGTAGTGTCTGTTTTCTCTGTCTCTGTCTAACATGTGGTCAATGATAAACGGTCTGTTAGATTTAGGTACAAAAACTACAGCTGTAGTAGGTAACATTATTAAAACTAACTTTTTGTCATATTTGCCCAAACTGTCACTTTAAACATGCAGTAGTACACGAGAGATAATCTGTGAAAAGAACATGTTCCTCTGGCTCCTCCTACTGCTCCTAATGCCATTTGTAAGAATCCAACGCTCCCGAAAAACAACAACCAAACAGAGCCGAGCAGTCACTCGGGCTACTGTCAATCACACCCTGCGCAGCGCATGCTCACACGGTCAAGCTCAATTTCTCAGTGTGCGCAGCGTCAGTCGGTTTGTGTCCACAAAGGCTTAAAAACAACCATTAGGAATGAAAAAACTGCCCATCCCTCTATTGCCAACTAGGTTTATACTACAATGACCGTTACACCGAAGAAGTGAAATGAGGAAAAGCAAGCTAAAAAGAAAGAGTTGGACCGAATCAGAAACAAAACCAGAGTACACATTGGAGCAGCATTTCCGATGGGAGAGAGCTAGAGAGAGAGAAAGCGATGCTGAGTTTAGACAGTTCTGCTTGACAGGTAATTACCCCAGCTTAATTTCTGCTGTATTTGTTTCACATTGCTAAGATGTCTGCGGTTACTGTGAAGTTGTGTTAAGTAAGTGTAGCAGTCGGGCTAGCGTTAGCTTGTTATCAATGTGGCTACTGTTCAGCGTTGTTTCATGGCGGTTTGGCTGAAAATATCTCTGTGAAGTTCCCAGGCGGTGTTACTGTTTCACACTTTCTCCTGATAGTTATGTGTGCCTGTGCTCTCACAGCTAAATGTTCACAACATCAGTGAGATACTGCTTAGCTGGTGCTGATTTTTCCACAGTCTCTGTTAGCAAACTAAGTGCTGGTGATTTTGCCGCTGGTGTGATGTGTGTCTGCTTCGATAGTGTTGGTGGTGTAATACAACGGCTGCGGTTGTTGTCATTTCACGTTTTTACATTGTATATCTGGCCCCTTCAGTTGCTGTGGTTACTAGCCTGCGCGCGCATGATAGCCTCCTCTGCCGGGAGGGTTTTGGAGGCAGGACTGAGCGCCGCGGAGAGAGAGGGGCAGGGACCTGGAGGTAATAATCTTTCAGATTTTGAAGCAAAGTCCTCCCTCTTCTCCATTTTACCTACTACAGATTTAAGGTTCAGGAAAACATCATGGAGTAGGTTTACAATCACACACTGTCACTATTGGTTTCACGCCTGTTCCCACTCAGTAGTCAAATTCCCACATAAGTTCTCTGCCATTGTCCACTTCTCATCATCTACATCTGTCTGCAGCTGCTTGTAGACTCTCTGTGGGTGGGTAATGTCAGGTCTGACTCAGGTGAGCTGATGTTCTGAAAGGACAGCATGTTGACTGTTCCCACACACACACACACACTCCAAGAAAAGTTGAAACTACATGAGCCTTTTGTAGAAAATACAATGACAGATAGCTGGCAGTTGAAATAGGAAGTAGGGCACACAGCTAGAGATAGAGAGGTGAAAGCCTTAAAATTACCTGCTGTCAGATAGGCAAACCTTAAACAAATGTAACAATAGCTCCTCTGAAATCAAGTGCTGTACCACCAAAAGTAAAATGCAAAGTGGCTTATCTTAAAATGCACTCAAAAACATGTAAGTTATTCTAATAAAGGTACATGCAGTAGTTCATTTTTAATTGTTCAAGGTCTAAATAATTTGAGCAGTGGTGTTTGTTGGTTCACATTATTTTTGACTGATAAAAACAAACAAACACACAGACACACTTGCGTATATCAGCTTCCATTCAGCCTCAGCCTAGCAGAGGTATTTGATATGAGGTCAGTGCTTTTGTCCTCGGCTGAACCTTTGAGATTGAATCGAAGTGACCGGCGCTGCTGTAACTGACACCAGCTGTCTGTGTCCAGCATCTCCTCTACCAGCCAAATAATCCCAACCTCCTCCTCCTCCTCTAAACCCCCCACCAGCTCCTGTTTGGCTCCTCAGGCCTTGTTCGGCCTGCCACATCTCCAGAGACGGCATATTTATTATTTACACTCGGGCTTTCTCTGTCCTCACAGCAGGGGCTGACCTGCCTCATTTGGTCTCTGTCCTCTGGCTTTTGTTACACACATATCGTATTTGCCAGTAGTAAAACATAGATGCGCAGATTTGAAGTTCACACACACACACACACGCACACACACACACACACACACACACACACACACACACACAGGATGTTATTTGTCTTCCTACGTCTCTTGTTTGCTGGCTTGTTCTTGGCTGCTGTAAACCCTCTGACAGCTACACAGATAACACTGAATTGTTGTGCTGCACTGCTACATGAGGCACACTGAGGTAGTCACTTCACAATATACTGTATTTTTATTTTCTGCACTTTAACAAAAGAACCCCCTGCTGCCGCCACCCCACAAAACTTTGTCCAAATAAACTCATGCAGACGTACAACAGAGGACTCTGTGTTTAATGTGACATCATCAACACCGCTTTGATACAGTAGAGTTTTCCTCATCCCATGTCAACAAGGAAACACAAAGGTCCATCATGTTAGATTCGGCTCCACTGCTCTTATCTGGCTCTCTCTATTGTTGAATTGCATCAGTATCTTTCCCTGTGTTTTTGCCGAAACAATCTCTTGTTTTTCTACGCACACATGCGTCTGTATTCTCTGTTAATCCCACAGCTCACACAAACAAACAAGCTTTTACTGACGAGGTAAATCAAGGTCTGTAGTGAGCTTTACTACCAGGGATTTAAGCTTATACGTTGCAGTTGCCATTTTGTCCAAAATGTAACCTTTACATTTTATCTTTTTCATTTAGTCAAGACCATTTACATTTATATTCATGATCACCTGGATGACTTTAAAACAGGTTGATCAGTGTTTAGCACCATTGGCTTCAGTTTCAGTCCAAAGACCAAGCATCTGCATCCATGAAACATCCTGGGGAAGTTGCCAGTTACCTGGAGTCAGTCTGGTTTTTCTCTGCCTTCTCCCCAGTGCATGCTGGGATAAAACTAACCATGCTGTGATCCTCATTAGAAATTAACAGGATAAGACAACAGAGGAATGAAGTCTTTTTTTAAATGACGCATGGTGGTCACATTAAGTCAAGTTTATTAGTATAGCCGTTATGTATTACATCTTGTCTCAAAGACTTTATCACGACCACGTTATGGCACCTGAATTAAAATGAACATTCAACTGACAACCTTGTATCCTTTGGCTCTTTCTAAGAACAGGGAGAGAATACAGAGAATTGCACCTGTTGAGTCATCCCAGCATGCAGTGTGTATCAGACGAGCCTCACAAGGTCGATGTGTTGATCTCAGCTTCCATTGTGTGCTCACATTCCCTCTCTCTCTCTTCCTCTGTGTCTGCAGGTGCAGCAGGATGCAGGGCGGACTGCCTGTGTGTGGACTGCAGCCCCTGCTGGCCCTCCTTCTGCTTCACACTGTGGGCTGTGGTGAGTCCTCATTACGCTGTAGGCCGTCCCCGTCACCTGACCTACAGACAGAACATCACTGCACATAATCATGTTCACAGACAAACCTTTGAACAATCTGTCTTATAATTAAAGTAGAATCAATGTTAAGCTTCTAAACTGTGTGTTTGACGGACAAGCCGGACAGCCCTCCTGCACGTCAGAGTGTTGAACTCCTCTATAGGTCAACACTGTGAGTTTGGATCCGCCTCCTGTCTCATACCAGCTTCAATGCACAGGATGTGATAAATGATTTTTCCATATCCTGTTATCTTCTGTCACAGTAAAGCTTAATAATCATTGGTGGAGAGTTCAGTATTGTACTTGTAGTAGTAGTATTGTTCTTTTCATGCTATTTTAAGATATCAGAAGAATATTACTTCTCTATTTTACTTTATCTGCTCTGGGCGCTGAGCAGCATCCTGTCTCTCTCAATGGCAGTTTATGTTTCCATTCCACAAAACTCTGCAGGGAAGAGAATACAAAACAAGCACTCGCATCTCTGAGTCCTTCTCTGCCCTCTCCACACTCTCCCTGTGCTCCCCTGCTGTGTGTCTGTGTGTGTCTGCATGTGTTTGTGAGTATGCGGGACAGACTGCACGCCCCCTCAGTGCTCTCAGTGGCCTCCCCGACCGTCTGCTCCTCTCTGTATTTCATTGTTTTTTGCCTTCTGTGGAAGTAAAAAAAATCAACTCAGGGCTCAAGTTCTCAGGCGGAGAGATGACGAAAAATGGAGCCAATTCAGCCCGAAGACTTCATATAGGAACCCTGCATGATGTCCGCCCGGCACAACTCCTGCTAAGACAGAGGACATGAACGTGCACACACACACACACACACACACACACACACACACACACACACACAAACATAATCAGCTGACTTGCCAGCACCAGGAATGGTGTGGTGACGACAGGAGAGGATGCACTCGATCAGTCCCAGCAGCTCCTGAGTGGCAGGCTGATGGCTCTGATGTGGGCAAATTAAAGACAAAGAAACCTTTGGAAGACCAAACCAAGAAAAAAAATACTCTATGAAATAGAGGGAGAGAACAAGGAATTGCCATTGAGATGGATAAAATGCCATCACCGCCCACCCTGTGTCTGTGCAGCTCTGTGGCAGCCACATAAAGCCTCTCTGACTGTGTTTAATAATCTGAGAGCAAAGTGAAGACAGATGGGCCAACAGTGATGATCACGTAGACGCCACTGTGAACCAGCAGAAAGAAAATAAGAAAATCTGAGCTCAATCTGCGAACTGTCGGAACATCCAGGAGGAGGTGGAGGAGGTGTCCTCTCACACTTTGCCCTTCTCAACCCTCAGACACACACAGACAGGTCGATAAAAGATCACCTGTTAACATTTAAAGTGGCACTGTGCTGGCTTGGACTTAACTCTCCAGTGTTTTACAATGTAAGACTTTTAGGGAGCTCTTTTTTTCTGCACTGTTCTTGCTTTGTGTTGACATTCAGCTTCAGTGTTTCTCTTCTCTTTATCACCAGCAGCCAGGTGAGCCTTGTTTAGAAAAGAGAGACAAAGAGCAAATGAAACACGGACAGATATCCAAACAAAAGACAGTCTCTCGGGGGACATGCTTGTGATAACATTTCCATCTAAATGCAGATTTGATTCAGCAATGGCATCAGGTACCCCAGCTAGTTTACATTCATTACCACATAGGAAGAGGGCAATGTTTTCATTTCACCTGGTCTGCTTCACTATGTAATCCAGTCTTTTAAAGAGGCGCCTGCACTTGATTTCATTTGATTCAGTTTTTACAAATTGCAGCAGCAGGTGAGAAACAAAGATAAACATTAGTCTGAATAAAATGGTCAGAAAGAGGAGAGAGGATGTGAATGAGATTGTGATTGTAAAGGTTGGTTGGCTTCATTTGTGCCTCTGTCTTGATTTTGGCAACATAAGGAGCATAATGTTCCACAAATGGTGTTTAACCAGGAGGAACCTGGAGAGAAATTGACAAACAGATTAAGCATTATTGATGCCTCTTAGCTGAGGAATAAATTTGCCTGTTTTTGTTTCTAGTAAGCTCTCGGCAAGGGGACTGTCCTGTGGGATCGACTTGTGTCTCCATGTGTGTATGTATGCGTGTTTGTGCAGGAGGGTCACGTGTGTGAGTGTGCAGTAATCAAAGAAGAGTATGGGCAGAAACTACATTTGTTTTATTTATATTTGAATTTGAATTGAATGTGTGTCACAGCAAACTCAATTTGAATTGTAAAAACTGAATTAAAATCGCAGAATTAGAATCACATCATTTGAAATTGAATTGATCAGTTAGAAACTGAATTCCAATAAACTTGAAACTGAATGTAATTGTCTGAAATTGAATTCAGATTATCTGAAAATTCAAATTCCACATTCAGTTTTTACAATTCAAATTCAGTTTGCTGAGACACACATCTGGTTGACAAGGAAGAGCAATCGAGTGCAGATTAACAGCAGCCAATCAGCAGCACCTATGTTTTTGACCATTTCCTTCGCTACATGGAGCTTCTGGTAGCTTCCAGAGCTAATGATAGTTAGTTATATTGTTACGGCCACAACAAAGGAAATGTTTGGCCCCCCATGTGACCAGTAACACATGAAGAAGGACACCATAACCGAGTACAAATTTTCAAAAAGATAAGGATTTTTTTTTGACAAAGAAAATAATGTCATGATGATCACCAAAACTATGGGAGTCTGGAGGTCCGGCCAAAAAGAACAAAAGGAGTGAGGAAGTCTGAGCCAACCACGCAATGGGCCGTAGGACCTAGCTCCTTCCCCCTTAACCTAGTAAAAGTTATAAATAAACTAAACTAGAAATGAAGCCGTGAAAACTAGACTACCAGACCTCCAGCATCAAAAGATCCAGATCTCGTCTGGAACCAAGAACAGGGAATACCAGGACCGTCTCCACCGACTGGACGCACTTCACCCCGGCCCACTACTTTTCAGTTTTCAGTTTCAAGTTTATTGGAATTCAGTTACAAACTAATAAATTCAATTTCAAATGATGTGATTCAAAATCCAATTTTTACTTCAACTATTCAAGTTGAGCGTTTCAAATTCAAATATAAATAACACAAATTCACTTTCTACTGACACATATTTCTGCCCATAGAAGAGTGACACATCCTCGAGGGGGATAAGGCAAAGAGATTGACAGCAGGGAGGGAATCTCATTCTTTTATAAAGGAAGTCATCTTTGAGTGTGTGTGTGTTTGAAATAGACAGGTCATGAGTGTGTCACTGTGTCAGTCTGTACACACAACCTGCTGAATCACAAAATTGCATCTCTACTTTTCCATCATGTCCTCTTGGCAGCTTTTGCACATCACAGCATTCCAATTTATCGTTACACAAACTCTTTACCGTTATCCTTTTCCTCCTCAGCTTCTGTTCATGACTTTTCCCTTACCTGTTTATTTTAATTGACATGAATATTAAATATAATTGAAAAAACTGCATATCTTTATAAAAGGATTAAAAAAAAGGATCAGATGAAACATTAATTGGTGAGCAGAAGAACTGTAGTCAGCAGGTGGTCTTACAGCTGGGGAGGAAGAGGACAAAAAGAGTGACAGGAGGCAAGTGAAGAAAATGACAGAGCAGATAGAGGGACAGGGTGACCTCTCATGAAACATTGTTCCGCATTGCTATTTTAGCGGCGTTATTAATAACAGTTTTTACCATTAACATATTATCTTATTTTTTCAAGTGCCATGAGCTTTTAAACTTTTAACACATTTTATAATAACATTTCATACTTTTAACCATCTTAATCAAAACAAAACAACATATTTGGCAAATATATATATAAAAAAAACTAAAGACGGTATTATGACCTCACATGATCATGAACGCGCAGCATATCGGGATATTTAATATCCAGAAATTGGACGCTCTATTTCTCTCACCAAACTCGCATACGGCGCATGGCGGCGTTAATATGCAGCGCACCTCGAAATAAGGAAACATAAAGCTGTGTAAATGTGTGCTGAGGTTAACAATAGAACTTCCAAGTGTGCACCCTTGGTTGTGTTACAGAAACGGAGAGGGGAAGAAGGATACTGCTGAGTTTTACAGGCATATTAGAGACACTGATGGAGAGGGAAAAGTTTGGTGTGTGTATGTGCATATGTGTCAGACAGGAGGGGCTGTCCCTGAAACATGAAGAACTTTAACATGCATCCAATAACTAGCCATGATATCAGGTTTGTTAGACTCTATTGAGGCACAATGGTGCATGTAGCTTAAAGCATAAATGATCACATTAGTAATGCTAACATATTGATATTAGCACATAATGTTTACCATGATCAACATTTTGGATGAGGCTGAAAAGAATGCGAAAACATTCAGGTAAACGTTGTTGGTGTTGCAAGAAGAGAAGTCAAGGGATCAGCAAAGAAAGTAGGATTCCTCCTCTGCTTATTCAGTAGTGAGAAGACATGGAATAGTGACTTACAGGGGAGTTGGAAAAGAGTCTACATGAGGCTTATGGCTTTACAGGTAATCATTCACATACTTTGCACGCTGGATGAACAGAAGCAGATAAGTGTGGAATTACCTCTCCAGTAGAAATGAGCCACCTCTGTGATCTCTTAAGGTGACACAGGATTAGAGTACAATGATAATGTTTGATATGACTCGACCAGTATGAAACTATTTTAAAGAAAATTGTAGCTGAACATTGCAAAAAGTTGCAAATTCCGATACTAGAGCTCCCTTGAATGCACCACACTCTAAATTTCTTATTATGATACCCTTTCTCTCTGTCATCAACTGTTTAGATGAAGGTAATCTTTATATCCCTTTGGCCTGGGTGGTGCTTCAAGCTTCAAAGAGGTGGTTGATATCGATCTCATAAGGCATATCCAGGTTTGATGTACGGCTTATGAAAGGACTTTTGATATCTTCCCTACACAGTCTGGCCCCGCCTCCCACTGTTCAGGTAGCACAGTAATGGTTTGTTGGATCAATGACCAATAATCAGAGAGACACAATGAGCTTCTGTTCTTTCCCTTTTACTCCACTACCAGGATGATCTGATGGAACAAAAGATCCTGGAATGAAAGCACATTTTCCTTTGCAAGAAGCAATTAACTAATGTATTTTCTATGTAATGAGAAATAAAGTAATGTGGCTCATTTAGAAGATAACACTGATTCTCTCTCATCTCCTCTCCTATCAGGCGTAACCATCGCAGACACTGTGGTGAACATGCGGAAGGTGACCCATCAGACCATCAGTGAGGAGCTGTCCAAAACTGTTCTCCTCCCCTGCCTCTTCACCCTCCGCCCCAGTGCCAGTTCATCCCACGAGCCCCCCAGGATCAAGTGGACCAAGGTTTGGGGCCAGAGAGGCTCCGATGGCCTGCAGAAGGAACAGTCGGTCCTGGTGGCCAAAGACAATGTGGTCAAGGTAAAATAGAGGATGAAAGGACCTCTGTAAAAAGTTTGGTTTTAAGATTTTGGGAATGTATGAATGTCTCATTGGTGTTTTAGTTGTTTCCATGTCTTATATTCACCATTCACCACAGGTGAAGAAGGCCTTCCAGGGTCGTGTGACGCTGCCTGGTTACAATGAGAACCGTTACAACGCCAGTCTCGCTCTGTCAGGGCTTCGCTCTAGCGACTCTGGTCTGTACCGCTGTGAGGTCGTGGTGGGCATCAATGACGAGCAGGACACGGTTCCTCTGGAGGTCACAGGTGAATAAAACAGACCTTTGATCTTGAAAGCTTTAAGTTCACTCATTTTTGGTGGGAAATTTCATGCTTCAACAAACGTAGGTGCCTGGTCTTATTCATCGTATGCATTTGTAAAAGATTATGTATTAAGAGACACATTAAGCATCATTGAGCTGGGCCACTCACATGCTGCTCATGCTCTGAAATCCTAATAAAACCAATCACGTAGGACCCCAGCAGCTTTGTTAATGTCAGATAGTGCTTTGTGTGGCTCTAATGGCCCAACTAAATGGGCAAACCATTACTGTATCACCCTATCTGTATCCAGGACACCCATATTTGTGGAATTATCAGACTACCTGGAGCTCTCTCACTGTACTAGAACCATAATTACTGTGTCAGAGTCGTTTATCTCAAGAGCTTTCATCAGATACTTTCCAGGTCACTCACTAATTTTAATATTGAGCTATTATTATAATGACCACAGGGAATCACACTATGCAGTAGCCTCTGTACACTTGGTTTCCACAATCTATGCTGGTGCTGCTAACAGCAGCTCTTAAAGACCACTGAGCCTTTATCTTTACTAAGATACAGCACACTGCAATAGCTAGCACTCCATCGCCTGCTGCCTCTGTCTTTCTCTCATCTTGTTTTGTCTCCATTTGTTTTGTCTTTGCACATATTGATGGGTCAATTTTCTGTCTCACTAAGTGCAATTGATTATGTGTGTCAGCTGTTGTCTGTGGTGAGATATAGCTTCCTACTCTTGCCTTATGTGAGGACTATAGATAGTGTATCAGCACTGGGCAGGCTGAAGAGCTTATGTTGCCACCAGCTCTGCTTAATATAGTTCAAAGCAGCAGTCAGAAAGTTGTATCTAGATATGCCAGATTACAAGCTGTCACATTTTGAGTTCTCCTGAAGGTTTGATGTTACAGATGGCTTACACTGTAAAATGATGATAACCAATGGCATGCCTTTTGGGTATCCCATACTGAGAGGACCCGATTTTTGTAGATATAAGCCAGCAAAATAGCGTCTCTATTTGGACAAGATCCCACAGCCTCAAAGGAGAAATGGGAAGTAAAAAATTAGGATAAAAGAAACACAACAAAACATGAGGTGATTTCTGTTCGACATTACAGAATGGCTCGTTGGACTGCTGGGATTGTGGGCAGGCCTCTCGCAGAAATCTCTGTCACTCTCCCAGACAAAGTCAGTGGAGATAAAGGAGCCGTGTTGGTAGCCAGATGCTCACTGGCTTTCAAGTGTCTGGATGCTCCTCAGGGGAGCAGCACTGAGTGAAGGCAGGCAGATGTGGGAGGTGGGGAAGCGTTACATAGACACTTTAGAAGCCATTTCTTTCCTATTAAGTGGAATATATGCTCCTTTTGCAGCTAAGGGATTTGTGTCTCACTTTATTCCCTGACTAAGCCGAGCGCCTGATGCAGATGAGACTCACGTACGCAGGGTGCTGAACCTGAACGCTGTTGTTCCTCCTGCACAGATGGAACAAAGTCAGAACATGATGGGGTATCTAGAGGGCTTTGTGTTCATGTATCTGTGAGCGTGTTTTAATAGTCCAAGGTAGTTCATGAATACCTCTGTGACACAGACTTTGCAGGTCATTAATTTGATTAGTTTCTGCAGTGTCCTCTCTACTTGCTATCACACGCTGCTTCTCTGTGTTCCAGGTGTGGTGTTTCACTACCGGGCCCCTCATGACCGCTACGCCCTGTCCTTCACTGACGCCAAGAGGGTGTGTGTGGAGAACTCAGCAGTCATCGCAACCCCAGAGCAGCTGCAGGCGACTTTTGCTGATGGATATGACAACTGTGATGCTGGCTGGCTGTCTGACCAGACTGTACGGTGAGGTTTTACACTCTGCAAACAAAGGTCGCGTAGATCAGGATGATGGAGGCAGTTTTGGCCTCATTTATCCTGTAGCTTAATTTATTGACCGTAATTAGGAGTCTTGAAGTAGTAATGCTTGTTAACCTGCAGCACGCCTTCCCTCCCTTTTCTTTCTCTCCTTCCGTCCAACACTCCTGTTGTTTTCACTCGGGAATCCTCTAATTGGTCCAGATCCAGAAAGCTACGACTGCACATGAGCCAGGAGGAAAGAGTCTTATTAATACCTTGGAAAAAATACAGACATCAGCCATCACTTCATGAGGCCAAGGACTTAGAAGACCTAATGAAAACAACCTGCTGTTTAAAAAAAACATTGCAGGTTTATGGTTATGCGCGGGCATGTGGGCCTTCTTCATGAATGTTTAGTTTACACCTTAATTTGTGTGTGTCTCTTCTTAGTACTTCTTAGGTCCCTGTATGCCCAGCTTTATCTTTTAATCAGCCTCTTTGCCTGTGCCCTCGTGCTGCTGGAATTCATGTTCTCATGGCATAATTAATTTGAAGCCTGAATATAGATCGTTTTCTCAGCCCCACAGGCATGCCAAGAAACTGAAAGGAGCGCTCCTCCGGGGGATTTAGTGAACCAAGCAATGACGCAGTTTATTTTGCAGATATATCTGGGAATGCGAATTTTACTTTGCTATTAATCTAAACACACTGTCGCTTCTCAAGTTGCCAATTGGACTGTTAACCATGCAGCCCATGGAAAAGGATGTCTTGGTTGGAAGTCGTTTATTGCTAACCACTTGCTAAACCAGAAAGACAGAGAAATTGCCCAACGTTCCCAGAGGCATTTATCGTCGTCAGACAATAGCCAATGAGTTTCGAGATTGATTTCTTACTTACTAAAGCTGTAGAAATTGTTGAAATTGTTGTATTGCCAGAGCAATAAACACACTTCAAAAAGATTGAATTTCAATAGGGTTATTATTTAGTTAAAGTCACAGTGAGGGCACAATGATTAAAAAAACAAGATTCTCTAGCAAAGTGTTTCCTGATGTTGTTATGACATATAATAAATGTTATACCTTACCTTGACATTTCAGCCAGTTTCAGGGGGATAATAATACTTTTACTTCTTGTTAGTCTTTTAAAAATACATTTTGGGTAATCTTTCAGCGTAAGTTACACCTAAATCATTGTGTTCAGGGCAGGAGATTAAAGTGTAGTTCAATTTTCATCTAATTCTATATGCACACTGACTCACCCCCGAGGAGCCAAGTTTGTTTTCAGCTCCCTTTTTCATGTCCACACTGTATTTATCTCTCTCCCTCTCTGTCTTTCTCGTAATTCTTTCCGACAGGTATCCCATCCAGTCGCCTCGACCTGGTTGCTATGGCGATCGAGAGGACTCACCTGGAATCCGTACCTATGGCAATAGGTCCCCTGATGAGCTGTTTGATGTCTACTGCTTTGCTAAGCAGCTCCAAGGTAGGAGTCGGGAGCTTCAGCCATAAAGGTTTAGTCCTGCAGTGTGCAGCACGCAGGAACACTTAAAACTCTGCACAGAGAGGAAGAGGGCAGAGGGAGAGAGGAGCTTTTGAAAGTGAGTCTAGCTGTCACGTTTAGACCTCCTGCAGGCATCAGCTAAGTGGATCAGTAGTGTCATCCTAACCCTTCTATTTAGTATCCCAGAGCAGTGGTGGCAAATAACTTACAACAGGTGGACAATAACCCTAACCCTCGGATTTTCTTATATTTGACTAACCTGTCCCATGAACAGCAGCTGTTCAATCATAGATTAGAAAACTTTATCAGGCACAGGAAGGTTGTCAGACTTTGTATTGCTCCTCATGCTGAAGCAATGTGTATGGGGCTTGACTGATTAATTTTCTTCAGCTGCAGACTTCGGCATGTCCAGCTTACTTCTGTAGCTTTATGCATACAGTGGTAAACTAATGGAACATTACCTTCGTGGGACAATGCTGCTACCTTAATTTCCTTGTTTCCTATATTGTCATTAGCTGAGGTTATAGTGACTCTAGCTTCAGTCTTTCAGCATTACGTCATGTGCAGTATGTGGCCATCCAGTGCATATTAAGGCTCTCTTAGAGACCTCACGTTCTATATTGAGCCTGTTGGCTGTTGGAGAAAAAAATTTAAACCAACAAATAAAACGTGTTTGTTAAGTTTCTAGCAACATTTAGCAACATAAAATCAAATATAACATCTTCATGTTATGTTGTGAACTTTTCTTATGGGTCCCCCCTGAAAAAGAGATGGTACATTTATCAAGGGGTTTATCCTAGTAAATAAAATTCAAAACCCCATTACACTGACGTCCAGCAGTGCGAGGATGGACACTCTATTTAATCTAAAGAATGTGCACATAGCTAGAGGTCAATGTCCCTCCAATTATCAATGTTTAAGATTAATTCTGTTGTCAATTCCATATTTGTTATGACCTTGCTCAAGTGGCCACAGCAAATAGGGAGACACACAATGAGAAGTAGTTACTAGAGAAAATTTAATGAATAAAATCAGACCAAATTGAAAGATTACATTTTTAGGGCATATAGTGTTAAAATCTGTCAGTGGTTTAGAGTACGTATAAGTACCAAATAGTACTGGGCCAAGTAGTGGGCCAAACCCTTGTCATATTATATCAAATAATACACTTTTTTACTTTTTTCTACTAGAATCAACAGAGCTCTTCTGTCTCTCTCTTCCTTCTCCTCCTTCCAGGTGAAGTCTTCCACTCTGCAGTCGCGGAGAAGTTGAGCCTGGCCACAGCCTCCACCCACTGCCATTCCCTGGGAGCCCAGCTGAGCACCGTGGGCCAGCTCTACCTGGCCTGGCAGGCCGGCCTGGACCAGTGTGATCCCGGCTGGCTGGCTGACGGCAGCGTCCGCTACCCCATCAACGTCCCACGGAAGAACTGCGGCGGAGACGAGCCCGGGGTGCGGACCGTCTACAACAACCCCGACCGTACTGGCTCCCCCGACAGCACAGCCCTGTTTGACGCCTACTGCTACACAGGTACTGACTAACTTCATGCAATGGGATTACCATGGCAACACCGGAAAGTCTGGAGACCTGCTTTCTATTCTGGTTAATAATTAGCATGTCTGTGTCACGCATGAAGTAGTTGAGAGATTGTGTGACATTTGTGTCCCCCCGGATGGATTAGAGGGCTTAATTGTCGTGAGTAGTAGAGAGAGAGCGATTCCACAGATAGGGGAAAAAGAATGACGTGTTCATCTTTCACATTGTCAGCTCATGAATTTTGAATTCAAACAAAACATCTGCACAACTCAATCATTTGAAGTGAACAGCATGAGAGCAGAGCAGCGGTGCACAAAACTCACAGCTGATAGATGAAGCTCTTCATTGCACCAACAGTTGTATTGCACATTGACATTAATATTTATTTCATGATTTATTTATTTGCATTTATGTATTTTTTAAAATTTTATTGTCCAAGGGAAGTGAAAGGAATGATACGTCGACATGACTGATAATGTGTACAGATAACAGCAACAATGACAAAGATAAACAGACAGACAAAGAGACAAAACAAAACAAAATAAAAGCAAACAAACAAAAAAGAGTCAATAATAATAATAATAGTAATATTAGTATAAATATGTAACAAAAATACAAAATAAAATAGAAAACTAAAAAGGTTTGAGTAGGAGTATATTAAAGGTGTCTGGGGTTTTTTCTGAAGACACACGAAACTGAGCATGCTCAGTCTCGGAACTCACCGGCTCTGTTTACTTTTCACTGACGAGACATGTTCATTGACTTTTGTCCATATCATGCTGACCGGCATCATATCCAAAATCAACACTGTTTGTCATAATACCTAAGTTAGTATCATGTTAGGTGGCAAAGTTATTTGTCAAGAGACAAGACAACACTGACATCCACTCAGATAGTATTTTGTTTGTCATAACGTTAACGAGCATGCTAAGGTTAGCCAACTAGCTCTAACATAACTACACTGCATGGATCTGGCATTGTGCTTCGTAACCAAACGGCAAATTACTCAATTACTCACTTGTGGGTCTGGTTTGATCCTCAAAAGCAATCAAAGGTCTCCATGATTCGCATGCCCTGCCGATGTTGATACTAGTTTTCCCCCTGAAGTCGATCACGTTCCTGTTTTGTCAGACGGCCTTCACTAGATAAAACGTATTTTTGTTTTTTATTCTTGTGTGTACTTTGTGTCTTACATATAGCCCCTTTAAGGAATGAAATTCACCTCTTTAAAAAGGTGTCTTGTGATTGAGGGTTGAAGGCATATGTTGTGTTAAACAAGAGAAGGAAAAGAAAAGTTAAAAAACAACCATAATACAATGCTTCGTAATAAATACATTAAAAAGAAAATACATTCAAAGAAAAGGTAAATAAGCAATACATATAGACAGTAGTGGTCAAAAACAAGGTTAAAATAAAACAGAACATAAAAAAACGAAATAACCCTCGTGATGAAACATTTCAACCCTACACAGTGCAGCTTGCTCTGAATTTTTTCTGGTTGTATAATATGAGTTTTAATTCAATAGCAGGAGGGAGGTAAAGTGAAGTTCAGTGCTGTGTTGTGCAGCAGATAAAACAGGTCAAATGAAAATCATAGCTGTTCCCTTTGTTGAAATGTTGCTGTCATGTGTTGCAGCCCACCAGCCAGCGGGGGTCCAGGCTGCAGAAACTCAGACTTTGTACCAGACCACCAACCCAGCAGCAGAGGCCCTCTCCTCAATCACTGAAGCCCAGCACAGAGCCCCTTTCTCCAAGACTTCTACCTGGACTGGTCTAGTTGACTTGGACAGCGCAGGAGTCAACTCCATTGCTGGAATCAACGACTCCTCTGAGATCTCTGAAGAGCACGTAGTCATCCACTTAAAGCCAGCAAGAAGCAGCCAGCCCAGCCAGGAGGAATCTGATGGCCCAAAGAGAAGCAACACTTTGGGCCTCTCTGACTCAGGGAGTCATGGAGGTTCTGCTCATGAAGAAGAAGATGGAGGCTTTGTTGGATCATCTGACACAGCTACATTACCCTCCATAGCTTCTTCCACTCCCCAGGCTCAGACTAGTAACAGTGTGTTGGCTGAGTTTGTTAACACTCTGATGAAGCCCTTTAGGTATTGGAGAGGAGGTGAGGGGGTGGAGGAGACAGAGGAGGGACCTTCAGAGCTTGAGGAAATATCAAGAGAGAACCAGACACAGGGAGAAGCATCCAGCAGAAACCAGAGTGAACCAAAACCCAGTGGAAACAAGGGCACCATGAAGAATGCCATCATGGAGCACAGGAGTGGTAGTTTTCCCTTCAGGGCTCCTACCAGTGGACTACAGAGTCCAGAGGAAGGTCTGTCTGAGCAGGAGAAAGAGGTGATGCCGCTGGTTCGATTAGTGCCTGCAGTCCAAATCACAGGGCAAAGTGACACCAGCACTGAGCCAGGAGAACGAGCCTCCAGCACATCTGCTGACGAGCCTCCATCCACTGTTCACGGTATGAGCTCATCATTAACTGTGTTTGTATGTGTTAAGCATGTGCTTTTGTTACACCTTTAACCTTTTGAGACAAATAACTGAGTGAAAAATGAACAGAAACTCTTCTACTTCAAATAGGTGTGGCGCATTTAAATGCCCCTTGTAGATATAGGATCAGTTTCATGCTTCTTTCTCTCTTTTCCAACCTCTCTTCTCTTCCCTTCAGTCTGCTGTAATATATTCCTCTGAAGGGCAATTTGGAGTATCGCTGTAGATTTAATTAAACAGTAATTGCAAACAAACATAAGGAGCAAACTACAAACACAATGTATAAAGGAGGAGTGGAGACTGTTCTGCTTTCACTCTCATATTTACAGACTACACTGAGTTTGTAGTCAAGTTTTAGAAAGAGTAGAAGCTAACTTGAATTTTAATGTACTTCTTTTATTAAAGGTTTCCTCACAGATGTACTGTTTGTTTAGAACAAAGCAGACCTGCATCACAAATGACTGCTTGTTTAGGAGTCAAAGAATTATTAGATAGAACACATTTCTTGTATTAGCTAAATAAAACATAACAAACAAAGTGAACCAGACATTGTTTAGGAATTCTCTGTTCAGACAGGATAGAAATGCTCTGGGGAGTAAGACAGGGCCTGAAAAATGTAATGGTCGATTGTTAGTTAGTGTGTATGTGCTGAAGAACCTGGAGGCCCCGTCAGACAGGTAACATCCACAGTGGAGTGAATTACCCTCAGGAGTGCTGCAGTACAGTACAACACACGCAAGGACAGAAAAGGTCAGCATTCACCCTTTCAGCCTGCGTCTTCCTGAAAGCAACCTGATACCAAACTGAACATATCTTTTTCTAATTTATAACTGGAAGGTGAGTGTAAGGTGACGGGACAAATAACTGCACCTACTGAAAAGACAAATTACAGCTGAGTAACTGATCAGCAGTAAAAAGTAGAGAAATGTGTGGACAGAAGCCAAAAGGAGCTGAGTACTGAAACCTTGGCTTGAAGAACTTTTCTGTTAATGGCCGCCACAAATAACACATCGTTGGCTTCAGCTCAAGAGGAAGGATACAAAGAACGACTTTAGTCTCTCCCACAGACAGCCAGAGGAATGGTTCAATAAAGGTGAGAGGCTTTTCTCACCCAGCAATCAGCAGCTTTATTAATATAAATACTCACTGCTGTGCAACCTGAAAGTCGATACCATCCCACGAGGTATTGATGAAAATCCAAGCTTTAGTCTGCACGCATTAATCACAGCCGTATCCAATTAACGTGGAGGTTGGGCTGCTCTGCTGTTCGCTCTCACCTCCATCCACGTCTCTGCCAATTAAGCCCCAACTCTCTGAAGGTAGGCTGTAATGATCACTACAGGGAGGACGAGCAACACAAGAGGGGGATGAGTAGAGTAAGGAGGGAAGAGAGGGGAAGATGGGGAAAGAGGGATGAGGAATAGTCGTTTGTTTCTTTAATGTTGCTGTGATGAAAAGCTGCCTGACTGATGTTGCTTCTTAATCAGTGAACTGAATTAACTCTGTTGCTGCACACCTCAGGCTATGACTTGGATCTCAACACTTCTTAGTAACTGATGGAGCCATGTTGCCTCTTTGACTGAAGGAGATGCAAAGCTTTGCACTGCAGACAGGAAATCAAATAAGGATCAGAATTGAAGTGTTGAATCAAATTATTTTGAAACTTTTAAAAGATCTTTCAATGTAAAACGATTCCTTCAATTATTTCCCTTGCAAATCTAAATATTTTGAACATTTTATTGCATGTAGTATTTCTTTAGCTCCTAGTGGAGCCATCTGCCTCCAAACAATCCAACGCCACTGACTGAATATTTCTGATAGAAGACAAAGGGGTCTGTGCGCTGACACTCAGTGTAGATGCTCCTGACCTGATTCAAACAGCAGGGCAGTAACCTCTCTTTTATTACACCCCATATCTGCAGATGACCTGCAGTGGCATCAGTACCATCTCTCGCTCTGCCTCTCTCATGCCTCCACTCTCACAATTTAATATCATGTCTGTCTGACCCGAGAGATTCTCTCAGCCCGTTTACTCCAGTAAAGTGGAGTCAACACAGCAGAACCACTTACAGTGGAAGCACACAATTACTGTCTGAACAGGGTTTATTATGAGTTTGTTCTGCAGCATTTCAGTGTTGAGTTCCTGCTTTTCCATCAACAGATTCACAGCATCAGAGTGAAATTTTAAGTGTGTTCTAAACAGCAAAATGAAATCTCCAAACCTGTGTCTAATTGTCTCAATTTGTTTATTACATGGCTCATTACATAGATGATCAAACCAGGTTAATGTTTTAAATTATTCACACTTTCACCAGTCGTAGTAAAAGTATGTAATTAGCTATTTGTATTATTAATAGAACAGTTAGGCCGGTCTACATGACTCTTATGGAAATGAACCTCAGGCTCATAAACCTCATTTAGGCGTAAGGCAACGACGGACCTTCTGAATAATTAACATACATTTTAATATTTTATGCATTGACATATTTGTGTATGTTCTCCCTCTCAGGGTGATTTGTTGTGCTGGGTTGTGTTGCACACCTGCTGCTGTATCACTGTACATTTCAGACATGTTAACTGAACTGAGGACAGCCAGACTGAGCTGAGTGATGATGGCGGTAGCAACACTAGCTGGGCCTCTCAGTAACACCACTGCACTGCTGCCCTAAAAAACACACACCAGCCGTGAGTCACACATGCAGACACAATGAATTATTGATGCTGCAGACAGTGTTTGGTTTAAAGCTGTAAGCTGATAAGGCAGTGGACCACTTCATCTAAATAAACTACGATGGGAGCTTGTTGTGGAGCAAGTCATTAGCTGATTGTGTTGCAAGTGCTTCTGTGTTTTTCCACATGGCTTCTCTCATCACAGGAGAGTGTGTTCCTGAAGGAGGCTGTTTGAGGTCAAAGAATCCAGAGGGAAAAAGAAAACAGGAACACAAAACACAAAATTACTTTTAATATATTCCTCCAATCTTTTGGTGTGTCACGAGGGATGGTTGCCATCTTTGTCCACAAAATCCAGCATCTTTAGTAGCTGTACAGATCAGCTCCACTGGTGAGGAAAGAAGCCCAAAACATCCAACATACAGTCAATTAAAGTTAACTGCTACTTTCAGATCGTTTTTTCTTCAGCTTAAAAGCACATAGAGGCAATATTTAACCTGATTCAATGTCTTTACTCTGTATTTGCTCATAAACACCTTCAATAAACCTCAAGAAGTTAGAACTTTAGACACAGTACAATACAGTGGAAATTTGACAGATTATTACATAAAAAGCTGATGACACCTGTAAAGAAGTAAAAGTTTAATTTAAAGGTGTTATATGTAACTTTAAGAAAATCCTCATTCCTAGCGACATAGTTGGCCGTTGAGGGAACTGCAGTTAAACTTCTTGTACACGCTCGCATGGACACTCAAGCATGAACGAGCATCCAGGGTTTTTGCCGAAGACACACGAAACAGAGCATGCTCAGTCTTGGAACCCATCGGCTCTGTTTACTTTTCACTGACGAGACATGTTCATTGACTGTTATCCATATCATGCTGACTGGCATCATATCCAAAATCAACACTGTTTGTCATAATACCTAAGTTAATATCATGTTAGATGGCTAAGTTATTTGTCAAGCTAGACTGACAACACTGACATACACACTTGGATAGTATTTTGGTTGTCATAATGTTAGCGAGCATGCTAAGGTTACCCAACTTGCTCTAACATAACTACACTGCATGGATTCGGCATTGTGCTTCGTAACCAAACAGCAAATTACTCAATTACCAGCCAGATCAACCCCTCGTCTGCAATAGCAGACAAGCTAACAGTAGCTTGTTGTCAGCTTACAGCTGGATGGCTAACCTTAGACTAGGCAGGTAATGCAATGATATTGGCTAATAGAAAACAATCGGTAGTTATACACATTTGCTTTGTTCTGCTACATTATTTACAAAATCAACACCGCTTGTCATGTTAGCTGGCAAAGTTATTTGTCAAGCTAGATAACTGACATACAAACTCAGATAGTATTTTGGTAGTCATAACGTTAGCGAGCATGCTAAGGTTAGCCAACTAGCTCTAACATAAATACACTGCATGACTCTGGCATTGTGCTTTGTAACCAAACGGAAAATTATGCCAGCGAACCAGCAAATCATCACAAGCATTAGCTAATATTAGCCTGGCAGGGCAGCTGGAGAGAGCTGGGATGAAGCACTTGTGCTGTGAGAGAAAAAACACTAAATCCAGTGAGAGAATGCTGCACGCGGGTTTTGCTTCTATGACAACAATAGATTGTAGGTCTGTTTTGATCCCCAAAAGCAATCGAAGGTGTCCATGATTTGCATGCCCTGCCGATGTTGACTCTAGTTTTCCCCCTGACATCGATCACATTCCTGTTTGGTCAGACGGGCTTCACTAGATCAAACCTTTTTATGTTTTTTAGTCTTGTGTGTACTTTGTGTTGGTGTTGTTTTGGGTGCCAGTCATTTGTTGGCATTATCCATCTCCATTTCACAGCTTGCGTTGTCTCGTGTTGGACACTGTTGACTGTAGTGGTGTAGAATGAGCTCTCGGCAGAGGTACTCGCGAACGCGCAGAAACGTCACATTCTCTTGTTTCCAGGAAAAACCTTCCCAAGTGCTTTACATAAAAATCAGCCCTCAGGTTGTTAGGGCCAATGGAGGAAGTTGGGGAAGGTCTCAATTTATCAGTTCGTCTACTATCCCTTCACACATTGGCAATAAAAAATGATATATGATTGATGAATATATGGAAAATCTTAGATATAGTGTTGTATTAATTATTATTTTCTGTATCTTTGTTTTCTGTAGAACTCACTGCATCAGGTCCCAATGAGAAATCAGCACCCAGTGAACATGTCAGCTTATCTGAACCTCAGGGTCCCAGAGGAAGCTCAACCTTTGATTCAGCCCCCAGCAGCCACTGGACCATCAAGTCAATGCATGGTTCCAAACTAGGCCGGCCTGGAATTGTGGCCTATGTGGGCAAACAACACACCTGGGAGCCTATGGAAGCCAAAGCAGTGCCACAAGAGGTGATGACCCTGCCCACCTCCATTCAACAAGACAATCCCGACAACTATTCAGGCCAGGAGAGGGACCAGGATGAAGACAATGCTAACAGTCCATCAGCTGCCAGAACTTCATCAGGGGAGGAGAGGGAGATGGAGGGGAGCAGTGAAGGGAGCAACTTCCCTGCTGGGTTTGGATTGAAAGCCAACAACTTGGACCGCAGTGGTGTCAAACTGAGTCCTGAAACAGAGACTTCACTCAGCCAAAGTCAGACTGAGCTTGTGACTGTGGCAGAGCACACAACTCTGTCCCATTGGCAGCTATCTGAACAACCCACCACCCCACCTCAGGGCTCCCAGGAGCCAGACACAGCAGAGGAGGCCAGGGGAGAGATCCTCTATGTCCACAGGCCTACCGAGAACCTCTCCCCTGCCTCTTCGCAAGGAGTAGAGAGTAGTTCAAAATCAGGTTTCATTCCTGTTTTTAGAAAGCACAAAAAGGGCATGAGCAGAAAGGAGGTGGTGTCTTCTACTCGTGAAGCCCTAATGGAGGTGTTGACAACCCCTGAGGTGACCACAGTGCAGCTCCTGACTACCAGGGACTCACAGAGGACGGATCCGACCATCACAGAGCCATCTATTTCTATTTCATGGGTTCAGGAAGAGAAGGAGAAAACAAGCACAGACAACTCACAGGGACATCGTTCAGCTACTCCTGTACCCAGTGAGGAATCTCCTGCAGTGTCTGAATCCTTCGTGGTTGGTAGTCGGTGGACACCTTTCAAGGACGTGAACACAAAATCAGAGGACATCAAATCTTCAGTGACGACAGACAACAAGGACACCAAAGAAACAAACAACCCCTTTGGAATTCTTTTACCAGACTGGGCTTTTGGACTCATCCCATCAGGTACGTGAGCTCCCTGTTGTTCTTAGTGAGTTAACTTTGCCATTATTGTCTTCATGATTATGAGCGATATTCTAATCAGAAGTTATTTATTTAATTATGTGTGCAGCTCAGTGAGAGTCAGAGACATCACTCACATTAACACTATCCTGAGCTGAGTATGTTAACACTGATGTGTGCCCTCCACCTGAGCTCACAGCCTCTGCAAACCATCTCTAACAGATACACCTCTATGTCCTTACTCTGTCTGTCTATTGTTTCATTCTACATCACCCCCTCTTTCCCACTCTGACATACATCATGCATTCTTAATCCAGGCTTTTTCTTACTTTCTTACCTTTCCTCTCCCTTCCTCCCACGTTGGTACAGACATCTGCAGACAGCAGGGCAGTGCACTGAGGTGAGACCAACCAGGTCTTGGTGAAGTAATTAGCAGGTCAGAGTGAGTGCAATTTGGTCAACTGTGATTTGTTGGCTGCTAGGATCTTTGCCTCTCCAATGTCAACACAAACTACAAGATGGGACTGGTAATTGATTGCGGTCTTGTCCTCACTCATTTTCAACTTTGTCCTACTTCAGTAGAATCTTTTTCTGGTGTGTGACTCAAATGTATCTTTATATCTTTTTATGTGTGCTGTTTGTTTCAGTGATCTCATTGTGATTTCTTCCGAAAGTTAATGAACCTGCTGCTGTGGCAGAAAACCAAAGAGTTAATGAAGAGTTATTGGGACACTGGTGTCCGTCCAGTCTAAATCTGTAATCTTAACAATCAAATTGTGTATATATATTCCAGTATAAACATTCCTCAGTGTAACAATTAAATAATACAGTCAGAAATTAAATTCTGTCACAACAAGTGATGTGAAATTTTGCAATTTAATATAATATAGCACCTTTAAAAAGAAGAGTTTACAAAGTGATTTGACAGCCAAGGAATCAAATCAAAGCAGAGAACAAGCAGATCATAAAGCCAGCAAATCACACAAAACCCAATACCCAATAGGCAACAGGAGAACCCACACAACCAAGACCAAGGGGACGAAGCAGGAAGAAGTAGAAAGAGTAAATAAAATAAAAGGAGAGAAGGGAGTTACAGTAATCCAGTCCGGAGAAAATGAGAGCAGGATTATTTTTTCGAGGTCCGGTTGGGTAATTATTGCTTTAGTTTTTGAGATGGTGCGTACCTGGTGGAAGCAGGACTGTACAACTTTCTTTATATGTGGGTAAAAGGTAAGGTTGCGGTCGAATATTACGCTAAGGTTTCTGGCAGTGAGCTTTACATTATCAGATAGGGCGCCAAGGCCGCTATCGATATGGAGCGTGGAATTATGTGGATTGATTAGTATTATTCTGTTTTGGAGGTATTTAATTGGAGAAAGTTCTCAGCCATCCAACAGCTTATGTCACTGAGACAATCTTTGACAGCAGCTAGGCTCCTAGGGTCCCCAGGTCTCAGTGGAAGGTATATCTGTGTGTCGTCTGCATAGCAATGACAGGAGACATTATGGCGCTGGATTATTTGGCCAAGTGGCAGCATGTAAATTGAAAATAAAATCAGACCTAAAACTGAACCTTGCGGTACACCACAGGTAATTGTAGTGGTAGAAGACGAGTATTTACCAATGGTGACTGCAAAGGTTCGTTCTAAAAGGTAAGAATAAAACTAACTAAGTGCAGTGACCCTGATACTAACCCAATTTTTAAGACGATCAATTAAAATGGCATGATCCACGGTGTCAAAAGCTGCGCTTAAGTCTAAAAGGATTACAATTGTGCCCTCCCCCCTGTCGGCTGCTAAAAGTAGGTAATTGGTTACCTTGCCCACTTAACAACATCAGATATTCTCCTGGGAAGATTCACCATTTGATTGCCTTGTCATTTACAAGCATTTCCAAACTAAACTGACCATTGTCTGAGTACATTTACTTTCCCAAGGTGAGCATCTATGGTCATATTTACAGCAGATTGTGATGCAGGAAACTTGCCTTCTTTCATCTAATAAGAGCAGCAGGAGGATATGCAAATAAAACTGTGGTTTTATTAGAAAACACAGCAGCAAACCAATAACAGAGTGATGATGTAACACAGGATCATCTTGTTTGCCGGAGGTGGAGCGCTGTTTTGAGTGCTTACAGTGGAGCATGAGCACAACAGTTATCTTGTAACTTCAGTAACTTGTAGACTTCAGTCAGAAAATAAAAAAAGACAATGTTATGAAATGGTCGTTCAAAGACATTGCTTTCATCACACTGAATGGAAGTTTTGGATACACAGTTTTTACACCCATGGGGATCATCCTGCTGTTTATCTGAAGGAAAATAACACTTTAGAAATAATTTATTGTTGTGAGTATTTCTGATACAGTGGCATTTAAATGAATTTCGGGGCCCTGCTCTTGCTGAGTGATTAGAAGCAGGAGATCCCCCCTCTGAGTGACCTTTCGTAGATGTCAGTTGTAGTACAGAGAAAATTACAGCAATGATTGTCTACACATCTCACCAGAGAGACAGAGGTGGGAAAGGGGGGGACAGACAGCTCTTGGGAGGAAGAAAGTGTCCTCTACGATGCTGCAGGTGGGAGAACATAAACCTCTTTAATCAATGATTAGACTTAGACTTAGACTTAGACTCAGACTTAGACTCAACTTTATTGATCCCTTTGGGATGACTCCCTCTGGGAAATTCAGTCTCCAGCAGCTTATACAGTACAATACAATAGGAAAGAATCAGCACACAGAGGGTAAAAAATAAAGATCAAAATATATATATATCTATCGATATATATATATATATAAAAAAGTACAAAATTAGATAAAAAAATATATAAAATATACACTCTTAGAAAATGTACAAGTAAACAGTGGGTAATAGTTCAATTAAACTAAATTAGGTTATTGCACTGTGGTGAGAGATTATTGCACATTGACAGATTTTTATTGCACATATGACCCTTTGAGAAATAAATAGATATTACTATTGAATAAAAGAAGTTAACTACTATTAACTTTGTGAGGTGAATTAGTGGCTACCGCTTGTGAGAGAGTCTGTCCCTGTTACCTCCTCCCCCTAAGTGAGGAGTTGTACAGCCTGATGGCATGAGGGACAAAGGAGTTCTTCAGTCGGTTAGTCCTGCACTTTGGAAGGAGCAGTCTCTCACTGAACAGGCTCCTCTGGTTGCTGATGACGGTGTGCAGAGGGTGGCTGGCATTGTCCATAATGTCCAACAGTTTGTTTAGTGTCCTTGTCTCTGCCACCGTCACCAGAGGGTCCAGCTTCATGCCGATCACAGAGCCGGCTCGCCTGATCAGTTTATCCAGTCTGGATGTGTCCTTCTTGGATGTGCTGCCTCCCCAGCACACTACAGTGTAAAAGAGGACACTGGCAACCACAGACTGGTAAAACATCCGCAGCAGTTTGCTGCAGATGTTAAAAGACCGCAGTCTCCTTAGGAAGTACATCCTGCCTTGTGTCTTCCCGTACAGGTGGCTGGTGTGTGTTGACCAGTCCAGTTTGTTGTCCAGACACAGCCCGAGGTATTTGTAGGAGTCCACACTCTCCACCTCAGCTCCCTCTAGTAGGACTGGTCTCGGCTTCGGTCTGGACCTCCCAAAGTCTATGACCAGCTCCTTTGTCTTAGAGGTGTTGAGCTCTAGGTGGTTTGTGCGGCACCAAGCAGCAAAGTCCCCCACCAGACTCCGATACTCCTCCTCTCTGTCGTCCCTGATGCATCCAACGATGGCTGTGTCATCGGCGTACTTCTGTATGTGACACAGCTCTGACTTGTGACAGAAGTCCGAGGTGTACAGGGTGAAGAGAAGAGGGGCCAGCACTGTGCCCTGGGGGGCTCCAGTGCTGCTGACCACAGCAGCACTGATTAGAAACTACACTGACACAGTTGTGTTTGCCTCCAGAGAGACATCGTCCATCCTCACCCTTTTCCCCCTTCCTTCCCCTCCTCGTCGTCTTTCTTCCTTCATTTATTACTTTGTTCCAATCTTACATTCCTTGTTTGTTAACAGAACAGCCTCAGCCCCTCTACGTCCTATATAATGCCACATCCAGCTTTGCAATTCCCCATCACTCATTGCCTCCAGCTATACCCACACAGATGTGTGGACACACACACATAAAACCTAAATGTATGTGAAGAGACACCAGCATGCCAAGATTACTCAGGAATAAACCTCCATAATCCATCCCACATGTCGCACCATCACATATAAACATACACACAGAATATATCTTAATCCCTCACTGTGAGAAAACGGAAACATTTCATTTGACTTATTTTTTATTAACTCATATCTTAATTTCCATATTGTAAAATCTCAAAGACAGGATTTGTAGGACTTTGTAACACCACAAAAAAGTTTGTTTTCTAGTCCAGAAAATCTCAACAAGAATTGAAGTTCGGAGCAGTGGCATTGAGCCATGAGAGGTGACAAAGCAATGCAGGTGAATACAGTGATGTCGGCCGTCTGTCCAGCTTTTAAATTCCCAATGCCAGTCTGACACACTGGCACGCAGAGAACAGGATGCCTCTAATTAAAGTCGTCTCATATTTAATACCCCACTGGTCATTGTTATGACTCTTTCCTGCATGATGCTTAGATAGCCTCTTGAACTCCAATGGGCGACGATCAATTGGCAGTCAATTGCTGTCTAACAGTATCTGTCCCCTAAACGATCCTCCACAGCAGCAGGATCCTCCCTTAAATCCATCCTCTGCCTAAACTGCCACCCTCCTACCTGCTTCTCATCCACTAGTTCCTCTTTTTCTTTTTTTTTTAATGGTGTAATTTCACCATTTTCCCATATCCAATATTCTGCTGCATATTAAATGAATGGGATTTGTTAAGAACAGCCTTGAGGGACACTGCGCTCCATGGTGGGGAGGGATGAAACTGAGCAGAGGCTCTTTGTATCCAGTTAACCAGGGGAATAACGAAGCAACCAAAGTGTTGGAAATGAGCTTAAGTACTCTGTGCTGAGCAATCACACTGAGCCCTTTGTGAACATCACTGACTGCTGATAATGATAATACGCAGCAGTTTAAAATCCACTCAATTTGCTTAATGTCTGTAATGGCATGAAATAGTGATGGACTAGTGGACTGAATGGTGTCCACTCTCAGCAGGTCGGGGCTGCCCAAAAAGAAGGCCAGTGATAAAAACAAAACTATGCTCATAACAAAAAGCACCAAAAATAACTTCCTCGCCTCTCACAGGTTAAAGACAAGTCATCAGTACTAATTCATCCCCCTGGAGAAGTCAATTTTCCAAGTGAGGCTTTCCTTTGTGACCTGGGGCCACTTTATCAATAGGTTTTAGGTGCATACATTGATGGAAAGTTTGCTAAAGTTTGTCACATTCTTCACCCGTAGTGCCTGATTCTAACTACACAATAGCAATGCTCGCCGGCTATTGCCTTTCTTTAGACCAGATATCAACACATGCTAGTACCAAATAGCATGGGTTGTTTAAATCTGTGGAGCATGCTGGGCAAAGGCACAAGTTACCAAAAGAGCTATTATTGGAAAACCAGATTTGCAGTTATGATGGGGATGGATTTCTCTTGTGAGTCTTCCCATGCCAAAAAAAAAACAGGAATAACTCTGCATCAACTATCGGTTAAAGGTTTTTCTTGTGCTATCGCTAACATACCTGGCATCTGGCCAGGGCTAAAGTTATGTGGAGAGACATTTAGAGTAACTCGAGCAAAGATTAGCTAGTCGAGCTTAGAAGAAGGAGAGAATGCAAATAGAGAAGTTATCAGGAGGTCAATATGTGCATCAAAAGGTTATACATCATGTCCAATTTTCCATTTCAGTTAGCATTGAAGAAGTGTTGTCTACACATGTGTGTAAGAGCAGTAGCTCATGAGGCTCAGTCTGTCCATAGACCAAAGGTTAACTGGTGCTGGGAAACAGGAACAAGAAAAGGTCATAACAGCAGACAGGCAAATATCTGAGGTTATGGAAAGGTGGATTTTCTGTTTAGCAGGTGAAAATCTCAAGCAAAACACTGCTATCAATGTTTACTAACACTTTGTGGAATAGAAAGTGTTTATGTAAAAGTTATGAATCAAACTGCTTTGTGTTCAATGCTAATGCCCCATCAAAGTCTGGTTTAATATTCTGCAGTGAGCCTAAACAAATACATGAAGTTTTCTTACACAAGCATTTAAGAGGCATCATGCAAAAGGTTTATTATTTTTTCCTGCCACAACAAACCCTGCTGATTATTCAGCCTCGAGGAGCCCCATCACAGGCAACTGTATTTTATCTCTACATTGTATGGCCCAGAGCTCCTTTATGGCAGATGAATGACTGAATCTATTTACTGTTACTGGGATCAGATCCACAGCAGAAGTGAAGTGTTGTTGTTTTTATGAACATTTTCTCGTCTCACAGCCTCTAAAGATCAGTCGGGCTACAAACCAAAGTGCTGTTAACTTCAGTCACACAGTAACAATGGATGCTGAGCTGCAGGTGTTTAGTTTGTTAGCTAATCCCATACCTGCATATGGTAAACCTTTAGATCTCTTTGCTTTTCTACAAGATACAGTCAAATCAACTGTTACACCGAGGCTATTTAAAAAAATTTAAATAGCCATAACTGTAAAGTAGATAAGAGAAGACCTCTGCTGAGCCACGTCACCCCATTAACCCCACAGTCAGGGATTTGCTGAGCCATTTGTTTTATCATCAGGTACAACCTGAGGGCCCCTGAGGATGTGTAGAGTTTCATAAAGCAACAAACATCACCTCTGTTTGGCAGCAGTTGGAGGGATGGATGGAGACAGAGATGTTGGCAGGCTGCTGTCAGAAGGAATATAATCCCTTGTGTGGAGTCATTGTGAGGCTGTGCAGAGCGGGAGAGTTTAACCTGGTCGGGTTATGTCAGTAGCTGTTACAATGCTGCATTCAGGCGCTATCAGATGAGACGACAGGAAACTGCTTCCTTTCACTGAGAGAATATTTCACCTCACTATCTCTATCTAACAGGTCTGTCCTCCTAGAGGACAAAGGATGCAAAAGAAACAGCAGAACACAGCCTTGCTGTTTTTCAGATCTTTTGGCTTTTATGACGTTTAATGAAGAAGAATGTGGAGATGGATTTATTATGATGAGAAGTGCTCAGCAGACACAGAGGGAATGGGACGTCTATTATGCGAGTATCACACCTAACAAGATATGAATAGCAGCATTCCTGAGATGTTACTTTCACATTTTTATTATCCATCTGCAGTCAGACAAACATATCTGTCATTGACTCAGCCAGTCACTCATGCAGACACACGCCGTCAAAAATGGAGCCGCCTGTCATCAAGGTTAATGGTGAGATGTGATTTCAAGTTGAGGTATTTTCTGGCTACAGAGGAGGAGGAGAGCACCCAGCTGGGGTTTAGGAGCGGCCATATTGCCTGAATGACTTCACTCCTGCTGTCGGTGAAGGCAGAGTGGAGCAGTGGTGATTGGCTCCCAGCGTCAGTCACAAAGCAGCATGCAGCAGCCCCCAGTGGGTGGAAGGGTTAAGGGGTCCTTTCATGTAGGACTCCTCAGACACACCCACAGATGCGTCCAAGCGAGGAAAAGGAAAATTTGTGAAAAGCTTGGTGAAAAGTCTAAATCCACCTGTTGTGGTTTATGCAGATACGTGTGTGGTTGTTCTGCAGCCTGGTTTAGGTTGTGTATGGATTTTTTCAAGCACCACAATGGAACATGAGAACTTTTCAGTGAGATGTAGAAAAGGCAGAAACTGTTTGTCCTGGTGCTTTCAGCTGTAGGGATTAAATTAACTAAAAGGGATTCTTTTTTACATCCTACATGCGGTGGAGGAGATGACAGATAACAGATTTGTTGCACAGCTTGTTTTACCCACAGTCTGGCTGTACAGTCATCACTTTACTTTTTTATGTTGATCCAAATCTGAAGAGTGTTTTGAGAGAAGGTAACTAATGTGTTTATGTTCCTTATGTATTATAATGCTGCACATATCACACATAATATTGCATAGGTGGTAACACATCATCATCAGAAAGACTTACTGACCCAAATACCAACACAGCTGTCATCTCTATTTGGTTCATCTCACCTCCCACTTTCTCTTATCACATCTGTGAAGGCACAAAATGACAAACTGATAGGAAAAGTGCATTTAAAGGTCAAAAACATACCAATCTGTCACGGTGCTTCTTGCACCACTTTTTGTGTCACTATGAAGATCTCAAGGAAATGTGTCCTGTAGGTGTGTAAGAGACAGGAAATCCTTATGAAGATCCTCGATTCATTGGAAGCATATCAATCACGCATGTTCTATTTAGTGTCCTCGTACTCGCTCTTTTTTGCCTTCTTACGTCCAGTCTTGTCTGCTTATTGTTGGATAATATTAAAAAAAAGGATGTGTTGATTCAGTATTGTCATTTCACAAAGCCCTGAAAATGAGAGCAAAGACAGACTGAAGAGAAGAGGAGACAAATTCAAGGAGGATAGAATTTGTTGCTGATGATTAACCAGGATGGATTTTTCCCCCCCACTATGACAAACCAGATCATGCAGTTTATTAATGATGACCGGAGATGCCACAAGTGCCACTCTTATAACAACAGACCTTCAGATTCATTATCTCTGTGGCTGTGCGTTCCTGCTGAATCGGGTTGTATTGAATCTCTAGCATGTTTCTCCTCTCTGCTCCTCTCTGGGCTGATTCAGTGAGACACTCGGTTCACGAGGTGCTCAGTAATACCCCTTTTCCACCTATTTTAAGAGTGTTGACACAGGTTTTTCAGACCCGGGAAGTCCCACTTAAATGCTGATTGTCTCCGTTCCCACTGCCAGTGGAGTATACTCCTTTTGGTCTCTTTTCTGCTGTGTCACCACCTGACGTCACAAAGACACCCGAAACAGGGTTAGTAAACAGTGAAGATGTTTATTGTATCCATTACTCATTCAGTCTGTTTATCAAACGCGGCTGCGACAAATTTTGAATGATGTTTGAGCGCTGCTCAGACGGAGACGGGCGGAATTTGTAGCTGAGATGACAAGGAGTCGCAGAAGTTACCGACGGAGCATAGCATCATGCCGGAAAGGGGGCGGAGATGTTGACACGGGTTTAGTGTTCCCATCAAATCTGATGCGATAATTACCCGGGTCTACTGCAGAGTCATTTGACCTTTGGGTCTGAATGCCGATTGTAACCTTTGCCATTAAGCAAAAAAGCCCGGGTTTTTTGACCAGTGGGAAAGTGCTGTCTCACGCTTCTGGCACTGTAGCTGATTGCAAGTGTCATGCTATTTCATAGTGTGTGTGTGTGTGTGTGTGTGTGTTTGTGTGTCTATGTGTTGCTTGTGCAGGGAGGATGAACACATTTTATACAGTTGAAATAAAGTGAAGCTAAGTGTTTTTTATCAGAAGAGTTTATTAGACTTCTTTTCTTCTTGCTGCTCTGTTATGTCAGATTGACTCGCACCATAAATATACCCTTGAATATTAATAACCCCACCATGTAAATAAATAATAACTTGGATCATTGTGATACGTTGGCATGCTCATCTGAGTCATTTGAGTAATCCAGAGTTGATTGCATCTCTCAGCGTGCTCAGAAATAATTGATGTATTCCTGTACTTGCCTACATATTGAATGTTTAACGTCACACACTGTTTATGTTGTTTTAACCGTTTCGCCTTTTCACCTACGTGTGAGTCCTAGGTGTATATTCATCCAGCTCACCCTGCATGTGGTCAGACAGACAGAAATAGCAGCTCCCTCCCCTGCAGACCTCACCAGTCCTAGTTTGTCAGAGGCTGCCATGCTACGGTCATCACATCGCCACACCTGCTCCACCTGCAACCTCCACTGTAAGATATAAGCACACTCCCAAAGGATTCAGGGTGGAGTCTGCAGCCTTTCAAGTGGTCAATCTGGGTTCAAGCCCTGATTCAGCAGGTACCTAAGATGTGAGTTGTCCTTGAGCAGTGACTTCCTGTCAGATTGGGGACGCTCAGCAGCTGCCAGGTGCTCTGGTCTACCTGGGATTTGCCATGGATGACTTTATACTGCAGGTGACCTTTTGGATAAAACGTTCCGTAGTCGTGGGGACGTTTTTACATCCTCTCGTCAAGATTCATTTTCTTACACACACATGCACTTTAAGGTCCTTAAAATGACCTTTTAAGCAATTTATAGACTCTGTAAGTTTTCTCTGAAAAACCCGACTGTGGTTCCCTCCATTTTCTTTTCAAATAGCTTCTTTCCCTTCTGAGCTTGAATTCTTAAGTTAAGATATTAGACAGTAATGTGTATAGAGACCATGGCTTTCTTCCTTTTATCCTATTATTAGTCCGTGACCCTGGCCATTCATGTTGTGCACCACTGATTCGGACTGACAGTTGGTGAGGTGGAGGCTTGGTGTTATGGAGGCGAGGCGCGATCCTTCCTGTATGACCTCATGATCTGTATGGATGAAGAGATTGGTGTAATATAACGCTGCAGACGGTCAGCCTCTGCACACAGTAGATTGTCTGACTCTGCAGACTGACTGCTGGGGCGCTGACATCATCAGCAGAAAGCAGAGCAGATCCACCAACAAGTAAATGTAACCTCTGTCCGTCTCCATTACTGCTTCTTTCCTCCCACATGCAGCTCACCTCTGTAAATGAATCCCTTTGAAGTCATCCGAGTCTTTGTGCTGTGAGAAAGCTACTATCTATATTTCAGCTGAAATAGGTTTTGTTTTTCCCCCCGATGTGGATTGAGCTTGCAGTTGTAGTAATAGAAGTGAGTGACTTGTCTGGCCTGTCTAAGGACACGATGATACATTGATCGTATTCCCTCCTGTGAGTTTGTTTTCCTTTGTGTGTCCATCCTGACATGGACGAGATGGAAACTTGGACTCAAACCGGTCACAGAGATGACTCTGGCCACACTTTGGCCAAACAGTCATTGCAGCTTCTTATTAGCTTTACCGGGATGACCTTGTAACACTTCTCTGTTGTTTACATTTACGCAGCATTATAATAAGGGGTATTTCCCCATGGCTGGATATTGTAACATGGCGATATAGCTTTTAATAATCACCCACACAACAAATGAAACACGAGAGACGAGGTTGGAATAGTCAAATGGTGATGTTTGACCTGGTTTGACATTCAGCATACAGGGCTACTTATACTGTTTTATGTATACCTTTTCTTGCTCTGTCATCACTAAACACATAAAACACTTGAGCCATCATGGAAGTGACAAAATTAATATTTCACACCACAGACTCATCGAGCCATTACAGGGATGATGCAACGACTGTATTTAAGGCCGTACTTTGCAGTTTAGCTCAGCCGTCCATATGTCTCTAACTGCTCTGTGAGCCTCAGCACCTTTTAGAGACGTACTGTAGCTTTAAACTTTAACAGGGGAGCTCTTGCTGGGCCCAGGTGATGGCTCATCAAGCTCATTGATGGGGAACACTTGAACAGGCTGAAGCATGATCTATGTCTTGGCAAAGCTATTACAAGCGTCAGTGAGTCCGAGCGCAGCAACATGCCGGGTGATAAGCAGGTGGATATACAGTGAATGCAAAGTGTGTGTGTGCGGTTTGCTGTGTAAATGTGCATCTGTAAATTTGTTTTTGTGCGCAGAGTTTAGTGTTTCTGTCAGCATAACCTTTTCTGAAGGCTGATGTGATGTTGAATTTGCTAACTACTCAGACTTCACAAGGTGCAGCAAATTTCTCTTATCACAATCCTCTTTTTGGTTTATTTATCTTAATCCTGGGGTATGTATGAGATGTCATCGGGGAGTAGCTTCCCAAATATGCCAAAACACTCAGATTATCGCCCTCCTGAGAGGCTTAAAAAAGTCTTAGAGAAGAGAAGTTAAATGTCACACAGGGGAACGCATCTCTGTTCTGCACCAGACTAAAGATGTCATACAGTATCCTCTCGGATGACGTGTCAAGAAAATGACTTAATATCTGTATTGTGAGTAGCTGAGCTTTGAAAGCTTAATCCATGAAAGGCCAAATCAGTCAATCTCCATGTGTCAGTCTCAAAAAGTTGAGGGCTACACAGACTCTCTCTTCCCTCCTCTTTCTTTTGGACTTTTGCTTCCTCTCTTCCTCGTTTCCTGTCTGTTCCTCACACAGAAAAAGACAGACTCGCAGTAGGAATGGAAGGGGCGACCTATTTTAGGACCAGTGTGTAATTAATCCTACACTAGCAGCGAGCATGAAGAGAGGAGGAAATGTCTGATAGCTCCCTCTGTGACGTTCTGTCCATCCCTAGCTTTTCTCCCATTCGTGTGCTGGTCTTCGTGTTACTTTAACTTGTTTCCTCTCCTTCCGTTTCTCTCATAAACCAGTGCGCCTCTCTCTCTCTCTCTTCTTCCCTTTTCTCTCTGTCATGGCTTTATGAATATGGTTTTTACTTGCATATTAATTCTTAGCTTCAAGTCTCCGCACACACTAGCCCATTGGTAATTATGAAAACAGCTAAATGTCATCCACAGAAATCACTGCCCTGACCTTCATGTTTAAATACCAGACCAGTCACACAACATCATACGTTTTGCTTGTATGGCTGCTTCCATGTGTGTTTATCCATTCTTGCAGAACATTTCATTAAAATGATATGTTACTGTAGTCACACAGTCCATAACTGCTGCTTCATGCCTGCACACTGTACATGCAGTATGACGTCAGCACTGAGACTGCAGGCCTCTGTTTGAGAACAGATGGTGGAGAGTCTCATTTGTGTGTAATAAGTCGTTACTAATTGTCTCAGCTCAGCACTCAGTCTGTGTTACCATAGTTTAAATGCTGGTAGTATCTGAGGAAATGTCCCTCTCATCTCAATATTAAGGTAATTTAGCAGTTCTTCTCTTTTTCATGAAGGAAATTGTACCAATAGGGATGAATTTTTACAGTTTTTACAAGGCATAAAATGCACGCTCAAACACCTGAAAAAAACAGTTGCAGAACTCTAGCATTGCTCTATTTTTTCCTATCAGTTTGTGATGCCATTCACTGGCTACTTGATGACCCGGTCCTCAGCTGTCAGTTACACTGTGTGCATCACTGCCTCCTCCTCTGCAGGGGAAACATGTCCGCCGGAGCTGTGATTCAAAGTGATTCAGCTCAGATTTAAAACCAGAACTTCATGCACTTGTCTTACTTGTCTCTAAAAGAAATATGGATGAATTATGTTCTCAGGTAAATTAATATAGGCATAGAATTATGAAAAATGATAAACTCCTCTTAACTGGCGCCCCATGTGAAGTCAAAAGAGTGAGTGAAAGCGAGAGCAGTCATTAAACAGGTAGTGAACAGGTGAACTCAATCAGGCTAACGAGGGGAGACAACAAGTGCAAACAGGAGCCAATCAGTGATGAGGAGAGGAGGGGCTAGGAAGTGAGGTAAATGAGATGGGGAATCGGTAAAAGGCAAGAAAATTTTTACGACTATGGCTGCTTCTCAAGTCTCTTAAATTGCAACCATGCATCTTTAACCCGTCTTTAACTTGCGTCTTAGTCCCTCCCACCAGAGATGCATGGAGAGATACGAGAAAACCAGACAAGGAGAGAGGAAACGAGGGAATATGATTTAAGAAACATGATACGTCCTTTCTGCTGAAGCGTCACGTCCGTTTGTGATTGTTGATCAGACTTTTTTTTGTAGCCCCATCATGAGGTGTGCCTTAGACCAACCTCCCAGAGCTGCTAGCATGGCTTTGGACTCTTATTTATTGACATGTCATAGTGGGAAGCACTTTTTTTACATTTCATCTGAGCACATCCTACAGTTTAATTTACATGTCATGCACTGCTCAGCATTTTTAACCATCTGTACATCATTAACCTTGAAAAGTAATGTTTTAACTTTACATACAGTGCTGTTTTTTCCTCCCCACTGATGATTGATGATGACAAATGAGTCTGTCTCTGATGGTTTTCTTCTGTCAGTGAATCACTTTTCTGCATCTTCAAAGTCAGTCTTCATCATCTCGCCTGCCCGGTGTCTCTGCAGCAGTGGTCTGTCCCCCTGTTTCACAGGAAATTGAACACACACTGACGTTACTGTATCGGGCTTCAATGTGTCAGGGTCACACAATACCAGAAATACACACACATACACTCAACATCTCTCTGCTCATACATCATTAAGTGAGTGTGGCTGTTATTATGGAGAAGATGCAGTGTGTTAGACGGCCTGACAGATTGTGTCAGGGGCTGCAGTCCTATCAGGATTGGATAATAAAAAGCCAGTTAATCTAGCAGGTCCCTACAGTCCTGTTGTGCACACAGAATAGAAATTATGACTGCTCTGCGCTCTGACTGTCCTTGTCAGATTCTCCTCCTCGCTCTGTCCCATCCTAAAATATAAGAGCAATAATTGCAATTTTATCTCATCAATCTCCACAGTTCATCTGCCAAAACTTTTCCTTCCAAGTGGCACAGAGTTAAAGCCCAGCAACGTAAAATATGTTTATTACCTCCTCTGCACAGTAATATACCATAAAAATAGGTGCCTGTGCCAGTATGCACGAGTGGGCAATGATCAGCTGATTAATGAGGACCTCGGCTCATCAGGAGGACTTGGAATGAGAGGCAGGAGAACGGCAGGAAGGGGTCGACTCAGCTTTGTGCTTGGTGGGAATCAGCCATAACAGGAGAAAGACAGACGCAACAGCCGATCTGTCACCTTGGAGAAAGCCATCAGGGACGAGACTACATATTGCTCTAGTCTTTACCTCGGTCAGGAAGCAGGGAGGGAGGGAGGATGGTCTATTGTTATGGTCTTTCTCTGTCTAAAATAAAACATAAATTCACAACTGGTTAACTTTCCTACTCTGTCTCTACAGTTGACAATAACCCCTGCCAGACCAGCCCTTGTCTCCATGGAGGGAGCTGCCTGCAAGAAGGTGACGGCTACAGCTGCTACTGTCCTCAGGGCTTCTCTGGAGAGAGCTGCGAGATCGGTGAGTCACCGCCGGGTCAGGGAGACCTCAGAGGTCACAGCATGCTGTGTCACAGTGTGGCATAAGAGGAAAGAGAACAGACACATGCTGGGGTAACATTTACTAGATGTACTAATGCTGTGCAATGAACTCAGGAAGAAAGCACCATGGAGTTTCCCTCTGTATATGTGGGTGTTTTCCACATCAATATGCTGTGAGTTGTAATAGAGGTTTTTGATATTGTTTCACTGCGTCGTTCTAGTCTGTGTTCTCGAGCTCTGTTTGCTCTGTTCGTTCCACATTCAACACCAACAATACGAGAGTCATCCTTCATGAAAAGAGGTTACAGGTCAGGGGTCAGGGGTCATGAGAGGAGCATTGCCGTGTGTCTGATTATCAATAAACCTTTAGTGCTTATACCTAAAAGAACACATTATGCAACATTTAGGTGTGTCCGTGCATTAACACTATTGGAGATCAATCAACAATCTGCTGTGGGGTCAATAATTTGTGACTAATGCATGTTAACTGCATCAATTACAGTCGTGTGGTTTGTAATCATCTTCTGCAGTCGATTTGTTATTGAATGAGAGGAAACTTGTTGGTTTAATCGAGGTAAATGGAGTAAATTATCACATTTTGTCCTCACTGATGGGACAAAGAACATCTATAGAATATTTATTTACTCATTACTTCTGCTCTTGTGTGTCTTTCCTTCAGCTTTATTCTCTGAGGAGTTTTTAATCGTCTTTCCGAGTGTGGTGATGTTGCTGAGCTGCATGTCTGATAATAATAATTACAGCCAAAGGCAAAAAGGTTAATTGCCTATGTAAGAAATGCTTGACCACAATTTTACCAACTACCACAGCACCAGAAGAAACGTGTGCTTTCAATTCTGTTACACTTTTCACATCTGCGGCGCTTATTTCTTTAGTTTGTTGTTTCTGGTTTACAATCTTATTGAAGGTCTTTTTTTCCCCCTCCAGTTGCAAACAAGTTTATTTACATCCGTACAGCCCCCAGAGACGCATGCAAACCAATACCCTCTGCGCAGCTTCTGCTCTCTATGTAAAAAGAACAGGGGAAGTGACACGACTGCGAGAGGCTGTCTCCAGGACCTGGCTGCTAGATGCAATTCGGACTGTACTTATATAGCGCTTTTCTAGTCTTACAACCACTCAAAGCTGCTTTTTACATTACATGTCACATTCACCCATCCATACACTCATTCACACCCTGATGGCAAAGGCTTCAGTGCCAATCTCCAATCAGATCTATGCTCTTGCATAAAGAGCAATTTGGGGTTCAGTGTCTTGCCCAAGGACACTTCCACATGTGACTGTAGCATTCAGGGATCGAACCCCCAACCTTCTGATTGAGACAACCACTGAGCCCAATTGTTTGTGAAGAAGTGTTTTGGGGAGCTGCATTATGGATGGTCTGTGTTTCTACTGTGGGCGTGTAGTTATTATTATTTATGAGGAAAGGAGAGAGAGGGAGAAGAAGCTGTGGACATCTCAGTGTCCCCACTCCTCCTCCATCTTCAGAGAGTCCTTCTCTTCAGCTGTATTATTAACTTGATCTAAGCTGATTCAGGGCTGTCAGTAACAACACATGGACAGTTGCGTGCAACACACTTGTAAAACACTAAGCTATACGTTGAGGCACAGCTCAGCCTGTCAGTTGATGACCACAGTGACACAATAATGGGTTTTCCTTCAAGACAGCTGGATTTAACATGTTCTTTTTTCCTCAGACTATAGAATAAAATACAGCCTAAACTAAAATGTAACAATGCACCTCTGTCAACTGCACTAATAGTGTCCAGATAAAAGGTTTAAATATTTCAGTGTAATGTGTCCAATGCATCGTTTGTGTGACACCAGCGTGTCAACGCATGCATCTGTAAGCCACACAAGGGGAGAGAGTTCAAGTCACAGTATTTTCTGTCACTGACATGTCAATGAACGTATAAGGAGACCTGACTTATTGCTCTTAAATGTGAAACATGTTTCCCTCTATAAGTTTACATTACAAGATAAAGTGGGTTTTTAAGAAGAGTAGGTTTAATTTATTTAGATTTAAATACCCTCAAATAGAGTTATACTGTTTGTCAGTCTTGGGTGATTTGTTTTAAAGGTTATAAGATAGAAGAATGTTTTATATTTATATTAGGTCTTTCTTGCTTCGTCGTGGATCTTATGAATCAAATCTTATTCTCTTCGACAACAGCATCTTTTTCTGTTTCATTTGAACACGGTGTGTTGTAAAGGAAGTGCATGAACCTGTCTCAGTCTGTCTCTGAACACAGGTCAACAAATCAGTGTGATTCTAACTGGAGCAGGAGATAGAGGAAATTATTTCTGCCTGACTGAGAGAGAGAGAAAAGGTAAATGATTTGGAGCAATTATGCTTATCTAGATTAACCAACAAGTAGAGTCAAAAATGCAGTGTCCTCTTAATGGCTTTAGCTGGTAGACGTGTGCAGTTTGGATAATAAATGCAGTGCGTGTTTTGGGGTCAAGAAGGTAAATGATCCTCTTAAAAGGAGGAAATTACGCTGATCACATGTTTCTCTCTTCCTGTCTTTGTTGGATCAGAAGAGAAACAGTAGCTGAGCTGCTTCAGAGACTTGACGTGACCCACGCCAGAGGACATCTTCTTTTTACTTTTTACTGCACTTTATAATCCTTATTAGAGTTTCTGTTTTATTTATCCCAAACGCCTCAATCACAAAAAGCACACACATCTACACCATTCTATAATTAACCTACAACCTACAGTAATGTTCAGACACTTTCACAGGAGGTTTAATCCAGGGTGTATTTCAGCAAAATAAATTGAACAGTAACATCCTCTATCAGTTCATAGATCATGTTCCTCAAGTTGGGTTTCTGCTCTACAGGAAGCACACCTGATGCTTTTTTAAAATGACTTTGCCCCTCCCCACACCGTCTGGCCTCATTTCAAATCATGGTGATTTGATCTGAGTTTTCTCCCCCACTCCCTCTCCCCCTTGGTCTCCATGTCTGCTCCAACCTTTCTTATCAAATGTGGCTTTTCTTACCCTGATATTTATTTCTCTCACAGCATCCTCTTTAACCAATCTTTCATCCCCTTCCCCTCATTTAACCCCCCCTTTTTAATATCCCTTCCTTTTCATTTCTCCATCATTTTCCATATCCTACCGTTCAGTCCATCCCCTTGCCCTCTTCACCCTCCAGACCCACAGTACAGTGCTGTAGTGGAACTGAATTAAAAAGCCTGTACCCTCCCCTGACAATCGTCCCAAATAACACATTTAATTTCCTGCCATACTTGTTCTCTTCTCCCCCTTCTCTATCTGACTCTGTGCTTCCATTTCTCTCTCCCTCTCTCTCTCTCTCTCTCTCTCTCTCTCTCTCTCGCTCGCTTTATTTTCCTATCAAAGGCCAAGCCAATCATTCATAGAGAAATGCCTCTGTACTCATGCATAAAATGAGACTTATTCAAGCTCACACGCTCACTCACCTGCTCACTCCATATTGCCTAATGTGCTCGCAAGTGTGTGCACGAAATATAATTTTCTTACTTTCTCTCTTCCTCACTCTCTCACACAGATATGATCCCCCCACACACACTCACACACACACACCTGTTTGGGCCTGTCTTATATAAAACCAAGTACCCAAGACTGTATGAAGAGCTAATGCATAAGTCATGTTTAAAGAGGCTGAAACGCCCCGCTGGGCTTCTGCATTAATTCATCCTCTGAGACCCACTCCTCTCATGTGATTGAGCTTTAAAGATTCATGAGGTTGAAGCTATTAATATCATCATCCACTAACCCACCTCACCAGTGTGTCCACACATCTGAGCCATGAGGTCAAAGAGGATGGGATGGGTAAGACAGGCTGTGGCTGAGGATAATGGATCTTTTATGGTAGATACACAGGAAGTTAAGATATTTGTTCAGGTGGTTTGAGGTAAATTGAGATTGGAACGCTTCGAGCTAGAGGTATAGTGATAATGCAGAGCAAAGGTGCTACAAAAGTGTAGGGCAAAGAAAGGAAGTAATAAAGCTGCAGACTGATAAACAGATTGTCAGTGAGTTGCAGGGTGTAAAGGTGGAGACAGATGGAATGGTCTGCTGCCATGCTGCTCCCCTCAGGACATTCGAATCACTCCTTCATTAATGATGGGATGGATTTATGTGTTTGGCTCCAAATCCTCCAAGTTTTAGTGCTCAGGTCAATATGTTGCTCAGTTTTACTGCTGTTTCTTAGCTTGAACTTTTCCTGCAGTTTTAATCCATGCTGCCCACAGGGTGAAAGACTGCACCATCAGAAAATGATGATTCAGGTAATGATGAACACTTTGGTTGCTCACATGTGGGACAACAGAACATAACATAATAGGGCTGTTTGAAATATACATTCTGGATTCTTTACCAAAAAATCTACATTAGGGTGTTAGCGGTGGTTACAGGTCTGCTGCCTGGAGTTTATGCACTTTGAAGAGCTCCAGATTACACCCGAGGCATTTTACAGTGGACAGGCCTCATCTCTCTCTCTGATGAATAGTATGTGACACTGTAGTCCTCCATGTTTGTTTTGACATGCTCATTTTTCAGCGTTCAAATTGAATTACTCCTGCGATGTCCCGCCTGTCTAGCCTCGTTGCCTTAACAATATGTCACTATGCGCAGATGCTAGATACGAGAAGACAAGAGTCAAGATGAAATGCTGTTTTAACTGTACTTTACTGCCACCCTCATAGCTACATACTTAAATCTAACCCTTAAATTCTGTAGTTTTAGCATCATAACTGACCAATTTTCAGCTACAGTAGTTAATCACTATCTGCTGAACCGACAGAGTCCTGCTGTGTGACCAAAGCTATTTAGACAAGAATCCCTCTCATATCTGTTCCGTAAATATAAAGCAAATGTCAGTAGACTGATAACTTAGCTTAGCATAAAGACTGCTACCTGCTGGTCGTCATCATGGTGACAACAAGTCTCCAAGAAGTCACTCCTCAAAGCCAAGAAATCTCACTGTCTTTATTTGTTAGCTGAAGCTTCCCCTCATAGACATGAAAGTTGTTTCTCTTTATTAAAAACGTAAGAACATAAGAGTGTTACCCAAAACGCTGAATTATTCCTCCATGTGCAGACCTCCATCTTCCTGACAGCTAAAACAGCCTGACAGAAATATAACAACACACGACTCAGTACAGTGAGTCAGATGAAGCATGCATGAGGCTGGATGGGACAGTCAGTGTGTAAATGATGCAGTGTGTGTCTGTGGTGTGACTGATGAGCAGCAGTTTGTCAGCAGCTGAGGAGCTCTTAAAGGGCTGTGATTGGCTGGCTCAGCCCGTATCCACATGCCTCATTAATTCATCCACAGCCCTGGATTTCTGGATTTCTTATTCAGCATTATGATGGGCTGCACCCTCCCCACCACCACCACCTCCCGTTCTCTTACCTCACACCTTACCAACACCACCAGGAGAGCCTGATTGGAGCTGCTCAGCCTGCAGCTGACTCAGGCACTGATACACACACATTTGCATATAAAAGTAGTGATACACACAATGAGAGACACACAAATACACACAACTGCAGTCATAGAAATTGCAAATGAAATATAATAAAATACATTTCCACCAAAAATACATAGAAGCACACTGATACAGTTTCACAACAATAAAACATTAAGCAACAACAGGTGTGCAGTTAACCTCTGTTCACACTCTATAGGAGTTGCATTAGAATGAGCTGCAGGGTTGTTTGTGTGTACGGGCGCATGTGTGTGTGCGTGTGTGAGTGCCGCATGCAGTATCTCTGTGATATAAACACACCTGCTGGACAAGTTTCCACGACTCACCTTATCTCTTCCTCTCTCTCCCTGTGACACGAACACACGCACTTTCACACACACATTCACTCCCTTGTCATAGGCCGTAGTTTTCATTGTAACATCGGTGGGGACGACAACTGCCCTCTCCCTGCCTTATGAAGGATTTATAAATTCACTAACAAACAGGCCAACTACTATCAGATGAGTATTGCTTCATCACTGCTTGAGACTGAAAAGAACAAATAACTGAAGTATATGAACTCTGATCTCTGTTTCTTTCTCTGTTCTCTTCTCAAAGTAAGGTGTCTCGCGGCAGGTTATAAGTTTTTTTTCAGTTTAGAAAAGTGTATGAACTCAGCTGTAGACTGGAGTCCTTGTTGACAGTGACAGACAAAGTGACGGCTGTCTCATATAAACGACTCCGCTGTTGGTTGTAAGCGCAACAAGAGTAATTTGGACAAAATTATTGGTGGGGACAATCAGTCATTTTTTGCGTATTGGAAGGGACACGTGCCGACCGTCCCTACCCAATTCTACGCCCTTGCCCTTGCCCTTGCCCTTGCCACCTTCAGTTGCTTCCTCTTTACTGCTCTTCCTTGTAATTTACTCGTCAGCTGAAGTGTCGGTGCAGTGGATGAATATGTATGTGTGCGCCTGATAAGTGTTTGGTTTAGCACAGCGTGTCTGTGTGTGTGTGTGACAGCTGTAGGAGGAAGTGAAGCATATAAAGGCCACGTAGAAAGCGGGACAAATTGATTTCCCATGAAGACCAGGAACTGTGTTTTACACAGAGGGGTCTTATCAGTGTTACAGAAACACACTCACAACAACACACACATGCAGACACACAAACATCTGCAGACTGGCACACTAACTTATGTAATCCAGTTTAAATATGGATCACATTATGCTACATGCATGAGAGTGCACACAAACATGAGAACACCTGCATTCATGCTGGATTATGCACATGATTGTCTTAGCTAGAATGACCCGCCAACTATATTCATTAAATGACCTCAACATTAAAGGGACTAATTACTAAAAGAACAAATAAGAACAAATCTGTATTTTTTTATGTTAATATTATAAGCAACATAGCTAACAAGTGCAAATAAAAGACAGATCAGATACAGAGCTGTCAGACTAACAGCTCAACTTTTCAGTGCATGATTTCATATTTTGATATTATGACCCTGATCTGACCTTTGTGATGATTCAGACCTGCGTTGTACTTTTCTCTGACTCATTGATTTATATAAAACAGAAGCGTGGGTGGACCTCAACAAAGAGCAACCTTTATGCTGTGTTCACATGGATTCAGGCAGACGATAAACCGGATGTCATTTTATTGGATGAGAGCAGGACAGTAAAATGTGGTGAGGCTGGCAGAGATGATCGGCAATGGAAACGGTAGGCAGCATTGCCGTCCTAAGTTAAAATGAAAACTTTAATTGCAACATAATTTACAACCGGATGTGACGTACCTCCCTATCACAACAAGAAAACATGGGCGATCTTGACAACGAGAGGCTGATCATTTTGGTTCAACAGCACCCCGAACTTTATAACATTTTTTTTCAGACGCAGATAAACAAGGGTTACACAAAGTGCAGTTCTCCTTTCACTGTCCATATTGTAAAAGAAAGAATTAGCTTGTGTTTTAAGGGAAAAATAACAATAATCTTCTGTTTGCAAAAGAATATCAAAAATAATAAGCAATAATTACATCAAATGAAATAAATTGATTATAGTTTATTTAACATCACCATAGCAACATCTCGTCATGCGTGTTTTGTTTTGCCGTCTTGTTGTTCCGTCGGAGTGTTTGTTTACTTTTCCCGTGACGTGCTGTCCGTCTGCCATCTATTGTCTGCCTGAATCCATGTGAACGCAGCGTCACAAACCTTAACTGACAATAAGTCCACAGGTCTGTTTCTTTAATTCTTGTTAAATTGAGTAATGCATTTGAATCAGAAGTCAGAATAATCACAATTATATATTTTCATCAAATCATTCAAATCAAACTTTAACAACGTCATGTCATGTCACGTTGATCATGGAAGTCCTCAGCCTAATGTTCCTTTAATGAACCAGTTCTTCTCGCTTTGCCTTGATGTTTCTCTCTACTACATACTGTACACACTGTAGTGACCTAACCCAACAGTACAAAGGGTTCTTTTTTCCTTATCTCCATGGCAGCGGGCAGGAGATTTCACAGAGAGATGGAGGAGGAAAGCATGAAAGAGACAGACAGAGCAGAGATGATGGAGGACTGAGCTTCATTGACTGTCAAACTGTTTTGGTTGATTGACTAGATTCTGTTTACTTCATGGACCATTTCTTTCTCTTTCTCTTCTCTCAGATTTAGATGTAAAGATTCCTCATCAGAGCCCCGTCCTCTCAGATCCTTATATAGTATGTCACCGACTCACTGATTTTGATGGCACTGAGGAAGAAATAGAAATTAGATCATGTGATTCTACTATTTCCTGAGAAAGTGTGTCAGAAATAGCAAAAGGAGGCAGAGAATAGCCTGTCGTTCACCCCTCTGGGGAACTGCTCTACTTTAAGGAAGAGGTACTGTTATTTTTAAATGTGACACAAGTAAGGACCAGAAGAGAAGGAAGTGAGGATGGAAGGATGGACTGTAAAAAGGAAGGAAAAGGAAGCAATCATTAAAGTCTGAGGGATGGAGGAGAAAAGAAGGGAGAAAGGACACAGAGAAGGAAGCCAGGAGATGGACAAAGGAAGATAGAAAAGGAGGAGGAAAGATGGTGGACTCAAACAGTCACAGCATTAAGCAGTCCTGCTGCTGTAACAGCGGGAGGCCTAAAGGGACACCTGTAAACCCTCCTGACTCAAAGGAAATTAGCCTGCTGAGACCCACAGGGGCCAAGGAGGATAAAGCTGCCATTTAGAGAGCTGCAGAGGGACGGAGAGAAAATAGAAGGTGAAGAGACTCGGAAGTGAGTAATGAAGGAGAATAATGGAAGTGGAGCGGAAGGAAACGACTGTGGAGGAACTAAGAAAAGAGAGGAGAAAGGAAGGGAGAGTTAAAAAAGGAGGGCATGTCTGATGATTCTCTGAATCTGCTCTGCATTTCATGTGAAGTCCTCCACTATCTCCAGCTCCCTTCTCTCCTTCTGTGAGGAGACAGAAATAGAGAGTGAGGCTGTGATACTGGAGGCACTGTGGCAGCTGGCTCGGCTTCACTGTCTCTTTCCACTGGCCCCCTCCCACACTAAATATACTGTATACAGACACTGAAGATGGAGCCGGTGGACACACACACACACACGTGAGACAGGCTGTCAGAACTGAGGGCTAGCAGAGCGATGTGAGATGTTGTGACACTTTACCTCATTACATTTTCCCAGGCTGTTCTGAATGTTGCTGCAGCGCTGTCAACCAAAGACCCGTGTGAAACACACTGTGGACACACACACACACATGCTCACACACATTCATCCATGCACATTTAAATGTCCATGTTGCATCCCATGAATTAAGATGCATCTCTTCCTCAGGATGTGACTGTTGGAAATGTCTACAGGCAGGTTTAAGGCTCACTTTTGCTCGTTTCCCCTCGGAGCACTACAAAGTCTGCTAAACTGCGACTGTTTGGATCTTTGCCTGCGCGGCTCTCAGTACATCGTGAAGGCTCCAAGATGTAATTGCGTCTGGGGCGAGTGGTGAGGTAACATATCCCTGTTCATCCCAACATCTTAGCAAAGTGAAAGGGATGAGCATCTTCTCTGTTTCCAGCAGACAGCAGGATGAAGGACTTTTCTCCAGACGCTGGAGCCTCTGATGGTTGATCAGCATCACACTGAGCGCTCAGGAGAGCAGCACAGAGCCGTGGGCTGAACCAGAGCCGCTGTATTGTCTGTCTGCTTCCTCTCCCTGCTGATCCTGATCCCTTTGTAATCCACCCGCACCCAAACACAGCTGAAGGTCCAGGACTATACAATATAGTGCTGATTGCACTGAATTCAGCTCACGTCCTGTGATGAGCGTGAAGTATCTCTGAGATTAGAATCATAATTCTATACAAACTGGATAATGAAAGATGTTAAAATGAGCTTGACAGAGATTATTCTCCCTCGTTTAAATCAATCATTTTGCCTCTTAAGTCTACATTATGTAACTAAAGAATTTAAAGAGCACAAAATGTGCAAGGTATTTAAAGTAAACAGCTTTAAATGAGCACCTGTTAAACTTTGTTCTCAAATCCCCCCCGGCAGCTGGGCGGCTCCAACATCTTTTTTTCCTGAGATAGCAGAAGAAATTAATCTTCAAAAAAGGCATAAATCTGTTAATACACAGAGAACTCATGTATTTGTAAAGCTGCTTAAGGAGAAGGATGAGTAAAGGAACCGGTACATGTTCTTACTTTAAATGCTGGGATAAGTGTTGGGCACGAAGCAAACAGTGGGGTTTGTTGAGATATGCCTTTAGAGCTTCTGGCTGAGAACAGCTTCTTTCTGCTAATGAAAACAGAGTTGATGAGAGCTGTGTGACTGAACCAGTTACAGTGACGCCTTTCACACAACTTAATTTAATCCATTGCTTATATTTTAAAACGTACTGAAGTTCCTGTTTCACAAAGGAATCAACACGTGTGGAGGCAGAATGAAACTCTTGCCAAAAACAGATAGAAGTGGGAGGCATAGTACCACATGTTAAGCAAGCAACTTGACATTCACATGCATACTAAAGCACATACATTAAGCTTCCAGCAATGAATATCCACATCAAACAGTTCACATTTGCTGCAATAGCTCACACACACAACTCTTTCTCTCCCGCACTGTTCACCAACATACAAAACATACATTCATAATAACACATTACAATACAAGCACAATCATATTAAAGCAGCTGTACACACTCAGCACACACGGGCATTATAGTTATTGACACAACACAGCACGGCCCATTGAGTGGGCCTGCTGTGAGGACGAGCGGCGGTTCAATACAAAGGTATCCATCTCTGTAGAAGGGCACAGAAATGTCAAAGCCCCTCAGCTAGCTAAAGGAAGTCAGTCATCCAGAGTCTCACACCATGAAAGATGACAAACACAAAACCTTTGTGTGTCAAACATTTCCATTTCAAAGACGCCGTTTTACAGGATGTCACGTCTCTTTATTTTACATAATGACGGCTGTGGTTCAGAGGTAATGAGGAGAATGTAGAAAGAGAGCAGACGTGTCTCTGCTGCTGGTTGGTGAGGCTGCAGACCTGCACACACTGTGTTTGTTAGACGGTGTTCTTTCTGCTGTGTGTCACAGGAAGACTGATTGGGAGTATTCCTGCATGAATTTGCATTTTCTTCCATGTAGCTGACAAAAAAATCTCCCTGTCTCACATTAATATTGTCCCTTCATGCAATCCATAGCACCCTGTGAGATGTGGAGTCTCTGGGTGGCATTTACTGGTTCAAAGGTTCTCTGTGTAATTGATCAGACTGAGGTTTGATCTGTTCACCTTCAATCCTCTGCTTGTGTGTCTTTATGCATAATGAAGCATCACCATTACGAAACATGTACTCACAGAAACTGTAAATGTGTTCACAATTATTTCCTAAATTCTTTGTATCAGTCTGTCCTTCATTCATGGCTGAAGGTTTAGTTTCCTAATTAATGCTTTCCTTTCTCTCTATAACTCTTTTGTCTGTTCAACTTTTCCCATTCCTGCTGTCCTCTTTATCTTCTCACTTAATGAAACTCTTTTTGACGAGGTCATTCACAATTCCCTGCAGCAATTAAGTCAGAGACGTTTGCAGAAACAGGACTCTCACTCCTTCAGAAGTTTAACTCAAACGTTGAATAGCTCTGAAAAGCACAATTTAAAAGTCAGATGTAAAATTTAATTCCACTGCTCTCAGTGCTTTTTCAAACACTCATGTTGACAGGAAATAGATTGCAATCTTGATCCTCTCAATATATTTATTTTAGTTTTGACGTTCCAAATGAGCTGCTGGCATCTTTTCTCTCTATCACTTGGCAACAGACGCCAAGTAACAAATAACTTAAACGCTTCTTGCTTTGACATTTCTTTTATTTGATGTTGTGGGTGAATATTTAGTATTTGGCTCTTTGGAAGACAGAATAAGAGATTTACAAAATAGCTCACAGCTACACAATCAAAAACATGACAGAAAGAAGTCAGACTGCAGTTTAACAAGCAGAGGAGGAGAGAAAGCAGCAGATATTTAATACTGTGGCTTTTATCAGTGAACTTAAAAAAAGATTTCTCTGTGCAACTAAATATACTTGTAACATCATGTCCCTGTTATAGTGACCTCTGACCTCATAATCATCAAAATAGTTAAAATGTATGAAGACAGTTATTAGTTTTGATCCTACCTCAATATCTGAGCACAAGCTGTTTGCCTTTTTGCTTCGTCATTATTGTAACGTTATTATGACGTCTAATTTGTAATGTTATTATCGTGTGGATGGCAGCATAAAGTTATATGATGGGACGTTCGATCTCCTGTAACCAGGAAGTTCTTTATATTCGACCACTGAAATAATACACCATGTTTTAACAGATGCCAGTCCTCAGCTGAAACATCGATTCTTCTCTTCCAGCCTCTGACTGGTCTTTCTCTCTCTCTCTCTCTCTCTCTCTCTCTCTCTCTCTCTCTCTCTCTCTCTCTCTGCTGGACTCCTTCACCTGCCTGATTAAACCCACAAGAACTCACAGCCATGAAAGTTTGAGGTCTCATTTATCAGTATTTTAACAGTGAAAGAGCTGTTTACTTTTTATTTAGCCTCAACATTTAGTGCAAACACTGTGGCTGGTGAGAGAATTGAAAGCCATGCAAAGTCATAGAGGGGACAGAAGGACAACAGTCTTTTGGGGACGATGGGCGGGATGTGGAGTCTTGGGCTGGGCGTAGCTCTGGTCAGGTACACAGGTAATAGAAATCTAATCTGATATATTGAACGCACAAATAATCCCAAAAGGGACTACCCTACTTCTGTTTGCTCTCTTTCTCCGTCACTTTTCAATTATTCACACCCTGGTTTTGACACACGCCTGCAGTGAGCTTCCAGACATTCTGTCAACCAACACCACCCCCGGTTTGTCTGGCTGTTCTCTCACAATCCTCCCTCATATTCCTCCATGTACATTTCTTCATCCTCTGTCCTCACACAGGCCAGCTATCCTCAAATACACACAGAGAGGCAGCAAGAGCAGCTGACAGATTTATTCTGCAATCAAACCTTCTAACAACCTCAGCTTCATATCTGCTTGTCTGCTGCTGGTTTGTTAAACACGTAAACCTTAACATTCTCTTCCTGCCTCTCCTGATGGATTCATACTAATGATGTGGGCTCAGAGAAGAGCTTATAGTGCAGCTTGTGTGTTTGCTTCTCCCAGCAGTTAGCTCTGTGCTCCACCTGTTTATTCCTCCATCCATTTCTGTGCCAGCAGATAAGTGGAGCTCTGCTCTCCTCTACTCTCCGGAGACCGTGCTAGTGCCTCGGCCTGATTCTGTTGTACTGGGGAGTGAGCCAGAGAGAGATGGATACACAAAAATGCACAAATACATATGCACAAATATGGTGTAACGAACGCAAACACACACACGCACACACTGCCACCTGTCTCATTTAGCCGGTTGGGCAGAGTGGGCACTGAGTGGAGTTTGAGTGGGAAGGCTTGCTGCACTCTGGTCCTCATCGCTCTGCTGGAGTCGAGGTGAGGAAGGTCGACACTGATATACACAGAGGGACAAAGTGATGTCACAGACATATAGTACACATTGTCTAAAGTATAATTACATGAAATCTTTTTTTTTAGATGTGGCATGAATGTTTGACATTTGATGTGCAGAGTGATGAATGCAAATATTTTGACAAATTTGTCTGCTGAAGGGCGAACGTCTTCTCTGCTCAGGTTATATCTGATCAGTTAAAGGTGTGTCTGTATGAGCATGTTTATGTAACACTATAATGTAGAAGTCAATCATGGTCCTGTACGCAACTGAAACCAGTGTGAGGTAGAAACTTAAAGCCACAGACACTGATAATGGACTTTTCAGGAGACTGATGGAGTTATGCCAAGCAGCTAATGAAATGAGTAATACTTCCATTATTTTTCAAAGAACCTTTGAATGAGGAGGAATGACATGACACATCTGTAAACTTAACAAGATAAAGGTCCGTATCGAAAAATGTCTACAGCACCACTATGTTTGTTCCTATGACATGTCGACCTGCCCACACCGGCCCCTCTGAAAGCTGATGTTCAGAGCTTTACTTTATTGACCTCAGTGCTCCTTATATATCCTCCATCCTTACCTCAGTGCTGCGGTTTAATGAGGCCAGATGCTCATGTTAGGCCGAAGAGCTGTTTGATTTTTATTTAACAGCAGTTCTGGCAAACTGCTCATCTGTCATTTCACAGTGTCGAGGGAGGCGTATTTTCTTATTTTAATGACATGGAGTTCCTCAGAGGTTCATTCAGGAATCTGTATTCGTGTCTTACCTTTTTAATCAGTTACTGTTAATGGCTTTATGAATAATCCTGCAGTCTATCAACAAGCGTTTACTTTAAGTGTGATGTCATTTTGAGGCAAGTATCTCCAACCTACAAGTAGAGTATAGCTTCTAGATCAGCATCTTAATGTCGTTTATCTGAAACAGAATTATCACTCCTTGTTTATTTTCTGTGGCGTTGGATGTGTGGGACTCTCTTTGGTATCCCGGCTTTGTTTTTTTGTTGTTTTATTTCCTTTTTATTTCTCCTCCCCATCATAAGTCAGACTAACAGACTGAATCATAAACATGGACATGCAGAGATATGCTGGATCTCTACTTCCTGCCTCTATTTCAGCCTTTAATATCAGCCAGCTCAAAGCGGGGTGCCAACAGTGAAGCTGTCACGCTGTTTTATCCAAACAGACTCTTCGGCCCCAAACACTGTCTGCCTGCAAAGCCGCTCCAATCCAACCCTGAAACCTGGCAACTTCCCAAAATCACAGCATCATATCACTCCTGTCTTTCTCCCCCTCTTTTGTTTTTATTTCCTATTTTCAGATTTTGAGCAGATCTCACATCCTCACATATTTTTTTACTCTTTAGAGTTTCCGCAGCTCCTCATCGCACATTCGCTCCCCCTCCCCTCTCATGACCCGTTGCCAAAGCCCAGGGGAGTCACTCAGTTGTTGGATACCAGCTGCAGTTTTTAATGATTTGCCCCCAGGCCCAGATCAGCCAGAGAAATACAGTCACCATTTTTCACCACAATGAGAACTCTCACCTCTCTACTGCCTCTGCAAAATATGTTTGCTGTATGTGTGTGTGCATGTGTTCAGTATGGACGACCTTTGGACTTACATTTTGAGTGGTTTCAGCTTTTTGGTCACTAGCTGATATTGAAATAGATGCCCACTTTCTCTGCATCTCTCTCTTTCTACCTTCCACCCCACTCTGTGCTCTCCCCGCTCCTGCAGCTCAGGTTTGACAGCAGAACTGCAGCACGTCCTGCAAACACATTGCAAACAGCATCATGCGCTTCACTGCATCCCAAACCGCTCACTGATAAAGTTTAATCATTTTGCTTTCATTCTAACTTCATCAGTAACGCCTCTAATCTCTCCAAAAGTTTGATCTCTCAGGGGTTTGTTCAGTAACAAGCTGTGGCAGCTAGTTTAAAAAGTAGCTGTTTGAAAAGTGCTGCTCTCGTGTGTGTGTTTGTATCTAATCTGACTCACCCCCTCTCCCTCTCTCTCCAGACATTGACGACTGCCAATCTAATCCGTGCCAGAATGGAGGAACCTGCATCGATGAGATCAACTCCTTTGTCTGTCTTTGTCTGCCCAGCTACGGAGGAGCTACCTGTGAGAAAGGTAACGCTGTGCATGAAAACTCTGAAACTAATGAATGCGATTTGGGTGGAGGAAGAGAGTGACAAAGGAAGAAGCAGGAGAAGGAAGTAGAATGATGGAGGGGGAAGAAATGTTCAGAAGATGGCAAAAATACAAAAAAAACAAGAAAGTTAAAAGGAAAGGGGATGAGACAAAGAAGGAGGAGGAGGGGGAGGGAAACCCTAATGTGTCAGGTTCATACAGAACACCTGCGTCCAGCTGGCTTCCTCTCTCACTAGGAGAATTCCCCTGTGAGAAGGCGACTGTAAAGGAGGCTGTTAACAAACTGCATGTTATATGAAAACATGGCCGACATGTCGGAACAAAACAACACTGAGGAAAACAAACAATTTGTGTAAAAGTTAGAGCCGACTGTTTGTGTTTTCGCCCACTTTAATGGAAAAAATACCCTCATTTTAGACAAAAAAAACCTTTTCTGTCCCTTGCTAAAATCTTGCACGCTCTCTGCTGTAAGAAGATGCTGATCAAAGCAGTTTATAATAAACAAGGGTGTTCACATTGGAAGGTTAGAAAATGTGTCGAATAATAGACATTGAAGAAAACAATTTTAAATGAGGGTTAGAATTATGATGCTTTGAGTTTCCTTTCTAGCAATGCAATACTGAATTATGCAAACTACATCTCTTCAAACACAAGATTTAAAAAGCATACTCAATAATTGACGAACGAAAGCAAAGACAAAGATAAAGAGAGCGTGAGATTTAAGGAGACATTTTTAGGAGACACGTGAGAGGACGGCAGAGGAGAACAGATTTTCTCTCTCTGTCTGCCTTCCAGTGTCTGCTCTGGTCTGATGTGGGACTCTGAGAGCAGAACAATCAATAGAGAGAGGAGAGAAACAGGAGAGCAAAAAGCAGGAAAATTAAATGTGTTAGAAACTACGGGAGCTTTTACAGATAAAATCACGTTTGCAGTGAGATAACTGAACCCATATGATCGCTTTACTTTGCTGAGCTACAGTAGTTTGGCACAGCTGCACCCATAGAAACATATTATGACTTAAACTGTCACATTTCTGCTCAAGTTGGTATAAACAAGGATATTTCCCAGTTAGGGAGGTTGTAGCAAGCTGTTGAGTTGCATTAATTAAAATGTTTTACGCAGGGATTCAGGAGCTGAACCTCTTCTGGTTCACTTTGATCATCCTTTAAAAAATCTGTTTCATGAGGGTCCACCAAATGTATTAAAGTGAATACGCCCCTTTAATCTTAGCTGCTCTTATTGATCTTTCACTACAGCAGATTTGACTTTCATAATTTCCCTGTTGCCTTTGATATTCATACATGAACAAACAAATAGAATAGACTATATGGTACGTAAACATTAGCTGCTGTGTTCAAATGTCACTTCATTTAACAAACCTTACATGTGAAGATTCATCTCCAGAGCTTCATCTCTTCTCATTGAACATGTATTCTCGCTGTGTATATGTTTCTTTTCTTGCTGCGTTTCTGCCTATGTCTGGTTGGGAGCAACAGGTCTGTGTAAACCTGAAGTCTCTGTTTTCTAGTGTTTTGTTTTTAATCTCTAACTGCTCTGCGTTTGCAGAAGTAAAGACTTCAGGGTGATCAGTTTGATATCCAGAGGGGGATCTGAACTGTGAGATGAACTCATTTGTCCCACTGAGGCTTCCATCCATTTAAATGCATCCAGTCGCTCTCTCTGTCTAAAACTGTCCCGCTCTGTGTGTCCCTGGTTGTGTGTTCTTGAGCGTGTGTGTTGGTGTATGTGTTATGAGCTAATAGCCTCAGATGCTGGGTACATCCAGACGGATTTTATCTGTAACACGGAGCTTTGTACATTAATCATTTTTATTAATACGTTTCTGCAGCATTTATTTTATCGTAATAGTCAGCACTGTAGTTGTAGCTGTGCAAAACAGCTGAATCCATCCCCTATTATTACAACAGCTTGTGTTTAGAGTAACAGAGACATCAGTCTGTTGTGTCCCTCTGGTCTCAGCTCTGAGACTGATTGTGGAGCCGTCCTGCGGTTCTCTCGGCTCGCTGCCTGATCAGTGGAGGCACAAACCAAATCTTTCTCAGCCTGACTGAAGGGAAAAGTGACGGAGGAAGCATCAGCTGCTTTCTTCTCATCAGCTTCTTTCCTCCAGTCTGTCTTTAAACCCATCATTCACTCCATGTCTTGTTGTGTATGTGAGAAAAACACATGTAAAAGTGGATTTGTAACTTCCACTACTGTACACACCTCTCTACATCTCTGCTGTCACTCCCTGCACGTCTCACATCTTTTTGCGCCTCTCATCTCTGGTGCTCTGTTGGAAGTTTTGTCACACTCTGAGTGTGTTTGTGTGTGTATCTCTGGGTGTCTGCACAGGCTGTGTGTGGATGTCAGAGCTTTAGAATTGGGAAATAGCTCTGCGAAGACTCATGCCAAAATGTCATCTCTTTTTCAAGAATTTCTTTCTATTCAAGTCTAAACCTCAGAATTGTCCACATAGAAATAGAAGTACAAAGGCACCACACACATATCTTGATTTTTCTACCGTAGTCACATCCTGATACAGTATTTGCCACATATTTACACAAATACAACCTAGTCTACCTACCTGTGCACCTTTCCAACTATCAAAAGATTGACTTCCTCTCTTTTTATCCAGCAGTAGCGTAGTAGTCTATATCACAACTCGGACTCTACTCTACTCTTCGACTCCAAGCAGAGAAATTACAGCATGGTGAAAAAACTTGATAACAGCAATAATCCAATCTACAGGAAATCCTCTCTCTGTCCTCTCTCTTGGCTCAGATCTAGGAAGATGTTCTTACAATGAAAGGTGTTCCTCACTTTGCCCTTATTGCTTCTCTGCTCTGTCTCTGACTGCACCGCTGCTGCGTGGGAAACAGGCGACTCTTCACAAAGTTCAGCATAACATTTCATGTTTGTGTATCCTCCAGGTCTTTAGAGGCTACAAGTTAAGTTTCATTAGTTCTATTAATTAATAATAGGAACCTGGAGCTTCTTGGTTTACCATGACAATATTGGTCTCCTGAAGAAAAAGACACAGGCGCAAACTTAGGTGCACAAATACACACAAACACATTCACAAGACATTACATGATGCAGTTTCTAAACCTAGAAGAGGCTATTCAAATAACAGCCAGGCGTCACTGTCTCCATATGCTCTTGTGTTCAACACTTTCCAATTCTCCCTCCTCACAGTTCCCGAAGCAACTGTTACTGTGCTCTCTTCTCCTGAGCAAAGGAAGAGCGGGCAGGAGGAAGGGAAATGGGGAATAAAAGGAAGAGTGGTTGTGACAATAGATGAAAAGACAGGTACAAAACAGCACTTTGAGCTGTGCTAGTGGCTTAGCTTCTCTACTTAGCTACTAGCTACTCTTTCTAATGTTCCCAAGAACACTGAAAAAGTGCTCTGATAGCCAAGTATAATTCCACTCAGGATCTCTACCTGCATTTCAACCACCGGAACCTTGTTTCGGTTCTGGTTCCTGCCAACCAAAGTGCCTGCTCCTGTATTATAAGTTTACATTAGCTCAGACTGCAGCATTCACTCAAACCTGCAAACAAACAGTGGCTGCATGTCACACGTATCAATATGATGGCATGATGTCCGCAACTAAACTAGAATGAAGTCAGAGTGCAACAGAAATATTTTAGCAGTTACTGATGAAACTCTATGACTGTATTATTGCCTGGTCATGTGCAAAAACCAAAGTCATTGCTTTCTTATACTTAGTTTGTGTAACATGCTCACTGATGTTTGAATACTGCTATGGCCCTGAGCTCCTGGATAGGTTACTTGAAACATTTCACCATTGATTAAAAAACACACAGAGAAATAATTTACTGTAGACTAACTTACGACAAAATAAAAAGAACAGCACAATACAAAGTACCTGTCTGAGAGACACAAGCCAGCAGTCCCAACTCAGGAAGCCTCTGTCTGTCTTCTGAGGTCAGCGCTGGACTTTTAACGACTGTTTCAAGACCAGGTGCACCTCGTTAAGCAATCAACGTCAGCTGGGAAAAGCTGGGAAGAGACAACAGGAGGGGAAAGGGGACAAACAGAATGGGGTAAACATACTGCAGTAAAACCAGCAGAAAAAAAGCCAGTCTGCAGTCTACTATATTCCCTGTGCACCGATAAACCTTCACCAGGCCCCCTCTTTCTATACTGGCAAAAACACAGACAATGAATAGATATAAATATGATGATTGTGTGTGCTGTCCTCACCTTACACTAATTACACACTGTATCCATCTGAATAGACTGGAGCAGCTTTTTGTCTGTTTACTGTAAAGCCTGTGCAGCACTCACTTTGACCTCCTCCATCAGCATCAACCTGCAGAGACACATCTGTGTGCTGATGAGAATGCAGAATGAGCCTTCTGACTGACATCGGTCATTCATGTAGCTCTGTAGCTGTTTTACTGTAACATCCATCACTCCTAACTGCGAGAATCACACTATTAGGATGTTCCATTAATCAACACTGCACTCATAATAACCATAATAACCTCTTCTCTCTCTCTCTCCAACTTAAAAAGCCGAGCAGTAGAAATATCACTTGCTGATGTGGATAAACGACCCAATAAATCAGCTGGAAGTGTTTGGCCTTTATTTCCTAACTGCTGCTCACTAAAGTCTGTGGGGATATTAATCACTGAAACATACCTCCTCTCACTAGCCTTATCAACATGCAGATTCTGGGCCAGCTGCCAGTCTGGACCCCATAGCAGGCTGTGTGGGATTATGAAAATGCGAATGTTGCATGCATGTGTATGTTAGTGTCTCTGTAACAATACACTGACCACCTTCATAATAGAACGCACCAGCTGCCATGTGGGCAAATATTTAGGGAAGGTAGCTTCCAGGTCTGATGACAGAATGAAAGAGTAAGTCAGCATCAGCTGTGAGTGATTTTGTTCCCATCAGACCAGAGATAAAAGGAGCAACATCGTTCTACCTAATGCTGATCTACTGTTCTCTGTGTGTGCTACATGGAGGAGTGTAGCTGCCAAATGCTGATTCTACAGTCTAAGAAGTTAGATAAACCTTTCAACTCGTATGGCCAAGGTGGAGAAATACGTGTAGCAGACAGACACTGTGCTCATATTTAGAAGTAGAGTGGATTAACATCCCCGCTGTGCATTGTGAGAGTAAATCTATAAAATGAAGAGCACAGTCTGAATGGGAAGTTAAACCACGCTCATCCTGTTGTTGAGGCTGCGGTTGTAACCGCTGAGCCGCCCAGAGGGGGCTGCAAGTGTTAAAGTGGCTAATTGGGTTTTATGTCATTAACATATTTGGGGTCGTCAGATTAAATCCCCAGACAACTTGAAATGAAATTTGAACGGGGGAAGAGATGAAACAATTTCCCACATTTATAATAATGGACTTAAAAGCTGACATCTCTGCTCTGAGGACATGACTCATGTAGATCAAGTTAGAACAGACGAAAGGCGGCTGTCCAGGGTTTATCTTGCCTAAAGTTTAAAGGGGTACTCAGGCAGTAAACTCTAGTAGTAGGGGTCCAACTTACTGCTGCTAAAAGCAGTACTCGTTTGTGATTCACTTGTGTAGTTTGTGTTTGTACCAAATCTTGCTCCTATAAAGTTTGTACTGTAAGCACATGACAGGAAAGTACTTAATGTCAGTTTGTCATATTTTTCTGTGACTGATGCGGATTTATGTTCTGTATTTCCTGTGCTGTGATAAACCTCATTTCATATGTTAAGGAGGCTAAGAAGTGTTAGTCGATGTGTTGTATAATGCATCAGCCTCTTTAGCAGATGTTGTGAGTAAGCCGTTAGACATTAAGCACAGTGAAATCCATGTTTGCTTTACCAGGACTACATCGTTTAAATTCTTTAACACTTGTGTGAAAGTAGAAGCCAACCGTTACATATTGGAAAAATTTAAATTGTTGTTCACACTGTATGTATTTGCGGAAATGCATACAGTGTACAGTGAATGAAGGAGCACTTACACTCTCAATGCAGTATGGAGATTTCAAGGCCCTTGTTTCATATTACGGTATAGAAGAGCTTTCATAACTCCTCTCCTCTTCTTTCCACAGCCAAAACTGCATCTCTCTGCATACTGAGCAGGGCCCCATACGGCCCAATTTGCACCACCCAATTTACCGGTGTCGCTTCAGATTTGTTAGAGGAAAAGCTGAGGGCCTTTTCCCTGATCCCGACACTGAAGGGGGAAGGGAGGGAGCATGAAAAGGAAGCGAACGAGGGGAAACTGCAATTGCTAAAAGTCTTCAACATTTCCAGATACACACACATCTTTGCACACACAGACAATCCAGAAATGGAACTGAAAGCCTTACACACACACACACACACCCACACGCACATCACATTTTGCAGTGTACAGCTCACAGTCGCACAGCCAACCCTGACTCAGAAGAGGGGCCAGAGATGAGAGGGATGAGGAGAGAGAAGGAGCGAGGGATGGGTGGCGGTAAAGCAGATTGCTGACAGGACTGTGACAGGGCTTCATCACCAAGCCAGCGCTGTGCACTGGGAGCTATTTCTAAGGATTGTTGTTATTTAAATAGATTAAAATGCTATTTTACTAGACTAAGCCACTGCTGTGAATTTGAAGTAAAGAAGGAAAGAGATATGTAGATCATGTGTGCTGTAAGACTGAAGGAAACTGCAGTGTGTTCATGGTCTTGCTGTCCTAAATCCTCCTCGTACTTTTCTGTGCAGTGCCATTATTTCACTGCATCTGTGGGCTCTGTATGTTTAAAGATTAAAGAAGCCTACATGGGTATTCTATTGCCTAAATACTGTCTTTTCCACTACCTCGCCCTTCTTTCCCCGATCCCCCTGTACACCTGCAGACACTGAGGGCTGCGATCACACATGGAGGAAGTTCCACGGCCACTGCTACAGGTACTTCAGCCGGAGACACACCTGGGAGGACGCCGAGAAGGACTGCAGGGAGCACAGCGGCCACCTGGCTGGCATCCACAGCCTGGCCGAGCAGAACTTCATCAGAGGTGAGTGGATGTTGTGGAGAAAGTTGGCAGTGATAGTTTAGTTTAGTTTGCCATGGCAGCTTTTGCCTTATGTGTTTAACTGAGTAATAAATGAAAAAGAAAAATTCAGATTTTAAGACTGATTAGCTTCATTTGTTTAATGTGTAGCAACTTTCACCCGTCTGGTATTTTAAGCATGCTGTCCTGAATTATTTTAGCTCAGGAGAGCAGCAAGAAACGTAGTGAATCTTAAGTTTTACTGCAGGTTTTTTGCGTTTCGCTTAAGATCATAACAGACTTAAATATCTGGCCACAGAGAGCAGTTAGTCTGTGCCAGGCAGCATTACCATGCCAATATCCACACAGTGTTCCTTTGGTGCCTCATGAACCTTCATCTCCTCTTTCTTAGCTTTTCACCCCCTGGCAGTGCTCCACAGCCACAGTGCCTTACATGTAGAAGTTGTCTTTCTTCTACACCCACACAGTTACCAAAATATGTGTTTAATTGCCTTGAAAATGGACGTCTCCACCCCTGCAATAAGAAGATCAGAGCCATTAGGAGGATTGATGGGCCTGCTAATGATGTGAATCAGATACAAGATGTTTGAAATTACATAAGATGTGCGCCCACACACACACACACACACACACACACACACACACACACAGTTTAACTAAAATGTATTAATTCCTCAGTGTGTTACCTCCTCCTCAGGTCTGAGCCATGACAACACCTGGATCGGGTTAAATGATCGCACAGTGGAGGACGACTTTCAGTGGACCGACAAGATGGACCTGGTGAGGAACAGCTGTGTGTGTTTTGTCTTTCAGTCAGCTCTCGATCCCACAGGAGTTTAAGTTTCTTTAACTGTGTATTTTTTTGTGTGCGTTTGTGCGTGCAGCAATATGAGAACTGGCGTGAGAACCAGCCAGACAACTTCTTTGCTGGAGGAGAAGACTGTGTGGTTATGATCGCTCATGAGAACGGCAAATGGAACGATGTGCCCTGCAACTACAACTTGCCCTACGTCTGCAAGAAGGGAACAGGTGAGAAGAGGAGAGGAGAGGAGAGGAGAGGAGAGGAGAGGAGAGTCCCTTTACTAACCAATGCCAGGTTCTCCTAAGCAGAGTCAGCACCCATAAAGCTGAAAGCTTCAGAAAGCAGTCTACTGTCACATGTCTGACAGCATTTTAATGTCAAACTCAGAAAATTCAGTCAGAAACTACTTGTGAAAATAAATTTTACTTATCCCTTATGAAATAAACCTCAACCAAATCATTACTTTTAATAAGTAATAAGGGATATTATGAAGGATTAGTCTGTATTTCATTGTCATATTATTTGTAGATAGATAGAGTAATAGCAGCCATAAAACATCAGCTTACATGTCATTAGCCCTATACCAACTTTTGCCTCAGAATAAAATGCATACATTTATGATGATTTAACATGACTTGATTTGACCATGTTAATCATTTTATTTTCCTATCTGTGCTATGCTAGTCTGCAGACAGAACTGCACAGTTTTCCTGCTGATTAAAAAAAAATGTATGCCCACTAAAAAATAGGATTGTTGATACTTAACTCATTAATAAAATCAGCACCTTTTCAAATGTGCCACAGTTTCTAGAAAGATCTCATTTTGCACAGTCTAAATATATATATAAAACACATTGCGCCAGTAACCTATTAGGCCCAGTTAATAAGGACAACATACTACTCTGCTGCTTACTAGAGTTTGGCAAAAATCACTAATAAGGACAAAAAATATAAATATAATCTATGAAAACATTATTTTTAAAAGTAGTCTATTTTTCAGCATGCTCCTTTGTTCAACAGATTTCCAACTGTCCACATAAAACAAACCAAGAAACCAGCTTTTGGCTTCTTAATACAAACTTAACAGTCAGACAGCAGTACTATTTCAATAATTATTACACCTAAACTTGCTTAATATTGCTAATATTGGTAAATGTGAATGTGGGGGTTCAAAACATCTCATGGGCAAAACATTCAGAAACAACATGAGTTGAGAAAGAGCACAAATCTTACATTTGCTGTGAAAAGTCCTTTTGTCAGTGGCAGTCGGTCGTAAGTGAAGGTCCAGATGAAGAAAGTCGTCGTTTGATGTTTCCTGTTTCCAACAAATTGTCGACTTAAGACAGCTTGAAATGTGTGTGTGTGTGTGTGTGTTTCTGTCAGTTTGAAGGTTTGTTTGTGTTTAATGACGATCATTTAAAAATGATGCACCTGGTAACAAAACATAGCAACCATGGAAACATAGCAACCATGGAATGTTCTGGTCTGTCCTAAAACCATGTCTGTTCTAACGCTCACTTATCTCACCTGAGAGATCAAGTCCATCACTATGAAGCACTTTTACATGCTGACTACCTGTCCTGTCCTCTGACAGACTCAATGATGCACAAATGTTGAGCTAAAAACAGTGAAAACGAGCCCTCCTGGATGCCCTTAATGAATCCTGTAGCTTTGTTTCACAAACTTTTTTTTGAAGTTGTGTTGGTCCTTATTTATCAAACTGCTAAAAGTTTAAATTCTAAACTTTTATTTCTACTCATAAACTGAATAATTCAAGCTATGTATCATCGATAACAGATGACTGCAGAACAAGAACAGATCTAACAATCGTTATTGTGTGTCTTGTCAGAGTGGTAACAAACTTAATCAACAATGTATTCATCAGATGCATACAAGCAGCAAAATTTTCTACCACTTTCTGTTGTTTCCATGTCAGACAGTTTGCTGTTTTTTCATTGCAGCTAATATATTATATATAATGAAAAATGGCAGGTGTGGGGTAAATCTTCGTAAAACAACAACAAAAAACTGATGGTTTGTCATCAGAGGCCACAAGTGTAGAGAACAAACTTCTGAAGCCTCAAACATCCACCCTGATCTTGTATGAAGCACAGTGTTACACCACCTTTGATGCTCACTGTCACAAGTCCTCAGCATCCAGCCCACCTCTGACCGTAATCAGTCAGTTACAATCACCGCCATCTTTTCATCTCCCCTTCTCCTCCCCGTCAGCCTCTTCTTCACTCTGAGTAACCCCATGTAATGTCTCGTCTTCTCAGTGGAGTTTGTCAGCTCCATGCTGTGTATTCTCTGCCTGCTCTCCAAAGCGCACAGCTCATGTGATCTGTTTGTCTCAGCAGCGGGGTTCCTGAGATAATTTTGGGGGGTCGCCAGATGGTTGTAGAGAAAAAATAAAAGAACATATTTTACATAGTTAACACATCTTAGACTGGGGTATGGTTTTAACATACATGAAATTTGCCTTAGAATAGATTTTATCTTGTGTTGTTGTTGTTGTTGTTGTTAGAGTAAGTGGGACCTATTTACATGGTGCACATCCAATCCAATCCACTTTATTTATATAGCACATTTTAAAAACAACAAGGTTACCAAAGTGCTGCACAACAGATAAAAGCAGTAAATAAGTCAAATTCAAATATTAAAATAAATATATAAAAAGTAAAAAATTTAAAAAAAACACAGTAAAATAAAAGCATATAAAAGCACTAAAATATACATAAAACACAAAAAAACAACCAATGATTTAGAAACAATAAAAGACAAACAGAGACCACACAACTCTCATGCTGGATTAAAAGCCAAGGAATAAAAATGCGTTGTAAGACGAGATTTAAAAGTATCTAGAGTGGGGGCAATTTTGACGTGGGTGGGTAGCTCATTCCACAATTTAGGAGCTACCACTGAAAAAGCACGGTCACCCCTGGTCTTATGTCTGCATTTCGGGATGACAAGACGCAGCTGATCAGCAGACCTCAATGCTCTTGAGGGGGTGTAGGTGTGTATGAGGTCAAAACAAACAATAAAATCTTAAAATTGATTCTAAAATGGACAGGGAGCCAGTGGAGGGAGGGGCGAGAACGGGGGTAATATGTTCATGCTTGCGCGTTCCTGTTAAAAGACGAGCAGTCGCGTTTTGGACTAACTGTAAGCGAGCGAGGGAGGCCTGGTTGATGCCAGTGTAAAGTGCATTACAGTAGTCCAAACGGGTCGAGATAAAAGCATGAATCAAGCACTCAAAATCATTAAAAGATACAACAGATTTAATTTTAGATAAAAGCCTCAGATGGTAAAAACTTGTTTTAACTACTGAGTTTATCTGTTTATCAAGTTTAAAATCACTGTCCATTTTGACGCCGAGGTTCGTGACTATGGGTTTTACATATGACTGCAGGGAGCCCAGGTCTATAGGAGGGACATCACAACCTCGACTGGGTCCAAACACCATGACCTCAGTTTTGTCTTCATTTAAGTTTAAAAAGTTAAAAGCCATCCATGCCTTGATGTCCTTTAGACACTCTAGTAGGGGTATCAGGGAGCTCTTATCGTTTCTCTTAAGCGGCAGGTAGATTTGGGAGTCGTCCGCATAAAAATGGTAAGAGATGCCATGTTTTTTAAAAATTAAACCAAGGGGGAGCATGTATAAAGAAAACAGGATGGGCCCAAGGATTGAGCCTAGGGGAACTCCACAAGATTGGGTGGCAGAATAAGATGCAGAGTCACCAAGCCTCACTGAAAAGCATCTCTCGGACAGGTAAGACCTGAACCACTCCAAGGCAGCATCCCTGATACCCACACAGTGCTCGAGACGGGAAATGAGAATTGTGTGGTCAACCGTGTCAAAAGCAGCAGTAAGGTCTAAAAGCATAAGAATGGCAGAGTCACCGGAGTCAGTAGTTAATAAAAGGTCATTAAAAACCCTTAAAAGTGCAGACTCAGTGCTATGAAAAGCTTTAAAACCAGACTGAAAACTCTCAAGAATACCATGTACTTCTAAAAAGGACTGTAGTTGTACAAGTACACTTTTCTCTAAGATTTTTGAGATAAAAGGAAGCTTTGAGATCGGTCTATAATTTGATAGAACCGAGGTGTCCAGATTTGGCTTCTTCAATAGGGGTTCCACAACTGCTTCTTTAAAATATGTTGGGACAACCCCTGAAGCAAGACTGCTATTAATAATTTTTTGGACACAAGGTCCAATAGTCTCCCAGACCTCTTTAAAGAGGCGAGGAGGAACAATGTCTGTGGGACAGGATGAGGGTTTAAGTTGAGTGACGATTTTTGTGAGAGATGAGAGTGACACAGGCTCGAACCGATTTAAAACAGTTGAGCAAGTGACGGCTAAGGAAGGATCAAAAGAGGGGGGTGAGATATGAGTTCTGATGGTTACAACCTTATCAATAAAAAAGCAGAGAAAATCTTCACAGACTTGTGATGAAGCTTCCAGACAGGTGGATTGGGGAGCATTTAAAATTGAATCAATAGTTTTAAAAAGAACACGTGGTTTATTAAGATTTTGGGAAATAATATCAGAAAAATAGGCTGTTTTTTCTGCTTTGACATTTCTCTGATATTTTCTCCAGCTTTCTTTTAGAATTTCATAAGACACATCTCTACAGCCTATCTTTTATCCACCTGCGCTCAGCTCTCCTGCACTCGCGCCTGGCCGCACGGGTGGTATCATTGAGCCAAGGCTCAGATTTGGGTCTGGGGGGCATCATTTTTTGTGGGGCGACAGTGTCAAGAGTGCCGGAACAGGTGGAAAGAAAGGTTGTAGTCAATTGTTCAGTGTCAAGGTAGGCAGAGGGTATTGTGTCGAACTGATTTGCAATGATAAATGCAGAGGAAAACTGAGCAGAGGTGGAAGGTTTAAGCATGCGACAGTAGCGCACAGAAGCACACGGTTTAAAACTATGACAGGGCAAGTTAAAATCAAATAAAACAGGCATGTGGTCAGAGAACACTGCGTCACATACCTGAACATTTAAAATAGGCATGTCATGTGATAAAACGAGGTCTAACGTGTGTCCATGTTCTTGTGTGGGTCCAGTAACATATTGTACAAAGTTAAAAGCATCAATCAAATCTAAAAAGTCTTTAGCCAGTGGCTTAAAAGGACAGCAGACATGCACGTTAAAATCACCAACACATAAAATCCTGTCATAGTTTGTCATAATGCCAGCCAAGAAATCAGAGAGGTGTTTTATAAAGTCTCTGTTATATTTAGGCGGCCGGTAGATCACCGCACATAGTACCGGGGCTGACCGACCTATTTCAAACAAGCTCAGTTCAAAAGAGGAGAAAGACATTGGCGGTAAAGGCTTGCAATATAAACTGTTTTTAAAGACAGTCGCTATTCCTCCTCCACGACCAGAGGTCCTCGATGTATTAATAAAAGTACAATCCGGAGGCAAAAGCTCTGTGAAGGCGGCTGACTCACCCACATTTATCCAGTTTTCCGTCAGAAAGAGTACATCCAAATCGTGCGAGGTGAAGAAGTCTTGGAGGATGAAAAAAAACACATGGCATGGTCTAAAGCGCATGGCACAAAGTGGGCGACCCATTTTTGCTCGTTACACGGCGCACAATCTGGGTGAGGCGTCTCCAACCTATTTTCATCTGAGAGCTACTTTAAAAAAATCTAAGTGGCCACTTGCATTACATTGCTGTAATTGCTGGTGGCGCCCCATGTTGAGTCGACTGAATCGTTGTTACCACAGATGAGGCACACACACTTGTCCTTCACATTCATAAATAAAATCTCGCTTTCCCACTCCCCGTGGAGACAGTATGTTTTCTGCTTTTTTTTGGTGTGGTCACCTTCATTGACCATCATAAATGTGGCTACACAGGCTAATAGCACCAAACTCCTCACTTTAGCTCAACTAGCGTACAGCATAACTGACCCAACCTGTCGATGGAGGTTGCTGCAACATTGCTGTGAGTGGTTAGGTTCAGATGTTGACATAGTTGCCAGGAGCATCACCGTTTTTTATTGACAGCTGATAGGCCTGTCCTATTATTTTGTATTGGAGGGGGTGGGACATCTGTGTATTTGATTAAATTGATGTAGGAAGAGGCTTATTAAGAGATTTATTGTCGTCTGACTTTTTGTACAGAATCTGTGAACCTCGTGGTGAGCTACTAAAATCTAAAATCCTGGAGCTACCTGTTGGGGACCCTTGCTCCACAGGGAGACTGACACCCTCTGACGAGTTAAAGAATCTGTGAAGTTTGAGTTATCAAGTTAACTAAAAGAGTGAACTAAAAACAGATAAAAGTCATTATTCTGCAGTTTTTATGGATAAAAAATGTAACACTGGATTGAAAATACAAGTGAACACATTTTTTAATTAATATGTGATTGATATTGTGTCTCCTGCTGTGTCTGTCCTTGTCTCCACAGTGCTTTGTGGAGCCCCGCCCACTGTGGAAAACGCCTTCCTGATTGGTCGAAAGCATTCCCACTATGACATCCACTCTGTGATGCGCTACCAGTGCGCTGACGGCTTCCTGCAGCGCCATGTGCCCACTGCTAAGTGTCGAGCCAACGGCAAGTGGGACCGGCCAAAAATCATCTGCATGAAATGTGAGTTTTACACGACAGCATTTTCCCAGAGCAGGACGGCAGACAACAGCAGTATTTTCATCTTCACGTTTACAGACTCTTATTTTTAGCACACACACCAGCATAGGTCTGTAAGATGAACCTCCTACATTAACACTGTGCAGACTCAGGCTCTCCATCTCTGCTCTCATTACTAATAATTGACAGCCTGTTCAGACTGAATCATAATCCTCTGGGTTAATTTAAAAGTGGTAGAGTCTCCTTTGAAGTGCTTCTGCTTGAGGTGGGATTTTTAAGGCTTTACAAAAGTAAGGCATTTGGTTAACCATTCATTAAATACGAGGGATTTGTGCAAAAATACAAAAAGAACAATTTAGTTTAATCATAGAAAACAGTCATTTATTAAGCAACCTTTTAACATCATCTCCTTTGAGCCTTAAAATAAACTTATTTTCCTAAAATAATTTAAAGGACTCTCTCAGACTCTGACAGAAAAGACAGAACAGATGTCATAACTTCAGAGGAGGTATAAAGAGTTGGTATATAAATATTCAACAAACTGCTCCTTGTATTTGATTTCTCTCAGCTCACAGTGTGACAGTAATGATGAAACACTGAAATAATGTAGCCTCTGTTCAAAGTGATTATTTTTATTTTTCTCTTTATCTTTAGACAGCATTGTTTTTATGGCCCAGAGATACAGAATCGTTATCATTCCTCAGAGTGGAGACAGCTAAACCTTCTACAGAGAACATATGGCTTTGACCTTCCTGCTTATTGATCTCTGTTTCCTCGCCTCTTACCTGGTTTCACCTCTCAGTCACTGTCTGTCTGAATGTTTCTGATGCCTGTCAGTGATTCATCTCTCTCATCCATCAGTTGTTTTTTTTTTATTTCCCTGTATCTCACTTACCCTCCGTTTGCTCCACCAGCCCAACGAGCCCACCGTCAGCGGCGCCACCACTACAAGGAAAAGAGGGAGCGCAGAAAGCACAAGAGACACGGCCACAGAGAGGGAGGGCATCACGGAGTGAAGGCGGGCCAGGGACACAACAACAACCACGGACACTTCTGAAACAAAACAAAAACTTCTTTCCCGTTTTCCTTTGCTGCTGACTGCAGTTTTCCCGTTTCCCTGTCCTGCCCAGAACTCTTTGTCCTAGCCCCCTCCCTGCACCGCACCGCCCTTTGCTCCACCCCTAACTCTCCAAATCACCCTGTACCCGAACTCTGAGGCCTGCCAAATGCTGCCAGGCTTCACAAGGACGATGACAAAAAACTCTTTTTACTCTTTTCTCTTTCCTTTTTCTTGTGTTAACTCACTCGACCTGTTTCTCTCCCCCCTAGACCCAACGATGATGTGAAACATGGGGCTCTGGCCTGTTTTTGAAAAAAGATATTTGATCCACCCTGAGCATTCTTCAGAGACAAACCATAAATCAGAATTATATCCCTGAAAATCCTGTTTCGAAATCAGATGAGTCGAGGAAGAGATCAGTGTTGTTGACTTGAGCCTTTTGTCCTTTGAATAAACTTTATTTTTTCAAAAACCCAGTGTTTATTTCTGTCATCTGTCATTGGGCGAGAGGCGGGATACACCCTGGACTGATTGCCATTCAATCACAGGGCTGACACGTATTGACAGACAACCTTTAACGCTCACACACAAAGTACGAAACTTCATTACTCTAGTCAAAGTATAGATACTCCTGGTCAAATGTTTTCTCCAATACAAGTGAAAGTTGCTCAGTCAAATTATTACTTGAGTTAAAGTACCGGAGTACTTGCTTTTAAAAATACTTAAGTATTCAAACTACTTTTAAAAAAGATCAGAGTATTTTCACAAAGCATGAGTGCAGTCAAGCATACATGGTGAATCGTCCTGCTCTGCCATAGCCATCATTACCACCACTAAATGAACTGCCTGATCTGAGTGATGTTTGCTCTGCGTAAGCTCTACATTCAACCATGGAGACGCGCACGGTACAGGTACGACAACACCACTTAGATAAACACCACGCAGAACTACATGAACACAGTTTATTGTCTTTCGGATTTTAGAAAAGAAAAGAAAATTCATCAGCTGGCTTCAGAACAAAAGTAGCTTGAACAGTCATAGAAATGTCATGGAGTCAAAAGTACCATATTTGTATTTCAAATGTGGTGGAGTAGGTGTAATAAGTCAAGTACAGATACTCAAAAAATGTACTTAAGCACAGTACTCAAGTAAATTTACTTTGCTACTGTCCACCCCTGCCTATGGGCAATCCAGAGTCACTAATTAACCTGACGAGCATGTCTTTGGACTGTGGGAGGAAGCCGGAGTACCTGGAGGAAACCCACACATGCACGGTGAGAGCATGCAAACTCCACACAGAAAGGCCCGCTTCGTCCGAAACGGGGTAAGGCGAGAGCGCTAAGCACTGCACCACTGTGCAGACCATAATAGATCAAATTAAAACATGTAAAATAGTTAAATAGAAAAAATTTAAAACTGTAATAACAAAATGTGACAAAAAGAATGAAACCAACAAAATGATTTAAAGAAGACAGAAATGACCTGAAACAGGGACCTTGTCACTGATTTACTTTGAATCAGAGACGTTTGTATTGATGTATTTATTAGTGTTGTATGTTCTTGTCAGTGTAAGACACTTACTTTAGATCAGATGCTGAACCCCCAGAGGAAAATGGAAAACACATCACATCTCCATTCAGTTTCATCACATCAAACATCAGTCACTTTTCAGAAGTGTCAGTCTCAAACTGCTCTTGGTGTGTGAGACATCCATCTGACATTGCCTCAGCTTATGAGAACTTTTTAATTTCAGTTTGTTTGAACTCAGCTCAGCATTTACGTTTGCTTTGCACTTTCTCATTTGAGCATGTTTCTAATCTTCCGATAAGAGTATCAATTGGCAGGACGTAAAGCAGATCCCTGTTTAGCTTTATATGTAAAGTTCTTAAAAAAAACCCAAAACAATTAAAAGACAGGTATGTGCAGGTAAGAGCTGACTTACTGTTAGCACAGAAGGAGACTCTTGTTTAAAAGTGAAATAAGATTTCTGCCTCAGACTCTTAATTATCACCAGCTGGCTTCAATATTCACTAATTAGTGGGCGGGGCAGCACAGCTCATATCTCTGTGTGAGTACTGCTGCTCTTCACGTCTCCTACCTGGCACCTGGCGTCGTCCTTGTAGGCTGGTTTTCCACCGAGTATAAGGTAGACATTTTAATAGTTTTTTGATGCTGCATGTTAGGTAGATCCTGTATTGTACTACTTCACCTTGAGCTTTTGTATAAGATAGCTTCACTTTCTTGAGGTAGGCTGGCTCAATTTTATTGTAACTTCAACCCGCTTCTATTTGGCAAGTGGCTCATGCAGCGTTTATTTTTGTCTCTGGTCTTCAGTTAATAGAGACTAAGCTACGACTGTGTGACCCTCCTCCTCCTCCTCCTCCTCCTCCTCCTCCTCCTCCTCCTCCTGCTTAGCGGGAAGCCGCGGCTTTTCTTTCCGGGAGTTTGCATTTCCTGTAACTTAGTTTCCTATTAGTGATAGTAAGTGTTTTTGTGGGTGGCCTGTCCTCCTGCTTCTCTCCTGGTGCACCTGCTGTCCTGACCCTGTGTCGCCTCTGTAAGTACCTTGTTGACACCAAACTACTGTCTCTACAAGGACTGTAGGCTTACTGTCCCCACAGTTATAAAGTTCTGTTTATATACGTTCTATATCTACCCTAGTGTTGTAAAGTTTGTCTTTCACTTGTTCAATTAGTTCTGCTACGAGTTAACATTCCATTAGCCCCCATAGTCTTTCCTTTAATGCAGCCTTGGGAGAGAGAGATGTGTGTGCTGCTGCAGATTGTTTTAATGACTTGGGTGATGAATGCTTGTGCTGCTGACAGCGGAGGGTACTGTATTCAGGCTGGAGCAGCACTACAGCACATCCAGCTTTCCCGTCTTGGTGCTCATAATCAAAATACCAAAAAGTCAGTGAGGTCAGATTGTTAAGAAGAAGTTGAAACATTCTGGGTGACTGCGGAAAATTATTATGTTTAGTCACAAAAGAATCTGGCTTCTTCAAGGTTTAACCAATTTTAACAAAGCAGATAAAGTGAAACGTGAAGCACATCTGTCGACTGCTGCAGCAATTAACACAGCATGCTGAGTCGCGGCTTTGTTTCCTGGCAGAGCTCCCCGCTCGTCTCTGTGTTGAAATGTTCTGCTCCAGTTTGAGTCAGATTTTTTAATTAAATCATTAACAAAGAGCTGTTGCACAATATGCTCTGCTGCCTTCATTACAAAGCACAATCACTTACTTATTCACTCACAATGAGGGAGTATCTGGTTTTATTCGTTGCCCCTTTTTTGTGTTTTTGTTCTTCCAGCGAGGGTTAAAGCGGACATGCTTTATTTCACAGCTTTAGTGAAAGATTGATGACTGGAGGATGATGGAACCCTTTAAGATGTATTCTTGCAGTATTATAGAGACAATATACTGTCAATTTCTAAGTACAAGATGATGCATAGAGAGCACAAGCTACAAATGTTGGCTCAATTTGTTAAGAACTTGTTTAATTGCAGCAACTTAACACGTTGCTGTCTGCAGACAACAGGCTGTAATGCAGGTGTGTGCCTATTTCTATATTGTACAGCTGAACACAGCAGGTAGGAACTACAATTCTTTTGTTCCCTCAGGCGTTGCATCCCCGACTATGTGCAGCTCAGTAATAGGCAGGATTTCTGAAGTGTGTGCTTCTGCTTCATGCTCCAGCAGTCAGAATCCCTGCCTGCTCATGATGTGGTCAAAGGCCCACAGGTCACCCCTCGCTCAGCCCTCTCAGCCTGCAGCCTCACGATCACAACCACCTGCCTGGCCTCTGATATCTGAGCGAGGAAATGGGCCTGTGGTGATGACTGGAACATGAGCAGGCGCCCACAGGAGACCAAGGTATAATGGAACTGGAGCTTATTGCTTTATGGTGAGGTCATGGGGATTTGTCATGAGGAATGGCAGGGGATCTCATGGTTGAGGAAATTTCACTAGACTGTTCAGATTTTAGTTTAAGCAATGGAAGAAAAACATGTTCAATTAGAAAAGCTGTGACATTCTGTTTGTTTTTAGAAGGGGTTGTTATGTAGCAATGATATTTAACACTCTGAGTGGCGCTGAATAGACATATTCTTTCACATTTTACACATCCTTGTTTTCACCCCTCTTACCCTCAAATTCCACAGGATCCGTCTCCGGCGCGTTCCGTGTGCGCTGCGACAAAAATCACGATATGATTTCCAAATGAGCAGATATGACCTTAGAGGTGCAAACTGAGGTGTTGCTTTGATGTTATCGCGTGATTTTGCAATTCTCGCTTGATAATGTAGTTCTCCCGCGATCTTGTGATCTCGCTAATCCAGCTGCTTGGGCCAGAGCTCTGCTGCGCTGCGGACCAGACGCACTTTGTGTGAGCGAGGGCTCGCGCTATCTGAAGGACCAGAACTGCAGCACAGACAGAACGCGCCGGACACAGATCCTGTGGGATTGAGGCGTTAGGGTGCTTTCACACCTAAAGTCCATTTCTTTGGTCCGAATCAAAACACCAAATTGCTACAATGTTGCATTTTGCCTAAAGTTTGGTTCGTGTTCACTCTGCAGCTTTTATCAGCGGACCAAAAGTTTTGATGCGCAAGGAAACTGCTCTCTGATTGGTCAGAATTTCCACGTGGGTTAACTCCCTGCAGTAATCAGAGAGAGAGAGAGAGAGAGAACACACTCCTCAATCACCCTCAACTCGATCGCAGAGGTTTTTTTTTACTTTTAACCGATATTGCCCCAAAGATCGATCAGTTCCATTTTCCTTCGGTTTGTCACTGAACAGTTTGAATACATCTGTGTTCTTTTGCGTTTCAACCGCAGACTGTCAAAAGGATGATTGACAGCTCTGTTGACAAATACGGCTCCTGCAGCCGATCTGTTCCAGATTAGCAGACTAACTAACACGTAACTAAAACAGTCACTACAGTCATTGAGGTTCCCATATCTGCAAACTTTAACCCCAGACCCACACAAAGAAGCTGTTCTGCTGTTTAATATGCCGGTGTGCAGGATCCTTACTGTTTTTTCCGTAATTTAAGTGTGTGTTTAAGTTAGCAGAAGTGGCTACGGTGGCGCCACCTGCGGATCTCTACTGCACAGACTCTGGCTCCAAATGACTTCACCATCGCAAGATCACGGGGCTATTTTGGCTTCAATTCCATACAAGGAGAGCAGATGGAGACAATCTATCTATACAGTCATTCGTTTCAACAAGCATTTGTGAAATAATAGTTATACGCCGTTCCTCCACGTCTGTTCTCTACTCATCCTGTTGCACGGCTGAGTGTCTGTCTCTGGTGTGTCAACAACCCACTATGCACTGTTTTTGGTTCACTTCCTATATTTGGTTTGGATCGCTTCCTCACTTGCAGTGAACCGAATTCTGGTCCACTTGAAAGTGAACCGAGGCCCCCGTTTTCAGATGGACCAGAGTTCATTTGTTTGGTCCTCACCAAAGTTCGAGATTGCTTTCAAACCACCCCGAACCGAACGACCTGACTATCCATCTAAGCGCACTGTGGTTCGGTTCAAACGGACCAAACAGCTCATTTGTGAAAGCACCCCTTAATCTCGTTATCTGAGTTAGGTCATCAAGAGTCCTTTAATTTCAAAGCTAACGGAGGACAGTACTTTCATTTGAAAGTGTTCATAATAGAATGACATTTTAAATTGGGAGAGCACTGCATGTAAAGGAACTTTTGGGGAGTTGTTCTTTATAAAAGTTGTAATAAAGAGACCAGACCAAATGAAAGTGAGCAGGCAGCAGAATTCAATTTCATGAGCACAAATGGTGTCAGTGCAGTCTGAAGATACCTAATCTACCTAAAGGAAGAGCTGCAAAAATCACAGCCATCCTTCTGCTATAACATAAGAAGTGACACCACTTTTAAAATAATTAGGCCCCAGCACTGCTCTCTAAATAAATGGTTCCATGGTCTCCTGAAGCAACCACCCAGTCTATATATCTCCAACAGAGCCGACGAGCAGCAACCTTTGAGACATTATTCAAGATCAGGTCAGACAGCATGCAGAGATCTGCAGGTTGGCTCAACACATTCATCCTTGCGCATTCTAATGAACTACTGTGTCTAAAAGTAAATGAGTTATCCATCAGGAGAAGTGGTTAGAGATCCATCCATCTCAGGTCATGCTGACAGAAACACACTCAGAGATTTACTGTACTGCACAGGCAGCACATGTAACCTAGTTACTGATGCAGTGAGGCTCACAGTAGTGCAGTGATGGCAGGAAGGTAGAAGCAGGAATTCTGCTGCACTCAGTTAATTATCTGTAACCACTCTGAGCTTTTACATCAGATATGTTTGCTTGTGAAACACTTATGTGTCTAATGACTAAACAGAGACAGAAAGCACACAGCATACATTAATATGGCTTTTAGATGTCACATTAAACGGTTCCTCTCTGTTTGCAAAGACGGGTCAGGGGGTTTATCAGTCATTACATGCAGGACAGAGACTTTATTCTGCTGTTGAATCTTTGATCACACTAATACATACCTCACTTACACGATATGAAGAACCAAAAGATCTTTTGATAATACAGAGAGGGATACTCCTGAGGGAAATTAGTTTTAGAAAATGGACAATTTAACGCCATGGTTAGTCAGCCTTGGGCTGCTTTTCTTCCAGTCCAGCATTCATCAATGTACGTCTATGTTTATATCTAAAGATGAACAATCTACTTTAATAAAACACATTTAATGCAATTACAGTTAAAGTTGTAAATCAAAATAAGTGATGACAAATTAACTGTTGCCACAATCTTGTCTGGGAGCTGGATATTGTATCTGTCCTGACAAAGGGCCAGTGTACCAATGTACTAAGTCTGCTGCACTGGCATCAGAGTTTTCCACATGTTTATGCATTTGTTCGAGAAAAGACTCCAGCTGGGGATGTTGCTGTTCATGGCCAGTGCCTTCAACCTTTAGGCCTTGAGGCCTGTTGTATTAAGCAAGACAAAGAGTGTAAAGCCAGTCAAGTGAGTCTGTGAGACTGTATTTGTACGGCGGTGCCTAAAGCTAAATGCTAACATCAGCAACATTGGGAAACTGGAAATTGGGACTTTTGTTGAATTTGACTCTGTCTGCATCTATTCTGTTTGCTGTAAAACAAAGAGAAAAACATGTCAAGAAGAATAGGTCGGAAATACAAATTAATCAATTCATGTTCTTTAGATAATTAAGGGTTTATTGTTCAATAGGCTATTGCGTACTTCTTAATTGACATAGCAGTGCTGGAGCATTGGCATGGGTTGTGGGGCACATAAACAGCATGTTCTTCCATGTATAGTGGTGAAGATTAGATTTCAATGACGGTTCTCCTTTTCGCACAGTTCACTATGGTGATCAGTGTCATTCGGCAGCAATCACACATTATTGTCTCAGACAGAATTGCCTGATAGAGCCTCCCTCTGGCACTTTTCTAAAACCAGATCCTTACATTTTTCGGGTTTGTTTACATTTTTCCTCCACTATACAGGTGCTGAAATCTAAACACGATTACATGAGAAGTGAACGGAAAGGCTTCAGACCAAAGTAATGCATCAGTGAGAGGGTGATTGGCCGTCTCTCGAGGACCTGTACACCTCAAGGACCCTGAGGCGTGCAGGTAAGATTGAGGCCGACCCCTCTCATCCCGGACACAGTCTCTTGAGACCCTTCCCTCTGGCAAGAGGCTGCGCTCCATCAGGACCAAAACCTCCCGACACAGAACAATTTCTTCCCCTCTGCTGCCAGCCTAGTCAACAAGGTTAATCCTGTTCTATTTAAGTCTTTTACTTATTTTCATTGTAGTTCTGTTACAACTGTTCTGCACCAAAACAGATTCCTTGTATGTGTAAACCTACATGGCAATAAACCTGATACTGATGTCAGGCAGGACTGAGATCTGCTGGTGAAATGATTTTCTCTCCATCTGTAGAAATAAGTTGAACAACTTCATGAAATGAAAATATATTGCTATACTTGCAGCTACGGAAAATTTACCAGATGGTGGATGTTAAGCAAATTTAAAAAAGAGTGAGAGAGAGAGAAACCTTGATGTACCTACAGGAAGTAGTAGTGAAGAATATGTTTGTTTAACTGTAAGGCAAATACATTACAGATGGATCGGAAACTCCAGGACTCTGTGTTTACCTGTGAATGACATTAAAAGAGAAATTGAAGTAACAGATTCATCTCTCTTGTGACTGAGCTTCATGATTGAGCTCAGAGAGAAGGTGTGTGTGTGTTTTAATATTAAAACTCTAACACCAGAGTGCTCTTGTAGTTACAAAGACGTTTTAAAGACCAATAGTGATAGCTGTAATGATATTTTATGAAATGCTCGCAGTGCAAAAAAGGTGCTTTAACATCTGCATCTGTTTTAAAAAGCACAATACCAACTTCCTGTCCTCTCTCCCTCTTAGACACTACTCTATCAAATGTCACCAAAATGCCATAAAAACAGACACTACCTAACTGCACACATTTTATGATGCTGATGTTCAATGAACGCTATCAAATGATTGGAGCTCAGAGGAAAGTAATGGCTTTTTTTGTTCTTTTTGGCTCATGTCCCTTATCTCTTCTTCACAGTACCTTAAACACAGTCCATTTCACCTCATCGTGTACAACCAGTAAAAACCTTACGAGGGCCAGTAACCTGAATGGAGCTCTATTAGCTGAGACATAGTATCTTACTGAAGAGCATCGAATCCAGTGTTTAGTCTGCTCCTATCAGTGTGTGGGTTGAGTTAAAGGTCACCTTTCTACAAACCTTTATTGATAGTGTTTTTTGTAATGCTGAAAAACACCCTGAAGCTTCATTATATAAATGAATAGCTCTTTCTTCTGCTACAGACAGAGATGTTATTGATGATGCTAATGTGAATGTGGTCATACACTCAGAAAAGGAATGACATTTTACATCAAAGTGCTTGAGAACATTTTTGTGATTAAGTAACAGGTTTATGACGAACACAGAAATGCCTGCTTTAATGTGATTTTCTTTGTGCAAAGCACTGCTTTAGATGTGTCTAAAACGCGTATCAGAACATCATGATGCCAGACACTGTTTCATCAGATGTTCTGTGCAGTGCTGGTAGTGTGCGAGAGAGGAAATGAGCAGGAAAAGCAGAAAGATGAGGAAAAAACAAAATCCTCTTTCATTGAACTCCTCTGCCAACATCAAACAGAGCAGAGCAATGTATGCGATGGTACCATGAAAGAGACTTAATCTATGATTTCAAATGCGGCTTGACCACATGGTTAAATATATGACACGTGAATAAATCAGGCAAAAGATGATGAGAAAAACACAATGAGTGGACAGGAAAATAAAAGTAGAGAGTGAGTCTGTGGCTCAGTGTGTGGAGTTGCTTCTGATTGTTAATCGTGGTAAACAAATCATCAACAAGCGATAAACTGGTGAAGCCTTCAGCGTTATATTCTGATCTCTCAGCAGAGGAACCTTGTGCAGCTTGTGCCTCAAACAGATGCTGGATGGTTCCTTTCTCCCTTGCCTATTGCAAACTCTTTGTTCAAAGTCACAATTTGTTTAATTACCCCCAGCAGGGCAGCCAATTAAGAATTAAAACTCCATTGAGTCTGAAGTCTGCTTGAATGTTTTACTGGATGTTGCATAATGATGTGGTGCAGACAGGAGCCCCTGTGGTGAGTAAAGTCATTCTTAATGAGTGCTGCTTACATGCTTACACATTTAATTTCTCTCTACGGCTTCCCACCACATATAGTTTAAGGAGAAGACCTGCATATATACATATATATATATATATTTATATATATATATATATATATATATATGGTCAGATTGTACTTTATGAAAGACAGCACTGATTCAACAGACTTTTGTACATTATATATATTTTTCTATATGTGTGAGATATATATATATGTATATATATATGTATGCATATTATGTGTGTGTATATATATGTATGTGTATGTATATGTATATATGTATGTATGTGTATGTATAAATGTATGTGTGTGTATATATACATGTATATTTATGTATATATGTATGTCTATATATACTGTATATGTATGTATATGTATATATGTGTATATATGTGTGTGTGTGTGTGTGTGTGTGTGTGTAAGTCACTTTCATGTCATTGTTTCCGTTTCTCTCTTGGAGCTTCTCTGAACACACAGTTCTGACTCCGCTGTGTGTAGCTGCACGGAGGCTGATTCTTCATTCACTCTGCCAACAACTACATCATCTGTCTTACGATTCAAGCAGCCGATCACGAGCGGCACCAATCAGCTGCTTCATCAACTCTTTCAACAATAGAAGTCATGCTGGTGTACGGCTGCAGCTCTGAGACAACTTATGATTGCCAAGAAATGAAAAACTGTTGCTCGCTCTTGTTGTTCAAGACTAATTGGCTTCTGGCAACTTGTGTGCAGAGTCTCTGCCAGTATGTGCGTGTGCAGGATAATGTTCGTGAGCACAGCTACTCTAATGAGCTTCTGCTGCTTTGTGTACCGCCTTAAATCAAGTGTAATTTATTAGGAAGCACCAACAGATTATCAAGCTATACATGCCAAAGCACTGTGCACAGGGCTGTATATTGATAATTAGCAAAGTTCAACAGTTGCCTCTGAACCCCCCCCCCCCAACTCCCCAAAACAAGTCACCTGACATCTACACCTTTACTCATCCTGTTTTCTTTCTTCATGATGTGTATTTCGTCTCTGTTTTTTCCCTTTAATCCTCTCAGCTCCCCTTGAGCCTCTCCTCTCCTCTCCACTCCTCAAATAAAATCATCTACATTTACCAGATTGTTGAGATTGTTTTTTTCTCCAGTTAAGCAAATCTCTTGATAGTCAGTGTCTTCTCTAAACTTGTCCCCTCCTGCTGTGGTAAAGTGTTTTACACCTGCGTTTCCTTCAGGTGTTTATTGAAAGAATTTAGCATAAATCCCTCCCTGAGAAAGTAGAGGGTACACAGCTCTATCCGTCAGCCTCTCCCCCTGCGAGCATCTGAGTCCTGATATTTATTCTCAAATGAGATCATTAGAGGAGGAAGAGCTGGAGGCGGCCATATGGACACGACTGCTGCTCAGCTCCGTCCATTATTTAAACAAAGGCCCTGGTAGACACCAGCAGGAGGCTCTTGCCATGTTTTGGCACTAACACATAATGTGGGATGCATGACAGTGACTTCTTTAACAGAAAGACTATTTCATTTGGAAAACTCAGACAAATTATTTTTTTTTTTGTAATAGTGTGACTCCTCTCGCTGGAACAATGTCATCTTTGACTTTCATCTTGAATAATAAATTAAAACTGAGTTGCAGTTTGCCAGTTAAAAAGACAACACCACAGAGCGAGATACAAGAGCTGAATAACAATGACGTGCAATACTGGTGCAAGAGAGCACAGTCACCTTTATTAGAAATGCTGTGAATAGACAGACATGAACTGTCTGAGAGAAAGCTCTACACTGCTCTGAAACTACTGTTTTATCTGAAACTGCTGTGCACACTTTCTTTTTCCTGTATGAGTCACCAGCCCGCAGAGATCAGTGGATCTTTTGCTTTAATTATTCATAAACAGCCCATTTAAAGAGATGTTGGAGCATTTAACTTAATCTACACAGATATGTTTATGACATCTGACATTATACATTACTGTAACAGAGTCATTCTAGTTTAGTTATGATGTTGATTTGTATTTTGGTGTTTTGATATCATTTCCTTTTTTCCTCGGTCACTTTGTCTCTTGTTGTCATGACTTCTTGTTGTTTAGTTTGTATATTGTGTTCCTGTCTTGGTTTATTCTGGTTTAGTTGTGCATTTCATATAGAGAATTTCCTGTTTTACTTTGTAGTCCTGTCAGTCCTGAGTTTGGTTCCTAGTGTTTCCTGTTTTATTTGGTAGTTCTTGCCCCTTGTATGTCATGTCTTGTTTTACTTCCCTCCTTTGTTGTTTCCCGCCTTTGAGATTGTTTTCACCTGTTCCCTTGATTGTCTCACCTGTTTCTAATTAGCTTCACCTCCCATGTTTATTTAGTCTTTGTGCTCCCTTGTGTCAGTGTCAGTTCGACGTCATCTTTATCCCGAGTCCTTGTCAGTGATCCTGTTACCCGAACCTGAACCTGGACTGTCTTGTGACTCCCTATGTTTCTGTTGGATTTCTGGTTTTACCTTTCAGTTGGATATTTTTGTTGGATTTCTACCTGGACTGTTTCAGTGTAAACTTTTGTTTGTTGCCCTTTTGTCTTTTGTTAATTAAACTTTTTGTTTTGTCTGCACTTTGGGTCCTCTCCCTTTTTGTTTTAGTCCAAACCCTGACAGAATTGATTTAACAGTGGAATCACCATAATGGAGCTACTGGCTGCTCTTTAGTTCAATGTGACTCCAGAAGAAAAGGGAAAGATCAACATGAACAAGAAGCAGACCGGTTCGGCCCGAGGCTTTCTTTGCCATGCTGAAATATGCAGAGGAAGCTGTGATTATTCTGCCTGCCTCTCTCTATGGATACGATGAAGATGATTTGGTTATATTTAAAGGGAAGCTAAAGATGCTGTTATCTGAGTATATCCATGACTGTAGAAGAAATCATGTTAATTTGGGGTAGGGATTAGTATATTCCTATCTCATAAAACATTCAGTGTATGTTTAGAAGATGATTTAAGGAACAATACATGGATTTGTTGCATCACAAATCATGTTTGAACCAACAACTATTCACCTAAATACTTTAACACTCCTGCAGTTAGATTTAGGTACAGATTTGCTGGAGTTCAGACAAAAGTAAAGAGTGATGAAGGAGAAGTGGAGACAGATAAAGAGAAGAGATGAATAGACTAAACCGCCTCCTGCTCCCAAATAAATGAGGCTCCTACAGCTGGACATCGGGCCTTTGGGCTGAAATATATCCACTCTTTTTCTGGCCTCCATTGTACAAATTGTTCCCTGAGCTGGTCTATCTACACATGCTGTCTTTTCAGATAAAGCCAAAGCCAGGGGGGCCGGGACGGTATGCTGCGTTTGGAGGCCTCATTATGCCGAGTGGTGGGCTGGGAGAGGCTTCAGCAGACAGATCACTGCTGGGCCTCTTTGGGCTGTGTGTTTGCCGTCCAGCAGCCGAGCAGCGCCGACAGAACCGCTTCCTTTTAGATTGGGGACACTCAACAGGCCCACCCTCTGGATGGACTGAGCTCTCTGTGGGGAGCAGGAGAAGGGATGTGAATGGGTCGGAAGAAACAATACTTTTCTGCTGTCAACCTCATCAGAGTCATTGGTGTGTTTGTGGACAACCGATGACAGTTCTCGTTCGTCTGGCTCTCTGTGCTGTCTCTTGTGATTTGTAGACGTCACACAGAACACTGGTTGTCCATAACAGTGAGCTGGTGAAGAGAGGCGGAGGGAGAGATGAGGTGGTGATCGCTGCTTTTCTGTGTGAGTCGATAATGGAGAATATATGTCATGTGCCATTACATATCTGACTGTGTGCATGAACCCATGTGCTAATTAATGCTGTTTATGCCTCATTGTGTTGATTTATAACAGGGCTGCAGAGTGCTGCTGACTGACTGTAGAAAAAGAGAGTTGACAAGAGAGGAACCAAGCAAGATAGAGCCGACTGCTTAAATAGTTAAGATTTCATTTTGAGCAGCAGGCTGCACTTATGCAAATGAGAGCAGACAAATGTGTTGATACTTTCTTATCAGCCAGCTTCCAGGATTCACAGCTCAGGTTAACATGAAGCTGCTGGCCCTCTGGACCGTGACAGACACACTAACAGCTGCTGTTACACTGAACTGTTCTCTTTAAGGGTTTATTGTAACTGTCAGTACCTGTGCATTTGAAGGCTGCGTCGGCTGCTGGAGGATGAGGAGGTCCCGCTCCTTTTACTGAGGTGCTTGTTTGGGTGCTTTGAAACAGTAAGATGAAAGCACAGCCTGTAGAGGAGGAGAAATGACACAGAGCGAGGATATTGTGTTCTCAGGAGAGGAAGAGGTCTCTGGTGTCAGTGCTGACAGGGCTGTAGGATCTAAGCATTGCCTGCTTCAGTAATACAACCAGGCCTCAGGACAAAGTGTTTGATCAGGACGTTTTCTCTCTGATCACAGAGGCTGTTTGAATATTGTCCGTAGCAATGAACAGACAACGTGGCTAACAGTAAGGAAGATATAGAGCAAGTTGCAAGCATCTTCATATCAGTATAGGCTGGTTGTCATACTTCACTTCATTTCATATACTAGTGGTATAATGCTTGGTTTCCACGGATTGCTTCCACTATTTTAGACACTATTTTAGACCTTTCAACACATCGCTGCTTTGTATCGGCTCATACCTGCCTGGGAGCATCATTAAACATCAAACCAAACTTCCTCTGCTCCCTGCCTCTCCTCCAGGTCAGTCACGAAGTCTCTTTGTATTACAGACCAAGCAAAGCCCAGCTAACAGCCTCTTGTCTCCTCCTCTCAGCTTCTTTCATTATAGATCACCTGCCCCCACCTGCACGGCTTCATTACTCCCTCATTTGCAGCCCCTCTGGTCTGCTGACTCGTCTTTTTCAGCTGCTTCACAGCCCTCGTGGTGCTGTTGTCTCGAACCCCACCAGCGTCTCCCCACCCCCCACTCAATTCACTATCAGGGTTATCTAACCCCCCATGCAGGTTCTCAGCAAATGATGTGTGTGCAGTGTGTTGATGCCTTTAGAAGAAGAAGAAGATATACCTTAGTAATCACTGAGGGGAAATTCAATCTTTTCACTCAACATGCTACTACAAGCACAAAGGCCCAAAATACAGACTGTTTTTGTCAGTCGTTTCTGGGTCAATGAGTGACCCCCAACTCAACCCAGCAATCTATTTACCTCCCTTGCAGCACATGACTCTCTCAGGAATTGACAAATCCAATAATATGAATAAAAACAAACAACACAATTATTGGCACAAGACTCAAAGATCTTTTATTGCAAATGTTCAAAGAGGTGGCTTTTAATCGACAAGTACCCGGGGTGTAATATTGTAATTAATATAATAAAGTAATTGACCTATAATAAAGCATAATTACTGATTTGATTGACATTTTTCACCAAGCTTACTGTTCTGTATTTATTCTCATCCACAGCTCTCCCTCTGTTTCTGTCAGTTGGTTCTATTGTTTTGTACTTAGCGTACAAACTATCCAGAGAAAAACACAAATAGAAACATAGACTGAAGTCTTTAACATGTTCACACTCAAGCATTCAAATGTGATAAACTCACCTTAAACTCTCTGACCATGTATTTGGTTTTTACAGACAGACTTTGCCCCATTTTCAGCTTTTTTTCTAGGCAGCTGAATCCTGTCCTTCAAAAGATCAGCGTCCGTTCGTCAGTAAGGTTACATAAATTATGAAACACACTTCCATCTTCATGACAATGACAATGCAGCCATTTTTTCCGGCTTATTAGGAGCAGCAAAGTGCATAATTTGGCTGCACTGGATGTTTTGGAATCTGTCCAACCAATTTTAACTCAATGAAACAAACCTTTTAGCTTTTTTCGTTGGCTTTTTCTCAAGTGCCACAGTAGGTTACCATCTGCTGAAATCTCTTAAACACTCTTGAAAGGACTGCCATGAAAGCAATGCAAATATATCATGGCTTTGTTATGCATTGTCCTGATGACTTTGTTCACATGCATTCAGGATGCACACCCATGGGTTTCAGGGGCGGCTGGACAGTGTTTTACGAAGCCAAATCTCCAGGTATTAATTTCTCTCATGTTTTGTCTCATGAAGGTATTAATAAAATGTAATAAACTCCTGCCAGAGGATGCTTCTAAGCAGCTCCAGCAGCACATCAAATATGTATTTAATCTTAGTATAGATTGCTGTAAAGCCCAGGGATCGATATAAGCTGCTTCTTTGTTTACTCTCTTGTTTGTAGTTTGATGCCTTCTGGTCATTCTGTGAGGTGGAGAAGCAGAAAGAGCAGAGAGGTGAGGAGTTAGAGAGAGGAGCAGAGAGAGAGGAAGCACTGTCTCTTTAGTCTTTATCATCATCTCCAGCATCATCATCATCAGAAGGTCTCGCACTTTGAAGAGTGTGTGTGTGTGAAGAGATGTGATCAGCACGAGCTCAGGGTTTGTGGCGCTGGAGTCCTTTTGGTGTCAGAGCCACTGGAGAGTCTGTGAGGCTCCACCGCTCCTTTAATGCTGAAGACGCTCTGAAGCACACAGCCAACAATAGTTCTCATGAGCTGCTTTGAACAGGACGGGGACTTCAGCTGTCCCCACAGCACAGCAATTACGCCACCAATGAGCTTTCTGCAAACATCACATGATCAGTACTCAGTGATGAGCTGTGTCTTTAAAAGTCTTCTCCCAGCAGGGATCATTAAACTGCGTCTCATGTATTTTTATCTCATCTAAAATAATATTTCCAATAACACTGTACTATATATATCTTCTGTATGGTTGTACTGTTATGTCCAATAGTGTGGATCTTTATTCTCAGTATGTTTGGGTTAGTTGACTATGAGAGAAGCTGCTCAAAAAGGCTTCTTTTATTCAGAGTTGGTTCACTGTGATGCTATATGTGAGTTATATTTTCTTATAAACTTAAACCGTATTTTTGTCTGTATTTCATTTTTAGAAATAGTTGTTTTCTCTCACAGCCAGTTATTGAATAAAGCTCAACTAATGGTCTATTTTCTGCTCTAACAAACCTTTGAATAAAATGCAGCCACACAAACAGAATATTACACCTGTTGTAAGTCTCTTTATTTGCAGTTAATATTAGGAATCTGTTTATTATTTAGATTATTTACAAGCACCAAAATGCACATTTAGGCTTATCGCATATGTAAAGAACGCTCCTTTAACTTGCTGTAGTTAGTTGTTCTCTCGGCCAGTAATGCCTGTGTTAAACGCAGTGCCATTGTCCTCAGCTCCAGAACAGCCGGCGAGAGGACCTGGTGGCATCAGAACCTGCTGACGTCTTTAAACACTATTTCAAGGTTTATTTTGTCAGCCTAGCATTTACTTTATGGCATAGATCATAAGCATTGACGCATTTTTCAATTCCCCTATTTGATTAGTTAAATCTCGTCTTACAGACCAGGTCAAGAGGATATTTGGGGAAACCCCCTGCTGCACTCATAGAAACTGAAATTATCTTAAATTGTAAGATTTCTGTGTGGTTTGTGCAGGTACATTATTATTAGCTTTCAGAAAAGGCAGCTTTATTGTCTAACACCAAAGAAGAAGCTTTGTTTATAATGTGGTCAAGGTGAGATTGAAGTTAACAATAACAATAACAATAACAATAACAATAACAATAACAATAACAATAATGATCTTCTATATCTCTCCGTCCTGCAGCAAAGAGAGAGGAGCCGTCCACCCCCGTTGTTCCTTTGATCCATCAAGGTGTTATGAAGTGGATGATCCGTGCTGTTTAGAATGGCCTTAACCTTCTTCACATGATTGAAGTCTCCTGATATTATTAAAAGTCCCTCAGGATGTTTAGTCTGTATCCTAGCAACTATTTCATAGAGGACTTCACATGGAACATTTCATAGAGGACTTCACATGGAACTTCAGCAGTTGCCTTGGATTGGATGTACACCAGTATTGTTATGATATGACTGAATTCTCTTGGTACATATGGCCACATACCAACTGCCAATAATTCAATATCCGGACAATACATCTTCTCCTTGAAAGTAAGATGCAGGCAGTGACATATTTTGCTCATAAAAGGTTATTTTCAAGCAAGACTCTTTGAAGTATTGAATTTTGTTTCGCAAAGGGAACCTTTAGGATCAAATCTCATGTGTGATGTTGTTATTTTTAAGAAGTTATGTTGACGTGGAACTTTTGCTTTACTTTTCAGTCCACTTTGGCTGCATGGGCACATATACAGTTTGTGGATAAAACAACTATTTGTACTACCTATGTTAAATAGTCAGATGTAGGGGCGCTGATTTAGCTAGGTAGAGCAGGCGCCCCATGTATAGAGGCTACAGTCCTCAGCGCCCTGTTTGCAGGCTTGACTCTAAAGCCAAAAAAAATTAAAATAGCAAAAGTTTTGGGTGAATGGAACATACAGTACTGTGCAACAGAAACATCACATGCAACGTTTTGTAAGATGTGTTTTTTTAATGATAAGGGGCATTGCTTTATAACTCTTTTGTGGTGGGGAGGAGTTTTATTGTTAAAAACTAAAATAAAATAAAATAAAATAAACATTTTAATCAAAAAGATGAGTGATATTTTACCATACAACTTTAATTTGTGAGGTAGCAATGATTTATTGAAGGTACAGCCTCAGATCACACATGTTGTGAGCGCACTTTCGTTGCAGAACTAAACAAGTTCAGCACCATGGACAGCTCATTACGCGTCGAGAGGCAATCACTGCTGTGATCTTTCCTGCAACGTTGCTATTAAAGTTTAATTAATTACAGTACAATGCATAAGGCTCGTGGTGAAATTACGTTGCCTTTAACCAACAAAAGTGCGAGCAGCCCGCGCAATGCTTAAATGATACAACTGTGCTGAACAAAGCGATACTCTCCCTGCAGGCGGCGTGGCGTCTCGTGGGGCATCATTAGTCTTTGAAATGAAACAAAGCGATGGTCTGCTCACACAATGTACACTAGCAGCACTTTCAAACTCTTTGAGTGCATGCATCAACCCGCAAACGAGATTTTTCAAGAATTGTATTAATGATGTTTTATGTTAATAGCTTAGACTACAATACCCAGAGGCGGACAGACCTTGTTGTACATTTCAGTTCAAAGTGTCATTCAGGTAAAAAAAAAAGCTACATAAATGCAAGGCAATTTCAGCTTGTTGCTATCTAATTTGATAAATTAGGTATCTCAGGTCGGGGTCATTTTGCTTCTCTGCCAAACAAGGTAATCTCTCCGTAATGGTATTAATTACAGCTTTCCCTCCCCTCCTGTCTCATACACTACATCACGGGATCAGGACTAATAGCTGTGTGGGTGTTTGGTCCCGCATAATTTATCACACAGAATAAACAATAACACAACATTGGCGGGTCATAAATAAAAATCAGCCGCGTAAGCGATTTTTGTATCAGGTTTAGGTATTTAATGGCGCTATATGCCGGAACATCTGGGTTTTTTTTTTACGTCAACCTCAGGAGCTAAATCACCCCTCCTCCTCCTCCCTTCTCCATTCCCCTCTGCTGCTATTTGAATAGAGAGCCTGCGGAGCGCTCTTTTGTTCAGTAGCGCTCAGCTGCTGGAGAGGTGAGCACCACTCTGGCGCTCATTCATTAATCGCGGCTGCTGCCTCGGCTCCTCTCCGACAGAAGCGCTCGAGACAGTTTCTTATTCATTACATGCAGAACGACATCGGAGCTCCCGGTGTCTGCCTCTATATGACACCAGGAACTGTTTCGTTTTCAGCCGCACTTGGAGGAATTTTTACGCGCAGTTGGATGCTTCAGCTCCCGGTCTGTGGTGCTACCAGCTGCAGAGAAACACAGCGGCTCCTGTGAGGCTGCAGCATCGCTCTACATTCCCGAGGACTGGACCTCACGTCATCCCGAAGGCGAGTTATTCAGCCGAACTTTTCTGGCATTTTGACTTTAGAATGCGCAGACAGCCTTTTTTGTGCTTAAGTGCAAGAGATGGTGATTCACAGCTCATGTTCACTACAGTCAGTGATGAGATGAGATTTAGAAGACAATGATATGTGGATATGATCAGAATTGCAGGTGCACTATATTTAACTTGATATTGCTCTGGTTAATTGTTTGCAAGGAACATTTGGCCATGTTGGGAATATATTTTAATTTCAGTGTCTCTATTTGAAATATAGGATAAAATAATGCCATGATTCTCCTCTTATGCTGCATCTCATTCGGAATGTGCAGTATGCAGCTGGAAGTAGTTTTCCCCTTTAGAAGCAGATTGTGTTGCAACTTAAAGAGGAGCTGCACACTAGAACGTTGTTTTTTGAGCTGTAAACTGAATTAATTATGAACTCAATGTCACTGAGAAACTCCTGCTTTACACATCTAGCTTTCCACATTTTTGCACTTTGCTAAATTATACAGTCGGTGGAGACTCCACCGTGGTGTTGGGCTCAGACCTGGAGATGAGATGAATGATGATCAGCCAAACAAGGTCACTGAGGATCTGGATCTGAATGACCAGCATTCCTCCTCTTGCAGAAACTGGAAGCCCCCAGGATAGACAGATCGAGGCAGAGGGAGCTGCTGGATGGGTGGGAGTCGTGAAGCCGGGCTGTAAATGCTGTCAGAGAGAAACCTGAGACATGATCTTGGATGGCACTTACACTCTGCACAATGGGTCCCTCAGTTATCTTTGTTGGAGGGAAGTTTGCAGCCTCATAGCCGAACCTCCAGGCTACACAGAGATCAAAGTGGAGGAGGTCTGAGCACGGCTGCACTGTCAGGAACTGCATCATGGCTTTTAGTCTCACAGTGAGGGATGTTTTCCTGGATAGAAAAGGAAACAATGTTGGACTTGGTTGGTTTGTTTTGTTCTCTGCTCTCACCAGAGTGTGTGATCCTGTGTTTGACCGCAGCATCGGCAGAGTGATCCTCGATGTTGGAGGCCGAGCCGGTACCTGCAGAGAGGCTGGCTGATGGATCAGGAGCTTCTGTTTCCCAGCTGATACAGAGCAGCACCCAGCTTCATTTTCATTCTGTGCTGTAGATAAAAATGTTCCTCTCACTGGTTGAGCAGCCATGTGTGTGTTTACCTTTGTTTGTGTGTGAGAGCTGCTGGTCACCTCTGTATCTAGTTCCTAAACAGTGTTATAAACTATGAGCCTCAGCTCCTGTTGCACTAACAAGATACAGCTCCACATTAAACTGCTCTTTCAGTCATTCTGCAGCTTCTGCTTCTTCCTGCCTCGCTCTCTCATGCATATTGTACAAGGTCTCTGTGTTTGTCTCTCTGTCTCTCTCCTCTCATCCCTCTCTTTCTCTCTCGTTTCACTCTGTTTGGACTCCATCACTCTTGTACTGGATCACAGGCTCTGCTGTTTAACCCCATTGTTCTCAGAAGAGGTGTTCCTGTCTGTGCTATTGCCACTTCACTGCCCCTATTTTCACATTTCCTGTGTGATGAGGCGTTACAATGGATGAACAATATTCCTGCAGAGAGGGGTTCACTGCTTCTGACTGGCTCTGCTCCAACTGTGGGCAAGGCCAAAGAGGGAGAGAAAGAATTATCTCTGTGCATGAGGCTGCGTCCTCACATATTTCCATAATGCGTCTTCTCTGCGTGGCTGCGCTCAGCTTAGTGCAGACACTTGTAGCTGAAGACGTGAATGGGCAGGAATTCAATTTTGCACTTGAGTAGTGTCCAAGCAAGTGAACAGGAAACTGTGAATTCGTACAGAGAGTTTGCAAACAGAAAATAATTATATTCCTACAATGAACCCTTCTGCTAGCTTGGAACAAATAAAGCCACCCTGGCTCGGGATAAAACAAATGGAGAACAGCCAAGTAACTGCACAGTATCAGTGCAGCGGATCTGGCCGGAGCTAGGCGCTGTGACTGGTAAGGGCCTCCAGATTCAAATCCTGTACTTGGCAGCAGAGCCTGTTTGCATACAGTTTAGGTTATACATACATGCTTTAGGTCTGACACCCCCAGTAAAAGGGTAATTCCATTGTTAATGAATGCTGTACCTTTGCCCACCAGAGGATGTCAATCTGCTTGATGGACAGCTCCAATTCTGTCCACATCTACACCCTGACACCGCCAAGCAGATGGAGCAGAGCCTAAATGTGCTGCTGCTAGCTTTGCCTTGGCTAATAAAAAAATAGTCTAGCATTAGCCATATTGAACTAAGCACAGCACTGAGAGCCAAGCAAATGAGCAGCACAGCTGGGCCATCGAGGCCAGTGTCAGAGCAGACAAAGCCCAGGAGACACAGAGGCGGAAAAAAGATTGCCACAATCTCTCGAGAGGCAGCTTGTGAATATTCATTAGACAGAAGACCCCTTCTCTCCTCCCCAAAAGCACAAAGGAAGCATTTTCCCTATTAAATACTATAAATACATTTGTCACTTTTGGTAACAGTTTTATGTCTGCCAAATTAACAACAGGGACACATTGAGTATCTTCAGTGATTGGAGGAGGGGCTGAGGGTCTGGTGGGTTTCCTTGCAGCTACCTTTCCTCTCTGGGCCTCTCCTTTGTCTCACCAGTTGGGTGCGATGCTTCCTTTGTTCAAGTCAGGTGGACTGTCAGTAGATCTGAACTGGATTGTGTCTCTATCAGTCACTTCCTCAAACAGCCTGGAGGAGAAGCAAACACTACACAGCTGTTTGTTTTGCCATTATATGGGTGATTTCCTGAGTAAATCTTGAGAAAAAGGAAGACTTCTTGTGGGCTCTTTATGTGGTTTCAGCACCGGACAGCTCCTGAAGCATTGCCGGTTGGCTCAGCCTCATAGTTTGCCTTTCCTGGTAAATAAAAACTGGACATAAGCACATGTTCACACACAGTGAGTGACTGAAAGATGCCTCACTGAGGAATATTAGGTATAAAATGTTGGCATCAATGCTGTTCGAGCTCTATTTGTCAGACTGATGAGCTGCTAAACAGGCAGTGCTTGAGAGGCTTACAGATGGCCGATGTTTTCCACTCATGTGCCGCAGCTCCCATAGGAGAGGCACATTTTGCTGTGTGTTCAGTTTTAATTTGAGGAGGTACAAAGGAATGATCAGGATCTGAGAGAAATGGGAACTGAAGCTAGTGTAGAAGAAGAGAAGTGGTAACTATGGTTTCCGAGAGTGATTTCTGTCTGTCTTGTTCTTCTTCACTCTGCCTGCCTGGATTCAACGCAGAGGGGCTGTTTATGAAGTTAAGGCACCAGAGTGATACTTTTAAAGACCTCTTTTATAATCAGAGATCTAGCTTTGGGCTTGCTGAAACCAATCACAGGGAGTTGCTGAAGGATATTGGTAAATTGTGTAATTATTTCCACTCAGATCCTTTGCACTCAGATGGGGCTGATTCATGCATGCTGACTTCCTGTTTGATGTGATGGCTCTGTTTGTGTGTGTTTGCAATGTTTGCATGTGTGTTAGAGCAACATTTGCCTTTATTGCTATTGTTACTGGTTATTAATTGTACGTTTCACGAAATAGAACACAGTCTGACTCCCCTTCCTTTGTGTTATTCAGACAATATTGACAGGTGGATGTATAAAGAGCATTATGCATTAAATGCATTAGTACATAATTACTGTAGCCTGCTGTGGCTTCAAACGGTTTGTTGTTGGTTTATTTAGCTGTTATGAAAGCAAAAATCTGTTCTGCTTTTTATTCTGTATACCAACCAGAAAAACAGGTTTCTCTAATCCTCCTGTCTGTGTCGCAGTCGGCGCTGAGCTGTGGATCATATTTTTTCTCAAAGGTTGTTTTATTGTTCTGGTAAAACTGCCTTTTAATGATTTTTTATGCTGCTTTATTCTATTAAAGCCAGAAGCAGACTGAGACATACTCTTAGAGAGACAAACACAAACACACCAAGTAGCTGCTCTGATATAGAAACATTTCTATTTTGTTATTTTGTTCATGTTGACTTCATTTTACGTTCACATTCGTTTATACTCACCCTTTCACACATGCATTCACACACTGATGGCAAAGGCCACTATGCCAATCTCCAATCGGGATCTATGCACAGTGTTGGCAGATTGGGCGGGTTTCCGCTTCTGTTGATTACCTTGGGCTGGGGAAAATAGTGTTGGGTTGGAAGATGAATTTTGGGCGGCTTCTGTCAACAGTTGGCGAGGTTTTTGAACACCGAACAAACTGTCACTTTATGGTCAAAAACAAAGATTTTGTTGTTTCCACTCACTCATTATTTACTCATGCGACTGACATGAGTTGTATTCGATTGTACGAATAAGGGAGGACCTATTTACTTTGACGTCATTATCATGGCATATTCATTTATTTATATTTTTATGTATTTACGTTTGATTTTGGCAGTTGTATCCTCCATAAACTACAGTTTTTAAATAAGATGGATTTTGGTGTTTTTTATTGCACACCAGGGGTGCATTACGCAATTTGTGTATTTGGTTGTCTTACTGCACTCTTTTTGGGTTGTGATAGCATATTTATCTAACATTTTATCTTTGGTTATATGATGCAGATATGAAGCTTTGCATGTTTATGATCTGCTTTCTGATGCATATGTAATGGTTTTACGTTTTATTTATTTTTTGGCATGGTTATGATTTGGGCTGTTGTTGATTGAATTGGACTGGTTTTGAGTAATTGGGCTGGAAGCTGTCGATCTGACAGACAGACAGTGATGCCAGATCAGATCAGTGCCTTTTGGAGCAATTTGGGGTTCAGTGTCTTGCCTAAATACACTTCGACATGTAGCAGTCGGGGATTAAACAGCCAGCCTTCCTTTGAGAAACAGCCGACTCCACCAATGAGCCACAGCCGCCCCAACGAAAAGGAAACTCTTGAAACGGGCAAATAAAAAATAAAACATGAGAGAGAAACATTTTTGAGTGTCTCAGCACGTTGTTAGTTTTGCACTCTGGTGCTATGAACTAAATGCTACCAACAGAACTAAACTCAAAGCACAGCTGAGTCTGATGGGAATGTCAGAAGTTTAGCAGTGTTGTTCAAAGTGCAATTGTTCAGAGGATCACCAAAGTCATTAGGTTACATCCTCTGAAAAACATGAACGTCTGTAACGAAATGTATAGGAATCCATCCAACAGTATGAGGGAACCATATATATATGTACAAGTAATTGTTAAGACACATACTGTAAGCCTGGATTAAAGTGCAGGATCGACTGACTGATCGACACAGCCATCACTGGAGCCATGTGACTATCACAGCTAATTACAACAAATAATGAAGCACTTCTCTGAGAAATCAGTGAAGCCTCAGACAGATGTGAGACAGACTGAGATAAAGCCGAAGTTATTAGGAGCAGCTGGTCGGCCTGCAGCCCTCACCAGGTGGATTTAATCTATGGTGTTCAAACTCAGCCTTTGGGTGACACTGGGATTTGTAGTTCATGTCAGTTTAGCCACCTGACAGATATCAGCAAATCTTCTCCTTCAGAGGTTGGGGCCTGTGTGTGTATTTGTGGTTGTGTGCGAGCACCTCTGTGAGTGTAGTGTGTGTGTGTGTGAGTGGACAGGTCAGAGATGTGCTGAGCTGAACAGAATGAGACAGGAAGTTTAGAAAGAGGGTGAAAGGCCAATGTGAGAGCTCGCTTCATGTGGTTCTTCAAGACATATAAGTACCTATCGTTGTCCTTTTTTTTCAGTTTATCTTCTAATTAGTCATTAGAAGACTTGTTGTTTAACTACAAAATGATGATATATTTGACCAGCCTTAACCAGACTTTGATTTCTTACTGCTTTTTAATTTAGTCTCCTCTGCGTCGCCTTGAAGTGCTGAATGAAAAACTTGAGTGGTCATCAAATAAGAGTTTTTAGTAAAGAATTTGTTTGTTCATATGAGGTCAGATGTCCTGCCAGTACTGTGCCTAATGTGGGACTTAGTTTGTAAAGGGGCCAATGTTTTTTTTTAGGAGAGGGGACATTTATTCTGCCGGTGTTTCTCTCTTTGTTGAAACTAACAGGATTTTTCCAAGTGTAATTTCCATTCAAATTGCTTTCTCTGTGTTTTGCCAACACTGGGGAAGCAAAGTAATAAATTCAATTGTTTGCTTTCCAAATCAGGAGAGAACCCGGTCAGCCAATAGCCCGACTGAATACAGAGGTCACCGTCTGTGGTCGCAGATTTTAATACACAACAATGTTAGCAACAATTAGCATTTTGTGTCGCTCTGAAAACAAATTCCCCTCTGTGGTTCGAGAAGCTTTTCTGTTCTGCTCCTGCTAATTCAGAATGACCTGTTGGGTTTTGTGATTAACTGTCACACTGAAAAAGTAATAGAAAGAAAATACAATGTGGAAAATACAGAAAATTAAGCGACGCAGCTTCAGACATTCAGTCAGTCGTTATGCAAGAAAGATTTTCATCAACTATTTATGTTTGTGAGATTGTCGGAGAGAGCTTCCTGTGGTCTTGGATCTTCCCTCAACTCCACTTAAGGTTACCACAATGAAATACGTCCCCTTGTGTCCTTTCTCTGTCTACTTTCATGGGCTTTTCCCCTCAGCTGTAATTAAGGAGGTTGTCTGTCTGTCTTTCTATCTGTCTGGCTGGCTGGCTGTCCTGATGATCACTCGTGTTGAGTGGTGCTGGAGCCCTCTGGTTTGCTCCTGGACATCTTTGAAAGATTTGGCAACAACTCTCAGAACTGTTGCCTGGGCTCCTCTAGTGATAGTGATTCCAAGACTTGGCCTGTCTATGTGTATGTGTATGTGTATGTCTGTGTCTGTGTGTGTGTGTGTGTGTGTGTGTGTGTGTGTGTATGTGTGTGTGATAGAGAGAGATGTCTCAGATTGTAGACTGCTGTCTGTGATGGATCACTCTCTGCACTGGACTATTGGCTGAGCTGTTGATCTCTGACCTCTGTCTGTCAGTGTGTAGGGCCTTACTGTAGCTGCACTGTGTGAGTGTGTGAAGACGTACATTTATAGATAATGATGGTTTCACTCTGTATCTGTGTTTACTTGCTCAGTCCAGCCGTTACATTACTGTCTCATCAGCTTAGTGAAGAGCAGCAGAGAAAAGTAAGCAGCTTGTTTTTTGAATGCATCTCTCTGCTGATGTCCTCTGTTTGCTTAAATGGGAGATGGGATGTGTGCTCTAATTATGCTTGACTGCTCGCTTGCTGATTTTATCATGCACATACTAAAAGCACAGATGCATACTCCAAACACATAAACACACACACAGAAAAACACTGGCAATTGGGCAGCAGGCTCCTCAGGCATCTGAGGCCGAGCTGTAATCGGGCCTCTTCTGAGCGCGACCATCATTGTATGACAGAGAGGAGATCAGAGGGACACACTCAAAAGCTGAGGTTACCCCCCCCACCCTCCACCCTCCTGTCCTCTCCGTGTCAAAGCACCAGGCTGAACAGTGGAGTCTGCATGTTCCAGCAGCCATTAGCTGCCTCCCAAAGTGTTTCCAAGAGGGTCAAAGCTGTCTGAAGCTGTGGAGTGGATGTTTCAGCTCTCACCTCAGTGGGTCGTCTGTGGGTTTGTTGCTGTGTGTGAACACTCGACTGTATGTGTACTTTGTTTTTCTTCTGGGTGTGGTAGCACATGATGAGCACCCAACAATTGCAAGATGGTCCAAACAGCGAGCTGCCTCCACAGTGTGTGATGTGATTTAGCACTGAGCCATTAGAAGTCAAGCTGTGTGTACTTCAGGTGCTCTCACAGGGCATGGTGAAAGAAATACTCCCAGCTGCACAGCACACTGATTTTAAAGCTCCCTTGTGATTTATTAGGAAAACATTTCTTTAGACCACCTTCACTGCACAGTCTTACAAGTAGTTTGCACACAATCACTCAGTGCTGAGGCGGCAGGAGAGCAAATGGAGTGGACTGGAAATGGCAACAGGAGATTCAAAGTGGATTAATGTTAAAGACTCTTCACTAAATAGTGCGCAAACAAATGTGTTTGTGTGTAATCATAATGCTAAAAACATCTCAGTGTGAGCAAATCACCCATTGATTCATCACTCTTTAATCTCCTTTCTTACATCTCCCTGAATGCATAACATAAACATACCAAGGTCACAACTGAACTTTACCTCGTGTTAAGAGGCTCATCCAGCAATCAGGATTCTTGATTGTGCTTTCAATTCTTAATGAGGATCTCAGAGAGAATATCGTCTTCATCAACCCATCACACAAGAGCAATCACAGCATTTGTCATTTCTGATGTGTCGCTTCAAACAGCCTTAATTAGCTGCGTTTCTTCCTCGACCAATCTGCTGCTGCTGCTGTGAAGAAGCTGCTCTGAAGTAAAAGCACTTGTCTCCTGCCTGATCTCATATCTGGACTGAGGGAGGCTTTTTTCACTTCATGTTGACTTTAAACTGCCCACGGTGCCATTGAGAGTGCTATAGAGTCCAAGTGTCTTTTGCCATTTCCTAAAGCCAGAACCTCAGGCAAGAAAACTGCTAACCATTTCCCCCAGCTAAGTTTGTGGATGTATTTCCATCTTTCCCCCAGTCAGTGGTTTGACCACTGTACAGCCCCTCTACAAATCTCTACAATGTTTTTTAATGTAAGAACTACCAAATGACAGTATTGCCCTTTCAGGAACCATACTTGGATAGCTTACTTAGAAAAAATACGCTGAGTCTTCAGAGAAAGAATTTCATGCTGAGCTGAAATAAATTACAGCGCCCCCGAGGGGTCACAGCGAGCATCTTTTTTAAACAGATATTTTTGCAATACTTTTGCATTGCCTCGCAATATTAAAATCATTCTTAAAAAATAGTATGCTTTGGGAAACTGATTATCTATACCCTAAAGCATTTTCAACATTTAGCATGGTACCAGTACGGTTATTCAAGTATGGCTTGCATTATGAAGGGTCTAAAGCTGTGTGGCATATCTAGTGAAGAGAATCTCGCTCACTTTATCGGGAAAAGCATGAGACCTCTGTGTTGTGTCAACATCCTCAGCCAGCACGACTCCATCAGCAAACATATTTCATAATTTCTTACTTTAAAGTGCTGCATCAAGCCTTTACATACTTTGTTCGTTTCAATTAAACCTTCCGGCTGATCTTTTACTTAACAAAGCTCCTCCGGCCCCCCCGTCGCTCCCCTTGCCCTCTGCATGGAAGTGATTTTTGTATTAGCACCAGGTGTTTGTTTTTCCTCTCAGTAAACATTGTTTGATGAGTTCAATTAGCTTTGCAGACGCCTCCTCCTTCAGAGAGGAGACGCGGTGTGGGAACAACAATGTAACTGTAGGGGTCTGATGAAAACACAATGAAACACTGTTTGAACACTTTAGATTTATTTATGGAGTTCATGGTCAGACTCTCGTCTTTGATCAGCTTTAGTGTAGAAATAACAAAGAGTGCTCATGCTTCTGTGCACTCTGTATTAGTATGTTCATATATTGCAGCCTCACTTGAGTTTTATTTTTCTACCTCAGGCAACGTTTGAATCTCGGCTTGCGGCTAGCTTCCTCTGTGACTCATCATGTTGGAGCAGCCTGGGCTTTCATGTTCTCTCTCATTAATTATACAATGTCTACGTAACAAAGAGCATGTGAGGAGCTAACATGGGAATCCTCTGCTTCGTAGCTTCTGTCTCACTGCTGCTTGTTTCTTTCTTTGAGTCTCTTCCACACCATTGGGGAATCATTTTCCAAAATCTGTTACATTAACAAGACATTTAACAACCACCCTTTTGTTTCTCACAAATATCACATATTACTCATTTAAAGGGACAGTAGCAAGAGGAAAATATCCAAAGCCCTGTAACTCATCTGTCCCTCCCCCCTTCTGTTTCTCAAATCTCAAAGACTCTGATGCAACACCGTGTGTTCCCAGACAGCCGCCTGCATTATTTTGTGTGGACACACTGCACCACAGCACTTTGCGCCATCTTTCACAGCATTTTCCAACATCTGTACCTCGGTAAAAGTAGTATTTCCCTTGTCTCTCAAAATGCCACATGCAGCTACTGTTCTCAGAATTCTGCTCTTGACAGGTGATGGCAGGTATCTTCTGTGATCTCGTAGCTGTCAACTGTTCTTTGTTATATGTTTTGAGGTGATCCTGACCTATTGTGTGTGAACTGCAGTCTGCAGATGGTACTGAGCTTGAACTGCTATCAGAAACATGTCACACACCTCAGGCTTACTTTAGTTCAATGCCTCCATCACTCCCTTGGCCTTCCTGTCCCTATGAGTGTCTCTTTTCTTTCATTCCAGTTTCTCTGCCATCATTCACCAAACAGAAGAAGAAAAGGGAAAAAGGACCATGCTGTTCAAAGGCATGTTTAGTCCTATAAACTTAAGACCACTCACCCAGATGTTGTGCCTAATAAACCTGAAAGACTTAAAAATCCTTGGTGTGATTTTTCAAGGATTAATGAACATATGTGAAGCAGCTATTTAAATCTAAATGTGTCCCTGGGCAGCTCTGCATCTGTGGGAAAGCAGAGAATGAAGGGGTGAGAGGCAGCCATTGCTGGAACAGTTGGCTGCACTGACAGGAAAGCATCCATCAGGGTTTGATGGGTGCAGCAGGTTACCAGGTATGAGGCCAGAGGAAGAGCAAGCTGCACCCATATACATACTCTCACACATATTACCTCAATGTTTAACCCATCACTGCTGTGAAATATGAAAAGTAGGTTGGTTTTCCTGGAGGTAATAACAGACTGTATCTGTAATTTGTTGTTATTGTGGGACCTTTTATTCCATGCATGTCTCTTCTGTCAGAATCCACATTATGCCTGTGAGGTCCCACTACAGAGGTAATGCATGAGCACTGCTGAGAGCCTGTGGCTGTGTGTGGATGTGATGAGATGTGTAATTAGACAAAGCAGCCCAACAAACTGCAGGTGCATGAGAGGGGAAGGGAAATATTAAAGGTATGTGAAAAATCGGTTGCAAATAAATCACCGACCATCTGAGCAATAGCTTCTTCCCACTGCACCCGATGCAATTTGGATTAAGAGCTAATAAACATAAATGACCATATGTTACTTCATAGAAATAGTTAAGGCTGCAATGGACAAAGGTGGGATTGTGTTTCTTGATTCACAGAGAGCATTCAACACTGTTAATCCTACCATACTACTGCATAAACTACTCAAATTCATATTTTCACTTTCTCAACCTTATAAAATCCTACCTCTCATCCTGCTCCCAACTTGTCAAAATCAATAATTGTAAATCTAACTGGTGTCCCACAGGGCTCTATACTGGGCCCAATCTTGTTTGCATCCATCTACCTTCTGTGTGAGAAAATTGTGATACACATATGTATGCTGATGATACAGCGTTTTTTTTTACTCATGGTAAAACTACAAAAGAGGTCGTAACTCAGCTGACAGATGCCATGTTAAAGGTCACATCCTGGCTTAATTAATGCTGTCTTCAACTGAGCATGTCAAAAAACGGTTAGTATGTTCTTCTCTAAAGGCCACAGTGCAGATACAAAGCAAGATATTATCAAATCAGCATGCCCCGAACATTTCCTTATAACTTAATTAATTTGAGCCTCTCTAGCAGCACAGCCCTGTTGATAACAATGTCTTAACCAGTGCTGGTTCCATGTAATTCAGAATAGAAATAAATCTCTCGCCAGCAGTTTATAGTTTTATTTATCCATTGAAATATCTCTACATGCTGCAGAGCAGAAACTTTAATATGGGTCATTTTGGAAATAGAATAATTGCATACAGGCTATTTGTATTTTAGTTGAAAGAAAATATTAGTGAGCACAACAAATGTATCCTGTGGGTGGAAATGAAGAGAAACAGAAATAAGGGAACAAAGAGGATTACAAAACAAGACACGCTTCAGAGGATATCTAAGAGAAGAGATGCAGACAGAGAAGGAGGGAGAGGAACAGAGTCACACGGAGAAACTGGCTCTTTTTACTCTCCCTCAGCCTTCCTTTCTGTCATTTCTACTTACGCACTTTATACTGCACCTTATATCGTACCATATCATATACCTTAGAGCTCATGCCATGCTGTATTACCTCATCCTGCATACCATTTCACTTTATCCCACAACTGTCACTTTTACTTGTCAATTTTTTTATTTATCTATATATTCTTTATTTTTATATATACTGTATTCACTTACTTGCTACTTTGTCTTGGTACTGCTGTAACACCTGAATTCCCCCCCTGGGGATCCACAAAGGATTATTTTATCTTATAATGCTTCAGCAGCTCATATTGTCCTCAAACCTCCTTTAATGCTTCATAAACCCTGTGATTCCTCTTATGTTGAGTCATAACTGTACAGGCTGGAGGAGGCTATGTTGGCACGCTGGCACTCTTTCTCTCCAATATTCAAATGAGCCGTTGCGCCCTCGTTTATCATGATGTGAATGTCGTGTGTGTTTGTGTATGAGTGTGCATGTGACGTCTAATCTCTTATTGAAAGCATCACATGGTAAGTGAATTAAGATCAGTCGTGTGACAAATTAGACACGAGGATGATGAATTCCTGTCTAAATGATTGAAGGCGGCTGCTCTGCTCTGACTCTGTCATTAATAGTCTGCAGCCTTCAGGAAGATTCATGCTGCCATGTGTTGCTTCAAAACATTGAACCATTACACATGACACTGAGGGCTTGATATATGACGGGCTGATAGCTCTGCACTCCAGCTGCAATGCTGAGGAACAACAATAAGAAGCATTAAACTGTTGTAAAACAAGATTAGAAGAACAAGGAACAGGTTAGTATAAATGGCAGCTTGTTGTAAGGCTGATTAACAATGAGTGACTGTAATGAACAAGTAACAGTTTGTTTCTGTTTTATTAGTTTGGTTTATATTGTTATGAATAAGGAACTCAGCTACTGTGCACCTTTTTATGTTCATTCATATGTTTGAGGTGTTTTTGTTGAAACAAGCACACAGTTGACTTTAAGAAGGAAACAACATTTCTGTATACATTAGTTTTAGCTCTGCAATGCTGAAATAATTCAAAAGTAAATAAATAATAATAAATGAATAAAAGTCCTCTTTACTTTTTCTCTTCTTCAGGTTAAAATACACATATACATACATATATATATATACATATATATACATATATATACATATATATACACACATATATATATATATATACATATATATATATATATATATACACACATATATATATATACATATATACATATATACATACATATATATATATATATATATATATATATATAATATATTTTAGGACTTTTCCAGGCTGCTAACTCTGTCCTCTGCTGTAAAGCAGGTTGATTAGCTTCCAATAAAGCAGCAGTAGAAACTAAATGACTTTATGACTTTACTTTCAGGCTGCAGCGCCTTCATTTTCTCCCTGACTTTCCTTCTGAAGGTGGATTCAGCAGAGATGAAGAAGCACTTTATGGCTGCCTCTAATTGTCCCTGCTCAGGAGTTAGCTGCAGGTGCTAATCTGTTACACTACATTAACTTGTGTGATAAAGCCATGAGGGAGATTGAGTGGAAAAGAGGGCTGTGTAGTGCTGTCCTGCCTCATGATCTATCCAAAACTCTTAATTGTTTGCATCCAAACATATTACAGTGTATTTTTAAATACTCTTCTTCACTGTGGGAAAAAGATAAATCACATATAACCCTTTACTGATCCCCATTGGGGAAATTCGGGTGATGCAGCAGCACAAATACAAATAGCACATAAGTAAATACAGTATGAAAATAAAGAAGGTAAAAAGATACAAATACCATGTGATGTATCAGAGGACATCTTTTCATGTGCACGCTGCAGATGAAGCTTCTGATTCGAGGGCTGTCAATTACTGACAGCAACACGACAGAGCTGAGCTGATCAAAGGCCTCCTCATGTAGTCTGAACTCTTTGTTCTCATCTAAAGGGATGGAGGACATACAGAATCATACACACAATAGTGATAGTTTCACAGGGGGAGCGTCCATCAGTCTTGCTGTATAAGACCCTTATAGTGAAACATGAGGTTACCCTGCAAGTGTGTCAGGGTTTTGATTTAAACAAAAAAGGTGAGGACCCAGATGCAGACTGAAATAATGGATTTAATAAACAAAAGGCAAAAATGCAAAAACCAAATCTAAACTCCAACAGAAGGCAAAAAGGAAAATCAAAAGGCACAGCAATAAACTCAAACAAAACCAGGAACAGGTCATCCAAGAGACACGAGGAAATCACGGCACGAAGACAATCCAGAGTAAGGTCATGGACAAAGACTAACACACGATGGAAGACATAGACTCACGTACGATGGATCACAATGAACAGGCCACGAGACAGGGGAGCACAAAGACTAAATAAACTTAGGAGGTGAGGCTAATCAGACACAGGTGAGACAATCAAGGGAGCAGGTGAAAACAATAAGGGCAGGGCACATAATCAAACAGGCGGGAAAACACAAAGGCAGGAAGTAAAACAAGACAAAACATACATAGGGCAAGAACTACAAAATAAAACAGGAAACACTAAAAACCAAACTCAGGACTCTGATAGTAGAACTCATGCAGAAAATCTCTAGACAATAAAACACAAATGAATTACATAGCTAAACAAGACTAAATCAAGACAAGAACACAATATATTAAATACAAAATTAAACAATGAGAACTCATGACAGGTAGACAAAGTGACATGGTTAAACAAATAATAACTGAACACCAAAATACAAGAAAACCGGAACTAAACTAGAAACTCATGACAAAGTGACAGGTTTGCCTTCGAGGAGGATATGAGCAACGTTTCAGAGAGGAACCTGTCGCACTGTATCACATATAAATAGCGTTAACCATTTTCTGAGGCTGGTTCTGTGTTTGCACTTGTCTTATAGCATGTATTATCATTGGCTGGGTTTTTTATTGCTTCAGAACTACTATAAAAGCACTTAAAAGCATGATGGTGAGGTAGGCAGCTATATTAAAGCTTATTAGCATTAAAACTTGTATGAGGTGAAACAGCAGGAAACAAAAAGGAAAGGATCTGTGGCCTAGAGCAGAACATGCTGTGCAATTCTAATGAGTCGCTGATAACTCACTGAACTACTCAAAGTGCAATTAATATAGAGAAAGGTAATAAGAAGGGCTGGGGAGAAGAGAGAAAGGGTAAAGACAGAGAGGATGGCAGGAAAGAAAGAAAAAGGGAGGGGAACAGGTGGTGGGAAGAGAAGAATTAGGGCAAAGAGAAGACAGGGAAAAATGTAAGGACCAAATCTGAAGCTTCAGTGATGCTGTTCATGAAGCTTTGCTGGGCTGCTGCTGTATTCACACGCTTGGTAGGGAATAGGAGCTTCCAGACCAATGTAAAGCAACCCCCCCCCCCGCTGAGTCCACCATATGGTATTAGACGCATAACACAAGCATGAGAAGGTTTCATTCCAACACACACACGCACAAACGCACACACACACACACTGCACCCTCAGGCAATAACATTTTCCTCACAGCTTCAGAGGCTGATAAAGACGCAGGTTATGAGGGAGGAGAACTTGCAGCAGCTCTGCATTATAATGAAGTCTGCAATATACTGTCAAGGAAATTGAATAGGTAATGTACACAATACCTATGGGAATGTAAATAAACCTGCGAGCTTAGAGCGTTAATGGCAGGGGCACGCTCAGACTCACACGTGCATGCACATGGGATAACCTCATTAGTGCATACATCTGTGCATGCATCTCACTTGAATGCTTTGTGTAGATTTGTAAAGAGCTTTTATTGTAAATAATTTTGCTTCTATTTTATTTTAATTCTATTTTCATGTCCTTGTTATTATACTGCGATTTAAGCTTTTTATTTAATATAAAGAACTAGTTATTGTGATTTTGAAAGGTGCTCTGCAAAGGCAGATTATTATTAATAATCTCTGTTGTGCATGTATGAGGAGCTGCTCATGCAGCTCACATGAAAAGGTGCAGTTAATCAGGAGCTGGGAAAGAGGGATGAAGGGACAAAAAGAAGGACGGAAGGAAGGAAGGAAGGAAAGAAGAGGTAATAAGAGTAAGGATGGGACTGTGCTTGTTCCAGCGTTATCACTGTGGAGCTGCAAAGAGCTGTCAGTTACAGTGAAGTGTTTCACTGCACAGCCTGCCTGCACACAGACACAACCCACACATGGTGCATGTTTGGCTTTAATTAATTGTGGTAAATTAAGTGTTTGCATGCTTTCCTGCTTTAAGACTTTAAAATTAAATCAACAGGTTGGTGCCTTTCTGTGTGGAGTTTGCATGTTCTCCCCGTGCATGCTTTTGTTCCCTTCGGGTACGCCGGCTTCATCCCACAGTCCAAAGACATGCTCGTTTGGTTAATCGGTCACTCTAAAATGGTATGGAGGAAGAGATGAGTGATGCAAGCGAGTTCTCAAAGGTGAAAAAAACTTCCCAGCTGATGCTGATTGCTGAACGAGGTGCACCTGGTCTTAGGATGGTCGTTAAAAACCCAGAGCTGACCTCAGAAGGCTCCTTGAGCTGCTGGCTTGTGTCTCTCAGACAGGTATTTCGTGATATTGTGTCCTCATTTGATTACTTGGTTCTTTGTGTGTCTTGACTTGATTTTTTTCATTAACGCATGCAGGATAACACAAGATGGACCCATTATCCGAGACCAAAAACCTCCATCGCGGCCACATGTGCCGTTTATGTGAAGTCACAAAGTTAACAAATGAGCCTGCCTCATGTTTGAGCTCGTCGTGAAGCCACGCCGAGAACCAAACTCACTAACAGAGGACGAGAGCTATCTGTCATTTAGGAACTCATCTGATCTTCACTTGTATTTTCCAACTAAGCTGCGAGGCAGTCTGGCTAATGAGGGAGGAGGGAGGGGGGAGGGGGGTTTGTGTACTCTCTCGTCCAATAGCTCAGCTCTTCAAGTCCCAAATTGCAGCCAATCCAATTATGCAGCTCATTAAATCATCCCACAAGCAGACGACACACTGAGAAACATATGCGTGTGTGGCCTCTTTTTGCCTCTGTTTAATATACACATGCAAACACTCATTAACACACTAGATGCACACACATGGAAAGAAACTGGAATTTAGAAAAAAGGTTTTAAAGACTGATAAGAGACAGATACAAGATAAGGGACCTCAAAGTACATTTAAAAAAATAAGTAGAAACTGGAATTGGAGCAAAATACAGTCGGAGAAAAGAAATCCCGATTTTGTCAGGGAGAGAGTTTGAAAGTGTGGGGAAAGAATCAGCATGAAAGAGAAAGATGGTACACTGTGATAACTGTGTGGGAATGTAAGAGGAAGAAATGTAATGCTCAAAGCACCAAGAAAAGAAATGTCAGGGGAGAAATTGAGGGTGAATAGAAAGCAGACATGGCGACAGCAGCAGGAGCTTCAGCGTGCTCTGTACTTATTAAGTATTAACGCTTAGAATGGCTGATGAGTCATGAAAGTCTGCAGATGTTTCTGGGGTCCTGTGAGGAGCAGCAAACAGAGAGAGTGCTGTTAAAGTGTAAATAAGGAGCGGGTGTGAGGAAGGTGTGAGAAGCTGGAGGTGCAGAGAAAAGGAACGACCGAGGGGGAGAGGCGAGAGACCTCTGTGAAAAAGAAGAAAACGGGGCTTGCCAGGCCTTGATTGTGCAGCCGGGCTATTTGTAGCTTCATCGCTAAGAGCTGCAGTCCTGTCTCAGCCAGAAAAAGATTCCCTGGGCTGGGATGGAGACTGACTGGCATCCCCTCGGTATATTGACTCTCAGACACGCTCATTTGGGAGAATCAGAATTGATGAGACCTGCCCAAGGCCAAGGTTTATTTACTGATGTATCTGCTGCTGCTCTGGCCCCGGCCCCATCTGTCTGAGAATAAGGAGCTACCTGCTGGGGCCCAGCAGCTCCCAACGTCCAGGCAGGACAACTAATTTCAGAGTGTGTGTGTGTTTGTGTGAGAGAGGAAGAGAGAGAGAGAGAGAGAGAGAGAGAAACTTAGGGGGGATATCACTAAAGGATTGCGCGGCTGTTGCGCCTGCTAAACCTGTGCAAATGACACAAAAAGTCTCCGCCTCATTCTCGAGGGTTGAATGTAACCCAAAGTGAGCTGCAGAGCAAACGGTGTCTGCGTCTGTGCTCCGGAGCAGTTATGCAAATATTCGGGGCAAATCTGGCCCATTTCTATGTAAATGAGCCTCGTGGCAAAAAGCGGCGAATTCACAAGCGTCAGCGCTAACAGCACAGCGCACTTAGAGTGAAATATTACCGCCTGCAGAGAGTTGGTGGTGAATGCGGCGCAGTATTATAGGGGCTGTCACGCTCTGAATTTACAGTGATCATGAGGACAATTCCACCTTTTGTGTGATCAAAAAATGTATTTGTCTGTAAAAACAATATGTTAATAATATATTGTCATTATTATTATAAATGGGAGAGGGCTGTGCGAGGCTCAACCCCGGCACATGGACAGACTTTGGAGCCATTATGCATGACGGGGATTATTATCTAGACGAACTGCTGTTGCGCTTAAAAAAAGAAGCTCCATTACAGATAGTTAAACTATTAAACATATGTCGAGTCTGGACTTTACAATATACTGTTGAAAGAGCTACCCCCTCCTCTCCCTGCTCATCATCGATCTGTGCGTGGAGTTGCAATCAGTCAGTGTGCGCTCAACTGCTGCCTGAGAGTGCAGCACCGTGCAGCAGAGAGTGGAGGTGCAGACAGCTCCTCTTCACAATCAGATGCAAAACAAGAACAAACTGCTCAGAAATGCTAAACTTTATGGGCGTGTTTGCACTTGAATATCATCAGTGCAATATGCTTTGTGAATCCGACCTTGAGACGGAGTAGATAGCGGGGGCAAATGATACGCAATTTATGGAGCTATCAGCAGCAACAAATCATTCTTAGTGAATCCCTCCCTTAGTGTGCAGCAGGCCACCTACACTGTGCACACGCTCCGTAAATCAACAGGAGGCAGAAACACAGATTGACATTTCACAGAGGGGCGTAGTTTCATTTGAGCTGCACCTGATTGTTGCTTTCAGGCTGTTTTTGCAGCATCATTATGAGTCAGTCAGCCTGCTACCAGAGGGATCCATTTAAAACAAGCTCTGTGCTTTACTTCCTGCTGCAAAGTTTACTCTCTTTAAATTACACCCTGACATCATGTGTGTTCTTTTTCAACTATGGAGATTTCCAGAGGCTTCTTCTTATTTTGGTTGTCTCTCTCTTGTGACATTCAAACTATCTGCTTAATATTAACTCTATCCTGAGTAGAAAATTATCTGTGTGAGCTTTTAAGGTGTTGGCAGGTGGATTTTGTTGCTGTTGGTCAAAGCAGGTAAGCTAGGCCATAAGTTAAACTAAACAGCTCCTGGCTGGAGCCTTATTTTTTGTTGGACAGACTTCAGAGTTGTGTCAATCATTTCATCTCTCTGCCAGAATGGAAATAAGTTCAAGTCAGCAAAGTAAACAAGTGTTTCTAAGCGTCTTGTACAGAGGTTTCCCTTTGATGAAATGCCTCATATCTCACAGCCAGACAGTGTTTCCCCGTGACTTGCTCTCTCTCACTGAGCCCTTCCAATCCTCCCTTCGCCGCCGCCCCAATCTTGTTAGCTACACAGACGGTTTGATAATTGGATTTCAGACGGTTCAAACGGTGGTGTAAAATAATTAGTGAAAAACTGGAATCAATCTCAGGCACGGTGATCATCTCTCTGACCTGGCAGGTCTCTCTGTGAGCGCGACGGGAAAATGCATGATATCAGTTTTACACAGTTTGAAGCTTTTCGAGCAGCTTTCATGCAGAGCTGTGACAGACGCATGATGTGATGAATCACTGTGCATTGTCATGTTTGAAAGAGTGAGACGTTGTGCCAACGTGTTTATGAAGTTTGTGTTTGCTTTCTGATCAGGAGAAATTTGTGTGTGTGTGTGTGTGGGCGTGTGCATGTGTATGTGTGTGTGTGTGTGTGTGTGTGTGTGTGTGTGCATGTGTGCTGCAGGAACCACGTCAGTGTGCAGTGATGGAGTGACAGACAGGCAGGCTGAGTGTTTAATGAGCCCTCTTAGTAATGCACCACGGTGAGGAAAGAGTGACGGGACAATTTGAAGAAAGAAAAGTGAAGAAAAGAAAGTGAGAACAAACACAAGAGAATTTCAGAGTTGTTGATACAGATGGTGCATTTTGTCAAAATACATTCAAACTGGGCCCCTCCTCCTGGGCTCTTCATCACCTGAAGCTCACTCTCACTCTCTTGTGCGAGAACACGCCCAACCCGCCGAGCTATCACAGACAGCATAACAGTTACCTTTGCGCTACCATGCTAACTGCAGGTTAGCTTGTCCTACCCGGTTTGAGGCACCTACCTGTCCTAAAGAAAGACGTTTTCCATTCCTCCACCAGATCTCCATCTACACATCTGTTCATGTCCATTAGTCTGCCTTGCTTTTATTTTTTGCTGTGGTATTGTCTTGTGTTTTCTCTTATCTCGATTCTCGATTATTTTGTTCTCAACTCCTGGAGCTTCCTGCCTACCTACATGTTTCTTGTTCTGGGCTGCTGTAAATCATCTGACAGCTATACAGATAGCACTGAACAGTTTGGCTTTCCAATGAATCTACTTTAATGAAGACCATTTTAATTATTTAATCACCTGGATAAGCTTCTCATTGGTGGATCAGTGTATAGCACTATTGGCTCCATGTTAAGTGGTAAATGGACTGTACTTTTCTCGTCTTGCGACGACTCAGAGCTGCTTTTACACTACATGTCACATTCACCCATTCACACACTGATGGCAAAGGCCTAAGTGTTAATCTCCAATCAGATCTTTGCCATTCATACCCGACGGCTATGCCACTGGGAGCAACTTGGGGGGGCAATGTCTTGCTCAAGGACACTTCGTCATGTGACTGTAGCAGTCAGGGATCGAACCACCAACCTTCCAATTGAGAGGCGACCGATTCGCAGCCACAGCCGCCCCAATAGTGTAGATTTCAGTGCAAAGACATGATGCAAGGTGGTTTGGAGAGCATAGGTATAAATTGAGCATCTTTGTACGTGAAACACTCTGGGAAAGTTTCCAGTATAGCACAGGTAGGCAGGTTTTTCTCTGCCTTCCCCCCAGTGCACACTGGGATAGGTTTAACCACACTGTGACCATGAAAAGAAATCAACAGGTGCAGACAATACTTCTCTGGGAAGTGTAAAGATAATACTAAAAGTGTTTGATTTAGGATGATGTGTTGATCTCAGCTTCCATTATGTGCTCACATTCCCTCTCTCTCTCTCTTCCTCTGTGTCTGCAGGTGCAGCAGGATGCAGGGCGGACTGCCTGTGTGTGGACTGCAGCCCCTGCTGGCCCTCCTTCTGCTTCACACTGTGGGCTGTGGTGAGTCCTCATTACACTGTAGGCCGTCCCCGTCACCTCACCTACAGACAGAACACGACTGCACATAATCATGTTCACAGACAAACCTTTGACCAATCTGTCTTACAATTAAAGTAGACTCAATGTTAAGCTTCTAAACTCTGAATTTGCTAGACAACTTGTGCAGCCCTCCTGCATAGAGGAGAGTTGATCTCCTCTGTAGGTGAACACTGTGAGTTTGGATCCGCCTCCTGTCTCGTACCAGCTTCAGTGCGCAGGATGTGATAAATGATGTTCTCAGTGCACTGGGATGAATGTATCTGCTTAAAGACCTGGTTGTAGAGCGAGTAGGGAAGCAGAGGGGCTGGATGAGAGGCAGATTGATGTGTGATAATCTAAATTATTAGAGGTCAAACTTTCAGCAACACTTGTCATGTAAAAAAAACAACTTTGTTGGAAGATGAAAATGTTTAATTGAGGCTACAATCCATAACAAGCTGGTCTCACTATAAAGCTAGCTTTGACTACGTAAGACGATTCTCCCTCACTGTGAATCTTAAAGTCGTTGATACTGTAGAAAGCTCTGTCCTGCTGTATGTACTCATTAACACAGCCGGATGTTTATAATGTTGCCAAAAATAAATTGAGGACAGTACATTAACTGAAGCACTGCACTACAGTGTACAACTTTCAAATACTTGAGTGTTTCCTTTTAATGTTTCGTTTTTAGAGTTAAGAAGCACACACTATCACTCACGCACATTTATTCCTCTCCTTTTATCAGCTAATGATTAACCCAACAGCACTTCCAAGAAGAGGCAAAAAAGGAGGGAAAACAACTCCAAAGCTCACACTCATCCTCTCATCTTCTAAGAGACAAAATTATTTTGATATTTTGTTAAATGTCACATATATTTTTCCAAAAGTAGATTTGCAAAGCTCATTAGATTTTGCTTTGATTTACTTCAAAAGCTGGATCTTAATCCTTTCGGTGTGTCAGCAAGTTGCTTAAACACTGGAGACACTTGACAGTTAGCATTCGTTAGCATCTATTTTACTGACCTTGTAAATGCTTTGTTTTGCTGCGACAAGGACAGTGTGACAGAGAAACATGTGATAGAAGCAGCAGTGTCATACAGCAACTTACACAGAAACTTGCATTAAATTCTAATTTGTCTATCTGTGCATGTGCTCTGGTTGCTTAACAGCCTCCTATCTGCAGAAAGGAGTATGCAACACAAGCACTCGCATCTCTGAGTCCCTCTCTGCCCTCTCCACACTCTCCCTGCTGTGAGTCTGCATGTGTTTGTGCGTATGCAGGACAGACTGCACGCCCCCTCAGTGCTCTCGTTGGCCTCCCCGACCGTCTGCTCCTCTCTGTATTTCATTGTTTCTGCCTTCTGTGGAAGTAAAAAATATCTATTGTCCACTGAGGACTCTTTGTGGCTCAGAGATGACGGAAAATGGAGCCAATTCAGACATTATTTACAAGCCCTGCATGATGTCTGCCTGGCACAAGTGCTGTGCAGAGACAGGATACGTGACATGTGTGCGCACACAGAGTTCCAGTATGGCTGGTGTGAACATCCTACTGTGTGTGTGTGTGTGTGTGTGTGTGTGTTCGAGAGTTTATACTTCCTGTGCACTGCACTGATCAACAACACCCCTCATTTAATTTGCATCATTCAGCACATAAGCTCAGAATTGTTCTTTGAAGACACCCCGAAAGCACATTATGAGTGTTTTGTTTAACTTTCCTCATCAGAAGAGCTTTCCCCCTGTTTTTCAATTCTTGGTGGCTCTGTTGCCATGGTGATGATGTTTGGGTCTGATCAGGGCAGTCTCAGCCTCAGCGTCTTTCTCTCGCTCTTGCTTAACGAGAACATATTAATGTTTAAGAGCAGCCACCGCTCTTCATGTTATTTTCTCTCATGTTCTCTGTTCGTCTCTGTGCTTTACCCAAGGTCATGTTAAAAGGATTCATTTCTCCACATCCTGCAACGACACAATAAAGACAGCGAGCAGTTTAGCGAGAGCAGCCGCTCAAACACATGCACACGCACATGTGCTGCTGCCGTCCTTGAGATGTTTTATTCATATGATGATACAAATGATTCAGCTTCTTCCCTCTTGTTTCAAATAGTTTCACTTTTGAAGTTTTGTGTTTAAATGTTCTGGTTCAGAGTTTGCAGAATTTCATGAGGAACTTAAAGCTAAATCGCACGTCCCTCATGCAGAGGTTACGGTCCTCGATGTGTCAGCCCCAGGTTTGACTCCTCGGCCCTTTGCTGCATGTCATCTCTCCTCTCTCTTCCCCTGTTTCCAACACTATCCACTGTCCTCACTCTCTAATAAAAGTATAAAAGGCCAAAAAAGATCTATAAAAAATAAACTTGTTAAGTGCTCTCGTCATGTATAAATACTTGTTTTTGTTCAGTGTCAAAGTTAACCAGTAACATCCATAGCGTCATGTAACCGTACATTGATGGGAAGTTGATGGTAAGTGCTGAACTGGAATACAATTTAGTTGTGCTTCCGTTGTTTTCGACTCCACCTTTTGAAGGGACATATTTTACTTCACTTTTCTACATTAATACATAAAGTAGCTGTGGATCATTAAGAAGCTTATTTTACTCCATCCATAATGATAACAGAAATATAGGTCTCTTAGGGCCCGATCAGACAGAACGCGCTTTAGCAGCTGGAGACGGCTTTTTTTCCTACTGTTGTTAAAGCAACCACCGAATCATTAGCTGTCATTAACCTAACCGTTACATTGTAAACTGACAGAAGGCTCGCCTCTCCTTTCATCCGATTGGACAATGAGAAAAAACGCCCATGATGTCGGGTGCTTTTCTGCTTTGAGTTGAAGTTTTTTCAACTCAAGGCGCTCGGAGCGTTTCCTCAAAAACGCGAGGCGCACAGAGCGGAGAAAAAGTCTGCACTCTGCAAAGCAAAAGCAGCGCGCAAAAAGCGTCCCTCTCATTAAAAACAATGACAAAAAAGCCGCCCCCAGCTGCTAAAACGCGTCCTGTCTGATTGGGCCCTTAGAGGGGTGATATAAAAAAGAAGAGTACCCTCACTTTTTGCTTTGGTATTGTTTCTGTTGGAGTAACATCAATTTTGAATGCAAACCATGTAATTGGGTATTTGTATACAGTGGTATCAGTGCTTTTACTGAAGTGAAGGAGGAATACTTCCTGTGGTTGGAAACAACTTTATAATTTAATATTATTCAATATTATTGAAGACGTGACAGTTTTTTTCTGGAAAATTTTGTGATCAGACAGTTACATATCTGTAAAAGTGTTACCATTAAGCCGTTTTAAGATCTTCTTTACTGCCCCAATGCAGTGATTCACATCCATGATGATCCAAAATAAAAACATCTTTAAGAAATACAAGCACAGTGTGAATTGGGCCGAATACAGTCCAGCTGTTTGTGTTGTACCAGCTGTCATCCTAGACTCCACCATCTCTTTCCAGGCTCACATCAAATTGGTCACCAAACCTGCTTTTCACCACCTCTGTAACATTGCCAGACTCCGGCCATCACTCTCCGACTCCGTTTGAGTGACAGGCTGGCGGCTTTGACGTGGACAAAATGAAGACAAAAAGGCCTTTATCATCGGAAAACCAATTTAGGGCACACTGAAGAAAGACAGAGAGGGAGAACGTGAAAGAATGAGAGACAACAAGGAATAGTGTTTGCACTTGTCTTCCTATTACAGTGAAAATGCCATCACCGCCCACCCTGTGTCTGTGTGCAGCTCTGTGGCAGCCACATAAAGCCTCTCTGACTGTGTTTAATCATGTGAAAGCAAAGTAAAGACAGATGGGCCGACAGTGATGATCATGTAGATGCCACTGACTGCGAACCAAATAAGAAAATCTGAGCTCAATCTGCAAACTGTTGGAACATCCAGGAGGAGGTGGAGGAGGTGTCCTCTCACACTTTGCCCTTCTCAACACTCACAGACAGAGGAGGTCGATAAAAGATCACCTGTTAACATTTAAAGTGACACTGTGCTGGCTTATTGGACTTAACTTTTAGGAGTTTTAGTGAGCTCTTTTTTTCTGCACTGTTCTTGCTTTGTGTTGACATTCAGCTTCAGTGTTTCTCTTCTCTTTATCACCAGCAGCCAGGTGAGCCTTGTTTAGAAAAGAGAGACGAAGAGCAAATTAAACACAGACAGATATCCAAACAAAAGACGGGGGACATGCTTGTGATAAAATTTCCATCTAAATGCAGATTTTATATAGCAATGGCATCAGTTTACTTTTATTACAACAGAGGAAGAGAGCAATGTTTTTATTTCACCGAGTCTGCTTCACTATTTAATTCAGGCTTTTAAAGAGGGCGCCTGCACTTTAATTCAATTTGATTTAGTCTTTACAAATTGCAGCAGCAGCTGAGAAACAAACATAAACATTAGTCTGAATAAAATGGTCAGAAAGAGTGAAAGAGGAGAGAGGATGTGAATGAGATTGTGATTGTAAAGGTTGGTTGGCTTCATTTGTGGCCCTGTCTTGATTTTGACAACATGAGTAACATAATGTTACACTAATGGTGTTTAACCAGGAGGAACCTGGAGAGAGACTGACAAACAGGTTAAGTTTTATTGATGCCTCTTAGCTGCAGAATAAATGTCACAGTTTTTGTTTTTTTTCTCCAAGCAAGCTCTCGGCAAGGTGGTTGTCTTGTGGGATTGACTTTACTCTCTCTCTCTGTGTGTGTGTGTGTGTGTGTGTGTGTGTGTGTGTGTGTGTGTGTGTGTGTTTGGAGGGTCACATGTGTGAGTGTGCGGTAAACAAAGATGAGTGCCACATCCTCGAGGGGGATAAAGCAAAGAGAGTGACAGCAGGGAGGGACTCTGATAGACTCTTAAAAAGGATGTGTTCTTTGAGTTTGAGTGTGTGTGTGTGTGTATGTGTGTTTGGGAGACAGAGAGAGACAGGGAGGTCATGAATGTGTCCCTGTCAATCTGCACACACATCCTGCTGAATCACAAAAGCGCATCTCTACTTTTCCATCATCTACTCTTGGCGGCTTTTCCACATCACGTCACTCTAATTTCTCCATCACACAAACACAGCCTTCATCCTTTTGCACTTCCATTTTTCATCTGTGTATTTTCCCTCCCCTGTTTCCACAATCCTCTCACAATCCCACACTGTGTCATGCTGGAGTCTGCCTGTTCTATTTCTAAATAGTGTCAGATTGTTCCTGTCAGTGTAAGACAAAGTATGTTGCTGCAATTTAAAGAAACAATTTGATGCTTTATTGTTGAGTTAGCTGAGGTGAAAACGTTTTAAGTTTGTAAGGTAAATATAAAGCAGACGTTTAGCTTAGTTTAGCATAACAACAGGAAACGTTATCTTCAAACAGAGCCAGGCAAGATGTTTCCCCTTTTCTGAGTAGACTTGAATAGCATTATGGGAAAAGACTACAATCTTTTATGCACTCATCAGTGATGACCCTAGTAAGTACCATCAAATACCTTAGATATCTGTATGGAAAGGAAATATAGTTTGGAACATCTCTAGTTTTAGTCTAGTTAAGTTTTGCTTTAAGAAGATTTTTCCGCATACACAAGAAAACAAACTGATCAGAAACACTGGTTTTGTCAGGGGGTCACAGCTGGCGACTGCACTGCTTTGCTTGTTTATTTCTCACCTCCCCTCTCGTCTCCTCTTCTCCCTCTGCCATTGAAAGCCTCATGCATTTAGTTTCACAGGTCACCTCACTCAAGAGGCTGAACTCCTTTCAAGTACAAAATTAGAGGCCTTTTTCAGAGCTGTGGCGGGGCTCTCTATCTCAAACTCCTCCAACATATTGGGAAAAACACAGGCGTAGTCAAAAAATGCAGTGATGGTGTAATTTATTTTTACCGGCCTCCCAAAGTGCAGTGAGCATTTACAACAAAAATGTGGAAAATGTGAAAAAAAGGAAAAATACAATATACAAAATGTACAAGCAAATAATGCAGGAGTTTCACATAAACTAAAAATCACAAAAAATAGCAGCAATGCAAAATCTTTCACAGCAGTTACCTCCTCTGTAACAAACTCCAGACTGACTTCTAAAGTCCAAGGCAGCACCTTATATACTTGAAGCCCCTCCTACTGGGCGTTATTAATAACATAATGTTTTACCATAAATGTATTATCTTATTATTTCAAGTGCCATGAGCTTTTAAACTTTAAACACAATTTATAATAACATTTTATACATTTTAATAACCATCTTAATCAAACCAAAACAACATATTTGGCAATTATATATGAAACAAACAATGTTTGAACGTTCATATGACCTCACGTGATCAAGAACGCGCACCATATCGGGATATTTAACATCCGGAAGTGCGACGCTCTGTTTCTCTCACCAACGTCTCACACGGCGCATGGCGGCTTTAATATGCAGCGCATCTCGAGGTAAGGAAACATTATGCTGCGTAAATGTGTGCTATGGTTAACTTACAAGTGTGCACCTTTGGTCGTGCTACAGAAACGGAGAGGAGAAGAAGGATAATGGAGAGTTTTACAGGCAGATTTGAGACACTAATGGAGAGGGAAAAGTTTGGTGTGTGTATGTGCATGTGTGTACGTGCATGTGTGTCTGTATGTGTGTCTGGGTGCGCACTGCCCGCAGTCAGTGACGGAGCCGCTCCGTCACAAGAGCACAAATCCTGTGTGATGCTGCCATGCAGAGCATCAGCTGGTGAGGGAGTCAGACAAGTAGAGCTTGTCTAAGAGGATGTCACTGGGAAAAGCAGAGAAGTGGCTATTTATGTCTGTTTATGCATCTGCAGGGAGGGTACAATGTGATGGGAGGGCTGGTGTTAAGCTATCAGGGAAAAGGCTCTCAGCCTCTTAGATGAGCTACTGCAACAACATAACAGCTGCAGGAGTGAGAAATGACAGATATACACAAGTCTGCAAAAAGGCAAACAAATTGGGGATTTGAAGGTGTGTGTGTATGTGCTTTCTGTGCTCCTCACACAGTAAAAAATGGTAATCAGAGATGAGGCAACTGATTCAAAGTTGAATCAGAATCTAAAAGTTTCTTTTCTTGGCATGGCTTATGGAAAACTCTAATCCTGAAACTGAAACGAAAACACTGCATATATTTGTAGAAAGGATTAAATAAAACTAAAGTAAAACTTCCAGATGAAACATAATTTGGTCAGTCGAACTGAAGTTTTAATCAGAAAGCTGGCAGGTGGTCGTGCTGCAGAGGAGAGAGAGGAAAGAGGAGAGTGACAGGAGATGAGGAGAAAATGACAGAACAGAAGGAGGGAGGAGATGAACAGCTCGCACAGCGGTGTGACTGCTGGAAAAATATGGTTCCACAATTCTTCTATTTAATCACAGACAGGAGGGTCTACACTTCAATATGTAGCACTTTAACGTATAGAAATCATTAAGTCCACTGATTAACCCCATTGTCTGTTCCTAAACCTATGCAGTGCTTCATTCTGATTTTTCAATCTTTTATTATTCGCTCCTCCTGTTCTCCTTACATTCAGATAGTTTCTGAAAGACACTGTAGAGGAAAAAATGTCTCAGATGAAGGAAATTTTAACCAGATAAGCCGCACGACCTGTTGGTCAGGAGGATTTATCCTTTGAGGAGCGTGAATACCTGCACCACAAATCATGGAAGTTTCTCAAATAGTTGTTGATATATTCAATTCTGGACATAAGTGGTGGTTTGACTGAAACAGAGGCTTAATGACTGCAAAGGGAGATGAGACAGCATTAGGTGAGGCTTATGGCTTTCCGGGTAAACCTCATTAATGCACTGTGCACACTGGATAAACAGAAGCAAACAGAGCTTGGAGATAATAACCTGTTTGTAAGAGAGGATTTCACATTTCACTCTCATGTGTAAATGAGCCACATTTGTCTTTTCAGGCAAAAGAAATGTGATTTAAACACTTCAGAATTCAGCCGAACAAACTGCTGGTTCTAAAGTTCTTATTATGAAAGTAAAATTTGTATCTCTTTGGCCTGCATGGTGCTCCAAGTTTCAAAGAGGTGGTTGATATCGATCCCATCAGGCATATCCAGGTTTGATGTACAGCTTATGAAAGGACTTTTGATATCTCCCCTCCACAGTCTGGCCCCGCCTCCCACTGTTCAGGTAGCACAGTAATGGTTTGTTGGATCAATGACTAATAATCAGAGAGACACAATGAGCTTCTGTTCTTTCCCTTTTACTCCACTACCAGGATGATCTGGTGAAACTAAAGATCCTACACAGAGAGCACATATTCCTCTGCCAAAAGCAATTTACTAACGTCTTTTCTCTGTCTTTAGAAATAACTTCCCGTGTCCTCATTTAAAAAATAAAATTAATTGTCTTCTATCCTCTTTTCTCTCCTCTCATCAGGCGTAACCATGGCAGACACTGTGGTGAACATGCGGAAGGTGACCCATCAGACCATCAGTGAGGAGCTGTCCAAAACCGTTCTCCTCCCCTGCCTCTTCACCCTCCGCCCCAGTTCCAGTTCATTCCACGAGCCCCCCAGGATCAAGTGGACCAAGGTTTGGGGCCAGAGAGGCTCCGATGGCCTGCAGAAGGAACAGTCGGTCCTGGTGGCCAAAGACAACGTGGTCAAGGTAAAATAAAGGCGGAAAAGTTAGACAGGAAATGTTTGATGTCAAGCTTTTGGAAAATCTAGCTTATTGGTGTTTACTTGTCCCTTCCTCCTCTGACAGGTGAAGAAGGCCTACCAGGGTCGTGTGACGCTGCCTGGTTACAATGAGAACCGCTACAACGCCAGTCTCGCTCTGTCAGGGCTTCGCTCGAGCGACTCTGGTCTGTACCGCTGTGAGGTCGTGGTGGGCATCAATGACGAGCAGGACACGGTTCCTCTTGAGGTCACAGGTGAATAAAACGTAGACATTTTTCTAATTAAAGCAGACCTTTCTGGTGGAAATGTTCATGAATAAACCTAGCTGTTTGGTAGTCTTATTAGGCAAACAAGGATTAAGAAAATATTTAGTGCCCTGTTAAAGAATATAGTCATGTTGGAAACATGTATCAGTTATTCTCCATTCTTTGCTTGTACACAGCTCCCTCCATTGCCTCCAAGTTCTGCCACCATGAATAATAATGACCCTTGTTTGAGTAATACAGCCATTACACCGGGTTGTTTCATGTTTGTGTAGAATGTGTGGTGATGAGAAATACTAGAACACATTAAGCATCATTGATGGGCCATTCAGGTTCTGCTCCTGCACTAAGACCTTAATGAAACCCATTAGTTCGGACCCCAGCAGCGTTTGTTATTGTCAAATAGTGCTTTGTTTGGCTCTCTTGGGCAAACCGTTTACTGCGTTGCTGAATTACCACACTACCTGGAGCTAGCTCACCATAGTAGGACCATGATTACTGTGTATTTTAGCTGAAGTCATTTCAGTATTTTAACAATGCTATCTGATTTTGAAACCCCTCCTCTTACCTCCCAATCGATGAACAGGCCATGAAAAACACTCCTTCAGAGAGAAACCAATTACGTAGCTGGCGAGGTGTAGCCGTCCCGAAGGCTTAGTCTTAATTGGCTGTCACGCTACATGGCAGACCGCAGCCGTCCTCACACTAATTCTACTGAGTGTTTAAAGTATTAATGAGCAGGTATTGATACTGCTCAGCTATATCAATATCATATTAATCCACACTGCTCTTCACATAGGCTCATTTGTGCGTGCCTACGCCTTGATGAGATGTCCCTCCTCTCTCACCATCTCTTTTTTAATATCTCCCCTGCTGTCTCTCTCTCTCTTTGCACAATTTGACGGGCCAGTAGTCTGTCTCACCAATTAGAGAACAGAGCCATTGTGTGTGTCAGGCGTCGTCTGTGCTGAGATATTGCTGCCCATTGCCTATCATTACTTTGTGTGAACACAATAGATTGTATATCAGCACTGGGCATTTTGACAACATTGTAGTTGTTACGACAATCACAAGATAGTTTTAGAAAAGCGGTAAAGTTTTAACAAAGGCAGTTAATCTTTGAGAGCAAACTTGTTATCCACATGGTGAGCACTTTCTACAATGCTCCTTCACTACAGCATCAGATGGGTCTGAATTAATTGAATGTGTAATGGTTTTGTAGTAGTGAACAGTGGTCATATGCGTGTACATTTCTGCAGGCTGCATCTTGCTCCTTGTAGCTGTTCTCCAAAGTTCACACGACTGAAGTGTTATGCATGTTCAGCAACCTGCAAGTAAATGAAAGAACCCCCAGATATCTATATCCATTCATCTCAATTAATTGAGACCCATCTGGTATCATACATTACTATGTGTCTGGATCTATCACATCATTACCTGTTGTCATTTTCCATCTGGTCACTTAGTCAGGACCAGTGAGTCAGTGACACAAAGACAGATGAAGCTAGCTTGGCTCCTCCTTTCTGTAAAAAGGGACACAAACACAGCAGTGTACAGAAGCTCTCAATGACTTTAGTAATACAATAACATGAAACATTACCATCTAGTGGGAATAAGTGCTCATGTAAGCAAACTAGTTTGCAAAGTGGTAGCAAGGTAGCATCTTTTGCTAGTGTCCACTTTCTGACTGGATGACAAACTGGAAACAATGGTCAAATGTTAGTATAGTTATACTTCAGTTCCCAAAAAAGTGGGAAGAATTCCTGTTTCTGTGTGAAGATGCAGAGGGTAAAGATAGATGGATGAGGTAGTGGGCTCTTAACCCTCCGATGGATTAGGACTGGATTTCCTGTACTGAGAGGACCCCATGTGTCTCTACAGTACGAGTTAGCCAGCCAGCTAGCAACAATATTTGGTTAATATCTCATTCTTGAGACGATGAGATATTAACCAAATATAAAGGATGGAAACATGTGTGACACATAAACACGCATGGCCCGGTAGGCTTTCTTCGCCCGTCGCGCTGATGTTCAAATTGCCACGCAGGCCTCTCGCAGGAATGTCTGTCACTCTCCCAGACAAAGCCAGTGGCGTTAAAGGAGCCGTGCTGGTAGCCAGATGCTCACTGGCTTTCATGTGTCAGGATGCTCCTCAGGGGAGCAGCACTGAAGGAAGACAGGCAGGGGTGGAAGGTGAGGAAGCGTTAGATGGACAGTTCAGAAACAATCCCTTTCCTATTGAGTGGAATATATGCTTCTCGTATGCTCATAAGAAATATGTCACATTTTATTCCGAGTTGATTTTTTTCAACCTGGCTCTTTTGTATTCCTGTCCACTTTTGACAATTGTTTCTGTCTCTATAGCTTCATACATGCAGCTCCTTTAATCCAGTCTTATTTATTTATTTATTTTGTCTTTCCGTCAAGTGTGCGGAGCCAGGCTACATGTCATCCTGTGTGTACTGTATTTACTGCAAACACAAACAATACCACTGTTCGTCATACATATCCATGGGCAACATCCCTTTTCTCTAATGATAAACAGAGCGCCTGATACAGATGAGACTCACGTACGCAGGGTGCTGAACCTGAACGCTGTTGTTCCTCCTGCACAGATGGAACAACGTCAGAACATGATGGGATGTCTAGAGGGCTTTGTGTTCATGTATCTGTGAGCGTGTACATGCTCATGTTTAAATGGTTCAAGTTTGCAGTTCATGAATATGTTGCAGGTCATTCATTAATGCAATTAGTTTCTGGAGTGTCCTCTCTACTTGCTATCACACGCTGCTTCTCTGTGTTCCAGGTGTGGTGTTTCACTACCGGGCCCCTCATGACCGCTATGCCCTGTCCTTCACTGACGCCAAGAGGGTGTGTGTGGAGAACTCAGCAGTCATCGCAACTCCAGAGCAGCTGCAGGCGACCTTTGCTGATGGATATGACAACTGTGATGCTGGCTGGCTGTCTGACCAGACTGTACGGTGAGGTTTTACACTCTGCATAAAGGTTACACTGACTGAATGTTTGGGGATGATCACCAATCAACGATTGCTGGAACATTTTGATCTCCTAAGTGTTTTTGTAAACACAGAACAGTCCAAACTAATTGGACCTAATTGTTTGTTTGCACACTGGAAAGGCAGTTAAGGAAGATCGGAGCCTACCTGTCAGAGCATGCAACACAACTGCTGGTACAGGCTCTCGAGATATCACACATTGACTGCTGCAACTGAAAAGTCTCTTTTAACATCATCAGTCAGAGCTTGTCTCTCAGCAGTGTTCTTCATATCTACATTTTAATATCAAAGTCGCTCCAGCAGCAGATCGACTGTTGTCTTACTGACAGTTTTTCACAACCTTCCTGCAGCATGCCTTCCCTCCCTTTTCTTTCTCTCCTTCCGTCCTACGCTCCTGTTGTTTTCACTCGGGAATCCCCTAATTGGTCCAGATCCAGAAAGCTCCGACTGCACATGAGCCAGGAGGAAAGAGTCCAATTATTACTTTGGAAAAAATACAGACATCAGCCATCCCTTCATCAGCCACGAGCAGAAATAAAGGGGCTGAGGCCAAAGACTTAGTTTTCTTGTTCTGCTTTTATGAATGCAGGCTGCTGTTTAAGGAAACCGTATGTTAGTGTCTCCTCTTAGTACTTCTGCCCAGTGTAATCTTTTAATCATCCTCTTTGCCTGTGCCCTGGTGCTGCTGGAATCAATGTTCTTGTCAAATAATCGCTCAGTTTGAGCCTGCAGATCCTTCTCTCAACGTCACATGCATGCAAAGCCACTGATAGGATCTCCTCATTCTTGTAACCTCTCCTTGACTTCCTACCTCTACCATCCTCTCTCTTCCTTCCCCTCTCTCTCGCTAAAGCTGTTGTGTATCTGTAGTGTAACATTTCTAATTGATTTTAGGTAAAATGGTTGGGTAATTATTCTGTGAAACTCACAGTCAAGATATTTTTTTATGTAAGTGAATGGAAGTTGTTTTCCTGAGGTTGTTGTTGAGGTTGTTGTGACTCCGGATTTTCCGGAGTAATACTAGGAGATTTAATTTAATTTAACTACTTAAATTAATTGTATTCACGGCAGGAAATGATTCAAGTGTAGTTCAGTTTTCATCTCATTTTGTAAGCATGTGAACACAGACTCATCCCTGTGGAGCCAGGCTGTATTAATCTCTCTCCTTCTCTGTCTCCCTCTGTCTCTTGATTGTCTCTGCAGGTATCCCATCCAGTCTCCTCGACCCGGTTGCTATGGCGATCGAGAGGACTCACCTGGAGTCCGTAACTACGGCAATAGGTCCCCTGATGAGCTGTTTGATGTCTACTGCTTTGCTAAGCAGCTCCAAGGTAGGAGTCGGGAGCTTCAGCCATAAATGTGGGATTAGTCGTGCAGTGTGCAGCACGCAGGAACACTGTGACCAGGATTTAAAGGGCACAGGAAGAGGGCAGAAGGGGAGGAAGGAGAGAGGAGCTTTTGGAAGGGAGAGGGAGAAAGATTCACAATATTAAGTCCAGATGTCAAGTTCAGACCTCCTACAGGCATCAGCTAAGTGGGTCAGAAGTGTCATCCTAAAACTTTGATACTCTTGATATACTGATATACTTGGTCTATAAGTGCAAAGACAGCAGTTAAACCAAATGTCAGCCAGAGAGAGAGAGAGAGAGACGCACACCCTGAACCCACAGGTGTGTCTAATTGTCCTAACGAGCAGCTGCAGAGGCATAGCAGAGGCCAGTTTGAGAGCTAACAAGATGACATCACAGGGGTCATCACAAGCTTCTTATGGCTTTGCCGACATAAGAGCTGTATATTGTTTCAAAACTGGCATACGAGACAGGCACGTATGCCAGTACTCTCAAAGTTATACAGACACAAAACAAACCCCTTTATTTTACCTTTTACTATGCTTCATTTATAAGCCAACATGTGAGCAATATATTTTAAACAACACCAACCCTCGTTCTTATTCAAATGTTCGTTTTTTTATTATTGAAATGTAAACTTAAATGGCCCAAGTCAAATAAACCCTTCTGGACTTGACCACACTACAGACTGTATGGGTTGGATCTGCTGCGTCAGTGAGCCAAATACATGTCACACTTAACTGGAGTAGTTTAAATACTACATGTTGATGGGTTATAGTTATCATGTACAAATACCCAATCATGCTCCTTATAGATATGTAGACCATAGATCTTTAATAAAAATGTGTAAAACTATTAACTAACAAGTTCATTTTTCTTTGCTGAGTTTCAACCCTTGGTATTGATAGAGTAAAATCAAGACTTGGTCAAAACCTTGTATGTGGCCGATCGCATCAGGTCAATGTGCGCTTTTGTCTGTCCTTATGAGTTTGATGACAACGTGTTTGAAAGCAGGTGCGCACTGCGGACATAGGTGAGGACAGCAGACGAGCAGTGGAGGAGCAGCCCCGAACAAAGTATCCAGAGCCGTATAGACAGAGAGTCGCGTCAGTCAGTCACATACAGACCCGTGTGTAGGGCTGACCCCAGCACATGTTCTCATCGGGTCCAGAACAGCAATGTGACATTTGCATTTTTAATTAAACAATCAGAAGCACAGCAGGCTTTAAACACCACAGTCAGAAGCACCACAGGGGTTAGTTTATCTGGGTCACTGGTTATGAGGTGGTACAACCACAACTGTTATTAAACATAATAGTAGCAGGCGTTATTTGTAGACAACATGAACACTGTGTTGTGAATTAGCTGCTAAGCAGAGAAGATTAAATGACCCCCTTTAGAGTTTGTATTCAGCAGTTTAAAATTTAATTTAGAGCAATTAACAACCTGAAACAGTGTTGTTTTATTAGTGAAACTAAAATAACAAGCTAAAGAACCTGTGTACCCTGTGTTTTCTATCTTTTACATTTAAATAATAGGGTATTTTTACACAGTAACAGAGTTTATACTTCTCAATATCTACATAAATTTTTTTCAGCATGGTTTGTTTAGATTTTTTCATAATTTTCTTTTGCTTTCATCAAACATTTGTAATTAATTCTTTACGCTTGTCAAAAATCTCCTTAATTCTCAAATTAAACATATTCATCCATTTTCCACTCACACAAGTGTATAACTTACCGTTTCTTCCACTTATATTTTTTCATCACTAAACTGCGAGTGGATTTTCTAATCATGTCACTTTATGCTGCACATAAAGTGCTTTGTGCTGCTCAGGTGTCTCAGGCTCTCTAGTATGTCTCTCAAATGAAAGCCCTTTTTTTCATCATCATGGTTTTCTATTCACCTGCCCCGTCCTTTGCAGCCTCTGTTTTTCTGCTCAATGTCCCCTCATGAAGTTGTAAACCAAACAAACCTTAAAAATAACCTTCTCTAGAATTACAATCATAAGCCAGCTGAACAAAGACAATCTTTGTCTGAGGGTTAAGGTGCCTTCACGTTCTTCAACAAACTCTACACACCATACTGAGCTCTTTGTCTATCTCTCCTTCTCCTCCTTTCAGGTGAAGTCTTCCATTCTGCAGTGGCGGAGAAGTTGAGCCTGGCCACAGCCTCCACCCACTGCCATTCCCTGGGAGCCCAGCTGAGCACCGTGGGGCAGCTCTACCTGGCCTGGCAGGCCGGCCTGGACCAGTGTGATCCCGGCTGGCTGGCTGACGGCAGCGTCCGCTACCCCATCAACGTCCCACGGAAGAACTGCGGCGGAGACGAGCCCGGGGTGCGGACCGTCTACAACAAGCCCGACCGTACTGGCTTCCCGGACACTGCAGCCCTATTCGACGCCTACTGCTACACAGGTACTGACTAACTTCATGCACCATCATTGGGGGGATTACCATGGCAACAACAGAGGGGTCTGGATACTTTCTGGTTATTAATTAGCATGACATGTTTGTGTCACATGTCACCTGACAGATAGCTAAAGCATATCAGGTGAATATCAGAGCTGTTCCCTTTGTTGAAATGCTGTTATGTGTTGCAGCCCACCAGCCAGCGGGGGTCCAGGCTGCAGAAACTCAGACTTTGTACCAGATCACCAACCCAGCAGCTGAGACCCTCTCCTCAGTCACTGAAGCCCGGCACAGAGCCCCTTTCTCCAAGACTTCGACCTGGACTGGTCTGGTTGACTTGGACAGCGCAGGAGTCAACTCCATTGCTGGAGTCAACGACTCCTCTGAGATCTCTGAAGAGCACGTAGTCATCCACTTAAAGCCAGTAAGAAGCAGCCAGCCCAGCCAGGAGGAGTCTGATGGTCCAAAGAGGAGCAATACTTTGGGCCTCTCTGACTCAGGGAGTCATGGAGGTTCTGCTCATGAAGAAGAAGATGGAGGCTTTGTTGGATCATCTAACACCGCCACATTACCCTCCATAGCTTCTTCCACTCCCCAGGCTCAGACTAGTAACAGTGTGTTGGCTGAGTTTGTTAACACTCTGATGAAGCCCTTTAGGTATTGGAGAGGAGGTGAGGGGGTGGAGGAGACAGAGGGGGGACCTTCAGAGCTTGAGGAAATATCAAGAGAGAACCAGACACAGGGAGAAGCATCCAGCAGAAACCAGAGTGAACCAAAACCCAGTGGAAACAAGGGCACCATGAAGAATGCCATCATGGAGCACAGGAGTGGTAGTTTTTCCTTCAGGGCTCCTACCAGTGGACTACAGAGTCCAGAGGAAGGTCTGTCTGAGCAGGAGAAAGAGGTGATGCCGCTGGTTCGATTAGTGCCTGCAGTCCAAATCACAGGGCAAAGTGACACCAGCACTCAGCCAGGAGAACGAGCCTCCAGCACATCTGCTGACGAGCCTCCATCGACTGTTCACGGTATGAGCTCAACATGTCTTAAGTTTGTTCCACCTTTAACCTTTAAAACTAGTAACTGATTGACTAATGAAAACTGAAATTTGGTTTATTGAAAAGAGGCTTGTTGCCTTTAAACGCACTGGTAAATATAGGATTTTAAAACATGCTCTGTCTCTCTTTTCCCTCAAGTATGTTATATTCCTCCACAGAGCAGTTTGAAGTATCACTGTAGATTTAATTAAACAATAATTGCAAACAGACATTTAGGTCAAACTACAAACATAATGAAAACTATTGGAGTGGAGACTGTTCTGCCTTCATTCTGCTGTTTATTTATTATGCTGTGTTTGAACACTAGGGATTGTAAGACAGTCAAAGCAAAGCTTGAATTTGAATCTTCTTTGATTCTATTAAAAGTTTAGCTCACATACTGTATGTATTGCTTACAAAGCAGACCTGCATCACAAGTGCAGCGTATTTTTAGGAGTCAAAGAAGTATAAGACTAGAATAAAAGTATAGTCTAAGAATATATTGTCTCAGAATATATTAAGCATATGAGAAAACAAAGCTAATTGACCAGACATGGTTCCTGTGTTCAGACACAAGGAGTGAGATGCTGTTTGGAGTATATAGAGGCCTGAGAAATTCAGGAGTGCATCATTATTGTGTGTGTGTGGCAAAGAACCAGGAGGCCCTGTCAGACAGGTAACATCCACTGTGGAGTGAATTACCCTCAGGAGTGCTGCAGTGCAGTACAACACACGCAAGGATAGATAAGGTCAGCATTCACCCTTTTTAACTCGTAAAGCACCCTGATACCAAACCTAAAATCATCTAATGTAGTTTGTACCTCGAAGCTTGCTGGGCAAAGCACAATCTGTCCAGTCAAATTACAGCTGAGGAAATGACTCTAGATAGAAACTGAAACAAGCTGTGTACTGAAACCTTGGCTTGAAGAAGCAACTTTTCTGTTAATGGCCGCAACAAATAACACATCCTTGGCTTCAGCTCAAGAGGAAGGATACAAAGAACGACTTTAGTCTCTCCCACAGACAGCCAGAGGAATGATTCAATAAAGGTGAGAGGCTTTTCTCACCCAGCAATTGCCGGCTTTATTAATATAAATACTCACTGCTGTGCTACCTAAAAGCCGATGCTAACCCACAAGGTATTGATGAAAATCCGAGCTTTAATCTTCATGCATTATTTAGCTGTATTTCATTATCGTGGAGGTTGGGCTGTTCTGCCGTTCGCTCTCACCTCCATCTATGTTTCTGCCAATTAAGCCCCAACTCTCTAAAGGTTGGCGGTAATGATCACAACAGCAACACAACACAAGAGGGGGATGAGTAGAGTGAGGAGAAGGGACTGCTTCACACCAGTCTCGTCAAACCCACAGACTGAATTTTTATGATAGAAGACAAAGGGGTCTGTGTGCTGACACTCAGTGTAGATGCGCCTGACATGATTCAAACTGCAATAACTTCCCCTCAATGAGGTGGCATTGGTACCTTCTCTCTCTGCCTCTCTCATGCCTCCACTCTCACAATTTAATATCATGTCTGTCTGACCCGAGAGATTCTCTCAGCCCGTTTACTCCAGTAAAGTGTAGTCAACACAGCAGAACCACTTACAGTGGAAGCACACAATTACTGTCTGAACAGGGTTTATTATGAGTTTGTTCTGCAGCATTTCAGTGTTGAGTTGTAGCTTCTTCACCGACAGATTTTTGTGTTAAAAGCAGGGCCATGAAATCTTCCCAACCTGTGTCTAATTGTTCCATTTTATTTATCACACGGTTCATTACATGGATGATTAAACCAGATTAATGTGTTTAATTATTTTCACTCTCACCAGTCTGTAGTAAAAGTATGTAATTAGCTATTTGTATTATTAATAGAACAGTTAGGTCGGTCTACGTGGCTCTTATGGAAATGAACCTCAGGCTCATAAACGTCATTTAGGCGTAAGGCAACGACGGACCTTCTGAATAATTAACATACATTTTAATATTTTATGCATGGACATGTTTGTGTATGTTCTCCCTCTCAGGGTGATTTGTTATGTTGGGTTGTGTTGCACACCTGCTGCTGTATCACTGTACATTTCAGACATGTTAACTGAACTGAGGACAGCCAGACTGAGCTGAGTGATGATGACGGTAGCAACACTAGCTGGGCCTCTCAGTAACACCACTGCACTGCTGCCCTAAAAAACACACACCAGCCATGAGTCACACATGCAGACAGAATGAATTTTTGATGCTGCTGACAGTGTTTGGTTTGAAGCTGTAAGCTGATAAGGCAGTGGACCACTTCATCTAAATAAACAGGTCTAAGATGGGAGCTTGTTGTGGAGCAAGTCATTTGCTTATCGTGTTGCAAGTGCTCCTGTGTTTTTCCACATGGCTTCTCTCACCACAGGAGAGTGTGTTCCTGAAGGAGGCTGTTTGAGGTAAAAGAATCCAGAGGGAAGAAAACAGGAACAGAGAAGAGAAATAACTTTGAATACATCCTTCCATTATTTTAGTGTGTTTGTGCCTTGGTGTGTGTGCAGGCACATGTGTGTTTATGGGCTTCCTTAAGCGATGGTAATCTTTGTCCACAACTCGAACATCTTTAGTGGCCGTACTGATCAGCTCCACTGGTGAGGAAAGAAGCCCAACTGCTACTTTCAGTTCACCAAAAAGTTCCGTTTTCATACAACATATTTAGCAATATTTAACCACACTGAATGTCTTTACTTTGTATTTGCTAACTTCAAGAAGCACATGGATAACACTACATAAGCTATTGGGAAGATTTTGGCAGTATTCTATTTCATAAAAAAGTCATGATGGAGCCAATAAATAAGTTAAAGTTGATGTCATTGAATGTATAGAGAAAGTGGACAAAGCCGTCAAGACATCACCCATTGGTTCTTAGACTAATGTTTTGAAGTTTGCCATCAACATCTGTTTGTTTGGGAGTTAGAAGTGTCCATATTTAGCTTAGAGGGTTGATACACATTGCCTCACTTTATCCTGATGAATTTATTCGGAGTGTGGGCACAGATGAGATAAACATATTGAATAAAAATGTGTCGGTGAATAGGTTACACATGATTAAAATACATATTGGTGACTCACATCCCAGCAGACTCATGTTTGCATAATTTTTTGTGAAACTGTGCTTCTGTTAGAGGCTCATGTTTAAATTAAATCCACCTCCACCATCCCCGCCCCCAAACAGAAATTGTATTAATGAGTCTAATCTGTGTCTTTGTTTTCTCTCACTGCATCAGGTCCCACTGAGAGATCGGCACCCAGTGAACATGTTGCGGTATCCAAACCTCAGGGTCCCAGAGGAAGCTCCATCTTTGATTCAGCCCCCAGCAGCCACTTTTGGTGGGCCATCAAGTCAATGCGTGGCTCCAAACTAGCACCCCCTGGAAACGTGGCCTTTGCGGGCAAACAACCCACCTGGGAGCCAATGGAGGCCAAAGCAGGACCACTCGAGGTAATGACTCTGCCCACCTCCATTCGACAGGACAATCCAGAAAACTATTCAGGCCAGGAGAGGGACCAGGACGGAGACGATGCTAACAATCCATCAGCTGCCAGAACTGCATCAGGGGAGGAGAGGGAGATGGAGGGGAGCAGTGAAGGAGGCAGCTTCCCTGCTGGGTTTGGATTGAAAGCCAACAACTTGGACAGCAGTGGTGTCAAGCTGAGCCCTGAAACAGAGACTTCACTCAGCCAAAGTCAGACTGAGCTTGTGACTGTGGCAGAGCACACAACTCTGTCCCATTGGCAGCTATCTGAACAACCCACCACCCCACCTCAGGGCTCCCAGGAGCCAGACACAGCAGAGGAGGCCAGGGGAGAGATCCTCTATGTCCACAGGCCTACCGAGAACCTCTCCCCTGCCTCTTCGCAAGGAGTAGAGGGTAGTTCAAATTCAGGTTTTACTCCTGTTTTTAGAAAGCACAAAAAGGGCATGAGCAGAAATGACCTGGTGTCTTCTTCTCCTGAAGCCCTAATGGAGGTGCTGACAACCTCTGAGGTGACCACAGTGCAGCTTCTGACTACCAGGGACACACAGAGGACGGATCCTACCACTACAACAACCGGCACAGAAAATTCCTCAAACAGTGCCACCACTGAGGAACCATCTATTTCCATTTCATGGGTTCAGGAAGAGAAGGAGAAAACAAGCACAGATAACTCACAGGGCCAACTCTCAGCTACTCCAGCACCCAGTGAGGGATCTCAAACATCTATGGGCATCATCCACTTGACTACCTTCACCTCAAACTCTGAAGTGGGCGCGACAGAAATGGAATCAAGGTCTGCGGTGTCTGAATCCTTCGTGGTTGGAAGTCGTTGGACACCTTTCAAGGGCATGAGCACAAAATCAGAGGAAAATAAATCTTCAGTGACGACAGACAACAAGGACGCCAAAGAAACAAACAACCCCTTTGGAATTCTTTTACCAGACTGGGCTTTTGGACTCATCCCATCAGGTACGTGAGCTCCCTGTTGTTCTTAGTGAGTTAACTTTGTCATTATTATCCTCATGATTATGAGAGATTATCTAATCAGAAGTTATTTATTTAATTTTGTATGCAGCTTAATGAGAGTCAGGGACATCACTCAGTGTTATCCCGAGCCTCTGCAAACCGCCTCAAACAGCTACACCTCTATTTCCTTACTGTGTCTGTCTCTTGTTGTTTCATTCTACATCAGCCCTCACTCTCTCCCACTCTGACACACATCATGCATTCTTAATCCAGGCTTGTTCTTCCTTTCTGCCTTCACATCCTCTCCCTTCCTCCCACGTTGGTACAGACAGACAGCTGCAGAGAGCTGGGAAGTGCACTGATGTGAGACCAACCAGGTCTTGGTGAAGTTATTAGCGGGTCACAGTGAGTGCAATTAAGTGAAATGTGGAGAGGCCGAGATCCTAGCAGCCAACAAATCGATGAGGACACAAAGTACAAGATGGGACTCGTAATTGACTGCAGTCTTTTCTCCTCTCATTTCAAGCTTGTCCATGTTCACTTTGCTTTCATCGTGTTCGACTCAGATTTTCTTTTCTCGCACTCCTTTCCTGAACTTGTTCTTTACAATTATTGCTGTGTCTGCGTTGATTGATTTCTTTTGATAGTTAATGGACCTGTTGCTGTTGCAGAAAACCTCAGAATCAATGAACAGAACAAACGTCAGGGCCACAAGTCTTCTTGTCTAAATGTGTAATCTTCACAATTATTGCAAGCTTTTGAATTGCTGTATTCATTTATTTTTGCCTACGTGACTTCCATCCACGATCAAAAATTTACCTCTTGATCGCCTCCATTGTGTGGTCATTTAAGAGCATTTTCAAAAGAGCGGCCTGTTGTATGTGTGCTATGTGTTTCCTAGTGTTAATATTATTGGTCAATTGACGTTTTCTATTTTACTGGAGATTGTGAAGAGAGGGACTGGCCTTCTTTCATTTAAAGCAGCAGGAGGATATGCTCATGAAACTGTGGTTTTAGTAGAAAACACAGCAGCAAAACAGAAACAATGAAATACGCAACACAGGATCATGTTGTTGACCTGAGGTGGAGCGCTATATTGAATGCTTACTGTGGAGCACGAGCCTGACAATAGTCTTATCATTTAACTTCGTGAACACAAATCATGTGTTGGTTAGAAAAAAATAGCTTCTGTAATTGCAGCTCAAGGACTTTGCTTTCTTCAGATTGAATGGTAGTTTTCATACACAGTTTTAACACATTGAGCATTATCCAGCTTTTTGTTATATAAAGAAAAGGAGGAGGAGGAATAGGAGTACAGTTCTCATATGCTGACATTTGAATGGATTGAGTGGTCTTGCTCTTGTTGAGTGATTAGAAGCGTGATACGCTCCCTCTGAGTGACCTTTCATAGATGTCAGTGATACTAAAGATAAAAATTATAGCAATTGTAGTCTGTCCATTACAGCAGAGAGATAGACAGAGAGGAGGGAAAGGGCAGGAGGATGGACATCACTATGGAGTTAGATTAGATGGGCGGAGGGAAAGGAAGAGAGGGGTGAGTGTGTCCTCTACGATGGTGCAGGTGGGCGAACATAAACTTTTTTAATCAATGATTAGAAACTACACCGACAGTCGTATTTCGCCTCCAGAGAGACATTGTTCATCCTTAACTTTTTTTCCTTCCTCCTCTCCTTTTTTCCTCCTTCTTTCCTCCTTCATTCGTCTCTTCCTTCCAATCTTCCAAATTATCAGAGCCACCTCAGCCCCTCTGCGTCCTATCGGGCCATATATCAGAGTGGTAAGACGCTGGTATATAACGCCACATCCTGCTTCCCAATTCCCCATCGCTCTGGCCTCCAGCTAAACCCACACAGATGTGTGAACACACACACATACAACCCAAATGTAAGCGAGGAGACACCCGCATGCCAAGATTACTCAGGAGTAAACCTCCGTAATCCATCCCACTCATCGCACCACATCACATACAAACACACAGAATATGTCTTAATCCTTCTCTGTGAGAAAGTGTAAACATTTTTACTTACTTTAAAAATTACTCCATATTTTCCATATTATTTAATACTAAAGACTTGCTGGGACTTTGTAACGCCAGAAAAAAGTAACAAAAATGTTATCTATTCCAGAAAATCCCAAACAAGTACAGAAGTTATGAGCAGTGGCCTCGAGCCTTTTAAGGTGACAAAGCGATGCTTCTGGATACAGTAATGTTCGCCGTCTGTCCAGCATTTAAATTCCCAAAGCCAGTCTGACGCTCAGAGACAAACAGAGAACAGGAGACCTCTGAGTTATAGCCATCTTGACAACAGCCTTGTCCCTGGCTCAAGATGGATCAGACCTCTGGCAGCATCAATAACATGGCAGGCAGCCCTCAGCCAAATTAGAGTGTTACATTTGGACGAGTGGAATGGAGATAAATGGAGACAGGGACGGGCTGAGGTGGCAGATTATTTGAGTCTGTGGATAGATGTTCAGTTTGTCTGCTGGCTGTTGGAGACCTTGAAGTCTGGAGCAGCGAGAGGGCACATTATCTACACTGCATATAGAAGTTTATTGATTTTTCTTCTTCTCCCTTTTTCATCTTGTTTCACTTCTGTCTCCCTCACCTGCTTTTTTCCCCCACTCTCCCTCTCTCCCCGTGTCACTGACTTTACGTCTTTTATCACTCCTCTGGTCATTGTTATAACTCTCTCCGGAATAATGTTTTGATAGCCTCTTGAACTCCAATGTGCGAACACAGAAGGCAGTCAATGCCATCTAACCATATCTGTCCCCTGAGGATCCTCGTCACTGCCCTTTAGAAAAGAGTCACCTCCCTTAAATCCATCCTCTGCCTAATCTGCCATCCTCCTATCTGCTTCTCATCCCCACGTTGCTCTTCTTTCTTGTTTCATGGTGTAATTCCACCATTTTTCCATATCAAACGCTCTGCTGAATATTAAATGAATGGGATTTGTTAAGATCAGCCTTGAGGGACACTGGGCTCCATGGTGGGGAGGGATGAAACAGCGTTACATAGCACACTGTGCTGACTGAGCAGAGGCTTTTTGTATCTGGTTAACCAGGGGAATAACGAAGCAACCAAAGTGCTGGAAATGAGCTTAAGTACTCTGTGCTGAGCAATCACACTGAGCCCTTTGTGAACATCGCTGACTGCTGATAATAAATATATGCAGCAGTTTAAAATCCACTCGGTCTGCTTAGTATCATATCATGAAATAGTGATGGCCTTCTCCGTAAAGGCTTTCCACTCTCAGCAGGTTGAGGCTGCCAAAAAAAGATGGCCAGTCATAAAAATGTATCCAAGCTGGGCTTTCTTTTGTGACTTTACATGGCTTCATATGTAGGCCACTGGTGCAAACATGGATGACAATATTGCTTAAGCTCGTGTTGTTAGCGTTAGCTGTCCATGATTCTGCCCACACACAGCCAGCACCTTCATAATAACCTCTATGTGGGAATATGCGGTCGTGGTAAACAGGGCTCTGTGACTTTTGCAAAGACGCTGGTCAAGTTATCGGACACGTCTCTATAGAAGAGGAGAAAATGCAGAAACAGAAGTTATACGTTTCTAGGATAAGACGTGTTTTACAAGTTTATACATCTTGTCAAATTTAACCTTTTTGTGGGAAATCAGCATTTAGGAAGTGATGTCTAAATCAAGTGTGTGTAGGCACAGCAGCTCATGATACTCTGTCTCTGGAACAAATCAAGTGCAGTGCTTGGAAACAGGAGCAAAGGAGGTCACTAAACATTACAGCAAGAAGCTATGAAAAAATAATTGAGTGAGGTTTCTGTTTAGAAGGCGAACATCTCAAATGGAGTATCTGTTATCAGACTGACATTTTGGAGAACACAAAGTGTTGATTTAAATATTAAAAGTCAATGTAAAAACAGCTTTGTTTGTAAAGCCAACAGACCATCAAAATGTGGTTTTATTTTCTGCAGTGAACCTGAAAAAACAGAAAAACTGTCTTAAACAGGGATTTTTATGGCCTCATAAATAGACTTTATTATCTTTGCTGCAACAACAAACCCTGCGGATTATTCAGCCTCTAGGAGCCCCATCACAGGCAGCTGTATTTTATCTCTACATTGTGACCCAGAACTCCTTTATAACAGTCAAGAGATTCAATGACTGAATCTCTTGACTGTTATTGGGAACAGATCCGCAGCAGTAGTAGAAAAAACAAGTGTTGTTCATCTCACAGCCTCTAAAGATCAGTCGGCCTGCAAACCAAAGTGCTGTTAACTTCAGTCACACAGTAACAGTGGATGCTAAGCTGCAGTTTTTTACTTCCTCTGGGCACAACATGTTCTTTTGCATCATGTAGCCTAATTGTGTTGTTAGTACAGTTACCAACTTATCTTTACAAATGCATAAAACATTGCTGTGACAGAAGTTTTGGTCCTCCACTATCATTCAACTTCAATACCTTTGTATTTTACAACAATCAGGTTTATTCCAATACCAGCCAAATATGGCAATCAATAGTCAGGTTAACTGCCTTACTCAGGAATAAACTGCAAAGTAAAACATATGATGACGCAGAAAATGAGACAATCAACTTCTTGTTGAAGCATTAAGGATTGTAGTCATTTTAAATTAGCTCTAACTGTAAACCACATAAGAGAGGATCTCTGCTCAGGAAGGATGGATGGAGGGATGGATGGAGACAGAGATGTTGGCAGGCTGCTGTCAGAAGGAATATAATCCCCTGTGAGGAGTCATTGTGAGGCTGTGCAGAGCGGGAGAGTTTAACCTGGTTGGGTTATGTCGGTGCCTGTTACAATGCTGCATTCAGGTGCTATCAGATGAGACGACAGGAAACTGCTTCCTTTTACTGAGAGAATATTTCACCTCACTATCTGTATCTAACAGGTCTGTCCTCCTAGAGGACAAAGGATGCAGAAGAAACGGCAGCACACAGCCTTGTTTTTCATGTCAGTCTTTTGTGTTTTATGACCTCTAAAGAAGAAGAATGTGGATGTACATTTATGAGAATGAGAAGTGCTCAGCAGACACAGAGGAAATGGGACGTCTATTACACCTGTATCACACCTGATCTGAATAGCAGCATTCCTGAGATGTTACTTTCTCATTTGTATCATTTATCTGCAGTCAGACATACGCATCTGTCAATTACTCAGCCAGTCACTCATGCAGACACACGCCGTCAAAAATGGAGCCGCCTGCCATCAAGGTTAACGGTGAAATGTATGAAAATCTATGCATGAAGTCTTCTGGCTGAAGAGGAGGATGAGAGCACCCAGCCGGGGTTTTGGAGCTGCCACGTTGCCTGACTTCACTCCCACCGACAGAGAAGGCGGAGCAGTGGCGGGGGGTGTTTGGCTCCCAGCGTCAGTCACAAAACATGCAGCAGCAGCAGTGGGTGGAAGGGTTGAGGGGTCCCTCCATCCTACACCCACAGATGTGTCCCAGCAGGGAGCACTCCTAGACAGGAAAAGGCAGAGGGGGGAGGGGGGGTTGATATGAAGATTTGAGTTTTAGCTGGCAGGAGAGCTGTGAGGGTCATGCAAAGTAGTTCTTCTTTGTTGAGTTTTAAACAGGTCTACAGGCAAACCTCCTGCCCACAGCTGCTTACTTCCAATCGTGGTGATCTGCTGTCAGAACAAATAGCTGATAGTAACCTCAGTGGGATACAAACAAGCTGCAGGGAGAAGATCCAACATTTCTGTGATTTTTCTTTCTGATTCAGGGCTCTTTGTGATGGCAAATTCACAACAAACTACACTCCACACTAGGTCAGTGAATTTGTGTCCAAGAATACTAGCCAATCAGATTATTGCTAACATCCCTGTTGAGCAGCTACACAAATTTTGTTCTTATTATTTCTCCTTTGGATGAGGAGCAGTCAAGACGTCTCCCCTTGACTCTACCTCCTTCACCCCCTTTCTGAACTCTGTCCACTCTTTCTATCGTACGGCCCCATCTGGCGGGGGCAAGTGTTCTGCTTTCTGACACACCTCTCTTTATCCATCTCTCTCTATTTTTCTCTTTTGTGTTTAAAACATTGTTGTATTATCAGCGTTGTCAATGCCTGGAGCTCGTATGAACGGAGCCCGGGTCTGTTGAAGTTGGCAATGTTGCTTGGGTTGTGGTGACCACTAAGGGCCATGTGGTAGGTTAATTATAGTATTGGGATGAGGGCACAAGGGGAGGGGGTTTCTTCACTGAGCGCTTATCCTTATCATTAGGGCACAATTATCTTGTGTTTAATTCAAATTAGTTGTGGAGAAATTAAAAGTCAGCTTGTTGTCCATGGTGATGTATGGTTTTATTTTGCACTGCTTGATTCCTGAGTTACAACTTATAAGTTTAAACAGAATGAATACAGACATTTACAATTTAAAAATAGCTTTTTAATAATCAAAAATACTTTTTACGGTGTGGTACGGCCTCTGTAAAATACACAAAACGGCTCTAAAGACCGGACATATAAAGGACGCGATGACCAGAGTTCAAATTTAACAATCATTTCATTTCAAACAAACACCTCTAATCAGAACAACATCCTTTAACCCTGTAATATTATCGCTTTAATGATTTGACCTGATCATGTAACGTGGTTCGCAGATAAACAAAAGGGATTTAAAAAAGAAATTAACTCAGCCTTGCCAGTGACTGAAAAAAGGGAGAGAGTTCCACATCATAGGAGCGGCTGTAACTCGCAGATACATACGGAGTTATACGGAACTAATTCCATGTTCACGGATGCTTGTGTGGTTGTTTTGCAGCAGCCTGGTAACGGTTGTAGATGATTTTATAAAGGTTACCACAGCGGAGCAGGAGCACTTTTCAATTAGATGTACAGACTGTCTGTCCCGGTGCCGTCAGAGCGCTGGAGGGATTTAATCAACTGAGGCTGAAGCTTTCATTCAGTCAACAAGCAGAGGACGAGATCACAGATAACAGATACATTACTCATAGCACAGTCTGGCTGTACTGTAATAATTTTGCTTTTTATGATGCTTTTGCCTTGCTTTTTATTGTATGTCCATTTTGTATTGTAACTCGGAACATCGCATATCTATGGCGAAGCATGTCTAATGACTTGCAGACCTAAATTTAGCCTGAATATGAACACAATTCATTTGCATGTAGTCTCTATCTGTTGCATCTCATCACACACTTTTTTCATCCTGTACTTGCTGTGAGGGCACCAAAATGACAAACTGATGGCAAAGTACATTTGAATCTTTCACTTTTTGTGCCACTTTAAAACTCTTGAGAAAATGTGGTCTGATTGTATTAAAGGCTGGAACTGTGCGTACATCCCTACATCATTTAGAAGGCATTTTAATTTGCATCCATGCGTGTTCATTGCACTAACTTCATGTACTATAACAATGCATGTTCTTTCAGTTGCCATGTGGAGTATGAATAATTCATGAAACATCAATGACGGTAACAGTTGCATGTTCCTATTTTTTCGCAGCCTTCTTCCAGTCTTGTCTGCTTATAAAATATGCAGTTGTTTCAAGCCCTGAAAAGAGAGAGCAAAGACGCATTAAAGAGAAGAGAAGGGAAATTCAAGGTGGATAGAATGTGTTGATGATAAACCAGGATGGATTTTTTTCCCTGCCACTCTGACAAACCAGATAATGCAATTTATTTAGGACCAATAGAGATGCCCCTCTTATAACAACAGACCCTCAGTTTCTTCATCTGTGTGGCCGTGCGTTCCTGCTGAATCGGGTCGTATTGAATCTCTGGCATGTTCCTCCCTGGGCTGATTCAGTGAGACGCTCGGTTCATGAGGTGCTCACTAAGAGAGCAGCGGCTGCTTTCTGCTGTCTCAGGCTTCCGGTGCTGTCGCTGATTGCTGAAGTGTCATACCCTTTCATACCTTGTGTATGTGTGTGTTTGCTTTTGCAGGGAGGAGGAAAATATTTCATACAGCTCAAAAGAGATGAAGCTGAAAATGGAAAACTGTTCATGTGAATTTTTAATCACATTTTATATGACTTCTTGTTGCTCCATCTTTTTTTATGTCACCTACACATGTAGTGTTGACTGACACCATAAAGATACTGTATAAGTGAAAATTGACATCACTATGTAAATAAATAATAAGTTGGAACAGTTTAATATATCGGATGTTCATCTGAGTCATTTGAGTAATCCAGCTCAGCATGCTCAGTAATAAGTTATGCATTACTGTAATGTATTACATGTGAAACATCAGAGACTGCGGTCACCCTTTCACACCTAAACACACTCTGTCTTGTACACACAGGTGTATAATGCAGATAGACAGCGCCCCTGCATGTGGTCAGACAGACAGAAATAGCTGCTCCCTCCCCTGCAGAGCTCATCAATCCTTGTTTGTCAGAGGCCGCTCTGCTCGGGCTCGCTACAGTCATCACATCGCTACACCTGCTCCACCTGCAACCTGTAAGATATGGGCACACTCCCAAAAGATGCAGGGAGGCGTCTGCAGCCTTTCAAGTGGTCAATCTGGGCTCAAGCCCTGATTCAACAAGTATCTGAGATGTTTGTTGTCCTTGAGCAGTGACTTCCTGCCAGCTTGGGAACGCTCAGCAGCTGCCCAGGTGCTCTGATCTCCCTGTGATGGGGAGATCAGTAGAGGTTAACATTAGAATTATTATATGCAACAGATGAATTTATACTGCTTGAGACCTTTTGGATAGATAATTGTAGTTTGTGGTTTTTACAACCACTTGTCCAAACATTCACATGCTCTACAAGGTCCCTTTTAATTAATTATAGTCTATACCTAATTTAAACTGTAATTTCCCTTGCTGAATGGTGGAGTATATCCAGGGAGACCAGTGGTTCCCATCCATTCTGGCTTCTGACCCCTGTAATTGGAGTAAGAGGTTAATAAGGTATAAAAGCCATCCAGGATATCACTTGCTAAAGCATGTATTAGAAAAATATTGTGAAGCACACCTTGTTCTTTTCTTTCTCATAATCATTATGCGACCCTGGGGATTTATTTTTTCTCTCCACTGGATCAGACTGACAGCTGGTGCAGTGGGTTAAAGGGAGAGGTGGAGGCTCCCTAGTTTCAGGGAGTCCAGGCACGCTGACCTGTCCTGTTTACGACCTCATGGACTGTAGGGATGAAGAGTTAAATGTAATAGTCCACGCTGCAGACTGTCAGCCTCTGCACACAATCGATTGTCTGACTCTGCAGACTGACTGCTGGGGCGCTGACATCATCAGCAGAAAGCAGAGCAGTTACAATATGAATATTTCACACTACGGACTCATCGAGCCATCACAGTGATGATGCAACGACTGTATTTAAGGCCGTACTTTGCAGTTTAGCTCAGACGTCCATATGTCTCTAACTGCTCTGTGAGCCTCAGCACCTTTTAGAGACGTACTGTAGCTTTAAACTTTAACAGGGGAGCTCTTGCTGGGCCCAGGCGATGGCTCGTCACGCTCATAGATGGGGGAGACTTGAACAGGCCAAAGCATGATCTCTGTCTCAGCAAAGCTATTACAAGCTTCAGTGAGTCCCAGCACAGCAACGTGCCGGGCGATAAGCAGGTGAATATACAGTAAATGTAAAGTGCGTGTGTGCAGTTTTGCTGTGTAAATGTGTGTGTGCTACAGGTTTACTTGTGCCGAGTTAAGTGTTTCTTTCAGCACAACCTTTTCTGCAGGCTTCCATTATGTTGAATTTGCTAACCACTCAGCTTCACACCTCATGGGATGCAGGAAACTTTTATCACAATCCTCTTTTCTTTTCTTAATCCTGGTGTATGTATGAGTTGACATCAGGGAGTAGCTTACTAAATATTCCAAAACACTAAAATAATCTCTCCACTGAGACTAAAAGAGATTTAAGATGATCCCAAAGAAAAGTAAAATAATCAACAGGAAGATTTCTCAAGAAATTCTGCACAAGACTGAGGATGTGTTGCAGTATCTGCTCAGTGTCAGGGAAAAAGACTCAACATCATCTATATTGTGAGTGACTTAGCTTTGAAAGCTTAACCTATGTTAGGCCTATGCAAGGCCTAATATCAGGTCCCAAGTAAGTCTCAAGTCATTTGGTTCAAGTCTTTAGCAAGTTATCGAGTCATTTTTTCTTGTTCTAGTTAAGGCAAGTCAAGTCACTTTTTTTCCCACCCAAGATCCAGCACTCTTACCTGTAGTACCCAGTCTTTATAAAGAGAAAAGACAAGGTATTAGCAGCCCGTCTAATAATGATATTATTGGCCATTTTACACAACCTGTTCAAAAAGTATGACGATGAATTGTATCTGTATTATCTTGGCACAGACGCAGCCACGATGATGGTCTGCTCTGAGAACGTATTGAGTAGTAACGAGTACGACTGATGAGGCTTCTCTTTGGGGAAAAAACATCAAGCAGCGGGGGGCTTTGATGTTGCGTGTTGCCATAGCGAGGAGTTTGACTGACAGCCAGTCATCCAATCATGACAGTCAAATACCGGGGAGCTTTTTGAGTAGTCCAATCATGATACCCAGTCTGCGCTGCATACATACTTTATAGTTAGACAGAAACATTCAAACTTATGAACACACTCAAGTCATCCGAGTCATCAAACCTCAAGTCTAGTCGAGTCTAAAGTCATTTATTTTTTGTCAAGTCAAGTCGCAAGTCACACAGTGACTTGATTTGACTCGTGTCCAAGTCACTAAGTCTGAAGTCCACATCTCTGCCTAATATTTCTCTTTTTTATATCTCCATGTGTCGGTTTCATAAAGTTAAGGACTACACAGACTGTCTCCCTCTTCCCTCCTCTTCCTCACTGACTTTTGCTTCATCTCTTCATCATTTTCTGTCTCTGTTCCTCACACAGAAAAAGACAGACAGGCAGTAGGAATGGAAGGAACAACCTATTTTTAGTCCAGTGTGTAATTAATCATAAGCTAGCAGCGAGCATGAAGAGAGGAGGAAGTGTCTGATAGCTCCCTCTGTGACGTTCTGTCCATCCCTTGCTTTTCTCTCTCTCATTCTTGTGCTTCTCTCTCTAAACTTATTACCTCTCTCCAATGGACCAGCCTCTCTCCCAACATTTCTCTCTGCTATGCTGCCATCTGGTTTTTATCTTGCATACACCCACACATTTTGAAAACAGCAAAAAGGTCATCCACAGAAATCACTGCCCTGACTTTACATTCCAAGACCACTTCCATGATATGTTGCTGTAGTCACACAATCCATAACTGCTGCTTCATGTCTGCACACTGTACACATGACGTCGGCACTGAGACTGCAAGCCTCTGTGGACAGATGGTGAACAGTCTCATTTGTGTGTAATAAGTCGTTACTAATTGTCTGCAGATTGGATCAATGTCCTATTCTGCTGCAGCTCAGCTCTCCTCTCAGTCTGTATCACCACAGACAGCACAGCCACAGTTTCAGTGGTGGTGGATGGTAGCTGAAGAAAAGTCCCTTTCACATCATTAAGGTAATTAAGCTGGAAGTGGTCTAATTGTGTCAATAATGGTTCATTTTGTGAAGTAAATTGGACCAATAGGAATAAACTTAACGGTTTGAAGGCATTACATGCACACATACCTATAAACAGTTGGTGATGCCATTCACTTAAATCCTGGGAAGTTTATGGATTACTTTAACATACTCCAGTTTTTCAAGACAGCAATAAAACCTTATGTGGTATTAACACAGAAAGCAACATAAGCTAAAGTCAATGTTAGACCATCTGTGGTGTGACAGGGAGAATAGTAACGAGAAGTTCACCCTTTACTACTGAAGTTTTCCTCTCCAAAGCGGCTTGATGACCCTGGTCCTCAGCTGTCAGTTACACTGTGCATCACTGCCTTCTCCTCGGCAGAGGAAACATGTCCGCCTGAGCTGTGATTCAAAGTGATTCAGCTTAAGTTTAATACCAAAATTTCATGCAGATTTCAAAGTTAATCCTGCCACTGTAAGCTTGACTCACTGGCAAGTGTGAGAGATGAATGCATAGGGGGGTAGACAGGGGTACTTTGAGATGTTCCAAATGCAAAGAAGAAAGGTAATACATTTTTAGTGGTCTCTGAAGGATCTGGCAGTTTGACAGCATACCTACCTTTGTGACCATTATGTAGTTTGTTTAGAATTGGTCATTTCCCTTCAGAGTCAGGTGCTCTTTATTCGTGCAAAGTGCATTTTTATTCGTCACATCATTCATTGACACCTGTCACTTTTAACATGGATCAGCAGCATAAAGGTCCCAGGAGGAATTAAGCGGCCAATTAACAATTTCAACATTCATGCTACAGACCTTCATGGTCCCCCGAGAATAATTTATCAGGACTATGATGATCCTTAGGTATTTCCTTTAGCGCCACCAGCAGGTATTCACTCATAAGGGGTAAAATGTATCAACCCCTATGCAACAAAATGCTGCACAGACATTTGACTGTTCAGTAGGAGGTTAGTTAAAGGCCCTTATGTATTAAATCCAGCCAATAAATGTCAAACCTCTGAGCAAGGTTTATTTCTCCAAAATCAACGAATTGCATTTTAACAATAAAAGAACAAAACATGCAGGGATGTATCACATCTGAAAGACAACAGACACCATAATATAACAATATGTCATATTACAGTCTCTGAAATAAATATCAATGAATAATGTAAATAAATATAGACATAAAATAATCATGACTGACCTGCCGCCCCATGTGAAGTCAAAAGAGTGAGTGAAAGGCAGAGCAGTCTTTAAACAGGGAGTGAACAGGTGAACTCAATCAGGCTAACGAGGGGAGACAACAAGTGCAAACAGGAGCAAATCAGGGATGAGGAGAGGAGAGACAAGGAAGTGAACTGTAGGAAGAGAGGCAGGTGAGGAGGGAAACAAATATTTTATGGGTTGCTGTGGAAGTTCTGTACTTAAGTACAAGAGCATGACTGTGGACTCTAGTCATATTTAATTATGTATTTATTGCTAAACAGACTTTCCCTATTGTCTTTCCCTGTTCTATCAGCGTCCATTTTAACTAGTTTGTATAATCAATCATGTCTGCTGTTAGATTTAGTGGCTGCCATATTTACAGTATGATGAAAAAACAAGCACCCACAAAAAATATTTCAGACTCCATTAAATGTCACGAAAGACTTTTTCCACATTTCCCCTCCTTCATCACCTGACCCACCCTGCTAAAAGTGATCACATCCTGCATTTTTATGTGTTTCATACACTGCTGAACACTTTCCTTTTTTACCATCCGTACATCATTAACCTTGAAAAGTAATGTTTTCACTTCACGTACACTATTTTTTTTCCCAACCCTGCTGTTGATTTAACAAATGAGTCTATCTCTAACGCTTTTCTTCTTTCAGTGAATCACTTTTCTGCATTTTCAAAGTCAGTCTTTCATCATCTCGCCTGCCCGGTGTATCAACAGCAGCCTCTCTGCAGCAGTGGTCTGTCTCCCTGTTTCACAGGAAATTGAACACACACTGACGTTACTGTATATATCATCGGCCTGCCATGAGTCAGGGTCACACAAACATCCAGAAATACACACACACACGCACCGCATCTCTCTGCTCATACATCATTAGGTTAGTGTGGCTGTTATTATGGAGAAGATGCAGTGTGTTAGATGGCCTGACAGATTGTGTCAGGGGCTGCAGTCCTATCAGGATTGGATAATAAAAAGCCAGTTAATCTAGCAGGTCCCTACAGTCCTGTTGTGCACACAGAATAAAAATTATGACTGCTCTACTCACTAACTGTCCTTGTCGAACCCTCCTCCCTCTGTCCCATCCTAAAATATAAGAGCAATAATTATGACAATATAAAAATCTCCACCATTCGTCAGCCAAACATTTCCCTCCAAGTGGCACAGAGTTAAAGCCCAGCAACGTAAAATATTTTTATTACTTTCCTCCAACGCAGAAATGTGCCATAAAAGTAGTTCCCTGCACCAGTATGCACGAGTGGGTGATGATCAGCTGATTTATGAGGACCTCGGCTCATCAGGAGGACTTGGAATGAGAGGCAGGAGAACAACATGAGGGGGTCGACTCAGCTTTGTCCTTTGCTTGGCGGGAATCAGTCTAACTGGAGCCAGACGCAACAACAGCTGATCTGTCTCCTTGTAGAAAGTCATAGAGACAGGGACAAGTCTAAGGACTGTCTGCCAACTCTAGTCTTTACCTCTGTCAGAGAGCAGGGGGAGGACGGGCTCAATAAGGATAATAAGAGGAGCATAATGTCGGCTCACTGCCTGTGGTAGTTTGGCAACATTGAATGACGCAACATTTCGCAGTTAACCCTTGTGCTTGTTTCCCGCTCTCTCTCTCTCTACAGTTGACAATAACCCCTGCCAGACCAACCCGTGTCTCCACGGAGGGAGCTGCCTGCAAGAAGGTGACGGCTATAGCTGCTACTGTCCTCAGGGCTTCTCTGGAGAGAGCTGCGAGATCGGTGAGTCATCGCCGGGTGAGGGAGACCTCAGAGGTCAGCAGCATCACACAGATGCTGTGTCACATTGTGGCATAAGAGGAGGAGAGACACGCATATGTTGGGATAACATACAAGATGTACTATGAGGTGCTATGGGGGAAACATCAGATAGTCCAACCCCAGAAGAAGTATGCAGCTCAGTTTGCAAAATGTAGGTATGTCATTTGGAAATCAATCAACAATCTGCTGTTGAATCAATAATCTGTGACAAATGCATGTTAAGTGCATCAATTACACACTTATGTTTGCAATGATTTTCTGTCGTCAGTTTGTTTTGGGTTTGTTATTAAATTAAACAAAACCTGGTTGCATTTTAGAAGCAATTGGAATAAATGATGACATTTCAGCCTCATTGATGGAGAGAAAAACTTCTATAGAATATTTATTTATTTGTTACTTCTGCACTTACGTGTCTTTACTTCAGTTTTTAATCGCCTTTCCAAGTGCTGTGATGTTGATTATGTTGCTCAACAGCTGCATATCTGATGTTTACAATATTTATTATAGCCAAAGGCAAAACAGTTAATTGTCTTACAGAGCAAAAGCTTGACCACAATTATACAGGCTTAACACAGTGCTGTTATAGGGGACTAAACTGGAAGTAAAGTCTGCCTTCATTTGTGTTCCATCTCAAATCTTCAGATCTCATTTCCTTCAGTCCATTTCCCAGCTCCCATGTCAAAGGTTACACTTCCTATTTCCAGAGAAAAACACCTCTAGGAAAACTGCACACTTAAACATGTTTTTGGAGCTGTAATCTAAATTATATTGCTGTACTGTGATGAAATGCATCAATGCTGGAGTTAATATCGACAATTCTTACCAAATTTATAAAAATCAGCATTTCATGGGTCGGAAATGGCTTAAACATGCCATGTACTGTTTTAAATCAGCCCTGGACCTTGCCAGCCTATGGTGACATGGAGACGACCGTTTGGGACAAAATTACATCATGAAATGTATTTTTTAAAATAATGTTAACACCTGTCAATCAGAGGTGGGCGGTCCGTTACCACTCAGAGACGGCGCCCATTCTCTCTTGCACTTGCATTGCCTCTGCTCTGAAAGCTCTGACTTCAGGCATTAGTGGGGCTGGAGCCAACGGCTAAAACTGATAGGGCTCTGGACCACCACGATCCTCCACCACACTAAAGTGCTCTTCAGGGGACTCTGGAGGGGAGAAGTCCTCCACCTCAAAAGATCCCTCTGTGACTCTGTGTCGCTCTCCATTTTTCTCTGGCCAGGGGAGCGGACATCACTGAGCTGCCGGACACACCCACCCCCCTCCATCCCCCCTCTCAGCCCCTTACCCACTTTGAGCATTTTTCAAAATTGTTCAGGAGGTGGAGTTATGGTCAGACCTGTAGGTGCAGTTACACTTTAAGGTAAACTTTAGAGGCATAGTTGATTAGATTTATTAGTTATCTTTGGGTGCCACCTTAAACCCTGTTTCTTTTGCCCAAAATACTGTGGTCTAGAAAGTAGTATGGGTGACAGCTCCAAATTATGCACAAGGCATTCAAAGTGGACTGGTTCAGCATAAACATAGAGCATATGACAGGCCTCGTTTCTCTTCCTGACAGATAATCTGGGTCACTGTAATGCTCCATGTTTGTTGTGACATGCTTGCTTCAAATCAGATTCCATTTGTAATGTCCCACCTGCCTATCGTCATTCACTTGAAATGTGTCAGTATATGTGGCAGCTAGATACTGGAGATGAGAGTCAAGATAAAATGTTGTTTCAACTCAACTTTACTGCCCCCCTCATAGCTAAACTCTAAAATCTAACCGTACATTTTTTATGTTAAGTTTCATCACTAGACCATTTTTTAGCTGCAGTAGGTAAACTAATCACTTACTGCTAAATCGACAGCTCAGAGTCTGTGAGAGCTGTGTGGCCGAACAGTTTGGTGGAATATGTGTAGATGAAATACACTTGATCAATTTTCTTCCCTTTTCAAATAAAGCTGTTAGCATCCAGATAGCTTTGCTTGACAAAAAGACTTGCAAAGTGCTATTTCCAGACCCGGGTTAGTGATATCCTTACGTCTCCACCTCATGGTAACAACAAGAATCCAGGAAATCACTGCTTTTTAATCTTATTGATCTGACTTTGATGAATAAATCGAGATGGTGTAATTCCCTAAATGAATTGAACAAATGTTTGAATTGCAGACCATTAAATAGGTGAACGAGCGTTGGGAACATGAGATTGCCTTAAAATAGCAACAGTATGTCCAAGGACAGTGCTCCCATGCAGATACAACAATGCCAGAATGATGTATGTGACTGATGATGTATTTTTCTTCCCAACTGCTCAACATATAACTCAGTACAGTGAGTCAGATGAAGCATGCATGAGGCTGGATGGGACAGTGAGTGTGTAAATGACGCAGTGTGTGTCTGTGGTCTGATTGATGAGCAGCAGTTTGTCTCAGTTTGTCAGCAGCTGAGGAGCTGTGATTGGCTGGCTCAGCCCGTATCCACATGCCTCATTAATTCATCCACAGCACTGGATTTCTTATTCAGCACAATGATTGGCTGCATCCTCTCCACTGCCACCACCACCTCTCATATTCTTACCCCAGTCCTGCCAACACCACCAGGAGAGCCTGATTGGAGCTTCTCGGCCTGCAGCTGACTCAGAAAGTGATGTACATTTGCATATATAAAAGCAGTGATATACACAAAAATAGACACACAGACTCTTCCTCAGTCTCCCTCTCATGCACACATGCATACATTGACACACACGTTCACACACTTGCCTCCTTCAGTTGCTTCCTCTTTACTGCTCTTCTTTATAATTTATTTGTCAGCTGAAGTGTCGGCGCAGTGGATGAATATGCATGCAAGTGCCTGATAAGTGTTTGGTTTAGCACAGCGTGTGTGTGTGTGTGTGTGTGTGTGTGTGTGTGTGTGTGTGTTGACTGTGTATACACTGGGTGACAGCTGTAGGAGGAAGTGAAGCATATAAAGGCCACGTAGAAAGCGGGACAAATTGATTTCCCATGAAGACCAGGAACTGTGTTTTACACAGAGGGGTCTTATCAGCGTTTCAGAGACAACACACACAACAACACACACATGCAGACACAGAAACATCTGCAGACTGGCACACTAACTTATATCAGCTAGTTTAAATATGGATCACATTATGCTACATGCATGAGAGTGCACACAAACCTAAGAACGCCTGCGTTCATGCTGGATCCTGCACGTTTTTCATTATTCATTAAATGACCTCAACTTAAGAAGGGACTAATTACTGCTATTCATTTTTAGTTTAGTTTTCATTTGTTTGTTTGGTTTATTTTGCGTAATTCTAGTGATAAAACCTGATTCATATCAATCCAACACATGTTTATAATGAAGGAAATGCACCTACACGTTTGTCAGACATCACCAATACATGGCATCTGTCAGTAAGACTTTACATTAAGGGTACAATTTATATACTTAAACGTTAGCTAGCTTTACATGCTAACATTGGATAGCATGTTAGAAAATGTGGGAGTTAAAAAACAAACTTTTCGAGTTCTGTCAGTGGTGGATGCTGTTGCATTGCTCACGTCTTAATTCTCATTTGTTAATGATTAATTGATGAACATTACTAAAAGGGAGTATTTGCTTTGAGTTCATCATTACTAAATCATCACTTCACATGAGTTCCCCATTACTTCCTTGACTTGTGTCCCCCCCCAAGTTAAGTGGCGTCTTAATACTCATTTGTAACTGGCTGCATATCAATCAATGTTTGAAGTAACTGAGTTAGCATTCCTTAATTGATGATCTATTAAGTGTAAACTAATCACATAAAGTCCCAGTGACTTCAACATTTCTTAATGGTGAGCAACAGGAATTCATGTGACATCCTGTATTAATTCATGCATTAAATCATCATGAGTCATGCATTAGTTAAGCATTATGTAAGCATTACTTCAGTATATAAATCGTACCCTTAATGTAAAGTGTTTCCCATCTTTCAACAATGAAAACTAGGGCTGAAAGAAAAGTTTGACAAAATGAGCCAAAGTAGCATTTAAATTAGATATTCATATCATTAACAGTTTCAACAAGCAGTTGTTGATTTTACTGATGTTTTTCATGTCAGACATTTGACCTTTCATAACAACACAGGTGAAGGAAACATCACTAATGGTGTCTTTGTTCCATCATGTGTCCAAGCAACACATGACAGTCATCCAGCAGGCCCAGTACCGGGACTGTTTCACTTTCTCACCTGAACGTAATGCAGTCTTTTTTTATGTTATCATTTACAACTTAGGCCAAATAGGCCAAAATGTTGAAAAAGCTCTATCACAACTGTCAGAGGGTAATTTACACATGTGGATAATTAACAGTAATTACATGAGTTTGGCAAACTGTTGTAATTAACATTTAGCCTGTTGCCGGGTCAAAAAGCTGGTAGAAAATTGGCGTCTGAATAATTTGTTTAAAGATTGCATATGTGTATTTTTAATGATTTTTTTCTGTTGATGCTGCTGATAAAAGACCAACAGAGGGATTTATAGTTGTTTAAGCGCAAACCTGCCCAATCTAGCAGGTCATATAGCTGACAAGTTTAAATGAAGGATAGATCAGTTACAGAGTTGTCAGATGAGCAGTTAAACTTTTAGGGCAATGATTTCATTGTTTTATGACCCTGAACGTAGACTTTCTGATGATTCAGACCTGGATTGTACTTTTCTGTGACTCACTGATTTACATAAAACAGAAGCGTGGGCTGAACTCAAGAATGAGCAACCTTTTAAATCAGATGACTGTACATTCATGCAGAAACAAGACAGGCGACTCTGCCCGCTTCAAACTTAATTAGACTATAAAAACCAAAAAATGACCTAACCCAACAGTTCAAATGTTTTTTCCCCTCATCTCCATGGCAGCAGGCACGGGGTTTAGAATAAAATAGCAGGATACAAGAATAAGACTAAGAATAAGAGAGATGGAGCAAGAAAGCATGAAAGAGAGCAGAGATGATTGGGAGGATAAAGTCTTTGACCATGCCTGAGCTTCACTGACAGTCGGACTGACTCCACTTTACAACAACAATTCTTCTATTCGTTACTATGTCATTTCTTTTGTTCACAGATTTCTCTTCAGATTTAGATTCAAAGATTCAACATCAGAGCCAACTCCTGTCAGACACTGATTAACTGATTGTGACAGCACTAAGGAAAAACATAGAAATAGATATTTTAATTCGACTATTTCCCCTTGAAGTATGTCAGAAATAATGACAGTAGGCAGAAAATAGCCTGTCGTTCACCCCTCGGGGAACTGCTCCACTTTAAGAGTAGTTGTTATTATTTTTAAGTGCAGCACAACTAAGGAAAGTGGATGTATTAAGCAGTCTTATTGAAGGAAGGTGTGTTAATGATAAGTTCTCAGAGAACAGGCCAAACCCCACACAGCCCTGAGGGACGCTGCTCCTGTAACAGCAGGAGCCCTAAAGGGACACCTGTAAACCCTCCTGACTCAAAGGACATTAGCCTGCTGAGACCCACAGGGGCCAAGGAGGATAAAGCTGCCATTTAGAGATCTGCAGAGGGACGGAGAGAAAATAGATGCTGAAAATGCTGGTGATTCTCTGAATCTATTCTGCATTTCCTGTGAAGTCCTCCACTATCTCCAGCTCCCTTCTCTCCTTCTGTGAGGAGACAGAAATAGAGAGTGAGGCTGTGATACTGGAGGCACTGTGGCAGCTGGATCGGCTTCACTGTCCCTGGCTTCTCGTTTCTGGCCACTGAAACCCCCTCCCACACTAGATATAAACAGACAGTGAAGATGGAGCCAGTGAACACACACACACATAAAATCAGTGTCAGAGTCAGGCTGTCAGAACTGAGGGCTAGCAGAGTGATGTGAGATGTTGTGACACTTCACCTCATTACATTTTCCCGGGCTGTTCTGAATGTTGCTGCAGCGCTGTCAACCAAAGGAAGACCTGTGTCAAACATGCTCTGGACACACACATACATACAAATGCTTACACACATACCCATGTAGCAGAGGTGGAAAGAGTACTAAAATATTCTACTCAAGCAATAGTACTATTACTTAGATGAAATTGCAAGTACAATTACCTAAAAATCTACTCAAGTAAAAGTAAAAAGTAGCTTGTTTAAAATGTACTCAAAGTAAAAGTTACTTTTTGTAACAAGGGGAGGGGGGTTCTCTCCTGTGTAGTGCAAAAAGGACAAGGAGATATAAATCTCAAAACTAGTTGTTTTTAATTAAATTAATTAATTAATTAATTTGTTTTAATAAAACAAATTAAAGTGCAATAACAAAATAAAACATGTCGGCACACGACATTTAAAAACCCTTAGGGAGGTATAACGTGTCATTGTAGTTCAGACCATCCCATAAAACATTTCAAAACAATACAACCATTGAAGGTGGCATAAATTGTGGATTCTATAGACCATCCTTCTTTTCTTCACCAACAAACACCAAAGACAGTCATACTGCTCACCACCGTAAAGTACACCCCAGCAGCCCATATGGGCCCGTCCCCACCTGTCAACAACTATTGAAAAAAGAAAAGTATCTATCGGGGCTACTATTTACAGACGTGGGACGTGGATTTCCGGGATGGCAAGTGTTCTGGTCTCCGTTTGTAGTACACTTGTAGTCCGAGTAGTATTGACCAATCACGTATCAGCAGGCTGCGGCGTATGCAGGAAAAACAGGCCTTGTGGAGAGCAAAAGCAGCCGGAACATAATGCATCGTAATGACATCCCAGCTCCCATCAGCGTTATCTGACGATGATTTAGCTTCTTATTAATCTCTATAAACAGACATCTGCATGCTAACAGCTAACCATCTGTTCTAGATCTAAAATTCAACTTGAGATAAATTCCCTTGACGCTGTGTCACGAGCATTTTAAAAGTAGTTTTCTTCTCCCATAGAGGACAGACCTGACAAAGCTTTTACTTTTTACTAATCTGCATCATGATGTTGAAATTTCGGCAAAGATAAGACCCGTTAATTAAAGTCAATCACAAGAGAAATGCCTTATTTATCTGTAAACAATGCAGCAGGCATTCCAGTCTTGTTCACCAGTCCCCAGAGGCTATATCATTGTCAGACTATAGCCGATGGGATCCGAGATTGATTGGGGACATACCGGGGTCTCACCTGACGTTGAAGCTGCATGGCGGAGAGTGTTTCACCTTCAGATGGGTCTGCAGCACTGTTGTCTGACTTCTCTCCATCTTCCTTGTGATTTAGCGCCAGTTTGTTCTCCTGCCCATCATTCACTGCAGTTGTTTACCGCCGTGATTTTTTTTCCCGTTTTTTTATTTAGGCCTACATCTTGTTTTTTACTGAGTAACAGATTACAGATTAAGATGTAATTTGTTACTTTCCGCCTCTGCCACACCCCATGAATTAAGATGCATCTCTTGCTCTGTTCTTATATTTCATGTCAGGATGTGATTGTTGGAAATGTCTGCAGGCAGGTTTAAGGCTCACTTTGCTCGCTTCCCCTCGGAGCACTAAACAGACTGCTAAACTCCGACTGTTTGGATCTTTGCCTGCGCGGCTCTCAGTACATCGTGAAGGCTCCAAGATGTAATTGCGTCTGGGGCGAGTGGTGAGGTAACATATCCTTGTTCCTCCCAACAACTTAGCAATGTAAAGGGATGAAGCTTTTTCTCTGTTTCCAGCAGACAGCAGGATGAAGGACTTTACTCCAGACTTTTCTCTGATAGGATGTCTAACAGTAGGAGTCCATGTTATGTTTGTTACTAAAGACCCCCTCCAGTGAAAATCAAGCTGTTAACCTTGTAAACATCTCCATGTGATGTTTTTCATGTGCTACAAGACATATCAGGGACAACTTAAGCAGTCATCTCCATGGCTGGGCCTGTCTGCTTTTAAACTGCAGTGTACCAAGGACAGGCTGAACAACATGTTTTCAGATTGGCAGGTTTGAGATGTCACAAACCTAAGGAGCCAATCCCCTTAATGGACGGGGTGACGCTATGCATAACATTATGTGCAACCTGCCAGCACTGTTCACCAACACACATAAACATATAGGGATGGGTATCAACAGTACCGATAAGCTCATGGACAAACGGTGCTCCAATCGGTATTTTCCGTTAACATTCTGTCTTGTTAATGCCGTTTTCATTCAATCATTTCATTCTAACGTAGCTGGCATCCGTCCCAGAGTGATGACGAAGCTGCCGGCGTCAGACAAGGCAGCAGCCCCTGGACTGTGACACAGCTAATGACATTGAATTGTTGTGGTCTCGCAGCTAATGCTAACGCCGTTGCTCGCATTACTGCCAGTACGTCCTCAGCGCAGCCTCCGAGCCTCGGTGGCTCCGATGGCAATGCTGCAGATGGGATTAGACAAACTAAAGATGCAGTTAACACACATGGTTCTAATAAATAAGCTGTGGTTTTGCAGTCAGTGTTGTTTGCTTGCTACCTCTGCTACCTACTGTCGTGAGCAGCATATCTACACATGCTCGCTTCTGCGTCCCTCCTGTAAATGCATTGATTAAGGGTACACCATCTCCTGTTAAATATGGACCTTCTTATGGTGCGGTTTTGTAAAAGACTTTTAAGTGCAGCTGTCGAGGGCCAGTGTCGTTCAGAACCACACAGGTTTTGATCGTTTCGACGCGCAACGAGCACAGCCCTTAACTCCAGTTACAACCCCCCTTCCAGAGGCAGATTATCTAACACCCTAATAAAGACTTGTCTTTGTTTTTTGCACCAAATGATGGAGAGTAGCATCGATAAGAGTATCGAAAAGTATTGGTATCGATAAACTCCAGATGATCCCCATCCCTATATATATGAACAATACAAATTCATTGCATGCTCAGACTCATTAATGCTCCAGCACAAACTCAGCACACACAAACATTTTATTGACACAACACAGCACGGCCCATTGAGTGGGCCTGCTGTGAGGACGAGCGGCGGATCAATACAAAGGTATCCATCTCTGTAGAAGGGCACAGAAATGTCAAAGCCCCTCAGCTAGCTAAAGGAAGTCAATCATCCAGAGTTTCACACCATGAAAGATGACAAACACAAAACCTTTGTGTGTCAAACATTTCCATTTCAAAGACGCCGTTTTACAGGATGTCACGTCTCTTTATTTTACATAATGACGGCTGTGGTTCAGAGGTAATGAGGAGAATGTAGAAAGAGAGCAGATGTGTCTCTGCTGCTGGTTGATGAGGCTGCAGACCTGCACACACTGTGTTTGTTAGAGTGTGTTCTTTCTGCTGTGTGTCACAGGAAGACTGATTGGGAGTATTCCTGCAGGAATTTGCATTTTCTTCCATGTAGCTGACAAAATCTCCCTGTGTCACATTAATATTGTCCCTTCATGCCCTCCATAGCATCCTGTCAGAAGTCTCTGGTTGGCATTTACTGGTTCAAAGGTTCTCTGTGTAATTGATCAGACTAATGTTTGATCTGTTCGTAGGATTTTTAGTCTGTAGAAAAATTTGCTTCTCCTGCTCTGTTAGGACAAACTGGCAACTGAAGACTGAATTAGACCGACGCATTAGATTTCTTTTGCTCACCCTTAATCCTCTGCTTGTGTTTTTGCATAATGAATCAACACTATTGTGCATACGTTTACAGTGTTTCTGTGAATTGTCATAATAATGTCTAAAATCAATCGACTCTCCTTCATTCTTGGCTTAATGTTTAGCTTTCCCCCATCAATTTCTTTCTTTCGCTCTGTAACTCTTTTGTCTGTTCAACATTTGCCATTGTTGCTGTCCTCTTCGTCTTCTCACTTGATGAAACTCTGTTTGACGAGGTTATTCACAATTCCCTGCAGCAATTACGTCTGAGAGGTTCACAGAAACAGGACTCTCACTCCTTCACAAGTTTAACTCAAATGTTGAACAGCTCTGAAAAACACAATGTAAAGGTCAGATGTGGAATTAAATTCCACTGCTCCCAGTGGAATGGGCCACTGGCATCTTTGCTCTCTCTCCACTGCACTCTACAAAACAAACACCAACAGCAAACAATCACATGAACTTCTGAAAACTTAAAAAGAGGGAATTGCAACTATTGTTGTGTTAAACTGACTTAAAATGCCAAGTAAAACATATCTGAAATGATTCTTGCTTTGACATTTATATATTTGATGTTGTGGGGGAATATGTTGTGGCCAGTACAGCTCAGCGCAAGTAGTTAGAACATGAAACAAACACAACATAAGACTAGCAGCCGTACAAACATATCGAGTACACAATAAAAAAAATACAGTAAGCTTAAAAAAAATCAACATACAATAAACAAGATTCTTAAATATGTTCGGAGCGGAGAAGTTGACATAAACATTGTGCATGGGACTGATTCAGCGGGGCTCAGGTTTGGCTGGTTGTTCAGCAGTGTGACTGAGGTTGGACGGAAAGAAAAGCCTGGTTGCTCTTGCACTTACAGGCTCTAGACCTTCTACTTGAAGATAACAGCTCATATTCAGAGAGAAGCATGTGATGAGTCCTTTGTGTTTAGTTTTCGTCAAAAAAAAAGGTAATCACATTTCATTCATTACTTTCAGTCAAAATGTTTTTTTCTCACTCACGTGGATAATCTTGCCTAGACGATTCTGCCCATGGAAGAGGGTGTCTCTCCACTTCCCTTTACTGCAGTGCATTGCGTTAAAAAATAAGGTCTGCTGTTTTGCGTTGATGCCGTCGTGTTGTTGTCAAGCTGCTGCTTTGGGACATCGTCACCTGTACGGCTGGGTCGGATTCAGGGGGATCTGCGCACGCCATTGCTTGTATTTTGACAAATTAGACGCGCAGTGGCAAAAATATGGGTTCTAAATGTCTGACAGCCCACCACTAACATCTTAGTCCCCTCTCGTCTCGTTAACAAAAACAAAACATACCTGTCGTCAGAGTTTTTACTGTCAAAGACTGTCAATTTTAAGCTCGTCAACTTCTCGTCTTTTATCGTCATAATTTTTCTAAACGAAATTATCAATGTTCAGTGTGCAACTGAAACCAGTGTGAGATGTGAAGCTGAAGCCTCCAGTTATTATATTTTGAGAGTAGTTCTTTCAGTAAATTGGGGGGCAGCTGGAGATGTTTCCAGCATGAAATTATTTATACTTGCATGACTTTCAAAATATTTTTTAAATGAGGAGGAATGAGATGATTTCTAATGAGGTAGCAAAAAAAAATCTGATCGAACAAATTATTTTTTGAATATTTTTACACACCTCTCCTTGATTATCAGCACCTGTGCTTGTTACACACCTGCCCCTGATCATGTCATCGGTCAACCCTGTTCATAGCCTCCTTTGTTTTTCCAGATTGTCTTTGTTGATCCTTGTGAGTTCTTTAATTCTAGCTACTTTATGTTTTAGTTATCTACTGTTTTGGTTTGGTTGTTTTGGCCTTTTCCCTCACTGGATTCGTAAGCTATTTCAGACTGACCTCATGTGTATGACTTCCTTTATGTTAGTGAATACTGACCTTTTTTGAACAGCACCTGTGTCCCATTCTGCTCTGCGTCTCACAGTTGTCTGGTACCATTACACATCGGCACACTTTACAAGATAAAGGTCAGTGGCCCCTCTAAAAGCTGATGTACAGAGCTCTACTTTGACCCCAGTGCTCCTATTATTCCTCCACTCCTTACCTCAGTACTGCAGTGTTTAATGAGGCCAGATGCTCATGTTAGACCCCGTAGCTGTTTTCTTTCCTTTTTATTTTTAGAACAGCTGTTCTAGCAAACTGCATTTCAGAGAGGTATTATCAGTGTCCTTCATTCATCAGGGATTTGTTGCTTTATCAAACTTTAAAAAGCTCCCTAGAGCTACTGCAAACTTACTGCGACTGTAAAGTTGTGCTTGTGTTAAGTTAACAGGCTTCATTTCATTGCTCGTTCAAGCTAAAAAATGATGAAGCTTTTGCAATTTCTGGCCCCTGTTGGATAAGCCCCTTAATGACTTCTGCACCAGGCTTGTAACCTCTTTTTATTTTCTGTTGTGTTGAATGTGTGGGACTTGCTATTTCTTGCTATTCCAGCTCTTATTTTGTTCTTACCCGATTCTATATTTTTCCACAGCGTGATGAGTCAGACTCATAACCATGAATATCAAGAGATGCACAAAACAAACAAGAAAGTTTTCTCCATCCATTTCTTCTGGCTGTATTTCTACTTCCTGCCTCTATTTTAGCCTTTAACATTAGCCGGCGCAAAGCGGGGCGCCTACAACGAAGCTATCACAGCGCTTTAAACAGACTCTTCCTCCACAACACTGTCTGGCTGCAAAGCTGCTGTAATCCATCCATGAAACCTGCCGACTTCCCATACACACAGCTTCATATTACCTCTGTCCCCCCAGGTATTCTCTGCTTTTGTGCATCTCTCCATCCTCAGAGCTTTCTCCCCCTCCCCTCCCATGACCTCTTGCCAAAGCCCCGGGGACTCACTCAGTTTTTGGATACCTGCCGCAGTTTTTAATGATTTTGCCCCCAGGCCCGGATCAGCCAGAGAAATACACTTACCACTTTTCGCCAGTCTGCAAATATGTGTGTGTATGCTGTGTGTTACGCTGCCGTACTAAGATGGACGGATGTGTTCAAAGCAATCACCAATGAAGTTCAATCACTTGGCTTTAATTCGAACTTTCTCAGAAACGCCTCTAATCTCTCCGAAAGTTTGGTCTCTCTGGGGCTTGTTCAGCAACAATCTGTGGCAGCTAGTTAAAAAAGTAGCTGTTTGGAAAGTGCTGTGCATGTGTGTAAAAGTGTTTGCTTCTTATCTGACCCGCCCTCTCTTCCCCTTTCTCCCCCTCCAGACATTGACGACTGCCAATCTAATCCGTGTCAGAATGGAGGAACCTGCATCGATGAGATCAGCTCCTTTGTCTGTCTTTGTCTGCCCAGCTACGGAGGAGCTACCTGTGAGAAAGGTAACGCTGTGCACAAAAACTACGCTAAGGAGTGTGTGTTTGGTGGAAGTGGAGAAGGAAGAGGGTGGGGAGGAGAATTGATGGAGGAAGAAGTTAGATATGATTCTGAATAATCAGGTGTTATCAAGAATGGATCACAGGATACCAAGGAAGAGAGGTGTGGCACAAAGGAGGTGGAGAAGCAAGATGATGTTAAAGTGGAGGTAGTGGCATGAAGATGGAAGAGAAGGAAGATAAGATTGTGCTAGAGGAGGTCGAGAGAAAACAGCAGAGTTAAGGGAAATGGAGTTAATGAGGATGTGTAAATGATGGAGGAGATGTGGAAGAGGGGGGGATGATGGTATGAATGTAGACAAAGGAGGTTGAGGGAAGAGGAGGGTGAGGGAAACCCTTTGGATAAATTTATCAGGTTCATACAGAACACCTGCGTCCAGCTGGCTTCTCTCTCATTATAGCTGAATTCCCCTGTGAGAAGGCGACCCTGAAGGAGGCTGTTCACAAACTGCATGTTATATGAAAACAAGGAAAACCAACAGCTAGTGAAAAGATCAGAGCTGACTGTGTTTTTGCCAACTTTAATGTAAAACTACCCCACAAAAAAGGGGTGGGGTTTTGCTGGGAACAATTTTCACTTGAATTTCTGTCCCCATGCAGCCAGATATTTCTGTTCTCAGCTGTAAGAAGATGCTGTTTTCTTTATGGAAGTAATGAGCCTTAGTAGATGAAGAGGGGACAATGCGAATGGAATTACTGAATTATGTAAACTCTAAATCTCTCAGACACAAGCTTTTAAACGCATCATCAATAATGAAACATCGAAAACGAAGAAAAATAGTTGGAGAGATGAAGAGATTTTATAAAAGGACACATTTTTAGGAGACAACTGAGAGTAGGCAGAGGAGGAAGAATTCCTGCTCTGAATTACAAAAAAACAGGCTCATTTCCTTCTGGCCAGCTCGACCTTTGACCTCAACTGTCAGAAGAGTTGTGGCTTTGAATGTCTGTCTTTTATTTGTGTCTGCTTCCAGTGTCTGGCTCTGCTTTTTTACTGCTCTGCTCTGGTGTCATCTGGGAGTCTGAGGACAGAGAAATCAATAGGGAGAGAGAAAGGAGAGAGGAGAGGGAGAGAGCCTTTTCAACTGTGCTGGAAACTACTTTTGGCAGATTCAAACAGATCAAATCACATGTTTGCAGAACAAAAGCACAGAGCTCCACATGATCTCCTCACTTTACTTTGTGTGCACTCACTGGTTGGCTGAACTACAGTAGCCTGATACAGCAGCACCAACAGAAACGCATCAGCTGCTGACTTAGACTGTCACCTCTCTGATTAAGTTGAGTCATGGAAAAGCTCTAGTTCATTGCCTTTGTTTCTGTTGCTTAACTCTCAAACCAGGCCTGAAATCTGAGGTCTGGTCCTCACCAGAAGTGTGTATAAATAGTTGAGAAATTGTATGAGAGCAAAACCTGTTCCTGCAACACAAACCCATGTTCGTTTTTATTAGATGTTGTTTTAATCTATCCGTTTATTTGGTCGTGTAGACATGTTCATACTCAAAAAATTGACAATTTGAGTATGAAAGATGCGAGTATTACCCAGGCAGGGAGGATGTAATATAAAGAAAGTATTGAGGTGCATTATGGGATATGTATTACCAGGTGATTCTTGAACTGGACCCATTTTAATGTCAGGATTTTGGCCTAAATATGTTTCTAAAAGGTCCATGAAATTTCTTTTAAAGTGAATATACCCCTTTAATCTTACTTTACTGCTTGTTATAATTTCCCTACTTCCTTTAATTATCATGTCCCTCCTGTGGTGCAGCAACAAATGGAAGTCATGTGACTATACAGTATTTGAATATGTTTGTGGTGCTCTGTTAGTCTGTGTTTTAAATAAATTCTCCTTAACGTAGAGCCTCTATATATTAAGGAAGCTCGCCAAAGTGTGATGGGTAGAAATGCATGATTGATTAAGAGCCACAAGCTCCAATTAACCAGCCTTCAGTATTGCATCTACAGTAGGCCCTATGTATGCGTGTGCGTGTTTAAGAAAGAGGGTTCCTCTTTCTTAAACACGCACACACACCTACTACACCTCCAAACTCTTAACTCCTTTCATTCACACTTTTTGTAGCACGCGTATTCCCTGCTGTGTTTCTGCCTTTATGTCTGGTTGGGAGCAGCACGTCTGACTGTGTCAATCCGAAGTCTCTGTTGTCTTTACTCTTTTATGTCTCGCTGCTCTGCGTGCAGAAAGAAATGTTTCAGCTGTGAAACGAACAATTCACAACAGGCGTCTCACTTTGATATCCAGAGGGGGATCTGAACTGTGACATGAACGCTGGAAATGAACCCATTTGTTCCACTGAGGCTTCCATCCGTTTAAATGCCATCCAGACGCTCTCTCTTTCTAAAACTGTCCAGCTCTATGTGTTTCACTGTGTGTTCTTGACCGAGTGTTTTAGTGTATGCATTATGAGCTGATAGCCTCAGATGCTGGATAGATCGAGCCGGATTTAAACTGTAACACGGAGCTTTATACATTTATCATTTTTAATAATACATTTTTTTGCAGCATTTATTTTAGCGTAAGTCAGCACTGGAGTTGAAGCTGTGCTAAATCACTGAATCCATCCCCTATTACAACAGTTGTGTATCAGTTATGAGTCTCTATAGAGTAACAGAGACATCAGTCAGTTGTGTCTCTCTGGTCTCAGCTCTGAGACTGATTGTGGAGCCGTCCTGCAGTTCTCTCGGCTCGCTGCCTGATCTGTGGAGGCACAAACCAAATCTTTCTCAGCCTGACTGAAAGGAAAAGTGACGGAGGAAGCATCAGCTGCTTTCTTCTCGTCAGCTTCTTTCCTCCAGTCTGTCTTTAAATCCATCATTCACTGATTTGTTTCAGTCATTATGTGTTTATAAAGATAAAGATGTGTGTTTGTGTGTGCGTGTGTTTAAGAAAGAGGGTAGAAACACATTTTATAGAACTTCCACTAACTGTACACACCTCTGTCATGTTTTCTTTCCTCTCTCTCTGCTGTCATTCGCTGCAATTCTAACATCTTTGCGTGCCTCTCATCTCTGGTGCTGTGTGGGAGGTTTTGTCACACTCTGAGTATGGTTGTGTCTGCTGTTCGGCAGAACAAAATCAAGCCTTAACCCTGTGAAGACATTTTTTCATTTTCCAATAGAATTACTCGCTATTCTAGAATCAGATTTGTCCTCACACAAATAGAAGTTCAAAGGCACAAACCAACATACGTTTTCCTTTGCTCGGAGCCTTCACTTCTTTGCTGGTGTACTGTTACATTTGCCACACCATCAAACAAACAAAACTCAGTCTATCCTTGTACCTTTCCAAATATCAAAAGATCTTCTGCTCTCTTTACTCAGCAGCAGCTCAGATGGTCGTCTCTCACCGTGACTCCAAGCAGTGAAATTACAGCGGGGTGCAATAACTTGTAGTTACAAACTATCAGCTTGATAACGACAATAATCCAATTTACAGGAAATAAGCTCTCTCTATTTCTGTCTCTTTTCCCAGCAGAACAAATCATTTACAAATTGGAAACAAAAAGCTGATGTCAAAAGGATTGTGTTGCTAATTAATCCCAGTGTGCCTGCTAATGTTTGGTTATCTGCAGTAGGTGGGGGATGGTCTAATGGGAGAACCCCCCCTGCCCACGTAAAATGTACACCTCCCACAGGACATTGTGGTAGGCCGCCTTAGCCATAATTGTGACATTTCTAATTCTACAATTTCATTTTATCCATTTATCTTCCTTCTCACGCTACTACAATTGTCCTTTTAACTGTGTATTAAGGTAATGATTAAAGTTTATGCAGTGTGGATTGAGTTTGTCTAGCCAGGGTTTATGATGTTTCTCACACTATAAACAGGGCATTTTAAGTTGCAGGACTCACAATGAATAATGCTCAAAATACAAAGAAAAAAACATTCTAGGCTTATATTGCCAGTCAGAAGTTAGATAATGTCAAAAAATGTGTACATTACTAACAATAAACATGAAATATTTTCATCCCTTAAAGAGTCCTCTGAGTGTACAAAAAAGAGCCCATCCCTATCAAAAGAGAGAGAGAGAGCCCTGTGAGAAAACCCAGAGGCAAAGGCCGGAGTAGAGTAATTCTGTGACATGGATAATAAAGCATACGTGTTCCAATCTCAGGTTGTCAAATACAGGTGCTTTCTTACACATCTTTGCATCATCATACAGACGCATGTGGTAGCATCTGTTTCCTTCCTGTCCAGGGAACAAAAACACATTCAAACTAGGACCCTACTCCTGGGCTCTTCGTCACCAGAAGCTCACTCTCACCCTCACTCTTAACCCTGCCTAGCTAACAGCGACAGCGTCATGGTTACCTTTGCGCTAGCATGCTAACTACCGATTAGCTCGTCCTACCTGGTTTGAGGCACCAACCTGTCCAACAGAAAGAAGGCCAGCTCTGCCTCGCTCTTTCGTCATGTTCACCGCTCTGAATGGGGCCCAGTTGCTAATTTGAACCACTCCCACACTCACCTACACACTGTGATTGGCTCAGGGAACCACAACAGCGCTGCTCCTGAAAACGTCCCGTGCAAAGGAAAAAAACAGAATAGATGCAGAGGGAAGGGTCTCACAAGGGTCTGCACACACCAACACACATGTATAGAGGCCCATAAGTGATGATTTATATGATATTATATTTGTACGTGTGTGCACAGCCATACTTCATGCCACCCCTTAAAGAGTCAGGGCCCCAGTGGGGTTATCCTACACTTGAGTCGAACCCTAGCCCCCTAGGTTAAGCTCCTGTGTTGTTTGAACTAGAGGTCACCTCACATAATATGGGAGTTCAACTCCACTTGAATTAATTATTGAAATATTGGCAATGTCAAGTAATAAAGAAAATTGAGGATCTAATACATTGGATAGTTATGTGGAGACGCATTTAGAATCTTTATTTTTTTTTTGGTGATCCAAGTCCATGTCCTTTAAAATAAAAGTCCATAAAAGGCGCTACGGAGCCCCAAAGTCATGACAGGCCCCACTCTCAATTTGCTTTAATTATACATTGCAGATGATGGCCACTTAGGACCCCTTTTTCGGACACTTCCAGTGGCTCTAACATACCCCAGAAAACCTCATAACATGACATTTGCTGGCAACATCATATTAATACACAAAATTTGTAAGACATAAGCTACAAGTGCTCATTAAAGAAATTTCTGTCGTACATCATGGAGAACTGTAAATTAACTTTACTTGTTTTGTTGTCCCATGAAGTAGTCAACAACTAGGACACTCCATCAAAAAATCCATCAGGTCTAAAAAATAAATATATATACAAAAATATGGATTAAACTTAGAAATGTACCATGAATGTTCTGTTATGGAGCACCACAGCATTGTGTATGGCAAGATCACAGGCCGTGCAGTAAAGTGGTCTTGGCAAACAATCTCAACACGTCACTACTGCAGTCTTTTGTCTGCAGTGTTGGCAAACTCTTTCTCAGATGGCATCATCTGATTAACCATCGAAGGCCTTGACACAGTCCACTTTTCCAAGGTGGAAGCTTGCCTATCCTTCCAATGTGAAGAGACAAGTTCTTCAATATGAAATCCCAAGAGCTCTTGTACTTCTTGGATGAGGGAGCCTTGAAAATGAAAGGGGGGTTGCCCTTTCTTGCCCTTTCCTCCACAAGTCAAACCAACTGTTCTGTCCCCCCCTTCTATACGCTAACGATCTTCCTTTAAATAAACAATTGAGACACGGAACATACCATTGTTTCTCAAAACTGATCACTAGCTGCACACATGTCATTATGAAAAGGTCATTGTCAAATTACATTCTATAAACTCAGCCAAATGGCTGTGGTACTGAGCTGTAACGATATGGTGCTTTCCATTTGAAGTCGGTAGTGCAGGTTCGGAAAGTCCTACTTTTGAGCTAAATGCGTCCGATATCATCTGCTTGGGGAAACATGGACACCCGCAGCAAATATATGTTTTGCCTGGCAAGCCTCTGAATACTTTGGCTGATGGCAAATAAACCTAGCAGGTATGCTTCAACTTCAGAATAGGCTGCTGCCAATGTGTTACCATAACTTAAAGACTATAAGGTACCAAGAGTGCGTGGCATTATGAAAGAATGTTGAACAACGTTAAGTTGCTAGTGGCTCCCAAGTGTAAATTCAGAAAAAAATACACCGTCATTGTCTTCAAGCTGATCCATCGTGTTTAACAGCGTTAGAATGATATGGACTGAACAGCTGAGGTGCCTTTTAAATCTGATTAGTCTCACATTCTTGGCTTTGAACAGGCAGTGGGCTGGGCGTCATTTTGCATGTCAACAGTATGCTGGCAGACCTGAATGGGTTTTTAGGTTGATTTCTGAAACGAGGTCTGTGGTGGACACATAACACCAATTTAAGAGATATTTTGTTCCACTACATAAAAAAAACATCAGTAAAAACCCCCACTCGTGAATATTACAGCTTGGCGTGTCTTTCATGAGGAGGCTAACAAGTGGTTAGATCCATTATGTCATTACGTTGAAGTTGAGGTGATGCGATGTGTTTGATGGTTTTCATTTATTTATTTATTTTTAGTTATTTATTGATGTTCTTCCCCTGCATGTCTGTGTACTGATATGTGCTTATATGTGCTGATATGATGTATTTCAATATCTTGTTGAAAAAAAGACTGTTGGGTGTAGTTTATTTATATCGTCTGCCTTTTACTTTATTGGCTGCATTTACAAGTCAAAAACCTAGGAAGAGGTATTAATGATGATCTTGATAAATGAACTTTTTGGTGAAGCAATTGTGAACATAACTTCTAGTTTGACCCCCAACAAGCGTTTGCCCTGGGCCACTCTGAAACATAAGTTTTAATTAAAAAAATACATCGTCAACCAGTTACATAAAATAACACCAATACCATAAGAGCTCAGATAATTACACAAGCCAAAGGTAATGGATTCAAACAACAAGCTACGTGGTTTCAGCGATATCAGCTTCCATAGCAACCACCATAGCAACAGCAGAAAATGTTGCATTTCTACATCTCTCTGGCGAGAGCTGAAAGAATCTTTGTAATACCTGACAAAGTAAAGATCATACATCCAATGAGCGAAGATTGTGCAAATAAAATGTACATTTCTTGCTAGAAATGTCATCGAAACGTGTTTTTATGCCAAATCTATATTAAAATATTGCCTTTTCCACTGAAAATAAAAGGAATGTCCGCCATGTTTTTTTTTTGTTTTAGCCAAGGGAAACTTGTCAGTGTTGTGACGTGACGTAGGCCCATAGACAAGAATGGGGGGGGAAATGTAGGCTTCTTACAAGTTTAGAGCAGTTATTGTTTAACTAATACATTCTGCGCTGTGGACCAACACAGCTATGACACATTTTGATGAGAAACTCGGTTGTCTGAGCCGAAATAGAAATATCACTTGGTGATGTGTATAAACGACCCAATCAATCAGCTGGAAGTGTTTGGCCTTTATTTCCTAACTGCTGCTCACTAAAGTCTGTGGGAATATTAATCGCTTAAACATACTGCCTACCTCTCTCTCTCTCTGTCTGACAGAGGAACAAATGAAGAAGGAGAAGACTTGAATAATGTCTAAATATTTGAAGAGGTTGATGTGATGTCGGGCTCTCTGTCAGTGAGTGGGAGAAGACATCAGAAGAGGAGCATGATTCAGGAATTCAAGTGTGCATGTTTGATTTATAGATGTGTGTATTTGTGTGTATGTTTTTGTCTCTGTAACCCCATCCCTGACTCTCCTGTTTCTGTTCCTGTAGATAACAACCCATTGCCCACCTTTGAAAGCAAAACTGGACCCACTCCCAATGCTAACACAATGAAGCAACTGCCATGTGGGCAAATATTTAGAGCAGGTAGCTTCTAGGTCTGATGATAGAGTGAAAGAGTAAGTCAGCAGCAGCAGTGATTTTGTTCCCATAAGACCAGAGATAAAAGTGGTTACATCATTCTACCTATTGCTGATCTACTGCTATTTGTTAATAAGCACACTGTGTGTGCGTTATGGAGGCGTTAGCCTGATTTTAAAGCAGTCAGTCTCCTGTCAGACTGAATGAAGTAAGATAACACTTTCCATAAATTCTGTTCGTGAGTGTCATGAGTGACAGCATCTTATTTTATTCCCAATTCTAAAAAAATTAATGAATGTATTACATTTAATTTAAAGAAATGTATTCCTAAAAAAAGGGAGATAACCTGCACTGGTAACATTAACACTCATAAGACCATGGACGAGGAATATAACAGACAGATACTGTGTGTGATAAGAATGAGCAGATTAATGTTCCCACTGTGCATTGTGAGAGTAAGTCTATTATGAAATGAAGAGGACAGTCGAGTGTAGAGGCAGCAGTTCTGACCAGTGAGCCGCTGAGCTGCCCAGAGGAGACTGCAAGTGTTAAAGTGGATAATTGGGTTTCATGTCATTAATGTGTTTCAGGGTCATAATGTTAAATCCCTAAACAGCTTATATCACTGCTCAGAAGATGTGGATCAGGTTAGAACAGAAAAACAGCTGGCCAGGTTTAAATAAACGGAAGTTTAAAAGGTACTCAGGAAGTTGATTTTTCTATTGGACGAACAAACAAACAATGTGCAAATGCAACATGAGATGCATTTTGCAATCATTATGTCTCTGCCACTTAAGGGGCCCAGCATACTGCTGCTATTAGTAGCATAGCAGTAAACCATAGCGCTTGTTTGTGATTCACTTCTGTAGTTTGTGTTTGTACCAAATCTTGCTCCGATAAAGTTCCTACTGTAAGCACTCTGTTTATGCAGTTTAGTGGTATTCATGACAGGAAAGTACTTAATGTCAGTTTGTCATATTTTTCTTTGACCAATGCAAATTTATATCCTCATTTCATATGTTAAGAAGGCTATGAAGTGTTGGTCGATGTTATGCCTCTTTAGCAGATGTGAGTAAGCCGTTAGACATTAAGCACAGTGAAATCCGTTTTTGCTTTACCAGGACTGTAGTGTTTAAATTCTTTAACACTCGTGTGAAAGTACAAGTAACCATGCTATGGTAAAGGCAGCAAATAATATGTATCGGAAAATGACTGAGCACAAGATACATGTATATCTATGCTATTGCATGTTGTTCACCCTGTATTTGTTGAAAAGTTACATGAGGAGGCACTCTGCTTTGACTCATTCATTGCATTATGTATAATGGCTTCATTGCAATTTACAACATTGAACCTCAAAAGCAAAGTGAATGGAGGAATGCTCTCAATGCCGTTTGAAAGTTTCAGGAGGAGTGTAGACCTGGATGAGGGCGTTCAGGTAGGCAGGAGCCGTTTTTGTGTTTTGCTGTTTTGTAAGTGAGCAACAGGGTTTTGAATTTGATACGAGCGACAACTGGGAGCCAGTGGAGGGATATGAACAGTGGAGGGACGTGTGCTGTTTTGGATTGATTGAAGACCAGTTGTGCTGCTGCATTCTTCATCATCTGCAGAGGTTTGAATGTGCATGCAGGAAGGCCTGCCAGTAGGGAGTTGCAGTAGTCAATGTGTGATATTATGTGAGCCTGTACCAGCAGTTGTGTTGCATGCTCTGACAGGTTGGATCTGATCTTCCTGATTTTGTTAAGGGAAAAGCGTCATGACCGAGAATCGAGGCCACGTGAAACTTAAAGGTTAGGAAAAGCTGCGTATCGTCTCCATAGCAATGATATGAGAAACCATGGGAGCGAATGATAGCACCAAGTTAGGTGGTATATATTGAGAAGAGAAAGGGACCGAGCGCTGACACTTGAGGCACCCCTGTGCACAAGCTGTGGGGTTTAGACACCTCTCCCTTCCAAGATACTCTAAAAGATCTCCCTGAGAGGTAGGACATGAACCAGAGGCAGGCAAATCATGAGATACCAAGCTCAGAGAGAGTGGAGAGGAGGATTTGGTGGTTTATTGTGTCTAAGGCAGCTGACATATCCAGCAACAATAGAGCTGAGGACAGTCCTGCAGCTTTCGCCAGACACAGTGATTCTATTACAGACAGCAATGCCATTTCGGTAGAGTGGCCCTACTTAAAGCCAGACTGATTTAGGTTGAATAGATTGTTCTTGGACAGGAAGTCAGAGACTTGATTAAAAACTTTGTCCTCACGTATTTTTTACAGGAAGGCTAGAAGTGAAACTGGTCTGTAGCTTTCAACCTGGTTTGGGTTGAGGGTGGGTTTTTTGTTTCATTTCACACACACCCACACACATACAGACAAACCGAGAGCCTTAAGCACACAATACATTTGAAATGTACAGCTCACAGTCACGCCACTAACTCCGTGACAGATGAGGGGCGAAAGTTGAGAGATATGAGGGGAGAAAAGCAGTGAGGGATGGGTGAAGGGAGCACTTACAGGACTATGACAGGGCTTCATTACCAAGCGAGCACTGTGCACTGGAAGCAAATTCCAAGGATTGTCATTGTCATTTGGATAGATTAAAAGGCCTAAAATAATGGTCATATCTGGCTTTTAAGTCCTAAATCCTCCTCCGACTTTCCTGTGCAATTATTCAATTGCATCTGTGGGCTCTTTATGTTTAAAGATGAAAGAAGCCCACATTTCTGGTTCCACATCCTAATCACTGTCTTTTCAACTACCTCCCCCTTCTCTCCCCATCCCCCCCTGTACACCTGCAGACACTGAGGGCTGCGAGCACACGTGGAGGAAGTTCCACGGCCACTGCTACAGGTACTTCAGCCGGAGACACACCTGGGAGGACTCGGAGAAGGACTGCAGGGAGCACAGCGGCCACCTGGCCAGCATCCACAGCCTGGCCGAGCAGAGCTTCATCAGAGGTGGGCGGAGAAACAATGTGCCCTCTGATCTGATTAAACAGCTTAACTTCTTAAAGTAGGCAGATAGGTTTGTGCTTGTAGTTCACCAAGTGAACATACTCTTATAGTCTGCAATGTTCCATAACGGCTAGTTGGATCTTCATTAAACAAGTCATACTATCAGCTTTGTAGGGATATGCTAAGGCCCAGCTCATTAAGCTAAATCCACATTGTAGCATTGCAAAATAGTAAAAAGTATAGAGGCAATATTGTTTACCACCTTAAACCTTAAACTGTTAGCATGCTAACATTTGGTTCTCAGATGTTTGGTTATTGGAAGGTTATAACAATAAATGCTGTAAGAAACATAAATGCCTGTACTATCTCAACTATTAGTGGATGGATAGCTATGGGATGTGGTACAGTCTACCTGCCTCTTGCATGGCCACAAAGCAACAAAGTCAAAAAAGTTTTTGTTCTTTGATGAAAGTTACAGAAACACGACAGGAAATGTAGCACATTTAAACGTCTCCAAAAAATTTGGTAAATGACACGGCTTTACAATCTACACACGTAGTCGTGCTACACACTGCTATTATGGCTGTTGATTGATATTTACTCCTCTATCATAATATTAGCATACTTTGGCATGTCAGCTCTTGTCCTAAGTCTATAACTCAGTGATAAATGCCTGTCTGGTTCGGCTCTGAACGGCCCTTGGAGGGTTTTCTTGTCCTCCCTGCTGAAAGCTCCTTTGGGAGCTGAGTCTGTTCAGCCAAATACATTTGTATCACCATTTGTTACAATGGAATGTTACTACAGGCTCTGACACATATGTGATAGAAGATTTAACATACTAATATAGTTTTTTAGGATGTGATTTGTCTTGAAACAGGGGAAAAATCCACACAGTGGGTGAGTTAATTCCGTTTTGTGCCCAGTGAAGGAAATGCAAACGTTCCTGTGATTAAATAAGGCCAGTGCCGAGACAAAACTGGACTTGACTTGATTCTGGTAGATTTGTGCTTTGGGCAGATTTTGGGCACACTTGCATTAAGAAGTATCTTATTTTAAGACCCATCGTTAAATTCATTGTTTTAGTGTCAATTAATTCCTCCTGTCTGGTATTTTAAGTATGTTCTAAATTATTTTGGCCTAAGAGAGCAGTTAGAAACAAAGCTACTCTTAAGTTTTGTTTGTTTGAGTCTTCCTCTGGCGATCATCATGGACTTAAATATCTGGCCACAGAGAGCAGTTAGTGCCAGGCAGCATTACCATGCTAATATCCACACAGTGTTTCTTTGGTGCCTAATAAACCTTCATCTCCTCGTTCTTAGCTTTTCACCCCCTGGCAGTGCTCCACAGCCACATGTGTTGTAATAAGACCAGATCACCAGCAGTGAACCACTCTTATATTAAATCCACCTTCTGTCACAGACAGATGTCAGGACAGCAAATTTAATCCAGCACCATCTTGTTTCTTCACAAGCACCCTTAAAAAAATGTGTTTAATCGCCTCGATAAAGTACGTCTCCACCCCTGCAATAAGGAGATCAGAGCTATTAGGAGGATTAATGAGCCTAATGATGTTAATAAGATACACCATGATTGAAAATTCATTACATGTGTGCCTGTTCATATACAGACCTGTACCACAGTGCACCAGATGCCCACAAACACACAAATTAGTTTTACCCCAAACACCATTAGTGATGTGTTCTGTCACACAAACATAAATCTCATCAGCACGGCATCCGAGTCACAAACAGTTAAACTCCATTATTGTTGATCTCTCAGCTGAGGCCAGAGAGAGAGGATCTCTGAGCTGTTCCTGCTGCCGGTCAGCTCCAGGAATGAGTCAGGCCTCATGTGCAGAACCTGTTGAACATGAAAAAAACAACATGTAACATTAAAGAGCACTTACAAATACAGAGACGTACTGAACCATGAAAACACTGTTATTATGTTTTCTGTTTCTCTGGAGGAGCTTTGAGAGGTCAGAAAATAACCCTGATGGTGTCATCAAGGGAAACTGTCATCGCTTTTGTAACAGCCTGCGTTTCAAACTTGGATGTAGAATCTAAAGATGTGGGTATTAACAAGGTTTAAATGTACTTTTCAAAGGAAGTCCAGAGACTGCATTTTGGGAAGTGTGTGATCCAACATTTTTTAAATCTCAAAGTTAGTTTACATACAATGTGGTTTTTAATAGATGTATTATGTTGGTAGATTCTATTTCTTGGACTGCTTTATGTGAGTCTTTTGTTGATGTGTAAGTGTGCTGACTGTGTGTTTATCTGTGTTTGTATTAATTCCCTCTTCCTCAGGTCTGAGCCACGACAACACCTGGATCGGGTTAAATGATCGCACAGTGGAGGACGACTTTCAGTGGACCGACAAGATGGACCTGGTGAGGAACAGCTGTGTGTGTTTTGTGTCTCAGTCAGCTCTCGATCACACAGGAGTTTAAGGCCCCTGAGAAACTGCATCAATTTGTTGGTGGTTTTACAGTCGGAAACATTCTGAATATCAGTTTGCTGAAAACACATTATTCATCCTTTCATCCTTTACCTTTGTAATCCTCCAAAAATATTTCCTTTGCTTCTACCTTCTCATCATTAGTTGTTTGCTGTGAAGCTTTATGAGCTGATAATGACAGCATATCTCAGGCATGCCGCATTGATTTTAAGAGTTGTAGTATTTGCCATAATAACATACAACATATAAAGGAAGGAAATTCAATTCTGCGCAGAATTGATTATGGTGAATAAAGTAGATGTGTTATTATTTTGATGTCAAAGGTTTATGTTTAATATAAGGGGTATTCATTTCCCTGACTGTGTCTGTTTCTTTGTGCAGCAATATGAGAACTGGCGTGAGAACCAGCCAGACAACTTCTTTGCTGGAGGAGAAGACTGCGTGGTTATGATAGCTCATGAGAATGGCAAATGGAACGATGTGCCCTGCAACTACAACCTGCCCTACGTCTGCAAGAAGGGAACAGGTGAGAACAACCAGGAGGAGAGGAGAGGAGAGGAGAGGAGAGGAGAGGAGCTTCTGCAGCCTGCAGCTAGCACAAAACAAATACCTGTCATGGAGCGAAACTTCCACTAATCTTAGATAAATATTGCACAAAATGTTCTTCCTGATTAACAAACATACACAGACTGAAACATGATTGTTGACTCATGTCAAATTTGCACATTTCAAGACAAATGTCATTGCAAAACTTTTTCTCAGCTATAACATTGTACCAGTAACAAATAGTGTGTAAACTATTAGGCCTAAATTAAATGTTGTTTTTTCAACAGTTAAAGCAGACTTCCAACAGTCCATAAAACAAATCAAGAAACCAGCTTTTGGTTTGGTCAAACATGGCAGTAAAAGTCAGACGCAGTCCTATTTCAATAACTATTACAGTAAATCTTTAAAATATTGCTAATATTGACAAATATGAATGTGGGGGTTCAAAACATTTCATCGGCAAAATATTCAGAAACAACATGAGTTGAGAAAGAGCACAAATCTTACATTTGCTGTGAAAAGTCCTTTGGTCAGTGGCAGTCGGTCGTAAGTGAAGGTCCAGATGAAGAAAGTCGTCGTTTGATGTTTCCTGTTTCCAACAAATCGTCAATCTAAGGCAGCTTGAAAAGTGTGTGTGTGTTTCTGTCAGTTTGAAGGTTTGTTTGTGTTTAATGAAGATCATTTCAAAATGATGCACCTGGTAACAAAACATAGCAACCATGGAAACATAGCAACCATGGAATGTTCTGGTCTGTCCTAAAACCATGTCTGTTCTAACGCTCACTTATCTCACCTGAGAGATCAAGTCCATCACTATTAACAACTTGTAAATGCTGACTACCTGTCCCGTCCACTGACACAATCAAGGCTCAGTAGGCTTCTACTGACTCTGTCTGACTGGGAAAAAGGGCCAAGCAGAAACAACGTCACCGTGCTGTCAGATCTTTAGTCTGAAATCCTCTGAGGACAATCATGAGACAGAACGTGAAGGAGAAAGACTAAATGTTCTTCAAACTTTTTATGTAAAGCAGCTGACAAGTGTTGCAGCCTCATCCTGTTAAAGCACAGAGAGTGACAGCATGAACCCTCAGAGGATTGTGAACATCCTGGGTATGTCATACTTTACATTATACCTGGCTCTCTGCAGAGGAACACATTAGCTCTGAACCTCTTCACTCAGTCCACATTTACATTCATTACTGCTCACCAGCATTCCTTTTTCTATCTCCCATCATCCTCCAGCTTGTCTTTGAAAGGTTCTCCATGTACCTCTCATATCAAGGCTTCATTTCCTCTGACAAATGTTCTGTTTCAGTCAGGTGAAGACTGTCTGCAGGCGGGGGAAACTAAAATTCAGCGAAACAAGGAAGGCAAACTTATCGGGTGGTTAAGTTTCTATATAAGTTGTTACCTCTGCTGCATGTCCCCTGTGGCAGCTGCCCCTTCTTTGTGCTGGAGTAAGGCAATCTTAATTATGTTAATGTGCCTAAGTTCCTACTAATATTATTAAGATTTAAAACATTAAATATGCATCTGCAGAACAACAATTGTAAAGATTTATTTAGAATAAATAAAAGAGCAGATTTTTCGTCACTGAATTTTGGATGAGCCAAAACATAAAAGCCTTAAAGGCTGTTCTGATGTTCATTATATTAATGTAAGCCAATTATTAGCTTAGCAGATGGTTTGTCATCTGAGCCCACAGGTGCAGAGACAAACTTCTAAAGCCTCCAACTGGCACGTCCCCTTAAACATCCACCCTGATCCTGTATGAAAGGAAAGGTATTTCCTTCACAAACAGGGTGTTGCACCACCTTTGATGCTCACTGTCACAAGTCCTCAGCATCCAGCCCACTTCTGACCGTAATCAGTCAGTTACAATCCATCCGCCATCTTTTTATCTCCCCTTCTCCTCCCCGTCAGCCTCTTCTTCACTCTGAGTAACCCCATGTAATGTCTCGTCTTATCAGTGGAGTTTGTCAGCTCCATGCTGTGTATTCTCCAACTGCTCTTTATAGCTCACAGCTCATGTGATCTGTTTGTCTGCTCAGCAGCGGCCTCTACATCTGATTAGATGATACCAGCACCATGTGAGCTTATCGAACACCTTAATCAGTCACCCAGGGACCAGTGAGGGTGATGTGAAGCACTTGCTGATGATGATAATCTTTCAAAAAATGTAGACTGACTCCAACTGATGCACTGTTGCCTCTGTTATGCAAATTAAAACATCACGTCATATCTGTTGGCCATTCATAGTTCATGATATTTGTAAATAAGAATAAGAGACTTTTTGTATTGATGAGAACAACATGTTCTAGCAGATATCCAGATGCAGTGTTGTACAAGGGAGGACAAGAAATAATAGATTTAATGGGAAAAAGTAGCAAAGATTAGATTTATATTTTACTACTGTGACAAGAGTTCTGCCTCTGAGCTCTTCCAGCGATGTCTAGAGGGAATTAACCCACAACAATGTTTGTATGATGACATTATTACTTTATTTTGATGGTTATTATTCACAGAGGCAGGAAATCTAATTTTGCGTGACATACTCGGAGCGCTCTCAGAGTGCTTTGGGAAATGATCGGCTGTTGTCAGTGGCTAAAGCAGTTAATGTGTCCAGTGGTGTGTGATGTAATCATTGTTAGATACACATTGTGTGGACTAAAACTGTCAATGCTGAAATGCACTTCAGAAACAAGGGGGGAAACATTTTTTTTCTATTCACCCAGCGAATGTGCATGTTTGCAGTTGTGTTTAGAGCTTTGTCCATTTTAGCTTATGAGTGCCCGATCCCCTCAAATAAGGTACTGTTGGGAGGATTCAGGTTCACCTTCAGGGGAAGCGTTTGTTGCTTAATAAAAGCAGACTCCTTTAATATATTTCCAATTTAATAATTATCCTAATATAATTATTATGTTAGTTATTATTATATTATTGATTTGTGTTTGATGCTGGAAATGAATCTCTCCAGTCACAGACAAGCAGAGAAGGAAAGATTCCACCTGAGCAGCCACAGACCTCCCACAGGACCCTGTCTTGTCATTTAGTAGACATTGCTGCTACAGGTAGTTACATGCTCCACAGGGAGGTGTGTTCAGGGACTTGGCAGCGGTCCATGACCCAGCAGACTTCAATAGATGCAACTAATAACATGAAAAGAATAGGAGGAGTGTGACTACTCTCATTCCTGTATGTTAGGTATTCAGCTGTAGTCAGGAGACAGTTAGCGTAGCTAAATGTAAAGATTGTTAGCAGCGGAAACAGTCAAGCTCAGTCTGAAATTTTAAACAATTCACCTACAAACTCCTCTAATGCTTATTTATGTACATTTTATATATATATTTGTTTCATACAAAGACAAACGGATGAGTACAAAGTTGCTACCAATTTTACAGGTAGTTAGCATGCTGCTAGTATTTCTTTTAACAGCCAGAGGGTTCAAGTTGTGAGGACTTGAGAACACAGCTGGTAGGCAACCATCTCAGGAAACGTGCACACAACTGCAGTTCATTCAAAAAAGACAACTGAATTTGTTCACATCTGTTTCCATGTGAGACTTACTCCCAGTAGTGCATCAGTGTGAATGCACACACTTTGATGTCTCTGTGATTCATCCGAACAGGATTGTCAGTAGGTGTTTGGATGCTTTCAGGCCATGGAGTAGTGCTGAGAGGAACCGGAATCTAACTGTCTGCAGCTCTTCCTATGCCACTGACTCACACGGTCTACCCCCCCGATCCATGATTATATTGATTAGTGCAGCCCTAAATATAGCCACCATTATGAGATTGTTAAAAATTGAATCTCAATCTGTCTTGTCTGAAAACAAGCCTGAGCAGTAGAGGCAGTAGATACCATACACATAGTTTCTATGAGCCAATGTCATGTAAGCAAATTATTATCTAAAAGTGTGCGTTACTCTCCTGCTACAAGCCATCCACTTGAGTGACACATAACAGCTACAATGTTCACTTAAATTAAAGATTATTATGGATGAAATCGCAGTTCAAAGTGATGAATCAAAACATGTCCATAATTTTGGTGCAAAGTATGCGAAGCGGCAGGAGGAGCTGGAGCTACAGCAGCAGTACTGCCAGCGAGGGACTCTCCGAGTTCCCACACATTCACCTGCTGGGAGACTGACACCCTCTGACAGGAGAGTTAAAGAATCTGTGAAGTTGTTTGAGTGCCTCCCTGAGGCTCATCCGTCCTGTCAGTCTCTGACCAGAGTGTCAGTCCTCTCTCCGTCTCAGCTTCTGTAAACATTTTTCTCATTCTGCCTCGACTCTTTATGTGTCGAAAACAGTTACTTTGACAGCCGCCCACTCACTCACAGACACGCTGTCCTGCAGAGCTAAATCTACATTTGCATGTACTGTGAGTGTTGTTTGGGATCTTTATGCCTTAATAAAATGAGAATCCACAGTGACTGATGAAACTGTAGTAGTTGTTTTATCAAGAACACTAATAGAGTGAGCTGAGAACAGATAAAAGGCATTATTTATAGTTTTTATTAATGTTAAAATATAAAACGTGACTGAAAATAAAAAGTGGACTGATTGATTTTGTGTCTCCACAGTGCTTTGTGGAGCCCCGCCCACTGTGGATAATGCCTTCCTGATTGGTCGAAAGCGTTCCCACTATGACATCCACTCTGTGGTGCGCTATCAGTGCGCTGACGGCTTCCTGCAGCGCCATGTGCCTACTGCTAAGTGTCGTGCCAACGGCAAGTGGGACCAGCCAAAAATCATCTGCATAAAATGTGAGTTTTACACGACAGCATTTTCCCAGAGCAGGACGGCAGCTTAAAGCAGTATTTCCATTTGTTAGGTCATCTTCACATTTACATGTTCTTATTTTTGGCACACACACTAACTTAGGTCTGTAAGATAAACCTCCTACAAAATAACTGCTCTCAGGAGATGCTGTCACCATGGAGACTCAGACTCTCCATCTCTGCTCTCATTATTAATAATTGCAAGCAGAGCAAGATTTCTGTGGTTTCAGACTGAATTATAATCCCCTGGGCTTACTTAAAAGTGGTAGGGTCTCTTTTGAGGTGGGTTTTTTTCTGCTAGCACTTGACCATTCATTAAAAGCAAAAAAAAAATAAGATATGACTTTTATACCCCATATCATAAAATACCTCCTACGCAAAAAGAATGCTATCTTAGCAAATACAAAAAATCTTTTCATTTACCCGTAGAGAGAGCGCGAAAAGTTAAAACTCTTGTGTCATTCAACCATACAGTTTTGCAGCCATCGGTGAAGCTGCCTCTTGCTTTGGATAATTGTATTATGTAAAATCAGGCATAACACTACCTTTGGGCCCAAAAATAAAATTTATTTTCCTAAAATAATTTAAAGGACTCTCTCAGACTCTGACGGAAAGGACGGATTACTTCAGAGGAGGTATAAACAGTTGGTATATAAATATTCAACTAACTGCTCCTTGTATTTGATTTCTCTCAGCTCACAGTGTGACAGTAATGATGAAACACTGAAATAATGTAGCCTCTGTTCACAGTGATTAAAATGATTTTTCTCTCTTCGTCTTTAGACAGCGTTGTTTTAATGGCCCAGAGTTACAGAGCCGTTATCATTCATTAAAGACCACACTTCTTTGTTGGTGAGATGCAGAGAGGGACAGAGCAGCCTTGGAATAAGCTCATACTGAGGGCGGCTGTAGCTCAGTGTGCCATGTTGAGGGCGCTCAGTCTCCTGAATGCGAGATAAAACAGATTCCCTCAGAGTGGAGACAGTTAAACCTTCTACAGAGAACATGTGGCTTTGACCTTCCTGCTTTTTGATCCCTGTTCCCTCGCCTCTTACCTGGTTTCACCTCTCTGTCACTGTCTGTCTGAATGTTTCTGATGCCTGTCAGTAATTCATCTCTCTCCAGCCATACACATCTTATTTAATCTGACTATTTTTTTTAAATTCTCTCACCTCCTCTCTGTTTGCTCCTCCAGCCCGGCGAGCCCACCGTCATCGTCACCACCACAAGGGCAGGAGGGAGCACAGGAAGCACAAGAGACACGGCCACAGAGAGGGAGGACACCACGGAGGAGAGGCGGGCCAGGGCCACAACCATGGACACTTCTGAACCTCCTCCCAAAAAACATCCCCTTTCCTTCCACCCTTGTTCTCGCCCTATTTCCCCAAACAAATTCACACCTTACAGCCCAGAACTCTTTGCCCAGGCCCTCTCCCTGCACCGCACCACACCACCCATAGCCCCACCCCTGACTCTCTGAGTCAGCCCTTTATCAAAGTCAACTCTGAGGTCTGCCAAAGTGCTGCCAGGCGTCACCGGGACGATAACAAAACTCCTTTGTACTCTTTCCTTTTTCTGTTTTACAGTCTTAACTTGTCCGTCTCTCACCAAAGCTCGACCTTAACCAAGTTACTCTCCCTCCAAGCTCAACGATAACCTGAAACATGGAGCTATGCTGACCTGTCTTTTTTTTTGTTTGTTGTGTTTTTTTCAAAAGATTTACACTGAACATTTGGAGAGAAATTGTTTGGTAAAAACCATAAATAGAGACATAATCATTGAACATGTTGTTGACTTGAGCCTTTGGTCCTTTAATACACTTTATTTTTTCAAAAACTCAGTGTTGATTTCTTGACTCTGCTGCTTTTGGTTTTCTCTCTTTAAGACGTCATGCTTCACTTAAAGCAAGTTTTTCTTAAATTTAATTTATTGACTTTTAATCAGAGACATTTGTAATCGACTTATTTCATTGTCAGCGTTGTATGTTCTGTGTAAAACATTTACTTTAGATCAGATGCTGAACCCCCAGGGGAAAATGGAAAACATATCACATCTCAATTCAGTTTCAGCACAGCAAACATTAGTCACTTTTCAGAAATGTCAAACAATCTCAAACTCTTGTTGAGGGTTAATCTGAACCTTTGAAGTCGGTTTGTCTCAATACAACTCAGCCATGTTTTGCTTTGCATTTTCTTATAATTTGTGTCGCTGTAAGAAAGTGTGCTGTGAATTAATGAGGGTGATGCAGCAGAACAAAGTTCCTCTCACTGATCTGTCCCTTAGTTTGGAGTTTTTTATATTTTTAATCTGATGTGGTTAAATTATGCTGTCAGTAAAACACTAGATATATTTGAGGGAGCAGGTTAAATGTAGATTCAGTAGCCCTCTCTGTATAACTGTCACAGCTGTCTTCAAATATAAAATCCATTCATAAATCATAAAAAGTCTCAAATCTTTGCATTCGGCCTTTCAAAGCGCCTTCCTAAAACAAAATACATTCTGCAGTTGGGGTGAGATAATTCTGTTTTGACACGTTTCTAAGGGGGGTTTCACATTAGGGACCCAGGCCCTGATCCAAGTACACTTGACCCCAAAGTCCAGTTCGTTTGAATAGTGTGAACACAACAAACCGTGCCCGAGTCCACTTGAAAAGGTGGTCTCGAGTATGGTTCACGTGTACTCGGGTATGGTACGCATCAGACGTAAAAGCTAACCGTACCAAACCACAGAAGTGGACTGCTTTTTATAATGTCTCCTCCGAAATCCATGTGTGCACGCAGTACCGCCGATCTCATCCTCTGAACTGCACGGCCAATGCTGATACCGTAGGAATGTAGGTGAGGGGGTAGTTCTTGAGATTTTCTTCAAAACATGAATAATAGTAGGCATAGTGCGAAGGTCGGCTCCATTGTATGGGCTTGGGATCATGTGATTAGCGCAGTTTTCTACACTGGAAAGCGTACTCGGGTACGGTACGAAGCAATCAAACCCAATGTGAAAACATCCTAATTTTCCAGGAAGAGTATCGATTGTAGCAGACAGAATAAGGCAGATCCCTGTTTAGCTTTACAAGTAAGGTTATTATTCTATGGAAAAGAAACAAGAAACAACAAGAAGACACTTATCAGAAAAATGTGTACATAGTTAATTTCATCGAAAAAAAGGCAATTATCTGTTTTGCAAGTAAGGGGTGACTTCTCCTGTTAGCACAGATAGAGACACTGTGGTTCTTTCAACATTCATTTCGGTATCTCACTTTGGGATACCTCGCGCTGTCCCCCAGAAGCAATATTGCATTATGCCAGTCTTGGCGGCCAGACAGACGTGACGTCTGCTCCCTAGGGGAGGGACTTTTTCCTCCTATAAAAGCCTGACATAACATTTTCTCTTCAGTCTTAAACCTCTTCTTGCTCCTAGAAGCATCCTCTCAGATAGCAACACTGTTCACAAAGCAGGCTAAACACTCGGTCACCTAACGTTACCCTAGCACTGCATAGCCAACTGAGTCCATAGCTGGCTGTCACCAAACAGTAGCTGCCACAGCTAGCCACCATACTAGCTGCTACAGTTAGCTACCATACTAACTGCCGCTTCTCATTTTTATCTGACGGGGCCTGCCTGATGACGGCGCCTGAACCTCCCCTCACCATGGAGTTGGGTAAGCTACCAGCCATTCAATTACAAGATGGTCGGAGTATGTGCTGCGTGCCTTGGGCTGCAAAGCACCCGGGATGCGCAAGCACCCCTGGCTTCTTTTGAGCATTGTGCACGTCTCTGAAAACTCGCCGAAACAGACTAGCACGCCAAGCTAGCCTGTCAACAGCGGATTGCACAAACTGTCACTCGGCCAGCCTATCACATCCCCAAGCGTCAGCCTCAGCCCCAGACCAGCAGCTGTTTTCTTGCGTGCATCCAGGCATCAAGCCAAGGACGCGATGACAAATAAAAAACAATGAAAATAATAAAGGGACAGAACATGGCTGCACACGCTTGCATAGCACCTGGCCGTCATGACTTTGCATGTGGTGCAGCAGAGCAGTCTGACTGCTGCAGCAGGCATTAAGAGCGCCATGACTAGGGTTGCCACCTTCCATGCAGAAAAATAAGGGATACCTGCCGCAGTGGGGGCCCCGCTCCCCGGGGCCACGACTACCACAGGCCTGGTATCACACCGGTGTGGTAAAACATAACTTAAAACTTAAAACTTCAGGAAAGTATTAAGATTCATAGTTTGAAGTACTTTATTACCAAAGCGAAATAGAAATAAAACTTTTGAGTTATAAACTCCTACTCACTTTTAACAGTGTATAAACTTCATAGACCTTCAATAAATATCTGTAAACACAAAACCTTATTGTGAGATACAGTTATAATGAATGCATGATGAAATGCACATTACACTGTTACACTTAAACAAATTAACTTAAACTTCAGGATATTAACTTATTAACTTAACGGATCCATTAACTATAAATTAAACAAATGCTTTGACACTCAAAAAAAATTCCATTTGAAAAAATATAGTGCAGGAGAACAGATGGACTTTTACAAAGGAATAATCATGAAAAAATAATTACATCTCAGGATGGTGATGCTCTGTGCCACCACACATGACTTTTCATGTCATCATTTTAAAGTCCTATATGTGTCCTGTTTCTTGACAAATGAAAGAACCCAAGAACAAATTCTGCATGTGCAAATAACAATTTCTAAGACTGTAAAACATTCCTCCCTCTCCTTCCCACATCTATCTTCCATGAACAGTCATCAGTTCAAGTATTCTTTCTTTTCTGTGTGGAGTAGACCATAGTTAAACAGACAACAGCTCTCTCTCTTTCTCACTGTGTGTTACTTCCTTTTCCAGGTGTATTTCTTATCACTCCTTGCAGCACTGAGTAGCCGTTTTTCTTTCAAAACACTGCAGTAAAACTCTGAACAGGACTGCTCATAGTTGAGAGTGATCAAGAGCTCACTCCTCATGAGCTCCACAGAGCACCTGTTCCTGCTGTCACTCCATTTGTTGGTCATTCTGGAAAAGACCCTTTCCACATATCCAGTGGATGTTGGGATGCTCAGGATGTAGCTAATGATGGACAGCATGTTAGGCAGGTCAGCTATTTGAAAGACAGCCACCCACCTGGCAGCCACGTCTTTGGACTTCAATTCATCTTCTGCACCTTGACTGAGCCCCTTCAGTCATGGCATTTGCTGTGGTGCATTCATCATAAAGTTCATCCATGTTGACTTTTTGGATGAGGTTGAGCTTATTAGTGACCCTGGGGCTGCGGGAGGCTGCAGGGAGAACAACAAAACTGGCAAAACTCTTTGAGGGATTCCCTTCGTTTGGCAGATGTGTAGAAGTGGCCATAGACCTTAAGCACAACGTTTTCCACATCTACCGTGAGCTGGTCCAGAGCATGCTTCACTGTGTTGTGTATAATTTGGGCATGGCAGTTCCCTTGCAGCAGATCTTTTTGCTTTTTCTTCAGGTTGGTGAAGACAGAGTTGTGGATTCCGTAATTTACAGTAGCATTGTCTGCACTACATGCCGTGGCTGGATCTAATGACAAGCCATATTTATCAAGGGATTGTTGTATGTAGTCAATAATCCCAGCTGCTGACTCATCTGCATTCTCTCCGAAATCAAGCATTTTCGTGCAAATCCCACTTTCATGCCTGAAGTATACAACAAGGGGAAACATCTTCCTGTTCCCTTTGTTTGATGCCTCTGCTGGAATGGAGAATGGGAGGGGTTTACCTGATGTTAAGATGTCAGCAACATCAGCCACTGCCTTTTGAGCAAGGACATCTTTGACCATTGCTTCTGCTTTTGTTCTCCCGAGAGACATTTTCTTTCCGATTTTGGAGGCATGCAGAATCCTTTGGTTGAGCTTGTGTCCACATTCGGCACTGTTAAAGGTGAGGTTGTGTTTAACCGTGTGGTACACCTGCGTTAACTCAGCTGTAGTAACCTAGAGAGGAGGAGTAGGATGAGAAGTTGTTCATGAATTGAATAGGGTGGTGTGAACACAGGTCTTGGCTACAACAGTGAAACTTTTTTTGTAATCTAAGAAAATTATTTAAGTAAAACACGATTTTCATTATAGGGCATTTGAGTCTTCCCACTCCTGTCTGTATTTCTGCATCCGCGTTCGTTTCAGTTCTGGACGTTCGGGGGGTATTGGGGGCAGCCATTATTGTTTTTTACTAGCTCTCTGTGTGTGGGATTATGCTGCGTTCAAAACAACTCGGAAATACGGGACAAATCCCGTCCCATATTGAAACGGGACGCACCATTTAATTCCGTATTTTAAAGGAGGGGTGGCAACCCTAGCCATGACGGTACGGCAAAAAGACCACCTCTAGGTCTGCTGGCGCACCGCGCTCTACAATGGCGTGTGTGTGGTGCATCAGATTGGGTAATAAAGACTGTAACCAGAGGCTACAAGCTCCAGTTTGCATCCACTCCCCCCCATTCAGATAGTACCACCAGTACAGAGCCAGAGCAGTTTCTATTTGAGGTATTTTCTAGTCCCGAAGAAGGGCAGGGGTCTAAGTCTGATATTTGATCTGCGCGCTCTGAACAAATACATGAGAAGTACAAGTTTAGAATGCTGACAAACACAGCTCTGCTGCGCTTCGTGCGTACAGCAGACTGGTTTGCATGTATAACTCTATAGGACATTTATTTTCACATACCTCACAAAAACATCTCAGGTTTTACTTCCAGGGAACAATATACAAACATCTGGTGCTCCCATTTGGACTTTCACTAAGTCCACAGGTGTTCGTAAAATGTACCGGGGTGGCTATAACGCCCCTGAGAGAAGTGGGATCGCGCCTCGAAACATAGATGATTGGCTTTTAGTAGTACAATCGCCCCAGCAAGCTCAGACACACCAGACTGCTCACATTGCATCTTTGGGACCTGGGTTTCACGTTAAACAGTGAAAAGAGTGTTTTGATCCCAACTTAAAACATTACATCTCTAGGCCTGTCCCTGGATTCAGCCACACTCAATGCACGTCTGTCGGTCAGTGGGTTATGCGCTAAATCTGAACCCAAAGCACCGAGCCATCGCCAGGTGTGGGTTTCTATGGCGTGCGTCCTTGCCCTGCACCCCTGGAAATGCACAGCATTTCTGACTATGGGCATTACCATGGGAAGTAAATGGCACATGGAGTGCGCAGATGCAGTTTGTTCATATGAACTGCCTAGAACTCCAGGTTCTCACTGGCACTTTGAACTTGAAACATTTTCTGCCTTATCTGAGAGGGCCGAATGTTCTAGTCAGGACGGACAACAACACAGTAGGGGCATATATCAACAGACAAGGAGGGCTGCGTTCACATCATCTGCACACGTTGACATGCAGACTGATTAAGTGGAGCAGCACCTGACTATTATCACCTAGAGACACACACGTACCAAGAATATTAAACTGGGGGATGGACTTGCTGTCCAGGGGCAACCCTCACCACCAGGATTGGATACTGGACACAGCGAGGTGGGTGGCTCAGATATGGACAAGATATGGTTGAGAGGAGATAGACCTCTTTGCATCAGAGGAGAATGTGCAGTGCCTGCTATTTTATTTGCTGACCAGTCAGAGTGCTCCGATGGGGGTGGATGCTTTAGCGCACAAGGGGCTACATGTCCTTCTGTACGCCTTTCCCCCATTAGAGCTGCTCACTCCTACTCTTGCCAGAGTGCGGGAGAGGGACCTCACTCTGATTTTTTATAGCTCCCCATTGGCTGGGAAAACACTGGCTAGTGGAGATTTTTTAGCTGCTATGCAGCCAGCCATGGTCTCTACCCTGGGCAGGCATCTCTTTTCACCAGAGGAGATCATGGAGAGATCTTCCATCCTCACCCAGAGCGCATGGCTCTGTGGGCCTGGCCCATAAAAGGTTAAATCTGACCGCTACCGGGTTTCCACCGAGGGTAATTGGAACTATTCAGAGCTCCAGGGCCTCCTCTACACGTTGTGCATATGAAGGCATATAGCGTTTTTGAAGACTTGTGCGTGCTGGGGTTGTGACTTTCGATGTCTGTTATTTTAAAATTCCTACAAGATCTACTGGATAAAGACTTGGCTTTCTCCACTGTGAAAGTAAAAGCCATATTTAGTATTTTTCTGCTATATCGGCTTTGACATAGGCTTTGGGGAAGAAACGCCAAGTCAGCATCCTCTCATATGCCGGTTTATTAAAAGGTGCACAGCGCCTTAGGCCAGTATCAAGAAATTGAACTACTCTATGGGATTTATCTATGGTGCTTGAGGCACTATCACGCCCACCCTTTGAGCCATTGTAGCAGGCAGGGCTTAAGATACTTTCCTTTAAATTAGCATTATTTGTTGCCAAATGTTGTACTGCTCATGGTGGATTCACGTTGGGTCTCTCTAAATAATATAAAAAAAGAGTACGGTCTAGACCTGCTCTTTCTGTAAAGTGTCTTGAGATAACTTTGGTTATGATTTGGCGCTATATGAAAAACTTATTGATTAGATTGATTATTACTCGCGCTGGCCTCGGCCGAACGCGTGAGTGACATCCATGTATTGTCGATAAGTCTGTCATGCTGATAGGCCTCAGAGAAAATAGGTAGGCACAATTTTCATCGGCACGCTCACAGGCAGCCCAACAGCAGACCAGACAATTACAGTTAAATGTTGGTCGCTTTGGACAAAGGTTACTACTAAAAGAAATTGTAACATTGTTACAAAAATATGCAAGTACCTGTACAACGGTGTATGAGGGCCATCAACATGATATTTGTAAGAAACTGACGCTGTCACAATTGAACAGGTTAACACCACAATCATGATGGCCAACGTGCCGTGTGTGATTACAAATATTGTTATAGTATTACAACTGTGTCCTTCTCCGCCGATGCGTCGGAGTCTAGCAATCATTCCACAACAATGACCCCTTCTAAACATTACCCCTTACTAAGTGTTTAGTAGAAACACATCACAAGCATCTTGACTTTGAAGACAGATTGTCGTTAATTCTGAGGGAAACATACTTAATTTGTGACTTTAGAATCTCAGAGAATATTCATTCTTTCTCACAAAGTTGCAAGTTTTTTTCATTAACATCTATGATTAGGCGTACCATTCCATATTTTAATGATTAATTAATTGTGATTACTAAAACCAAAATTAAAATCAAAAGCACATCAAAATAAAGCACTTTACTTAATTGCTTTAAGGTCGATGCCACGGCAGGCATGAAAAGACAAAAACCCATATGCATACCTTTAATGAAGCTTTGTTTGGGCCTACAGAATGAGTCGGAGACGACGAGTCTTTGAGTTAGCAGTGTTAGCCTCCACTGCCATTTCCTTTGATGCTCCTGCGACTGGTAAAATCTTTTTTCCACATCTTCAATTAGTTGTGCTTTTTAAAAGTATGATAAAACCAAAAATTGCTTTGCCATCTCTGGCACTCAAGCTACTGTAGCGACATGCTAAAGTATAGGATACAAATACAAACTTTACATTGACTGTCAGAGACATTTTATGTTCAGAGGCTGACTATAGGCTGCTGCTATAACTTTTTTTAGTCACAAATTCGCAATGTATTATTTTTTTAATTGCTATTTTGAGGAAAACATATCAAACTTTAAAAAAATCAGAGGAGAGATTGTTTATTTATTTATGTATCTTTTAATTATTTTTTTTACCAAGTCAGACACTCTCTTAATGGGTAAGGCTGGGTCATTTGTGGGTGTGCCAAGGCACAGCCAGGCCTACCTGTGCCTACACACCTGGACAGAATACTAATGGGACTGAAGTATTAGTGGTGCTGGAGAGATGCTGTTTTTTCCAGACTTAAGAAAGCCTGTTTGTTTGGGACAGAACCCAACAAAGTACCACATCATCATGACATTATTTAAACAGTTTTGAACATGAAAATTACGACGCAAAAATCAACCCCATCATCTTTATTTACTCTAGTCCACTTGCAATTACTCAAAATTGCAATGTGATTTTTTTTTTTACCATCTCATTCTGCCCAAACAGAGGACACAAGGACGTACACTAGACATATCCATGACTTTGGTGTAAAAAGCAGCCATATGATAGTCAGTGTTCATTTGTGAACGAAAGTAATGACAAAAATGTTTCGAAAAACTCTTGACGACACAGATGTTTTGTATTCGTTAACGAGACGAGACAGGACTAAGATATCAGTGGTGGGCTGTCGGACATTCAAAATGCATGTTTTCCCCACTGTGCGTCTAATCTGTCTGTCAAAATTCAAGCACTTCATTCTTGTGACTGGGTAAAACGGTTGGAGATAACGAGTATCACAAAGGTGGTTGTGAACTTTCTCCATTAACCCAGGCATTCTGCTTCAGGCTCTGTGCGCACTCAGGAAAAAGGAGCATTTTAGGCATCACGCTTCTTCTATACAAAAAGGAGTGATCATTGGCTGTCTGCTTCAGTCAGACTGTTTAAATGAGAAGCGGTGATGAAAAGTAAAATTTAAATGTGGTGACTAAAACTAAGACTAAATCTGAAATAGCTGCCAAAATTCACACTGATGTTAGTGAGCATAACCAGTGCAGCATAAAGTTGACATGGACCTGTGCAGAATGTGACGGTTACAATGGTGTTCAGCAAAACGCTTCACAATCTTATTTAAATCCAAAGCTTTAGATCATTTTGATTCAATGCAGAGTATAGCCAAACTTGATAATCTATTCTGTCATAGTAGACCACAAATTATTCTTAAAAATCCTAAGAGTTGAAAAACTCTGTTCACAAGCTGCATTACTCACTGGAAATACCACAGCTAGTTTGCACAACCTGAACAGAATACATCCTGGTATGGGTCCAAAAACTGTGGTAAGACTGTTTTTCAACTCCTTTGTAGTCTTTCATAGACTCTCCTTGTCTGATGAAGTTTATGTTTGAGATCTTCAATATTTATTTCATGCCTTCATTAACTGGGAACTACACTTTGCTCTTCAGTTGCACTCAACATCAGAGTTTCACTCATTTAAATATATATGTATGTGTGTGTGTATATATATGAAAATTAGTTTTGGACAATGTTTAATTCGATCATCCAAAATTGGGGTGGCAAGGCATTTTTCAAGGGTGGCAGCTGTCCTATGCCACCTCGTTAGATCCGCCCCTGGTTAACTTTAACATCCAGCAGATTTGGAGCATCATGACTGTGGCTGGTATTTTACACCTTTCCTCCTCTCTCTGCCTCAGCCACTTAATTACCACCAGTTGGCTTCAATATTCACTAATTAGTGGGCGGGGCAGCACAGCTTATATCTATGTGTGTGTACTGCTTCTCTTCACATCTCTTACTTGGTACCTGGCTGTTGTGTCTGTTTATGAGCCCATAGCCTACTGAAGCATTGTACGGTTCCACTCTGTTTCAGTGACGTCTTCAGAAAATTACATGGGGGGAAAAAATTCTGCAATCACGCTACATAAGTCAACATTGATCCTTTTTAAGATCAACTATTTTTTAAGACCCATAAGCAATACATACACAATTTGCATATTTCATTTTTGTAAATATTTTCTATGTTTTGAAAATAATTGCATTAGACATGCTAAATGTCACACATTTATGGATTAATATAGATCAGGGGTTCTCAAAGTTCAGTCAGAATCAGATTTCTATACAAGGTCAAAGGTCCGGAACAACTGGTGATAAGCAGATGACTTTTATTAAGCCTTCAAGCAAAGGAGGCAGTGCACTGTGTAGTTTTAGGAGAAATGTTAACTAAAAGAGAAAAATATTCATTGACTGATTTTCATGCCTAAACAAACTAAAAAAACAAAGTGCCTTTTTTTTTCATGCATGAATAAACAGAAAAACTGACCTTAAAAGGACAACACAACAAGACTTCGTAACATCAAAATGTTTTTGAGGTATTGTAAAAGTTACATGGTGCCCTAAGACGATTGAAATACACAGCAGCCTAATTTTAGAAATGGCCCTGTCTGCCTTCAATGAGCTGCACCCAGGCCACTTGGAGAGAGGCTGTAGCTCTCTCTTGCTGTGTCGTAGATCTCACAAGCAACTTGTTTGTTGATTCATAGGACATTTTCAACTGTCTAAGTTTTGTTGTCCTCACCTCTGGATATTGCTGTTCAAAATGTCCGTTCTTTGTGTCTTAATGATGTTTAACATTTCCACTCTTCACCACTCCAACGGTCTCTGTGCAAGTCACACACATGGGCCTTGTACTGCACGGGGGCAGAATGAACGCATATTTTTCCATCCATTCCTCGGACCCCATCTTTGAAAACTCAGTTTTCTCTGTCAACTTTTCTTTGCACATTTAGATAGCGACATCCTCACCGCATTGGTGACGAAATTAAACCCTCCTTCTCCACTCCTTCTCTGCTAACTACACTGACAGACAATGGTGAAGTCTTTTATCGTGCCAGCGGAACAGGACATGAATGCCTGCTAGCTAGCCCGTAAACTAGCTTGCTAATTTGGAAGGATGCTTGGTAGCCCACGTACGTTGACGTTGCGTCCTGCACAGTCCGGCTGTCAACATTTTCATAGAAACAATTAAAACCCTAATTTTGGGTCAGGATTACCGTAACAATGCCCCCTCCCCCATGTGGTACATAGTTAATGTTTTAGAAAATAGTAAAAACTTCAAACATTTAAAGATTTTAACTTTTAATTTCACAAATTGATCAAGTTATCAAAAATCCTATGATCAGTGTTGTGACACTAATGCTATGTTTACATAAACTAACCTTGTGACCCTTAGACAAAGGTTATGTTTACGTGAACTTCCAGTGGTGTGGCCATAACACAAAGGCTTTGTTAATTAAACAAGAAAAGTTGTGACCCTTACACTGATGCTGCGTTAACGCGAACTACCTGTGTTGTGACCCTTACACTGATGCTCCGTTTACGCTTACTGGCTCTCATTCATGAAATGTGAGCAGAACGAATTTGTGTGTAAACTGTTGCTTCAGTTCACCTGGTCACTCATTTGTCCAGTGAGTATAAAGGTAGGGCGTCAAGTTTTTACTGCCTGCATTGGACTGTTAAAATTCAACACAAACATGCACAAAACAGTGCTTCATGGTTATGGACTTTAAGAGTTGGAGTAAAGGAAGAGATGGCAGAATAGTGGCTTCATTTTGGACACCTCATATGAATGTTGCAAGGACAAACCAGCCTGTTTAAGTGCAACTTGGCAGTAATATGAAACAAATAACACACCTACAATGAAGTGAAGCTGACACTCAAAATGTACTACATTAAGCACACGTGGTTAAGAAAGGTGAACCTCACACAGAAGGCTGTGGTAGCAGTTACTCAGGACATCCATTAAAATGTTTCCTTCATGTAGTACAGGTTAGTTTTTTCCATTATGGTTGTCATTTCAATATTGTGTACAGGACAGTTAGACAGGCTGCTGTGTAAACATAAATTTAAATGGCCTAAAAGGCTTTGAGCCACATGTAAGTTTTGTTTTTCACCTTTCCAAAGTAATGTTTAGAACACAGGACTGTGGCTAACTAAAATGACAACATAGAAATATACATAACTGAAAAGAAAAGCTTACAGGCACACGGCTTATCATAAAGTGTGGTGTCCCAGGCCTTCTTGTCCCCAAAGTCTACAAATAGTCATGGTCCTCTAACTCCACAGGGTGCACAAGTGGAGCAGAGAGCCGTCCTGCCAGTCGGTCTCGCTGGCCATGTCCGCTTCTTACCCCCCTCACTGGACGTGGTGGATCCACACCAATGTCCCCAACATCCTCCACAGGCTCGAGGATGTCCCCCGCTGTGAGGCAGATATTATGTAGCACTGCACAGGCGGTGATGACTGAGGGGACAAAGGTGTGGTCGACCTCCAGAGCCTTGAAGAACAGCGATCTCCACCGGGTCTTCAACATGCCAAAGGCCCGCTCTATAGTACAACGGGCCTTGGCATGATGGTGGTTGAAACGGCTCTGCACCCTCCCCTGCAGTGGTTCTCTGTATGGGGTGATGATGGCCACAGGTGTCTCAGTGCAGGGGTAGCCACCATCACCCACAATAAAGTACCCTACGGAGAGAAAGAAAACAAAATGTAATATGTTTTTGATTAATATGGGAGTACGACAAAGATATGACTCTTACCTGGGGGAGGATACAGAGCCTCTCTGTAGATCCTGTTGCTCTTCAAGACTCTGGTGTCATGGACGGAGCCAGGAAACCCCACATAAGTGTTAATGAAGAGGCCCTTCCCATCACATACTGCCTGCAGTTGTATGGATGGGAAGAGCTTTCTATTGAGGTAATCCTGGCCACCGGGTCCTGGGGGGGACCTTGATACGGACATGGCAGCCATCAATGGAGCCCACACATCTGGAGAACACTGGACTGTTGGCCAGCCGTGCAAATGCTTGGCCAACCTCATCCAGGTCTCCAGCAGTGGGCAACCTGATGACTTCCTGGCGAAGGGCGGCAATCTTCTCCACTCCACTTTGCACCAGTCTACAGACTGTAGACTTGGGAACATGAAAGGCCCGGGACACCACACTGTATGATAGGCTGTGTGCCAGCCTGTACACTGTAATCAGGACATGCACCTCATGTGACCAGCCTTGTGTGTGCTTTGATGGCAGGATCCTCATTAAGGCCTCCACAGACTGCCGGGCAAGCCTGTGGTCAGCCATGAGCTCCTGACCATCAAAGTACACAGCAAGGACTGGCACATGGGGATTCATCAGACCGTGTACTGGCTCTCTGTCCATCTACAACAATAAGGATACTGGGTTACTTTCCACACTTTAATTAAAACAATTTGTCTGAAGCACCTGGACAATAAAATGTGTTTTGTGTCAAATAGAAACTCTGAGTCTCTGGTGTATGCTTCATTTAATCCACCTGGCTGAAATTTTCTGTATTATGTGTGTAGCTTGTGCATGCGCTGTTAAGTTTGGCCAAATGCCATGATGTCTTAATGCACAGGCTACCGATCACCTCAATGTGTGTGTTGGATTTGGGTGATGTTTTTGAAAATTAACAAGTTCAATTGTTGACACTTACCTCTTCAAAACACAGGACTGCATGTCGCAGTAGCTCCTTTCTGCGTCTAGAGTGCTCACACTGCTGTTTTAAAAACTGTTTAGAGTTGCAATAATTAATCCTCTCACACTGGGATCCATATTTACCACCAGTAGTTGACAATAGTTGAGTAAAGCATTATATGAGCTTTATATAGGCATGGTACCAGACATTCTTAATTAAGTAAATGAGTTGACAGAACTGGCAAGAAAACACATGTTGAGATTCAGCAGCTGAAACAATGACAGTGATTAAATAAAATGATTCCCCTCATACCTGTTAGTAAATGGTTGCATGAAGTGTGGCTTTTCACTTTTCTTTCTTTTCCAATAATGATTAGGGAGCCGATCAGAGTGTAAATAACTGACAAATTACATCGTATGTAAACACTACTGAACAGGAGCCTACAGAAACGGAGTCACAAATACTTAAGTTGAGGGATGATATTTGCGGCTGTGTGAATAGATCGGTTAAAACACACATATGTCACTTGACAACGATTCCTAAATGGAATCAATGCGAGCGTGCGAACATCATTAAGTGTTTATTTTTATTTTTTTTATAAGGATATCTTAATCCTGCTATGCTCCTTGTGCCAGCAGGCTTCTGAACATGTTGCTGGTTATGGAAAACGCTCTCACTGGTTCTACTTCGCATTTTCTTACACCCGCACTTTACTTCACTGGCAGGGGGAATCACCAGTAACACCGAACAATAATTCCATCAACCCAAACTCTGCAGCATCGCTCGTAGTTCATCTTGACACTTGAGCTCTCATACGCTTGTTGTATGTTGTGAAGCGGTGACAGCACGTCCAGCTGTGTTTCCGTCATCACAAACGGACGTTGCTGCATGTGACGCTTCATCGGAAAGGACGTCTCATGTCTCTTAAAAAACATTCCCTCGTTTCCTCTCTCCTCTCTTGGTTTCCTCGCGTCTCTCCATGCATCTCTGGTGGCAGGGACTAAGACGCAAGTGAACGACGCAAGTGAATGGAACATGGATGCAATTTAAGAGACTTGGGAAGCAGCCTAAGATTCAGATAATTTGAAGACGATGCATACAAAACTGCTGTGGGCTGTATGTTTGTCAGGGTTCAATGTTCCCAAAAAGGTGAGGACCCAGATGCAGATTTAAATGATTTAATAAAACAAAAATCCAACTGAAGAGTCAACAAAAACAGGCAAAACCACAAAAATCCAAAAATCCAAAAATCCAAAACAAGACATCAGCAAACACAGGAAGACATGCATAAGGTTATCACAGACAGAGACAAAGACTCAAGGAACACTCGTTAATTACAAAACACAAGGAATGGCAAACATCTTAGTCATGAAATAAGTTACCTCTGGGTGATGGTTCTTGAGAGATGTGATCACTTTCTCCCTCATGCCTGGAACAAACTCCAGTTAATGATGACTGGCCAATAATTGCAGCCAGCCTCTCATCCTGGGCTGTCAGGTCTGGTGCCCCTTGTCCTCCTCCTGTTTCTTTGTTTCTTTTCTGGGCTGCAATTCTTTTTTTGGCATCAACTTTTATGTCGAACCATTTCTTCTTCACCTGTGCCACCGTCCGTGCCTCAGGGGACACAGCATTCACTGCCTCTGTTATTGCGGCCCAGGCTTCATTTTTTGTGTGCATCGTGACTCCCGTGGACACGCTCCGGAACAGTGTGCCTTTTCTGGCCTCCACCTCTGCCACAATTATTTCTATTTCTGCTGATGTGAAATTTTTCTTTATACCTTTTGAGGCTATCTTTAACATTTCAGCTTCTCCGTAACACCGCTCTCTTATGGGCTCCTTATATAGAGAAATGGAGGCGTGGCAGTATGCTGATTGCAGATCGCGGACACGAGCCTGTTAATTTAGAATGGTTATGATTTACTAACACACGCACGGTGGTGAGAACAAAATTGGTCGGTACGCACGTGTCATAAATCCGAAGGGTTTTTTTTGCGCAAGTACTTATTTTTACTACATTTCTGGGCAGATATTACTGAATGAGGCCCAATGTTCTTTAGTGTTAGTCAACCTTTTGATGTTATTGTTGTGATGATTTTTTCATGTCCCGAATTGCCATGCTTAAGGTGCAGTCCTTTCTTCAGAATGTCCATTTCCTGAGCTTTCTGAAGCTACATGGGTGTTAATACAATCTTAACAATTCATTAAAACAATTAAATAGAAATCCTGCTGCATTTATTGGCAGAATATTCTTCACCATGAATTAACTTTATGCAGTGGCAATCTTGACTTGTGGAAGCTGTCTGCTCAGATTGGTGGACCTCTGCATCTGAGTCACTGAACTCACTTTTGACATTTGGAGTGTTTCTTCTGGGAGTTTGTTAAACTCCTTATGGACTTTATTATGTCCCATGAAAGTCGCCAGCTGGTCTAATCTGTACGTTTGCAGGTTAAGGAGCTGTGAAACTGTGGCTGCATGCTTCCTCAATTTGGTGGATGAGACATTTTCTGGGTGTTTTGCTCCATATCGTTCTACAAAACACTTCAAGCTGTCACATCCACAAAGGATTCCTTGCTGTCCAAAACAGGGAAGGGCAAAAAAGTAGGGATTGCTTGGGGAAATTCCAACCTCTTCCCTGCAAGAGGGAGTCTGCTTGCCTTACACGTCCCACTGGGCGATGTAATGGACAGCCCCCGGACCCTTGAGGAGGGAGCCTGTCCACTGCAGAGCACCCCATGCCACAGTATAACTTTACATATTTGATGTAAGATTGACTAAGAAATGGGATGTCTGAAATCTGAATGTCTTTACAGAGTGTTTGTTATATGTCTAACCAGGTATTGGCCGCGTTTCCCAGATTCGATCGTTCTTAAGGACTTAAGAAGGCTCTTAAGAAGGGTTCGGCTAAGAAGGAGCGCTAAGATAGGGGTGTTTCCCAGACGCCTTCTTAACTGCCTTCTTAAGATCCCGCCAAAGAAGCTTCTTAAGAAGCTCTTAGTGGGAGCTGTCCACCGCCGTGGTGCTGAAACTAAATCAATCGATGCCAGGCAAATCGATCACCCACCACTTTATCAGCACATAAATCACACACAACACCCTGTGGTCCCCACACACAGGTGCAATTAGGCTACGCGCGCGTGTGTGTGTGTGTGTGTGTGATCACAGCTAACAGGTGTATCCAAGTAGTAATCAAGCCCATTAACGCATATATACCCCCCTGTGGCTAGGCACACACATGTGAGAATGGAAAAAGCAGCCAGCAAACGAAACAAGAGGTCACCCTCGTTTACCGCAGAGGAGATGGCCGTATTAGTGGACGAGGTCTGGCAGCACCGTGATGTGTTATTTGGGGGAACAAAGGGCAAAAAAAACATCGCATTAAAGAACCGAATTTGGCAGGCCATAGCCAAAAAGATGTCCCCCTCTAGTCCCTGTGGCCTGCGAGACTGGGGTGCTGTAAGAAAGAAGTGGCAGGAGTTCCAAAGCCAAACCAAAAAAAAAGTGCAAAGGTGAGGCGAGAGAGCATGGGCACGGGTGGTGGCGCACCTGGTGCTACAACCCTCACTCCGGACGAGGAAAAAGTCCTTTCCATAATTGGAAAGACGGCCTCTGAAGGCATTAGTGGGGGCATCGATCTTCTGGGGGACGAGGGCCTCTCAGAAAACAGCGAGGGCGAGGAGGAGGAGGAGCCATCTGGGAGCAGAGTGGCGACATACACGTCCCCAGGAGAGGACGACCCCCCACAACCGAGCCCTGTCCCCGCGCGCCAACCAGCAGGGCCCGGTGTCCGCATGCGGGGAGGCTTAACAGGGCGGCCCCCCATAACGACCTGCACCTGCAGCGAGACGCTGGTGCGTCTCGAGAGGGAGAAACTGGCGGTGCTGCGGGGGATAGAGGGCCAACTGGAGAGACAGACTGCCCTCCAGGAGGAGATGGTGCAGATCCAACGCCAGAAGTTGGAGCTGCACCGGAGACAGCTGGCACTTGCCGAGGCACAGTTCAACCGTCCCTCCATCTCGGTCCCAATAATTCTCCCCCAGGATGGAGGTAAGGGGCATTTCTATTTTTTTTTCTCCGCATTGCACAATGTATTCCGTTCAATTTCACTAATCAATCTCCCTTCATTGCAGGTGATGCAGATGCAGACGCCCAGTAACGACAGCGGTGCCACTGCTTTTTGTTTCTTTTTGTTTTTTTTAATAAACTACTTTTCCTTTTCAACCATGTGTTGTGTGGATCATTTTGCGTCATTTCCTAGCTTTCAAGCCCTATACATGATAGTTGATATGGGTTGTGTGATGATAGTGGGTTTAATGTTGGGAGTAGGGTGGTGCTGATATCAGTGCTTGGTGACCGGTGGTGACGGGGTAGGGGCTGATAGACATCAAAAGAGATTCACAAGCTCCTCTCTGGTCTGGACACCAGCTTGGTGGAGTGCTGCTCGGGATTCGCGGGGGGCGGGGTTGGGGGCTTCGTCTTCCGATGTTTCCCCATCTTCATCCACAGGAGGCGGCTCATCTGCTCCAACGCACACTGCTATGTTGTGCAGCATGGCTGTGACAACAATCACGCGGCAACATTTCACAGGTGACAAGCGCAGCCCCCCCGCCGAACGATGGATACATCGGTAACGAGACTTCCACCTGCCAAACACCCGTTCAATGTGGGTCCTGGTGTGTGTGTGGGCCTCATTGAACCTCTCCTCCTGTGGTGTTGCTGGGTTGGTTATCGGTGTCACGAGGTAACTCCGGAGAGGGTAGCCACTGTCCCCGAGGAAGATGCTCCTGCCGAACTCTCCTCTGCCAGCCTTCTGCCCCACAGCTGAGTTGGCCCACACGAAGCTGTCGTGTGTGCCTCCTGGCCACCTGGCAACGATGTCTGTGATGAGGCCATCGTGGTCCACCGCCACCTGCGTGTTGATGGCAGCGTAATGTTTCCTCCCAATCCAGCACGGATCCACCAGGGAGGGATTGTGGATTGGGATCAGTGTGCCATCCACGACACCAATCACCCGGGGGATCCCAGCCATGGCATGAAATCCACGGTGGACCTGGCGGACCTCGTCCCGTGTGGTGGGCATTCTGATGTGTGTCCGGGCAACGGCGCAGGAGGATCGGTGTCACGGCTGCCACACTCCGTGAAACCGATGCCTTGCTGAGGCCGGTGCCGTCCCCCACCACCTCCAGGAAGCTCCCCACTGCGTAAAAACGCCGCGTGGCCAGGAGCTGCACCTCCGGGCTGAGGGCAAAATTGCAGCGGGTTGCCCTCTGGATGTGTGGTGACACTAGCGTGACCAGGCGTTGGATCTCCACACGGGTAAGCTGGTACTTGGACTGGACAGCCCGGTCCGACAGCACATTAAGTGGGGAGAAGTGCTGACGCACATAGGCATTTATGTAAACCATCTGGCTTCGCGCACGGCGACGCTGTTGGTTAGCAGCGAGAATATGCTGTATTGCAGCCATGGTGTCTCACACGCGTGGACTTCAGCAACGCCTTTATATAGACTAGCAGGTGGAGCCTCTCTTGATGAGGTTCCAGCCGAGTTCAATTACACCCGTCAGTTTCCCTGATATCTGTGAAATATCACAGGGTTGTTGATGTTTTTATAGCTAATGTAAACTCCTATGCAGATGCCGAATGTGTGTGAAAACGTAATGAGTGATAGTAATGATGATTCATTTTATTTATGTAGCTACAGGAACACATGGGCAATTCTTTATTTTTATATCGTTATTTTTCTTCTTATGCTATTATTTTTCTTGTGTCAGTGTTCTGCAGCTGTGGGCGCACATTCATCATTACGCATGGTTTTAGTATTCCTTTGAGTGTCAGATATAACTTTCCCTGACGCGGCTGCAGTGAGCGTTTGGTCGCTAAGAAGGCTGTTAAGAGTGGGTCAGGCTGATTTTACATTTCCTTCTTAGTGAAAGATCTTCTTAAGCTAAGAACGACTCTGGGAAACACGTCCTTCTTTCACAGTGCTCTTAAGAGCGCTCCTAAGAAGCTCTTAGCGCTTAAGAGCTTCTTAACGAATCTGGGAAACGCGGCCTCTATCTGTATTATCTTGGGGTGTGTCCATTTGTATATGTACTGTAGTTGATTAGCCAAACAGTAGTGGTAGAGATTTGGAGCATCTAAGCCTCCTTGTGATTTGGGTTTTTGCAGAGTGGTCAGTTTGATCCTTGGTGTTTTGTTTTTCCAGTAGAATTTAGTGATGATTGAGTCTAGAGATTTGAACCAGGTCAGAGAGGGTTGGGTTGGAATCATTGAAAAGAGATCATTTGTTTTAGGAAGAATTGTCATTTTATTGGTTGCAATTCTGCCCAGAATGGATAGTGGTAGGTTCATCTAGCAGTTGAGGTCATCTATCGTTTTCAGCAGTGGAGTGAAAGAGCCGGGGGTAATGTCCTTGTCTTTAATTAACTGTCCGTCAATGTATAATTTGTCCACTGATATGACTGCTCTCTTACCTTCCTTCATCATCTGTTTGTGGATGGGGAATACTGCCGTGCAAAGGCAAAAGGCCATACATTTTTGGTCGAAAATTAGTTATTGTCATTTTTGGAACATTAAACATCTGCTTCATCATGTGGATAAATATCTCGAGTCAGTATTGTTGTTTTTTCAAGAAAATAGCTTCTTGTTTTTGCCCCCAGACAAACCAAAGCAGAAGTCGGTAACATCAGTTACGGTTCTTTGACTTTGTTTCACTGCACTTCGGAGCGTGCCAATTGAGTTACGGTACTCTGCCTTTGTTTTGCTGCGCATAAATGTGAAGTTACTGTTTGCTGCGCTGGAGATACAGTGTTATATTTATGTATTAATAAGCATTTCCCTCTCACACACACACAGCAGCTGCAGCTTGAATAAAGTTTTAAAGCTAATTCTGTTTCAACGGTTTTATATAGCTATTTCAAAAATGGCCCATTCCTCTAGAGATAAAATGTTGGTGGCTTTGAAACGCTGACACCAGGATCAAGGTAAGAAAAATTATGTTAGGGCTGTAGGAAACATAGAGATAGATAGGAAATCTTGTATGCTAGCTTATGCTAACTACTTGACAAACAAAACCAAACTGCTCCCATGTGCAAACAGAATAAAAAACACAGTTTTGGAAACAAACAGTATCTAGAAGACATGCCAGTGTAGCGTAATCACAAATCATATCCAACGATTGCTTTTTACGTATAATGCCGGCTAGACAGTGCCATCCTGTGACAGCCCGCCGGCGGCACTGACAGCCAAGGAAATTGCGAGTGCACTCGCATAGACAGAGGAGCTCAGCACTAAAAATACACAACTAAACCGAAATCCTACCTTTTCTTGTAATCCGATGAAAATCCATTGCAAACAACATCCTCTGAGAAGTTAAATCCACAATTGAAGTTTCAAGCGTCACTCGCCGACGTCGAACACGTTAAATCCACAACATGACTTTCAAGCATCACTCGCCGACGTCCAACACGTTAAATCTACGTTGAGTCTTCTTCCTATTCTGGCATTCAGCCAATGTAATCCAAAACATGGGTCTTGTATCCTGTCCTATTTGTTGCGTTAGTAAGCATTGCACTAAGTAAATTGGCTGCAAAATGCTATCCCCCCACACACAAAAATATTTTGTTAGATCGATGTCATTTCTGTTTGTTAAGTAAGGAAAAACAATACATCCTATCACGTTGCTCCATATACAATCCTAAATTGTCAACACGTATCTAATTGGCCAATTCAATACATCCGTCAACTTGTAAAACTATGCAGATGGGAGCATTTTTTGTTGTTGTTTTTTTAAAGCTTTATTTATACAGGTAATTTTAATGAGACACGGAGTCTCACTCTCCTGGTATAGAATAATAACATAACTGGTACAATGATTAAACTGTTAAGATTGATATTGATGAGTCAAATTTTGGTCAAAAGTTTGTTTAAAAAACATCATGAATATAATAATAATAATAATAATAATATAAGGAATTTAAAGTCACAAAACAGTAATATTAAGAACAGGGTGTGTAGGCTTATGACATTAACATTAACATTCTATTCTAATCTAATATACATATACAGATGGGTGGCAGTCACCCATCTGTTTTAGAGTTTACAATATTAATTTCCTGTGCGTGTCTCTAATTATTATTTGCTTTATTCATTTTAGTTTCTTGTGGGGATATTCCTTGCAAAATGCAGCCAAATGCAACCAAAATGCCTCATGAAGAACAGGAAGAGAAAGAGTGGACCATTTTGGACACCTTTGATGTCAGTGTTCCTGATGATGAGCTGTTTTTTGAAACAGCTTACCTTATCATCACAAACACACCTGACTCCACCTTTACTTCAGCCCCTGAGGAGCACACCTTTCCTCTGACTGCACTAGAGCCTGCCCTTGCTCAATTCACAGCACCAGACTTCACCTTTGCTCCAGCCCCGGAAGACCTCACCCTTGCCCCATTGCCATCCCCAGAGCCCACCCTTGCTCCACTGCCATCACCAGACCCCACCCTTGCTCCGCTGCCATCACCAGACCCCACCCTTGCCCCACTGCCATCATCAGAGCCCAGCCTTGCCCCACTGCCATCACCAGAGCCCACCCTTGCCCCACTGCCATCATCAGAGCCCACCCTTGCCCCATTGCCATCATCAGAGCCCACCCTTGCCCCATTGCCATCACCAGAGCCCACCCTTGCCCCACTGCCATCATCAGAGCCCAACCTTGCAGAAGCCACATTGCCAAAGACCACACTTACTCCTCCCCCAGAACCCTCTGATAAACCACAAATGAAAGATCCATGTGGCCCCAAATGCAGGAGAAAATGCTCAGATAAATTTTCAGAGGACAGACGAAGAGAAATCTGGAGCAAGTACTGGGACATACCTTACACTGAAAAACATTATTTTATGTTTCACAGTGTGAGCAAGGTTTCAACAGCAAAAGTCTGTGGTGATGTGAATCCAAGTCGGCGGGCCAAGTCTTTCATCTACAGGCTGAAAGATGACAGGCAGGTACCAAAGCAGTCTGTAAAACATTTTTTTTTTTTTTTTTTTTAGGGTACTACTCTACCAACGACAGCCTGGTCTTTTCAGTGATGGGTAAGGACATCCCAACTCCTCTTGCTCCACCGAATGATCGGAGAGGGAGACATGCACCAGCCAACAAGCTGGACCTGAAGCCATTGCATGACCACATCGAGTCCTTTCACCCTACTGTCAGCCACTATTGGAAGGAACACGCCCCATGCCGCCGCTACCTCCCCAGCGACATTAGCGTCAAATTAACGTATGATGAGTATTTAGAAAAAGGCAACAACTGCTCCTATGAGTCCTATCGAAAGGCTGTAAAGTCTAAGAACATAAGCTTTACTTAGCTTGGAGAGGAGGAGTGTGAGAGCTGTCTACTGCAGGAACAGCATGTGAAGGCCGATCACCAGGGGGAGGCTGAAGCGAACTGCCTGCAGTGTGAGAAGTGACAAAGACATAAGGCTTCAGCAGCAGAGAGCAGGCTACACTACAGGTCAGATGCCGAAAGGAACTGGCCTGAAGATACAACAACCAGAAGTGTAGACCTACAGAAGGTGATCATGCTCCCAGTGTTCACAAGACGGATCGTTGCATATCATGAAACCTTTGCGTCAGTTGGAAAGAAGACAAACAAAAAGAACACCATCTCTGTTGTGTGGCTTGAGGGGATTGCAGGGAGGAGTGCTAGTGAAATAACATCGGCTTATGCAGCGGCATTGGAAAAGGAGCGCGACATCAAGCATGTTATTTATTGTGTTGACAATTGTAGCGCTCAGAACAAAAACTTGTACCTTTTCTCTTCACTTGTGTCCTTAATCAACTCGAACACCATCTCAACTGAAGACATCACCCTTACATTTTTTGAGCCAGGGCACACATTTATGAGTGCTGACAGTTTCCATCATGGGGTGGAGCAGGAGATGAAGAGCAGACCAGGTGGAATGGTCTATGATTTTGAAGACTTCCTTTCTGTGGTGGGAAATTCTAATACAAAGAAAGTGGAGGTGGTGGAGCTCAGGAATGAAGACATCAGGGCCTGGATGGATGGCCACTCAGCAGTCAAAGGAAGGAAGCTACCAAAACTGGTCCAGTTTCGCCGTGATTTTAGGAGCATTATTATTAAGATGTCCCACGAGGAGGAGGACTTTGCAGAGATGGATTTCCTGCAAAACAAGTTTCAGCTGAAGATACTCACCACCTTGAGGCCACACGACAAGGGCATAGAGGAGGCCAAGAAAAAGGATATCCTCACGAAGCTGTGTCCCCTCATGCCACCCTTCAGGAGGCTATTCTGGAGCTGGCTGCTCATGAGCAACACAGGAGGAGGAATGAGGAGGAAAAGCAAGATAACTGTCATGATGGCTATCATTTACAGTATGAGAGAAAAATTGATGAGAATGTTTCTTATTGTTATGAATTGTTGTTATTCATTGTTGCATTCATGTTTATTATTATGAATTGTTGTTATTCAGTGTTGCATTTATGTTTATTATTGTTATTAATTGTTGTATTAAATTATTATTAATGCGTATTAATACAATTATTTATTAATTAAAGTAGAATTAAAGTATTATCATATCAAAGTATCATCTTGTATCTAATTTGTGGGAGAGGACTTTAAAGAACGAATATTGATTGTAATTTTGTGATAAATCTGCATTTTGTATTGAATATCAAATATTTTTACTTTGTTTCTAAATTACTTTGTTGATCTTTATTGATAAACGTTACTTTAACTACTAGAAAAGTTAACCACATCATCATCAATAACAACTTGTATACCCTATACAAAGTTTTATCTGAAAACATTTACTGATATTTTCAGTAAATCGTTTGCAACTTGTAATTGAAGGAAGAAGAAGAAAACAGTGTGGGATAATAAATAGGTCCAAATAATGTATTAGCGGTGACCTTTTTACCTTAAAGTACACATTAATTAATTCTCATTTACATTATATTATATTTATTTTTATATTGTGTTACGCTTAAGTGGGCCATTAAAACTATATTTTATGTAGATGTTATCATTATCATATGCCATTTTTTTTAAATTGATCAGCAACCAAGTGAGAGATAAAATGGTAGTTAAGGCATTTTGCCTTTGGGTCTGTGGATGATTTCTTGTGGATACTGACATTGACACCATAGTCCATTCCTTTTAACTATCTGCCTTGCCGTTGTACCAGTTCTTTCTGTTTGAAGTGCTCAAATTTCACGATGATCGGCCGGGTTCGGGTGGCGTTGGTGTGTTTATGTCCCACACGGTTCATGCAGTGAAATGTGATGTTGTTGACGGTTTCAGTGGGGAGTTTGAGCTGTTTGATCATGAAATCCTTGACTGTTTTTTCGGGTTCGTCTGTAGGTGGTTTGGGAATGCCAGTAATAATAATAATAATAATAATAATAATAAATTTTATTTGTATTGCACTTTATATTTAGGGAATCTCAAAGTGCTACAGAGAAAAAAGATAAAACAAGACAATTTATATGTGTTAAAAGGAGAGCCTATCAATCAATCAATCAAATTTTATTTGTATAGCGCCAAATCATAACCAGGGTTATCTCGAGACACTTTATAGAAAGAGCAGGTCTAGACCGACTCTTTGTTCTGTTATTTAAAGAGAGGCCCAACATGAATCACCATGAGTAGCACTTAGCAATTCGGCTATAAAAGGCACTTAGCAAAAAGCTGTCTTAAAAAGATAAGTAAAAACATCTGCAGTCTGTGGGGCCCTCAGGTGGTCGGGAAGGGTGTTCCACAGCCTCGGAGCTGCAGAGGAAAAGGCCCGATCACCCATAGTGCGGAGCTTTGTTCTGGGGACTTGGAGGGTGTTCCTGGTTGCAGAACGGCGGGTGCATGAGGAGGTCAGGAGGGTGAGGAGTTCTTTCAGGTATTGGGGGGGCATGTCGGTGAATGCACTGATGAGTGAGGACAGGGAGCCAGTGAAGGGATTTTAGAAAGGGGGTGATGTGATCATATTTGCGGACCCTTAACAGGATCCTTGCAGCGCTGTTCTGTATATATTGCAGCCTCTGGATGCTCTTTCCAGAGATGCCGGTGAGAAGTGCATTACAGTAGTCGAGCCTGGAGGAGACAAAGGCATGAACGAGCTTCTCTGCATCTGCCAGGGTGAGTATTGGACGGAGTTTGGCGATGTTCCTGAGGTGGTAGAATGATGTTTTACAGAGGTGTTTGATGTGGATGTCAAAAGTGAGTTGGGGGTCCATTTTAACACCCAGGTTGGTGACGGATGTGGAAAGGGGGATGCTTTGGCCGGAGAAGGTGATACTGGTGATGGTGGAAGAGCGGAGCTGATGTGGTGTGCCAACTAGGATGGCTTCTGTTTTGGACCTGTTCAGCTGAAGAAAGTTGAGCTTCATCCACGCCTCTATCTCCTCCAGGCAGGTGGCGAGTGTGGATGTTGACAGGGGAGAAGGAGAAGTGGGGGTTGTCCATAGGTAGAGCTGTGTATCATCAGCATAGCAATGGTAAGAAACCCCATGCCTGCTGATGAGATTGCCCAGGGGGAGCAGATAGAGTGTGAAGAGGGTGGGGCCCAGCTCCGAGCCCTGAGGAAACACCGGAGGTGACATTGTGGGTGTGTGACCTTGCTTTGCCCAGGGCGACGTATTCGGTTCTGTCGGTCAGACATGAGGTGATCCAGTTTTGTACATTTTCAGAGAGTCCAATGGTGTATTTCAGACGGTGAAGGAGGATGTTGTGATCAACTGTGTCAAAAGCAGCTGTTAGGTCCAGGAGGATGAGTAGAGATGGGGAACCGGTGTCTGCTGCCATCAGGAGTCATTGGTGACCCTGACCAAGGCTGTTTCTGTGCTATGGCCAGGGCGGAAACCAGACTGAAACTTCTCAAAGAGGTTGTTATGTTTGAGGTGATCCTGAAGTCGTGCTGCTGTTTTTTTCAAGAACCTTAGACAGAAATGAAAGATTGGAAATGGGCCTGTAGTTGGAGAATACTTCTGGATCCAGGGTGGGTTTTTTCAGTAGTGGTCTGATGACAGCAGTTTGTAACGCAGGTGGGATATGGCCGGCCAGGAGGGAGTGGTTTATGATCTTGGTGATGAATGGAGATATGGCAGAGATGTTTGTCTTCAGCAGAGCTGAAGGAAAAGGGTCCAGAGCACAGGTGGTTGGCTTCATGTTTCTGATGACATCCTCCACCTCCTTCTGAGTGACAACGGAGAAGGAACAAAGAGGCTGGACAGTCTCAGATGGTGGATCGGTAGTTGTGGGAGGCAGGACAGCAGTGGCGGAGAGGTGTGAACGAATTTTATCAACTTTTTGTCTGAAAAAAGTTATGTGCATATTGCACCTCTCCTCTGTGGTCTTAGAGTGGGCAAGTGAAGGCGGTTTGAGAAGGTAAACACAGTAAAAAACAGATTCTCCCTCATGCTATGTGACTGTAAGTCCAGAATGGTTTCTTTCATGAATTTGTTATCTGTAGACAGAGGTAAGCTGAGTTGGATGGACATGGTTGCGACGGAGTGTTGGAGTGATTTGTTTTCCTGTGCGAGTGTTTCGATTTGTTGTTGGCTGTATTCCAGACTGTGGCGAAGCTGTTGAAACTCTCTGTGAAGCACTTTGATTAGTGCCACTCTGCCGTCTAGTCCGATTAGTTTATTGTCTATGGATATGAGCATGTTGTTTACCTCAGAGCAGCACGGTGGTTTCGTTGATGTGGGTGGTGAAGAAAAGTCAGATGAAACGGGTAAGTCCGGTGTGCGTGGTTATTTGGAAAAATCATGATCGACATAACGGATACATATGGTCTCTTGTTCAACTCCTGACACATCCTGGGTTCCATCAATAATAATTGAGTATTGCAGTGTGGGAAGGCCTTGTACATAATTTACAATTCCCCTAATGATGGAGTTAGCCATGAGATTCAAAATCTCATTTTGAATATCCGGGCAGGTGTAATTGTTTGAGGGCTTACTTAGCCATCTTTTCAGCACGTCTTCATCCCCTGACCTGAGTTGCAGAAGCAAACAGAAAAACAAAAGCTCCGGCACTCACAGAATCATGGATGACTCAGTTTAATGTGGGTAACGAACACCTTTCGGCTCTATGCCGTCTTCAGCCGAAAACGAGAAAACGAACTGCCATAATTATTTTGAGTAGGCATGACCTTGCCTCTCTTTGCTGCTGCTCCCTGGCTGTGGTTAGCTGTGTGTCAACGCAGAGAATAATGAAGCCATGGATAATCCTTGAACCACTTCTGCTGAAATCTAAGTGTCTTATTTGGAAGTTGCTGGTTTGGAATGACTCTTGGGTCAGGCTGATTTGGCTCATTATACATCTCTTGGCTTTCTTCGATTTCTAATCTTGCCTCTTCTTTCTTGAAAAATAAATCAAATAAGCCTATCATTGGCCATATGGAGCACCTTGACTTAAATGTCCCTTTTCAATATCCCCATTGATCTCCATAACATTCTGAAAGACAGCCTGCATCAATAATTAATCTAAACTGTCTCATCCCTTTCATCCCTCACCACAGCAATGGAACTGTCTCCACTCTCCCACTCACTGCATTCTGCCCCTGACTGTGTCTAGATGTCACGAGGGGTGATGGAGTGTTAATTATTTATTGAGCAGTTTATTATATTCTTTTTCCATTGATGATAACAATATGCCAACCAGCTCTCTTTTCAGAGCTAACGTTAGTTATCTCAAGTGACAGAAATCAACATCATGCTGACTTTGTTGGGCCAACCAGGCATTTATTTGACAAAATGGGGAGCGCCTGGTTCATCGATTACAAGTCTCTGCTGTTACTTATCTGGAGCTAACAGCAGCGATGACGACTTACTTTTCTCTTCTTGAAAAATCTCCTTATGTTCATTTCTATGGATCAGATATAGGAATCAAAACATTAGTGTGGATGTCTGTACTGTGCAGCCAAGAGCTGCCTGGGTAAAAGGTAGCAGTTAAAACGTGAACTGGGGCTTCCTTATACTGGAATTGTCCCAATGAGCAGGTGGAATGGATTCGACTTATCAAAACATTAGCATTAGCGCTCCTGTGTTGATGTCTGGGTGCGCAGCCGAGAGCTGTCTGGGTAAAAGAAATGGATTCGACGGACAGAACGCTCTCAGAAGAACACCACGAGGATCGGCAGATGCACTGATTTTCAATCTGCTAAACGTGGGTGGGTCCGAACCAATAGTTTTTAAAAGTGGGACTTGTTCCACTCACATAAAGGTTCCTACACCCATGCACTAAACATAAATCCTTCTGTAGTGCACTACAAGAGTAGGCTACATGACAACAATCATAATAATAACAAAATGTGTTTATAGAGCACTTTTCAAAATAAAAGCTACAAAGTGCTTCATAAAGGCAGAAACCTAAAACAGGGCAGGTCATCAAATCAAATCGTAATCTACAAAAGGTTTTTCACATAGCAGTATGTCTACAGTAAACACATCACACATGCACACATTAAGGAGATTTGTCTGTCTCTGCTTCACTGCTTCACCTGCAGCACAGGGGTCCGTTTCAGAAAGGTGGTTCAACAAACCCTGAGTCTAACCCCCGGACTGTGGTTTGACTTACCCTGAGCTGAAAGTCGCTGGGTTTTTGGTTTCAGAACTGCTGATCAGTTCAATCAACCCTGGATAGGCTCAGCCGGAGTTAAGTGCGTGCACGCTGACTATAAAAGCCAGCATTAATGGAGCCCTGATACCACGATTAGCCATGGCAACTGAAAACACAAAGAGGTCATCCTACTTTAACACCAATGGATCTAGAAATCCTCATGCGGACGTATAGCGAATATGAAAATGTATTTTGCAAGAAAAGTAACACGACTGCAGCTGCAAGAGAGAGAGAAGCAGCGTGGGAAGAAATTGCTGCTCAATGAACGCGTTCGCAAACAAAGTTTGAATTGGTGTATTCTTTTAATATTTAATCACGACTGGAATGGAATAGAAGCTAAATTTTATATTAATTTAGGTGCAATCCAGCAGGACCAGAACGCACATGGAAGCAGCCAAAAATGAAGTACAATAACATCATTCAAACAGGTAAGGTTCAGGCAAAATAGTCTCATGGCAACAAAGTAAATATCTTTTTTAAATTCAACAACAGCCAACAGAAAGAAGGCAGAGGCCCGAAAAACAGGTGGAGGACCAGCACCACCAGCTCTGACTGCGGCCCTGAGCCAGAACACGGGGAGGCCAGTGGCAGAGGGAATCCCTTTGGGGAGCTCGTCTGAGCCTGTCACCCCCCAGGACACAAGTGCCTTCATAAGATGTAAGAAATAAAGAGTACGGTCTAAACCTGCGCTGCATGTTAAGTGTTGTGAGATGATCTTCGTTGTGATTTTTCACTGTACAATTAAAAATTAACTGATGTAATGACCATGGCCATTTGTCCTAACAGATTCTGAAGGGGTTCTCTGCCATGTCGAGCCCCATCCAAGGACAGAACACCTTGCAGGTGTAAGTAGGCTACTCAATACTCAGTTTACCAAATAGTAGTGTAAATTGTTCTAAAACCTAACGCTCATCTAAACAGTAAGAACCTCAGGACGATGATGAAGACACCCTCTCTGCTGCCACAGAGAGGCATACATAGGCAACATGTTAAAATGATATGTTACTGATGTCTACTGTTCTCTTCCCATTCACTGCTCTTTAAGTTCTTGTGTGGAATATCGTGGCATGTAGCCTACATTAAAGTATGAACATTCTTATCCATTTTAGCAGAGCATGGCTGGGCAGCAGGAGGAGGGTCCATCAGAGTCAATAGCACAGGTGAGCACAGTGAGTCACTAGATGCCAGAGGTTAATTCTGCAACTGTATGATTTAATGTCATCCTTATGTATTCCCAGTTACCTATAAAGGAACTGTACAGGAGACATCTTTAAAAAAAAAAAAAAACAGTAAAGAAATGGTGTACCTGGACCTCCAGATTAAAAAGGCAGCGCAGGAGATCGAAATACTGCAGCATAAGCTAAAAGTTTTAATATTGTTCCAATAATTAATGGCTGCTTTTGTATTTGCAGGAAATAAAGAGGACCAAATAAAATGTGACTCATTTGTCTTATTTGACTGCTCTCCGCAGTGGTGGTGAAAAATCTATAAATGATGACTTTGACATTTCATTATAATTATAAAAGACTTTTGCAAAGGTTCAGAGCATCACAGAGAAGCAACCAAAGAGAGCCTCATGAGAATGACAAAGAAATGAGTAAATACACAGGCATTTTATAGAGATAGGAGTACTCAGTGACCTTGGGCTTCAGAAAGTAGAAAACGACCCAGGCCTCATCTGAGAAGCACTGTGTAAATGGGTCAAAGGTCAAACATAACATAACTAATATTTTAAAGTATGTATGGTCTAAATAAGGTAAGAAATGTTAAATAACTAAAAGTAAAAAAAAATAAAGTGTCTTAGACACCGAAATGATTGTGCCAGATGCCATCTCTGACTGCCCTTCCATCCTGCATGTGAGCTGCAGGGATGGGTCTTCATCAGCCTTGATTTGTAGGGCAGGGTGTTGCTCTCCTTATGAGAATATTATGGAGAACAACACATGCCACAATAATGTTGCAGGCCCTCTTAGGGGTTACCCTGAGGTGACGTAGGCACAGGCTTTCAACAGGCCTATGGTCATCTCCACCCGAGCTCTCGTCCTGCAGTGGGCCACACTGAAGCGCTGCTGGGGGCCTGGGTCAGGGTAAGGGGTCAGTAGTGTTGGCCAGCATGGGTACCCCCTGTCACCTGTATAGTGGATACTACCAGTGTTACTTACCACGGTCCATTCTGTGGCTTACAGTAGACTCAAGGTATACCTGTGAGTCATGCACAGACCCTGGCCAGTTGGCCTCCACATTGGTGATTAGATGTGCAGCATCACATATGATCTTGACAGTGCAGAGAATGAGAGATGTTAGTTGCAGGATTGTGATGCAGTCTTTGACATTTTGACACAGTTTTTCATATCTACCTGCACATTAATGCTGTGGATGGACTTTCTATTTACATAGTCTCCCACATTTTCAGAAGGAGCCCTGATGGGAATATGGCTTCAATCTATGCACCCAATCACATTGGGAAATCCTAGAATAAACTGAAATTAGTAATCCTAGTCTGAGGTCACAGCAACATGTCATTAACAGTACACAATACTTAATTACTTAAAACTGAGTTCTACATCATTTACCGGCAATCCTGTGGAATTCCTCCTTTATGGCTCTCAGAGGTTTGTGGCCAGGGAATTGAACAAAAATGTGCAAAAAATGTTAAAGAGCCAGATACACTGTCCTCACTGCCCTGCAGACAGTGGCTTTGCTGAGGTACTCTGCATCCCCAGTATTATATAGAAAACTTGCATTAGAAAAAAAACATAAGGCAACACAAAGAATTTGCTCGGATGTAAGTGCATGTCCACAGTAGGTGATATTGGTGATGGGTGGCTACAAAAGAGTGTGCATATAACGCAGTGACTGTAAAGAAAAACGATAACGCTCAAATAAAAAGTGGTCGGGAAATGAAAAGACTTCTAATCGGGGTCTTAACATTCTGTCCCGACGAGGGTTGAACTCCCAGCGGAGAAGTGCAGCCCCCTCGTCAACTATATCCTCGACAAATGGACATGCCATGGTCGTTACCATTGTAACCTACCCAGAGTTGAAGTTACCTCTCTTTCTGAAACGGCAAACCCGAGGTTTCCCTCATTTCAGGGTTAACAAACCCGGGGTTTTCACTAAACCCGCTTTCTGAAATATGCACACCTTATGTAGAAATATTAAAAGCAGACTGGTGTGTTTTACAATAATAGAGCGGATCTCTGTGGACTGATACGTTCCTACCAGTCCCTCTTCTCGCTGCTGTCATGCTATGTGAAACACTGTGGTGAAGCTAGCGCTGCAGCAGTTAAGGTAACGCCACCCTCCACATTACGCTACATGAAGTCTATACCTCTAATAACTGTACATCAGAGTAAAACACATCACGTTGTGTTGTCTCTTTTCGCTGTAACTCTGCACAGGGATTTAGCTGAAGTAAAACTGTATTTTACACCATGATGTTAAACTTTACGTCAGTCCGTGGATCACCTGCGTGCCGAACCATGGGGGGTCATTTTAGTTAGTTTTGTGAACTCACAATACAGTTTCAGTTATCATTTTTTGTAAAGCCTTGTTTTTATTTTTATTTCAGTTAATGAAAATGTTTTGACAGTTTTTTATTATTTCGTCTGTTTTTGTTAACTATAATATCCTTGGAACTGACTGAATTATTTTTTATAGTTTATTTAAGGAGTTATCTCTTGGACAATCCAAAAAAATATTATGTTAAGTTTAGTTTTTAGAAGTTGTATCTTGCACTTTTTTCATTGTGGGAAAAATCTTTAGTTAATAAAATCTGTAGTTTATGATTTAACAAAAGCTCAGCAGCCTAAAGCTGCAGGCACCATCCTCCTGTAAAGTGGCAGAGAATGTTGGAAATGAAAATGACATGATGCAGCTCAGTGGTATTGGTAAATCAATCAGTTTAAGAACACAACATTTGGGGTTCTTCAGGTATAACTAATTTAATAAAGCAGGAAATGGGCAGAAACGTGAGGCACATCTGTCGACTGCTGCAGCAATTAACACAGCATGTTGAGTCGTGGCTCTGTTTCCTGGCAGAGCTCCTCGCTCAGCTCTGTGTTGATGTTCTGCTCCAGTCTGAGTGAGGTTCTCTAATTAAATCATTAGAAGGGAGAGCATTTGCACAATATGCTCCGCTGCCTTCATTACAAAGCACGATCACTTGTTATTTATTCACTCACAATGACGGAGGGTCTGCTTTTATATGTTCTCGCTTTTTCCCCAGCTGCGATAAAGCTGGACATGCATGCTTTCACAGCTTTGAATTAATATATGATTGATGACTGAAGGATAATGGAACTCTGGGATTACTTAGTGTTGTGATCAAGAGGTTTTCTTGCAGGATTATAGAGAGAATACAATTTCTATAGAGAGAAGCCCTCTCCCTTTCCCACATTTGATATCTGAGTGAGGAAATGGGCCCTTTGTGATGACTGGAGCACAAGCAGGCACCCACAGGAGAACAGGATATAAAGAGAAGCTGAAGCTTATTGATTTATGGTGCGGCCATGGCGATGTGTTGTGAGGAATACTATGGGAATTTCACAGGTTATAGTTTAAGACTTACAGAATATAAAATAAAAATGTTGCTGTGACTTTCTGTTGTATTTAGAGTTGTATTTTCTTTGGTCTTACACATCTATGTTTTCACCTCTCTTCGGCTTTAGCGTTCTAGACGAGGTAGAAGAACTAATCCTCATACTCATATGTATTCCAGCAGGCAAACCCAGCTGCACGCATGACCCTACCTCCTGTCCTCTTAATCTTGTTGTCTCACTTTATTCACAGCAACAAGCCTTTTGAACATGAGCAGCCGAACACCTCCTTCTCCCTGTTCTCTCAAGGTTAGAAGAGCTCTACATCATCAGCGATCACTCAACTCCATTTGTTTTCCATGTATAACTGGAGGACAGAAGGCTGCTTGGTGTCAGATGAAGCAGAATCTCCTAACACAGTTCCCTTTAACTTATTAACCTGCTGCATTTCATTAGTTTAATGTGTATTCAGCTTCACATGTCACATTCATCCTTTCACACACACATTCATACACAAATGAAAACATGTTTTACTTTATACATTTTTTAATTGTTTTTCGAAGCACAAGGCAGATATTTTCACAAAGACAGTAATTGTTTTTCTGTTGCATGCAATCATAAACACCTGGTTTACTATTATTTCTGTTATTTTGACAGTCATGATTATTATTTCATCTTTGTGACGTTACAAAGTCAATTAAGTTATTATGTTAAGTCACATGACTATAAAACCCTTGCGATCCTGCCTGTCACTTTTCTGCTGGTCTTCCATCCAAACTCGGTAATATTTGTTGATGTTACCTTATTAATGTTCTGTTCAACTTTATTTATAAGAAAATGATAAACAGAGTGTTTGTTTCATGTTATTTCTGAGCTTGAAATTGTCTTATTTTCTAGTTTCCCCAGTGTTCCTTGATATGAGAAATACACATGAATGTGAACATCAGTGTGAAGCGTGGACTCTTATGACCTGTAGTTACAGGAGGGGAGTTGGAACACACAGACAGACACTTGAACACACAAGGAACCTAGTTAAGCCCCTGCAATTTGTTTCTACAGCAGTTTAAAAACCTAACAGCTTCTATGAGGAGCTCTCATTCTCATTGTGGCTTAATGTTTCTTCCTGGAGGTGACGGACAGCAGCGGCAAACACCGGACTATACACACGCGCACACACACACACACACACACACACACACACACACACACACACACACATACACACACACACACACACACACGCACACACACACACACACTAGGTGGATTCCAGTGGCAGCCATGAGAGCCTGATTTTCATTTTAGAGCATTTCAAATTCTCACAATTTTAATTCTCTCCCATCTCAGGGTCATCCATAATGTGCTCCTCTGCTCTGTTCCCGGCCTCCTCCTCCCCCAGGTATACCCACTCAGCAGACAGGTGCCACACCGCTCAGAATGACAATTTGCCTTTTGGAAATCAGCCTCTGTCCCCATTGTGCTCTCTGAAATTGATTTAGGCCATCAGCAGATGCTTTCACATTGCAGCACTTCAACTAAATGGGATGACGCATCTTCTCTCAGTTATGTTATAGCAGATGTGGAGGGTACACACTCACTGTGCACTGGCTCTTCCAACCTGTTCTGACTCATTTCCTCTGGAGAAAGAACACCATTAGAACCACAAATATACTCATATGGTCCTCAGAATGAAAAAAAAAAAAAGATTGACACAGACGATGGAATATATTTAAAAAAGAAAGAAACCAATTTACTTTTTTGGTATATTTACCATTTGTGCTTAGTCCTTAATTTGAACTGTCCAAATCGTCATTATCTGGTATACCATTCAGAGGTTGCTGGTGCTCTGTTATTTCAGACACAGAGTCACTCAATTCATCAGTCTTGTCTAATTTTAATGTGCCACTACCGGTTAAAAATGGCTCTCTTCTGATCTCTGCATTCTCTCCACAGATTCTCTAAAGGCACCAATTAATATAAGTGTCACAAAATATGAGTATTCTTCTGCTCAGTGCCAGTTGTATGGCTTTCTTTCCATTACTGGATGGTTTGACACACTTTTTGAAGACGTTTTTTCATACTCACTTAAGTTTTTTGAACAAATTCATTTTGTGCTCTGTTTTGTCTCAAGAGTCACACCAGTAATAGTGTTTTCCCATTCCATTCCGAGCACCAGTAGACCAACAGCATGTGCTCATACTTAACCTCTTGAGGCTTTGTCCAGGCGTTCTAATTTAGGTTTACTTACTTTAGTCCAGGGGGCCGCTGTCACAAAGATACACTTTGACTATGGCTTAGATATAACAAAAAGTCAGACTTCAGATAGACGTCTAACTTAATCTGTTTCACAAAGCAGTTTAGTTTTTGACTGTCTTAAGCAAGACTGGTGCATTGAACTCTGGGTAAATTAAGACTTGCATTTTTTTAAATCCATATAAAATTGAGTAGATATGATTGAAATCCTAATTAATATCCTAATTAGTAATCTTTAGACAAAACCAGTAAAAAAATAATAGAAATAATAGAAATATTAAGTAAATGTAACTGTTTTTACCCAATACTTCTCAGCTGTAAAAACAGGGGTAACAATAGTGATACTATAGAACCCTGCAACAAAATAACAGTACTTTTAGGACAGCATGTTTTCTTGAAACACAGGACATCAAGGTCTAAATGCATAAAGAACTTGAGAAGTGCTTATCTGCATTTAATCATACCTGTGGCCCCATGGCCCCACCTCACAAAGTACAGGCCAGTTGTGGCCGATCAATGTATGTTTAGATCCACACTGCAAGTAGAATGTCAAACAACAGTAGTGTTTTTGCATTATGGACACCAGCCCTATGGGTACTTGTACAGCATATTAGGGCAATGACAGCACACCTGACATATTATAATAAAGTTGGGCTCACTGGCTTCTAACAATACATTAAATAAAATACAATTGAGATATTTTGCTCTCCTCTAATTCCTGCCAGATGAATATTGATCACATTAAAGTTACATACCAGTAAATAATGTCCAAAATGCAATCCATTCTCATGAAAAATTCTGCATCTTGACAAATAGGAGTCAGCATTGTACCTATATATAGGGAATCTTTCATTCTCTGAACCTTGTTTGAAGGGTTTCCAGGATTCAGCTCCAGCTGTAGTTTTTGGAATACCTCAACTGTATTAAGAAGTAATGGGGTATTTCAGATCTAGGGCATTGATTAGTCCCAACAGATGGCAGCTAGCATTGACTGACCCATCTTGGTTCCACAGCAGGTACATTTTCATCACTACCTATGCCAAGTCCTCGTGTACACCGACTGGTTCATCAGAAGTTTTCTACAGACATTGTATACGAAACTGATTCGGATTAACTCTTAGCATGCATTTCACAAGACACACAATATTTATGATCTTGCCTTAAAATTGTGATAAATGCTCAGTGCAATCAAAATCTGTCAAAATCAAGGTCCAACTCATTTTGCTTATTCACTACTTTCCTGAACCTGTATAAACCAAACTAATATATTGGGACCCTTGGTTAAATATTTACACATGTAATCCTCCGAGGACAATATAAGTGATGAGTAAGGTATAATAAGTAATATTTACATACTCTTCCTTGTTAAATTATTCCTTGTTCCTTTCCTCTTCTTCCTTAGCGGTGTGGGTGCTGTAAGACAGATATCGAAAATATAAGTTTGACAAAAAATTCAAATTGATCGCTCTGCCATAATCAATTGTTTGTTTTAGAGTGTACATTCGGAACCGGCCACAACTCCAATCATGGGACTCGGTGAGTAAGCTTATAGCTTTGCATCCACTACACTATTAGCAAGTATTCAATACAACTTAGTGTCCAAAAATCCAAACTATCCCTTTAAGTCTGATGTGATAGGATGTCTCAGTTAATAGAGTTCCATTCAGGTTACAGGCCCTCGTAAGGTTTTTACAGGTTGTACACGATGAGGGGAAATGGCCCGTGGATGAGCTAATGTAGAGAAGCAATAAGGGACATGAGCCAAAAAGCCATTACTTTCCTCTGAGCTCCCATTATTTGAAGGCGTTCATTAAACTTCAGCATAATAAAATGTCTTAAGTTAGGTAGGTTCTGTTTTTATGGCATTTTGGTGCAATTTGATAGAGGAGACCTAGAGACAGCAAATATGAGAGAGAACGACAGGAAATTGGTATTATGCTTTTTACAAGAGATATACATGTTATACGCTTCAGCCTTGTTAGCACTGCAAGCATTTCATAAAATATTTCTACTGCTATCACCATTGGTGTTTCAAACTTTTTCTGTGTTGCTACAAGAACATTTGAGTTTTTGTGAGTTGGTTTAAATATCAAAGCACACACATGCAGTCACTTCTCTCTGAAGTACAACATGAAGCTCACAAGAAAGATGAAACTGTGAATCCAATTCTTATCCTAATGACATTCATAAGTAATAATGGAGTCCTGGAGCTCCAGATCCATCTGTAATGTCTTTGCCTGGCAGTGGGCCAAACATACAGTATTCTTCACTACTTCCCGTAGGTTTTTTTTTGGTTCTCGTTATCAATTTACCCTCCATCCACATCCAACATGTGGTGAATGGGCCCCAGCTGGCAAATAAAGCAGTTTATCATTTTATTGAGTTGGAAACTTGTTTTTCTACAGTGTGAGAAAATCATATTTCAGCAGCAGATCTCAGTCCTGCCTGACATTGATGTATTACTTTGGTCTAATGCAGTCCCATTCACTTCTATGTAATTGCATTTAGATTCCAGCAGCTGCATAGTGGAAGAAAAATCTGAAATGTAAATGAGACACAAAAATGCAACAATCTAGTTTTAGAAATATGGACGAGGGGGGCGTCTGTGGCTCAGTGGTAGATTCGGTCGTCTTTCAAGTGGACGGTCGGAGGTTTAATCCCCAGCTACCTCAGGCTACATGTCAAAGTGTCCTTGGACAAGACACTGAACCCCAAGTTGCTCCCGGTGGCATAGCCAACGGGTATAAATGTTGACAGTTGGGCACTTTACGTAGCAGCCTCTGCCATCAGTGTGTGAATGTGTGTGTGAATTTGACATGAAGTGTAAAAGCAGCTTTGAGTAAGTACTGTCCATTTACTATACTGTCTGTAATTTCTATTTATATATTCCTGCGCCTATAAATTCTATACTTGAATGTAGAATACGATTTTACTATGGGATTTTTTTGGGATTCCATTGATAGTCCGAGTAGTGTTGTCAGTGGAGAGCAAAAGCAGATGGTATGCTATCCACTGTAATGCCATCTTGTCATCAGCGGTCATCTGAAGATGATTTTGCTTTTTATTAATTGACATAAACAGGTCTTCTTTGTCTAGATCACTCCTGTCACTGCTTGCTAATCAGACTTACAGCAAGTGTTTTAAATTGAATGGAGCAGATTCCTGCTTCTGCCTTACTGCCATCACTGCACTACTGTAGGCCTCACTGCATCAGTAACTGGGTTACATGTGCTGCCTGTGCAGTACAGTAAATCTACAGTAAACCACTTCTCCCGATGGATAGCTTTTCAACACAGTAGGTCATTAAGCTTGAGCAAGGACTTGTGTGTTGAGTGAACCAGATTACCTGTACATACTATCTGACCTGATAATAAATAATGTGTATGAACAAGAGTTGCTTCTACTCAGCTCTGCTGGAGATGTATAGACTGGGTTTTTGCTTCAGGACTATGGGATATCCATTTAAAATAGAGAGCAGTGCTAGAGCTCAACTACAGTATTTTAAAAGGGGTGTCATTTCTTACCTTATTGCACAAGGGTGGCTGAGCGTTTTTGTAACTCTTCCTTTCTATTTGGTATCTTTTAAAAGATCAGGCTGCACTGACACCATTTGTGCTCATCTAATTGAATTCTGCTGCCAGCTCCCTTTTATTCGGTCTGTTCTTTTTATTAAAACCTTTATGACAGACATCTTCCCAACAGTTCCTGTACATACAGTGCTTTTTCTATGTTAAAATGAAATTTTATTATGAACACTTTCAAATGAAAGCACTCTCCTCCACTAGCTTTAGTAATAGAAGGACCCGACTGGTGAGTGTCTGCTGATGGCCTAACTCAATTTCAGAGAACAAAATGGAGCCAGAGGCTGATTTCCAAAAGGCAAATTGTCATTCTGAGCGGTGTGGCACCTGTCTGCTGAGTTCATCTCCTGTGTGGAGGGTGTACCTGGGGGAGGTGGAGGCCGGGACAAGAGCAGAGGAGCAAATTATGCCTGGCCCTGGGATGGGAGGGAATTGAAAGTGAAACTGTTTGAAATGCATTGAAATGAAAATCAGGCTCTTATGGCTGCCACTGGAATCCATTCAGAAAGACTCTCAATTGGTTTTGACCAGATTGAGATCAAGTGAATCGACCCAGACAATGATGCTGTTGCCTTGGTGACAACCCTCAGGCCCCGATCCCCAGGACTTCTGCAGCCGACCCTAAAAGCATCGCCACAGAAACACAAACACACACGCCTACATATACTCTATTCCCCATCATCAGCTGCTGGTCCCACCTCTTCACGCACTGCTCCAATTACAGAGCTGTCTGCACAGATTGAAGAGGCAGCCCATCTGACGGCAGTTAAACACTTCAACACACACATAAGCTGTGCCGTGCGTGCAAAGAGCCCATCCTACCCCATCAACGTACAGAAAGACATCTGCATCCACTGATTCTGCTCTACAGTATTAACACTTACCTGACACTATCAAGGACACTCACATACATAGTGTGTTTTTACTTTTTTTTTTACTAGGTTTTTCTTATACTCCAATCCATGCTTCTCAAAAAGGCAGCTTATCTTGGCAACTAGCAGTTTGACTCAGCACTTGAGGCTTAACCACCTAATGAATGCTGGAGGATCTCCATATACTCAGATTCCTGGAGCTCACAAAATTCTGTGACAAACACAGATGATCATTTCTATCCACTTACAATTGAAATTGTTAAAAGTACCCTTTTAGGTTTGGTTCCTTTGAACCAGTAGCTCATATCAACTGTCAAGTCCTCCAGATCAAATTTGGACACCTGCAATATATAAATCAGACTTAATGCATGCCATTACTACAAACATGTAAAGTGACATGTAAAGTAGGATTAGGCAGAAGCTCGCTTCTTAAAAGCCCAGCCAAGCCTGTTTAGCTGTGTTGTGCACTACATGACATGGGCATCCATGAACATAAATATTAGGGTTTTCATTCAAGATTCTGGAGGCAATGGATTTTTGTGCTCCTGTGTTTACAAGAGCATTGTCAATGGAGAGACCAAAACATCTGTGCCATGGAATCTCATTTTCCCCTTAAAGCAATTCTTACCTTTCTGGCATGTCCCTCAGCACTTAGTTAAAATTTGAACAAGAACAACTCCGCCTCCCTTCAAAGCCCCACCCTCTTCCCCCTGCCTGACCTCTGACGCTCCCCTCCCTCCCTCCCTCCTCCTCCTCCTCCTCCTCCATGCATCCCTGACGCGTGCGGTGAGAGAAGTAGCGCGAGTGAAACGGGTCAATGGAGTTGGAGTCAGAGTCAGAGGCACAGGTAAGTGAAAACTAACCAACAGTAATTAAATAATATTCAATTCTGCATGTGGTATAAAATAAAATTCCCTCCCTCGTAACGTTTAGTTACCTTTTGTAGTCTGACGAACTACCAACGTTACTATCGTAATTATAGCATTTCATCGCCTGTTTGTTTACAGTCAGATGCGTCGTTTTTCGGCAGAATTAATATTTTCTTGCTGTCATAACGTCTTACCTTGCCTGAATTGTCCCGGTAACATTTGTCATAAAATTAGGAGCAGTACAAGCAGTTTTGTTTACAGGTTAACTTTGTTGAGAACCTGTTTTGTCAGCTAACGGTAGCTAACGGTAGCTAACTTTAGCCCTCGTTCAGACGTTTAGCTTCAACATTTTTTTCTTTTAACTTTATGTTAAAGTCACAAAGTAAAAGGCTCTTTCTTTTTTTTAAATTGTGGTGCTTCTTGGAGGAGAGTGTGGGTGGAGATCCCGACTACGTTCCGGATCTTCAGAGGCAGGGGCCGACAGCAGCAGCCTACAGCAGGAACCAGCACAGGAGGTGTAGGAGCCCCGAGAAGGGCAGGTCCTTCCAGGGGCTGCCAGGGTAGAAGCAGCAGGGCCGTGGGGTGATGCAGAGTGGGGAACCAGCAGACAAGCTGCCCCAAGATCCACAACAAGAGCCAGTCGGAGGGCACGTGGACCTGCTGTACACAGTCCTGACGATCTCATCCGAGTCCAGCAGTTCATATAGTTTTGTATTTTTTCTTATTCACGTTGTTCAATAAAACCTTGCATTGTATAATTGCATTTGTCTTTTTACTTACATAACGTAATGTTTATTATGCTTTACTTCCATTATGACCCTTTTTTCATATTCCCACTTCATCTGAATGAACTGCAGTGAATTACTAAAATCAATTTTTTAGAAAAACATTTATTATTGTACACAGTTTATCTTTTTCTTTTTTTACAGCTGTCTTCTATAAGAAATTAGTTATTTGGTCCCAATAAAAAAGCAAATAAATAACATAAGGCACTTGCAAGATTACTGTTTAGTAATGCAAACAAATATTTTAGATGTAACATTCAGCTCTTCATGAGTTCCAAGGATACCAAGTCTTGGCTGGTGCTGGATGTCCTCCATTACGGTGAGGGTGGTGTACCTTGACAAAGAGTAAAAGAAATAGAAACGTGACACAGGATATAAATTGCATAAACTCAAACAGGCTAGATTTTATATAGATCTTAGGCTGCTTTGGCACAGAGTGATGTTATCACAATGTACAGTAAGTGGAGCAAGTGTATGTATCAACTTCTTACAATTTCAAATTCCCTACTGGTAAATAGTACTTCTTCCCAAGGATGGAAAAAGTCACAAACATACACAGATCGGTCTTATTTACACAGATGTCAGCTAGCCAGCATTATCTATTAGCCGGAGAAGTCTTCTAGCAATGTGCTGAACTAGCTCTGGTTACTGTACAACCAACCAAGTCAAACGCAACCCCGGAGTTATAATACTAGAACTGGGTTAATGACAACTTCACAATAAACACTGAGGCTAACGCTGAAGCTAACGTCACCGGTAGTGTAACGTTAAACAAACCAAGCTGTGGAGTCAGTTTGTTTACACTACCGGTGCTAACGCTAACGCTAGGCTAAATTTCCCTGCACAAATAACATAATATTACAGAACGACAGTAACTGGTAACTGATGTTATCACATGTAATGTTGTGTTTTAGGATTAGGCAAACTTAACGTACCTGTCCAGCAGAAACTCCGCGACCATCTCATCTCTTTTTAGCTCCGGATGTAGCTGCATTAGCCTCCTCCATTGCTGGAAAGCAGAGCCGATGTTGCCTCCAGTCTTGCCTCTTGCCGCATCAAGCTCTTTCTTTAAGGCAGCTTTTTGTGAAATAGTCTTCTTTGTCCTGATAATTTCCTCTGTGGGGGCAGCTGATGATGGAAGTGGCGGCTCGCATTGGTCAGTCATTGTCAGTTCTCTGTTCCTTGCTCTCTCTCACCGCTCTACTGTAGTGCTCTACCAGAGAGGCGCGCGACTTGCGAGCCGTGACAGCGGTGCAACTGGGAGGGACGCGGCGACGGATGACAGACAGGAAGCTCGGCAAATCAATTTATTCGGACCGAATAAAATGATTGGTCAGACTTTTATCAGAAATATATGACAATTAAATATTGATGAGTTTCAACGCCTAGTTGATTTCTTTTACATTGTATTGTGCTATACGCTTATTAGGAGCATTTTATGATTACAAAAAAAATGCGTAAAAATGCCAAAAAGGTAAGAATTGCTTTAAGGTGGCATTCAACTTGTTAAAGATGACTTCCACTGTGGGCTAACTTATTTACATCGAAGATCCAGACTGTCATGGGGTTTCCCTTCCCTTAAATGACAGCATATTAGATTACATTTTCTTGGCTGTATACTGACACATATAGCCCACCTGAGCCTCTTGATCAGTCATCCCCCAACAAAGGGAGCAGGCACTAAAAATCGGTCTATTGTAGCTGTGAATTGCAGTGCCCATTGCTTGTGATCCCTGGTGACAACATGTGATCATAGCACAAGCACTTTATTATTATTTAATGTTACACTGAACAAAAATATAAACGCAACACTCATGAGCTGAACTCAAAGATCTAAGACTTTTTCTATGTACACAAAAGGCCTATTTCTCTCAAATATTGTTCCCAAATTTGTCTAAATCTGTGTTAGTTAGCACTTCTCCTTTGCCGAGATAATCCATCCACCTCACAGGTGTGGCATATCAAGATGCTGATTCGACAGCATGATTATTGCACAGGTGTGCCTTAGGCTGGCCACAATAGAAGGCCACTCTAAAATGTGCAGTTTTATCACACAGCACAATGCCACAGATGTCGCAAGTTTTGAGGGAGCGTGCAATTGGCATGCTGACTGCAGGAATGTCCACCAGAGCTGTTGCCTGAAAACCAGTCAGTATCTGGTGTGACCACCATTTGCCTCATGCAGTGCAACACATCTCCTTCGCATAGAGTTGATCAGGTTGTTGATTGTGGCCTGTGGAATGTTGGTCCACTCCTCTTCAATGGCTGTGCCAATTTGCTGGGTATTGGCAGGAACTGGAACACGCTGTCGTATACGCCGATCCAGAGCATCCCAAACATGCTCAATGGGTGACATGTCCGGTCAGTATGCTGGCCATGCAAGAACTGGGATGTTTTCAGCTTCCAGGAATTGTGTACAGATCCTTGCAACATGGGGCCTTGCATTATCATGCTGCTACATGAGGTGATGGTCGTGGCTGAATGGCACAACAATGGGCCTCAGGATCTCGTCACGGTATCTCTGTGCATTCAAAATGCCATCAATAAAATGCACCTGTGTTCATTGTCCATAACAAACGCCTGCCCATACCATAAACCCACCGCCACTATGGGCCACTCGATTCACAACGTTGACATCAGCAAACCACTCACCCACACGGCGCCATACACGCTGTCTGCCGTCTGCCCTGAACAGTGAAAACCGGGAATCCGTGAAGAGAACACCTCTCCAAAGTGCCAGACGCCATCGAATGTGACCATTTGTCCACTCAAGTCGGTTACGACGACAAACTGCAGTCAGGTCGAGACCCCGATGAGGACGACGAGCATGCGGATGAGCTTCCCTGAGACGGTTTCTGACAGTTTGTGCAGAAATTCTTTGGTTATGCAAACCGATTGTTGCAGCAGCTCTCTGGGTGGCTGGTCTCAGACGATCTTGGAGGTGAAGATGCTGGATGTGGAGGTCCTGGGCTGGGGTGGTTACATGTTGTCTGCGGTTGTGAGGCCAGTTGGATGTACTGCCGGATTCTCTGAAACGCCTTTGGAGACGGCTTATGGTAGAAAAATGAACATTCAATTCAGGCAACAGCTCTGGTGGACATTCCTGCAGTCAGCATGCCAATTGCACGCTCCCTCAAAACTTGTGACGTGTGCCACAATCCACTTGGACTTGGATTAAACACACTGGTTATTATTTGTGGCCTTTTATTGTGGCCAGCCTAAAGCACACCTGTGCAATAATCATGCTGTCTAATCAGGATCTTGATATGCCACACCTATGAGGTGGATGGATTATCTCGGCAAAGGAGAAGTGCTCACTAACACAGCTTGAGACAAATTTGTGAACAATATTTGAAAGAAATAGGCCTTTTGTGTACATAAAAAAGGTCTTAGATCTTTGAGTTCAGCTCGTGAAAAATGGGAGCAAAAACAAAAGTGTTGCATGTATATTTTTGTTCAGTGTACATACGGCGATGTTCCGCGTTAGGCTTTGCAGTTACATTGACTGCATTTCGCATTTTTTACATCTGTATTAGTATTTCTGATTTCTAAGAGGTTGAAAGATTTTGTCTCATCATTTCTCCATGTGTCTTACATAGAAGATGGCACATAACAGAGGCGTAATAATGTAGGATCTAACTGTCAGCGTGAAAAGTTAGTTAAGTATGTCTTTGTATTTCGTTATCCATCTATGTAAGTATCAAACAATCAGAGTAAATAAGGGTATATGGGTGTTTTCTATCCTATTGTAGATGCCGTGTGGTCGTGGTCATCGTCGCTCATCGTCGGACATGAAACAAATTCCATTAGGAATAAGTGCTGACATTTCATGATTTCTATTTTCCTTTTGTAAGGTGTGAAGTATTTGTCGAATGCAGAGCATTTCCCTTTGACCCAGCCTGAACTGTGGGCCAGAGATGGCGTAAGTGAAGCTGTTGTTTGTGACACATTTTTTTATGGCAGATACATAGGGAATACATGTATAGCAATAAGTCATATTTTTTTAACAGATCCACCTAGATGAAACATTGTGAAGGTACCAGTTTTTTTTTTTTCTTTATGCAGTTCATTCATGTGTTGGTCTGTTTTAGGCGGAGGCAGCAGTGAGTGTTGTGGAGGAGAATTCCTGTTCATCTCCTACCAGTTTTGTGAGCGTGGCTGTGAAGGAGGTTGGTCAATTGTGTTTTTCAATAATGAATCTATTTATACCTGAGGGACAACACATTTAAGTGTTTTTTAGAGAATTAACAGTGTGCATCAAATAGACCTTGATGTACTTGAATTATGTGACTGTTTGTTGGTAATAATTGAGTTTTGTTAGAGCAATTTACATACGTTTTGTTCTGGTGTGTTTGTCCTAGCCGCAGGCAGCACCGGGCAAACAGGGGTTTATGTCCACCACATCATTGTCCACATCATTCGTGAAAGTTGCTGCAAAGGAGGAGGTTGGTGCTCAGTGTCATTGTTACAGAACTTGGAAAGCTGTTTGTAGTTTTTGTAGATATCTGTTGTCTAGGTTAGGTTGCATAAGGTGTACAAACAGGAAAAAACTGCATAAGGTGTGATGTCACTTTAATCAGTGTGTATGTTTGTGGAGATGTGTTAGTGTTTATGAAGGTAATAAAAGAGTTGTCTTTGTAGCAGTAGGCTACATAGGGTGTGGTGGAAGCGTCAACTGACTCATCTCATGCCAGCGCTGTGAAGAAGGATGGTTGTGACATGCAGCGCATTTCAAGATCAATTAATAGAGTGATGCTAATGCAGTGTCTTGTGAGTGTTCAAAAGACTTTCCTTCAGCTGTCATTTGTGGTAGTCATGTAGGACCTGATCACTGCAATTCTGATGTTAATACATTGATAGCTTGTAGCGTTGTGGCTGCAATCAAACGTGATCGCACCCGTGTGCACATGGAAAACGAGAGATGTAGATATGATCCGTGCAGAAGGCAGCAAGTTGGTTAAGTTTATAGCAACGGAAAGCCAGAACATTAAAGCAGAAAAGAAAGAGTTGTGTAAGCTGATTGAACATCACGATGTGTTTGGAAGCAAGTGGAGAGTGGCTATTGGTCAAGTAAAGTACAGAGTTTTGAAGTCCAAGGTACAAGAGACAAACATGGCCACCAAGCTGCAGGAACTGTTGTCCAGGGATGGAATGTGATTTCCATGTTTGATTTCTTTTCAGTATTTTGGTTAATTTGCATCTGCTTTGGGTTGGGTTTCATTGTGTTTAAATATATTGTGATTTTAAAACAGAATTTTAACTTTTTAATAAAACATTGGTTTTATAATTGTAACCTGTCTCTTGCCAGTGGTATCACAAGCTTGTGTGACCTTTCTCCTAAAAACATAAATTAGAATTTCCTGGGGGTGAAATTCCCATGGGTGGCGTTTCCGACTCAACCTTATGCTCTGCTCCTGCCACACAGTGATTAAACACAATGGTTATTATTTTGTGGTGGATTGTGGTACATGTGATTCTTCGGGATTGGCATGTAGTCATGGCAGATCTGTGTCTGTTTTTACTACTAACATGAACAGTCTGATGATCCACATTGGTGACCTGAAGGAGTCTTTGAATGCACAGTGGTATGCTGCTATCAGCATTAAGGTGAAGAAGCATGAAGCTGACCTTGACATTGACAGTGCAACAGTGATTGAAGACAGTGATGTGGAAATGTACAATGATGCAGATGATCATGAGCATATCAACTCTGTCAGGCCTACAAGTCATGTACGATCAGTGCAGGGGACATTTCATCAGGGAGACTGTCGTTTTAAATTCAGAGGACTCCAGTGTATGGCTATAAGTTTGGTAGCCATGGCCAAACATACTAGTGACAGCGTGTTCTCATGGCAGTCTGATCACATGGATAAGGTTGTAGTTTTAGGGGATGAGCTGTATTCTTCTCTGAGGAACAACAGTTTCATTCAAAGTGGGTACGAAATACCTTGTGTTCCAGAGTTGCCCAAACAGCATGTCATTGATGGACACAAATTTGAGTTTGAATATGGTGAATTTGTGACAGGACTTGTAGATGTGGTTGACAGAAATGTTAATAAGGAATTTGGGCACACCACTTTAAGGGATGGCTTGGGAAAGATGTGTACAGAATATGACACATGCTTCCTAACAATCTATGGCAATACTAGTGAAATCATTGGCCAAAATTGTGAGGGGCACTCACTTTGGCCAGTCATTCAGTTTGGCAGAGGGATCATTAAAGAGCAGAGTCAGGTGTGTGTGTGTGTGTGCCTGATTGCTCTTGATTGAGAGCAGGTGGCGGGAGCTTATATATATATACCCTTTGAGTCCAGCACCCAGTGCTGACTCATTGTCTCACCTCCAGAGATAGTGAGAGCATCTCTCTTCCTGTGTCTTCCTGCGTTTTCAGTGTGCTTGTAGAAATCAAAATAGCAAACTTTCTTGGGCTTATGATCTCAAAAGCCTTTTCTGTTCTCCCTTCAAATCCCTTGGCCCATTTTTGTTTCACAAAGGAGTTTTTTCCAGGGTCTCCCTGAGAGTTTACTTTTGATTCGGCTGCTTGGTAGTGGTGGTTTAGTTTTTCCTTACCTTGACTTTGATTTTGGTTAAAGGAGCCTGCTTTTTGCTCAATATTATTTGTCCTGTCCCTCTCCTTTTCAATCGCTTGCGATTTTCAGTGGCTATTCATTCGGGATAGCTTTTAGAACCCCTTCCCAGTCCGCAATTGTGTCCCACTCCCCCGAATCCTGACAAAAATGGACAATATGCAGTAGTTGATTCTCATGCACGCAGTGCAGATGGAATGATGGATGCTGAAGGGCACAGTGTTGTATATTTTAGTTCCATCAATCAGTTATTTGAGCACATATGCAAATTTGCAGCTGTAATTAAAAATGGACCGAAAATGTTTGAGATTGCAGGTGTTCGTGTCATCAACAATTTCTCCTTGAAACCTTCAGGATCTGTGAAACACAAAGGTTGAGTCTACATGTAGTTCATCTGAATACTGTAATGTTCAGCCACCAATCACCTTTGGCAGCAACTACAGAGGTGGAAAGTTGTTCATCAAAGAAGTTAAGGAGTGATGTCAGTGAAGCTGATTCAGATCTTGTGTTTGTAAGTGATGACACAAGTAAGGAACTGGATTTTATCCCCCTTAGTACCAAAGTTGCACAAGCACTGTACACACAGTTAAATATAGTGTCAGAGAAAGTTGCTGCAGTATCTACAGAGGTTGGTGTGTTAGGAGCTCCATGTAGAACTGAAAAAATAGATGGTGATGGAAATTGTTTCTTTAGAGCAGTCAGTCAGGCTGTCAGTGGAACACAGAACCATCACAAGAAAATCCGACTTGCTGTAGTTAAGCAGTTGGAAACTAATGCAGTTGCATATAAGAATCTTTTGAGAAGTGACTATTCTTCAATGATAGAATACCTTAGCATTTCAACAAATGCACAAACTTGGCAGTTGGGCTACAGAAGTGGAAATTCAAGCAGCAGCAGATTGTGTAGGAGTCAATATATTTACACATTATGTTGACCGCTGGCTTGAATATAGTTGCAAGACTAGCAAGTTATCAAATCAGGGAGTGTATTTAGACAACTGTAATGGTAACCATTATGGAGACTGTTGTTTGTGTTCAACAGCCTCTAAAGCAGAGCTGTTACGGTTATTGCAAAGTGAACAGGTTCTGTACAGGATACAATACTAGACAGCAGAGTACAGCTAACAGCAGTAGTTCTGTGAGTTTTGGTGAAGTTGAGAGTGATGTAGTTGATGGAAAACTCATGTCAGATCAGGTATGACTTAAGAAGGAAAGGGAAGGCTATGATAAAAACCGAAACAAAGAGTAAAGCAACTATTTCAATGTCAAAATATTTGAAAAGGAAACTTACTTTGAAAGACGATGGAAACATCAGGAGAATGTGATATCAGTTAGAGAGAAAATTAAGACCACCAGAAACAGAAAATATATTGAAGATGAATTGTACAGGGAACAAGTCAAGGGCTACAGTAAAAGAAAATATGTTTAAGATGAACTGCACAGAGAAACAGTTGAGAGCAAAAGCAAACAAAAATATTTAGGAGATGAAGTGCACAGGGAGAAAGGGGAAAAAAATGAGTAAAGTCAAATATCGCTTTAATCATTTGCACAAGCAAAAACCAAAATCAATCAGTAGCGAAAACTATTGTCAATTTAGAACATAAAAAGCGTGTTAAAGCAGGAAACTTCAAGAAAAGGCAACAAACAAAGCAATTTAATTTTGTAATGGAGCAGTTTTTGGATAAAGTTAAAGATGGTCCAGATTTTGTATGCAGTGTGTTCCACAGGTTGTTGTTTAGACATCAGGTGTTAAACCGTAAAACAGATGCTTATAATCACACTAGGGGGATTGCTTCAATTGCAGCAACATGTATTACAGAGGACTACTTGCGTAAATGTAGTCAGGACTGTGTAATGCCTTGTCAGTGGTTAGATACAGCTAGAGGTGAGTTGTGGATTTGTTATACTTGTCATAGTAAGATTAGTAAAGGTGAAGTGCCACCAGAAAGTGTTGTAAATTATTTAAAACTTGATCCCATTTCACCAGAATTAGCATGTTTAAATAGCGTAGAACAACGTTTAATAGCTCTGCATATTCCATTTATGAAAATGTTAGCATTGCCTAAAGGTGGACAAAACGGAGTTCATGGACCTGTCTTGTGTTCCAGCAAATATAGTGCAGACTGACAATTTGTTGCCTCGTTCCAATATGGAAGGCTCATTATTGCGTGTTAAAATGAAACGCAAGCTTACTTATAAGGGGCGTTATGAATATCAATTTGTGGACACTGTGCATGTTAGGCAAGCGTTGCAATATCTGAAACAGTCAAATGTACTTTATAAAGATGTACAGTTTAATGAGGAATGGTTGAATGAATTTTGTAAGGAACAAGATCCTGATCCTGCTAATGAAGCAAAGTGCTTCCCAGTGTTGTTTCCACAAGGAAGCAATACTTATCATGAGAGTAGACAGCACAGGTTAACTTTATCGTGTTATTTTAATAACAGGATTTTACATGCTGATGGTAGGTTTGCAGAAAATGTAGAAAACATATTCTTTGCACAGTACATGTCTGAGGTAGAAAAGGTTTTGTCAAATGTGTCAATAGCATTAAGAAAAGGAACGACAGGTTCTACACCTCAGAGTTTGTACTGATCTCCTTTTAAAGATGAAGAATCTTTAAGAGGTTGTAGAAAACGATAACCATCGTCACACTCCAACAACTTTTTCAGAGGTACTCCAGCTTTTACAGGGTAGAATTTCAGCAACATGGCTCACCTCATGTTCATAGCTTGTTTTGGATTGAAAATGCTCCACAGATTGTTAAGAATACTGATGAGGAAGTGATAGAATTTATTGATAAATACGCCACATGTGAATTATTGGAGAAAGTGTGACGTCTGTGCAGCAGCATTCAAAACAGCATTCAAAAACAAGCCAAAAGAATATTTTGGCATGTTTTGTAGATTTGTAGATTTTGTAGATTTGTAAATGTTTGTAGATTTAATTTTCCCAGGCTAGCATCTGCTCGTACATTTAAACACAATGTGCAAGTGTCAGGAAGATCAGACAGGTAATTCAGCACCCTGTGAATGTGTAGGTCAGAATGCAGTCAAACTGGTCCTTTCTGATAAGAACAGTAGTTTTAGAAACTTGAATCAGTTGTTTAAAAGTTTAGGAATAAATCGGGCAGCTTTTGAGAAAGCATACGCATGCTTTAGTCGTAAAACACATGTTGTGATGAAAAGGGAACGTAATGAGGTTTGGGTGAATCAGTATAGCAAGCCACTTTTAAAATGCAGGCATGCTAACATAGACATCCAGTATGTAGTTGATCCACATGCATGTGTAGTTTACATCATTTCTTACATTTCAAAGGCAGAACGAGAAATAGGATTGTTGTAAGGGGACGCCCAAAGAGAAGCTTCCAGGGATAAAAATCTTAGTGCAAAGGATGCAATGAAAAATCTAGGCAGTGTGTATCTTCACAACAGATGTGTGTGCTCAAGAGGCTGTGTATAGATTAACAGGTATGCATCTGAAAGAATGTTCAAGGCAGGTTGTGTTTGTACCAACAGGGGACAATGTTGTTAAAATGAGTTTGCCTTTAAATGTGTTAAAACAAAAGGCATCATCAAATGATCTTACTACAGAGGACATGTGGATGACTAGCTTAGTTGATCGCTACAAGAATAAACCTGATGTTTTGAGTGACATGTGCATGGCAACTTTTGTATCAGTATTGCATTTTGAGTAAAAACGAAAAATCTCAGACCAGAATTCAATTAATAAATGATTGTGGATTTGTTACAAAAATAACACGTTCATAACCAGCAGTTGTTTGTTACGTGCGCTTTTCTGAGACAAAAAATCCAGAATTATTTTAGCAAAGCATCATGCAGTTATTTCTGCCCTACTGTGCAGATGTGGAGCTCAAACCTCAGGGCAATGTAACGTTTGAGCAGTTTTATAAGAACGGTGGAGTGAAATTTGGTGATGGCTCCAAACCTACAGTCAAGTCAGTAGTAGATTTGAATAGAAGCAAATATGAAGCAGATTCAGATAAATTGGATGACATTCGGCAGAACTTAGAAAATAATGGAGCAATAGAAGATGCCTGGTGCGAGCTGTGTCCAGAGAAAGAGCTGGAGCGTTTACAGTGTGTGGAGGAACGTCAAGACAAAGCGCAAAGTGAGGATGAACATTTGGAAAACATTCCAGATTTAGCAGTTAGTAGTAAAGAAGTGGCACATGTAGAAAAGACTAATAACATCATGCTTAGAAGTGAAGGTTTAGCTTTGATAAGGTCCCTGAATGAGACACAGTTGGCTGTGTTTTATCAAATAAGACAATGGTGCTTAGACAAGATCGCAGGGAAAAAACCTGACCCTTTACATGTATTTATTACAGGCGGTGCTGGCACAGGCAAAACCCTCTTAATTAAGGCCAGTCAGTATATAGCAATGAGGTTGTTGTCACCAAAATGTTGTTTTCCTGACAACATCTGTGTGTTGTTGACAGCACCTACAGGAATTGCTGCATACAATTTGCATGCCACAACTATTCACAGCACATTGTGCATTGGAAAGGATGTGCGCTTACCATACACTCCTTTGGGTGAAGAAAAGCTCAATTCTCTGCTTGCTAGATTGAGTGCCTTGCAGATTTTGATCATTGAGATCTCCATGGTTGATCACCAATTGTTGTGTTACATTAGTGGTAGATTGAGACAGATCAAACACAATGGTGACTTCTCCCCATTTGGGAATGTAAGTGTACTTGCTGTTGGAGATTTTTTCCAGTTGCCTCCTGTTAAAGGGAAACCCCTATATATTGTTGACGACAGCGTCAGCTTATGGTCGAGTCTATTTAGTGTTGTGGAACTGACAACTATTGTTAGGCAGAAAGATCAACTGTTTGCCGAGTTGTTAAACAGGGTTAGAACTCAATCAAAGGGGACCCCAATGCTTGACAGTGATATTGATACACTGAAGCGTTGTGAAACTGGTGAAGAGACTTCAGCTTTACACATATTTCCAACTAATAAACAAGTCAATGAACATAACATCAAACAGCTCTCAAAGACTTGTCCTGATTATGTTGAAATACAAGCACAGGACTTTGTAAACAGCAAGAAAACAATCTGCAGTTATTACATGGACACCATGGCAAAACATATAATACATCTCCTTGAGGAAAGCCTGCCTTTGGGCAAAAATGCACGTGTTATGTTGTGTAAAAACGTGGATGTATTGGATGGCCTTGTTAATGGGGTATGTGGTACTGTGACCCACATTTTGAGTACCGATGGTGAACCGTTTCCTGTGAAAGTGTATGAAGTTTGATGACGAGATAGTTGGTGCACAAAGCAGGAAACAATCAGCAAGTGTTTCCACTGATTTGATGGCTTCTACATGTATCGAACCAGAAGAAAGGGTAACTTATGAAGGTGGAGTGCAAAAGCAATTTCCACTTAAACTTGCTTTGGCCTGCACAGTCCATAAAGTTCAAGGCATTACTGTTGATAGCGCTGTGGTTTGTCTGAAAAAGATATTTGCTGCAAGACAGGCGTACGTGGCCTTAGGTCGCGTTCGAAGTTTATCAGGGCTGGTAATCCAAGACTTTGCAGATTAAGTCATATATTATATACCCCATCCAACGACAGAACACCTTGCAGCTGTAAGTAGGCTACTCAATACTCCAGAGATGACCAAATAGTAGTGTAAAGTGTTCTAAAACCTAACGCTCATCTAAACAGGAAGAACCTCAGGAAGATGAAGAGACCCTCTCTGCTGACACAGAGAGGCATACAGAGGTAACATGTTAAAATGATATGTTACTGATGTCTGGCATTATCTTCCCATTCACTGCTCTTTAAGTTCTTATGTGGAATATTGTGGCATGTAGCCTACATTGAAGTATGAGCATTTGTCTTATTTGAGTGCTCTCAGCAGTGGTGGTTGAAAATCTACAAAACATGACTTTGACACAGATTTATCTTTTGATTATTTTATTAGAATTATAAGACTTTTGCAAAGAGTCAAAGCATAACAGAGAGGCAACCAAAGAGAACCTAATAAGAATGATAAAGAAATGAGTGAATACACAGGCATTTAATAGAGATAGAAGTACTCCGTGTCCTTGGGCTTCAGAAAGTAGAAAACTACCCAGGCCTCATCTGAGAAGCACTGTGTAAATGGGTCAAAGGTCAAACATATGAACAATGTCTAAACGGTTGGAAGTTAAGAAGTATAACTAAGACTTTAAGGTCTGATCTAAATAAGGTAAGACATGTTAAAGAACTAAAAATAAAAAAAAATAAACGTGTCTTAGACACCGAAATGATTGTGGTAGACAACATCTGACTCCCCTTCCATCCTGCATGTCAGCTGCAGGGATGGGGTCTTCTTCAGCCTCTATTTGTAGGGCAGGGTGTTGCTCTCCTCTAATTGTGGCAATATTATGGAGAACAACACATGCCACAATAATGTCGCAGTGAGTCATGCACAGACCCGGGCCACTTGGCCTCCACATTGGTGATTTAGATGTGCAGCATCACATATGATCTTGACAGTGCAGAGAATGACAGATGTTAGTTGCACGATTGTGATGCAGTCTTTCACATTTTGACACAGTGGTCAAATCTACCTGCACATTAATGCTGTGGATGGACTTTCTATTCGCATAGTCTCCCTCATTTTCAGAGGGAGCCCTGATGGAAATATGGGTTCCGTCAACACACCCAATCACATTGGGAAATCCTAGGATACACTGAAATTAGTAATCCTAGTCTGAGGTCACAGCAACATGTCACTAACAGTACACAATACATTATCATTAATTAAAACAGATTTCCACATCGTTTACCTGCAATCCTGTGGAATTCCTCCTTCATGGCTCTTTGTGCCCAGGGAGTTTAACAAAAATGTGCAAAAAACGTGAAAGAGCCAGACACACTGTCCTCACTGCCCTGCAGACAGTGGCTTTGCTGAGGTGCTCTGCATCCCCAATATTGTAAAGAAAACTTATATTCGCAAAAAAACGTAAGGCAACACAAAGAATTTGTTCAGATGTGAGTGCTTGTCCATGGTGGGTGATATTTGTGATGTGCGGCTGCAGAAGAGTGTGCAAATAACGCAGTGACTGTAAAGAAAAACGGAAACACTCAAATAAAAAGGGGTTCGGGAATGAAAAGACATCTAGTCGGGGTCTGATCATCCTGTCCCGACGAGGGTTGAACTCCATGCGGAGAAGTGCAGCCCCCTCGTCAACTATGTCGTCGACAAATGGACATGCCATGTTCACAAATACTAATCTTCTTTGTCAAACAGACAAACTTTTTTTTTTTTTTTTTCGGTACCTGCTCAAACACGTGCGTGAGACGGGCTGAATGAATGAGGAAGTCGAATGAGGGTTTTACAGCCTAGAGGGAGGAGACAGAGCGAAACTCTGAGTTTCCTGAAGAAAACCTGCTCGCGAGCAGGTTAGATTCACAGACTCAGTTACCAGAGTAACCAACTCAGAGTTAAAGTTACCTCTCTTTCTGAAACGGCAAACCCGAGGTTTCCCACATTTCAAAGTTAACAAACTCGGGGTTTTCACTAAACCCGCTTTCTGAAACGGACCCCAGGTTTTTCTCAATGAACCTCGAGTTTTTCTCTGTCTCCGCCCTCTTTCAGCCACACACGGTATTAGATTTCCTCATTCATTGAGTCAGCAGGCGAGTTTTGGCGTAGCAAAATTCTGCCGTCTGTTATTAAAAAAAATATCAGTCAGTAGGCCTATATTAGAAGTCCATTAGGCACAGTAGGTGGCGACTTTTTTCACTAATGTGGCATGTCCTTTTGACAACGATCCCGTGGATGAAGGTGCAGCATTACTGCGCAGAGTATTAAATATTCGTTGGGAGATGGTTATCAGACCGTGCATAGATGTTCTCGCATTTCCAGACAATTATCTTTTTGAGCGGTACCATTTCACGTCACAGTCCATCTACTTACACAACCTAATCCGTCCTCACATTTGCAACATTACCAACCGTTGTAAAGCTCTCACATCCCAGCAGATATTGTGTGCTGCGTTTCTTTGCAAATGGGAGTTTTGTACAATGTCGAAGATGCAGAGCACCTGAGTAAGGCAACTGTATGCAGGGCGGTCAGAAAAGTGTGCCTCGCCCTGAAACGGCTATAACCCATCTTCGTTGTTTTCCCTTGACATAAACCTGTCAGAGCCATCAAGGAGAAGTTTCACAGGATTGCAGGTGAATGATGTAGAGATCCGTTAAATTAATTTTAAATTACATTCTGTTAATGAAATTGTGCTGCAACCTCAGAATGGGATTAGTCATTTTAATTTCTTTTAGGATTTCCCAGTGTGATTGGCTGCATAGATGGCAAACACATCCCCATCACGGCTCCCTCACATAATGAAGCAGATTATGTGAATAGGAAGTCAATTCACAGCATAAATGTGCAGGAACATGTAGATTGACTACTGTTTCAAAATGTTAAAGACTGCATCATAGTTCAACTTCTGTCATTCTCTGCACTGTCAAGATCATATTCCAATTCCAATGTGGAGGCCAAGTGGCCCGGGTCTGTTCATGACTCAAGGATTTATGGTGAGTCTAACCTGAGCAACGGACTGCAACGTGGTAAGCAGCCTAAAGATTTGCACAATATAATTCACTTGTCTCCCTCCTTTAATATACTCTAATGTATCCACTATACATTACAGGAGAGTTTGATGGCCTTCTGCTGGGTGACAGGGGTTACCCATGCCAAACTAGGCTGCTGACCCCTGACCCTGAACCAGGCCCCCAACAGAACTTCAACCGGGCTCACTGCAGGACGAGGGCCCGGGTGGAGATGACCATAGGCCTGCTGAAAGCCCGTTTCCAGTGCCTACGTCACCTTAGGGTGACCCCTGAGAGGGCCTGTGATATTATTGTGGCATGTGTGGTTCTTCATAATATTGCCACTATTAAAGGAGAGCAACACCCTGCCCTACAAATTGAAGACCTTGATGATGACCCCATCCACCTGCCAGCTATGCAGGACGGCAGAGCAGTCAGACACCATAGGCCATAATCACTTCAGAGATTATGTCACCATCATCACCACCACCACCACGGCAGTCAAATAAAGACATAATATACATTTAATTTGGTCTTTTTTTCCCCCTACAAATACAAGAGCGAGTTTAGTTAATGTTCCAATAGTTAACATAAGTAACATAATTCACCTGTGACCATGCACCCACCTCTAACTTGTGCTCCAGTATTTCAATTTCCAGATCTGCCCTCCTAATCTGGCTGTCCAAGTATTGCATTTCTTTGTCGTTTTTTTGGATTTTTTTCAGCAGGTGAAATTTGTAAATCTCTTTTACAGGTAACTGGGAATACATAAGGAGGACATTAAATTATACAGTTGCACATTATAGCGTGTGACCAGGAGATGCCTGACCAAGGCCTGACCTGGTCCTTTGACCCCAGCAGGAAGAGAGCTAAGCCATTAGCTCTGTTCTGGGGACCAATAAATTAAAGATTGTGTCCACAGGGGAAACTTTATAACTCTTCGTCTGCAGGACCAACATTCCACAGACACCAGATGAAGGACGTCATCTGATAAACAATGGGATTGCGGTCAGTTAGTGTTTGTCTCACAAGGTTAGCTGTGGGGAAATAAGGAACCACAGGCTTTGATCCAGGGACGGTGGATCAACTGACACGATTCACACCCCAGAGCCCTGGGGAGAGAGTTTTTGAGCATCCATTTGTCCCCGTCCCCCCCCCCCCCCCCTCTCTGCCGGACCTGCAGACAGGCAGGGGAAGGGGGGTGAGACTGAGACAAAGGGATGTTGATTCAGTCAGGACATCTGTTAATGAACTTAGCAAAGTTGTGTGTCTGTCAATACATATATATACACACACACACACACACACACACACACACACACACACACACACACACACACACACACACACACACACACATATAGATCCAGGTGTCACGGAAATGCATAAAAAGTGTGGAAGGTTGCTATGTGTTGAGCTGGACATTCATCAGTAACTTTTATCCTCAGGAATCTGCCATGTAACCTCATTCTGTGTATTTCATCCAGTGGTGTTTGGAGTCTATGTGCAGCTGAGAATCCAGAGGTATTACATGTGGGGAGGTTAGATGGATAAGGATAACTACTTTGGGGTAAAAATAAGTAGTTTAATAAGTAGAGAAAGTCTCGGATATGAGGAGTGGTCAAACTCGCGCCGTTGCCCGGACGCCCCCCCCCCCCCCCCCCCCCCCGGGAAGGGGAGACCCTTGAAATGAGAGGTGACAACTTCTCTCGCTCTCTTGCTTCTTCCCCTTTGGTGCTACACCCTGCGTCCCGGCCGCTGACGAGCGCCTCCGCCTCCCCCTTCCTCCGTAACTTCTTCCCTTTCCCCTTTTTAAGTTTTGCCCGCGAGTAGGCCCAGAACCTGCGTGCACTCTGCCGTGCTGAAGACCTCGCGTGTCCATATTGCTCCAGCATTAGATCTGACTGCTCAAAATACAGACTCTAGTTCTCCCGGTGCTCAAGCCCCGGTGCTCGGACAAAATCTCAGTCCCGAGTCCAGAAGACGCATTCAGCCTCCATTCGGCTCAGGCCGAATGGACTGAGCCGAATGGCCGGGACTGACCGGCACGTCATCATTAAGAGAGACCGAATCGGCCGTGCGGCGCCGCTCCAAGTGAACCCGCGTACAAGCCCTGGCATCAGAAGCTTCGAACCACTCTGACCTGACGCTCTCCACACGCCTCATCTGCAACGCGGTTGACCCTCCTCACCCTCCGAGTAGGTCTAACTTTGGTTTTACTGTATATTGGGGTTGATGCTTTAGTCACAGATTTGTTAGGAAGGTTAGCATAAGGTTTTGGGCGATATACCTCCTAATATCTCAGCTGCTACCCTTCACTCCTTTGAGCAGGTTTCAATCCATCTTTCACCGTATTCATTCTGTTATTAATCGTTTCACGTTCATCACCATATTTAGTTATCTCATGTATGTTTAGTAGTATTAGTCAATAAATTCTTCATTTATAAAGTACTGATTCAAGTGTCTTTGTGTGTGTGAACTACTAAGCCTCTGTACACCGCGAAACAAACTCAATTCTAAACTGTAGCAACCTTCAGATTATGAGACTGCATTAAAATAATTAGGTAACTAATTACATGTTTTCCCTGTTTTGTCAAAATTGGGTGGTGCCCCGTTAAATACCTATGATAGGTTAAGTCTTTTAATTAACGTAATAGTTAACTTCTCGTCAATATAGAGTGCAGGCATTCTATGACGAGTCTAATTAATTATTATATAATTAATCGACCGATTTACGCTACAGTATTTTGGTGCCCCGTGTGAGGCCGCATTCACAAACTTTTTATACTTCATACACACAAAAGATCACTTTTATTTAACAATCAGAGCGACTTCAGGAGCTGTGTTGCGCATTACATGATGAGACTGAGTGCGGAGCTGTCACCATAGTAACGAAACAAACCGAGAGTCAGCTGGAGCTACGTCACGATCAGCTGAGAGCAATAACAAAGTCCGCTGTTAAGAGCCAGCCACTCATAATATTTATTTAGACACGCCAAAATTAAGTTTAACTAATTAAGTGTCCCAGTCTGACTGGATTACACGTTACCAATCTGTTGAATGTTTATTCACCTTGTGTAACGTATTGAGAGATCACTGTGTGATTTTGCATGCATTGTCAGTGTTTGGTGTCCCCTGCACTGTAACCTGTTAATATGCCTAAGAGTTGTTTACCCTCGTACTACGAAGTGTCTGGACGTGCGGACAAACGCTCAACCTCCATGCTAAAGCACTAGCATAGCCAACTTTTTTTCTTTGCAAGTTGTCCCAACACTGCTGGAGAATTTATTCTCTGCGCACGTTTAAACTGCGACAGAAAGGAAGTGAGACTTAGTCACTGTACATTTGAGTTGGGTGTGGTGCTGCATACTGTCTCGTTCATGCTAACACCAGCACGGTGTTGAGCGCCTGTGTAGGCAAAGGTAAAGCTACACTGTTAGCGGCCGTGATAAAGCCTCATACACGCACAAGCTGTTCAAGGCTTGGGTGAGATCCTGAACTTTGACAGGATCGCCATTTTGAATTGTGGGTGTCACCCGCGGAAACTGATCGATCTCCCGCCGAGGAGGCAGCTCCGGAGTTTACCCACAGTGAGCTCCCCCTGCTGCTATGAAAGCAGCATTTGTTTGTGCTAATTAGTTTTAGCTGTTAGCCGCTAACCGGAGGCCCTTCCGGAACTTATTGATCGCGAGCTCCCCCTACTACTACGAAAGCAGCATTTGTTTGTGCTAATTAGCTTTAGCTGTTAGCCGCTGTGGAAGAAATTAATAATCTTCAGGTCCGATTCAGTGGCTGGTTCAGATGAGTTTTATTCACTGCGCAGTGGAGAGAGATCATCACAGCAAGTTGTAGAAAACCTCTCTGACTAGAGTCAGCTCTAGTCAGATTATATATCTTGGGTCACAGTAAACAAAGGGCTAACCAAAAGGGCTATGCTAATTGAGATCGAGCAACAAAGGGCAATACACAACCAAGATGAAAGAAGCTACGGTGTCATTCTCAGAGAGGGGTGTCTGGGGGACCAAACTAACAAGAGGGTTCAAGCTAGCTTCTCGAGGCTCATACAGTGGTCTTAGGTGTGAAGAACTCAGTCTGATGGCTAAACAAATGTATAGAGGGAAGTTAATCACAGGGGTTCCTTTGGAAACATCAAAACCTTGATTAACACTGATGTGATAGCAGGAAGGAAAAAGAATACACTCTGATGTTGTTCAGCTCTGAAGTTACAATTTGTTGAGACAATTTAACTAAAAGTAGAAAGGTGGAACGAATTGTGAAGAAAACCATAATTATTTAAGATGTGAACAAATACAGAATTAAAGCTATAAATTCTGTTTCCACAATTCCTCCTTTTGTCCTTTATAGGACAACATCAATAACAGAGATTAGACATAAAATGTGGCACAATTCGTAATAGAATCTATTGAAAAGTTCATGAAGCGTAAGTGAACAGTTGGATGTGAAATGGGGAAGCACTCATCTTCAGCAGTATGAGTGTGTATTGTACACATGCTATAGGATGAAGATGATAGTCTCAAGTCCAAATTGTAGAAGTATTTTTTTTTTTTGGGGGTATTTGGAAAGAAAAAAAACAGTCACAGTTTGAAAATCCCATTCATGACCTTCTCTGGTGCCTTTGATAGACCATTTCAGTGGTTGTAGAGAGGTATGGAGACGTTTGATTCTGATTCTGGTATGGTGGCGGGGTAGCAGAGCTTACACTTGCTTGCAGGGGAAGAATGCAACTGGGCATAAAACTATGTGATGGGAAAGATGATGTGACACAGTCCGAGATGGGAAAACAACTAAAGGGGGAACTAGGTGGAAGTAATTGAAGTCTTTGTGGGAAAGGTTTGGGGGAACTAGGTGGAAGTAATTGAAGTCTTTGTGGGAAAGGTTTGGTAGATGAGTCCAGTGTCTCCCCCCTCTGCATTAAGTCTTTACATACTCCTCCTTGTTGGTCAGCAGTGGCTGTTGTTCTGTAGAAGGGGGACTTTCCAGAGCAAGTTTGTCCTCCTGGCCCTTGCCAGTGGTGTCAAGGAGTCACAGGAGCAATACTCATGAGAGTGGTCAGCAGCCTCAACATTGGTGTCCTCTGTGGGCATCCGATCAGTTGAACGCTGGTTGATATCATCATCCTGGGGGGGCACTGGTTCTTTTGCAGTGGGAGGAGGGGATCTACGAAGGTCATCCATCACACTTCCAAGACGGTGTCGGTGGTCGCCAGGACTTGGGATGGGCTGTTCCAGCATTGTCTGTAGTCAGCAGGACTTGGGATGTGTCGGTCCACCTGGGCTGTAGAGCTGTATCCCTTCAGTTGCATCATCGGGCTGGATGTTGTAGTTACCACTATCAGCAGGAGAAGCCTCGGGCCGCAATTGTCTGTCGAAGTAGAGCTTAAGAAGAGAAAAACTGCAACTTGCAAAAGTTAATGTCAGTTTTGATCATCAATATCATGGTGGGAAAGCTATGGAAGGTGTGTCAGGAGATATTTGCTGCTCATTAAATGTTCATCCAGTTCTTTCAGTTCTGTCAGTTGTTTCTCATTGTCAAGACAATGGGCAAAGACTTTTATCCGTTAAAATAAAAGGAAAAAAACAAACAAACATGAACAATCACAGGTTTTAGATGCATAAAATAAATTCAATAATCGAAAGGACAGTTTCAAAACAAAACAAAAAAAAACATGAAAAACATTTTTATAATTATAACATTTCCTTTAAGATATTAAACAAAAATCCTTGAGGAGGAGGGTGGTCTTTTTGAATGGTCACATTAATTTGTAGTAGATTTTGGAAAGCTGCAAAATTCTGCAAATCTATTTTTATTTTTTTCAAATTAAGCACAAATGTGCTTCTCATTTATTTAAGCCACCATCCTCCTTTTGCTCGTGTGTCATTTGATATGCCACATGAGCAAACTGAGGAATAAGAGAATGTGGGGCTACTACGCGGCCGTCGTAGGAGCATCACAATGTCAGGCCTGGACTAAAATGAGGACTCAGATGCAGAGGATATCACGTACAAGCACACTTTATTGATTTCAGATCCTCTTTGAAGAGTGACAAACAATTGGGCTATGAAAAACTCCCTAAATAACTAAGTCCTGGCAAGATAACTCGCGGAAGATAAACTTCCTAAATAGGAAAATCTCCAATAAAAGGAGAGACAAAAACACACTAGAAACAGGGAAGATCCTAAAACATAAATCGCTCTCGAAGGAGGAAAACAAAAGCTAGACTAAAAATCAAAACGCTCCCGAAGGAGGAAAACCAAAACTACTGATCAACGTGACAAAAGAAAAAGGCTCACCTAAAAAGGAGGCTCTACAACTATCTAATACTAATTAAACACAAAATCGCTCCAAAAGGGAGGAAAGAAAACAGTTTACAAAATAACACAAAATCGATGCTAAACTAGAAAACTTTAACAAACGAAAAATCACTCTCAAAGGAGGAAACAGAAAACAACTTACGTGGCGTAGCAAAAAACTCTTGGCAAAAACCGACTATGACTGTGGATAAGGGCTTGGGTGCACGGACAAGGACGAAACACTTTGGCAAAAGACAAAGGCGAGACGCAGACTACAAGCACATGAGGGTAGTGGGGAACAGGTGGAAACAATCGGGGATCAGGGGAGACAATCAGACCGGTGACACATGAGGAAGGGCAAGTGACCTGAAACGAGAGGAGAGTTAGGTTTCAATATAAAACAGGAAGTTACGAGACAAAAATCCAAGACAAGACAAACCTCACCGCGGTGTGACACACAAACCCTCAACAAAGGGAAACAAAAGAAACAACAATAATAACAACACTCAGGGAAGGCAGGTTTGTAACGCAAGAATAATAACAGAACCAATATTCTTTTGTTAAGGTTTGTCTCGAGTGTCTTTCAAGCTGGCTAAAATGCTGGCTGAATTCCTTCCTTCACTTTGCTCAAACCAGGTCATATACCTCAACCAATTAACCTTCTTTATCAACTTACTATTCCTTTCTTTCACTGGCAAAATCTTTTTTAAGGTGTCCAACACGTTCTTGTCGACTGACCCCTCTTTGTTGGTTTCTTTTGTCCATTCAAACCATTCTGGTACATCCGCCACACAACCATTACCAACATTCACATACATATACCATGCTAGGGTGCCCCTATCAGGAATCCATTGTCTACTCTGGCTTTTACCCATTTCAGAAACAAGAACAGCACTAAAACACAGTAAAAGTATTGAAGAAAGAAGGTAAAAAAATAAATAAATAAAATAAAATGTGGTCAAATGAAATAAAGGAACTGAAATCGGAAGCAAAAAATAAAATAAAATGAAAGAAATTAGAAATTAAAACACAGTGTACAATAACAACAAACCAAATTACAGATTTAAATTTTAAATATAAGAAACTAAATGTGAGGTGGAAAACAATAACATAAAATAAGGAGAAAAATACAGCAAACGACTGAAAACCAATGAGGTTATTGATATGTAAACTAATGTAACAAAAATAATAACATTATGAATGAGGAAGAAATGCAAAATTATGAAACAAAATTTGGACTTGGATGCATAGAGAAAGAAACAAAACCAATCAAACAACAACAACAACAAAACAAAAATCAAAAACAAAAACAAAACCCCACAATGAGCTTAAAGAACACACACCAAGAGAAAATATCTAGTAGACATTCCAGCCCATGTCATTAACACATAGAATTAGATGCATAAGCAGCCACAATTGGCATAAAATCACATAATGCAGCATCAATCAAGCCCATACAGTATGTATCAAAACAGCTATCACAAACAAAACATTAATGACTTAAAAAAGACAAACACAGCAAAGAATGGTAGTGATGGGATACTCCCCATATGCCAAGGAGAATTCACTGACTCACTCAAAAGAAAACAAAACAAAACAATAAGCCAAGGCAAAGTGCTGACACATTGAGAGAACAAAGATCAATGAGTCTAGGGTACACACACAACGATGAGACAACAAACAGACGAACAAAACAAGACGAACAAAACCGGTCACAAAAAAATTGTCGTGCGAATTGCGAATTCAGAACAGGAATATTATGATATTTCAGCACCAATTTCAATTCCAGGACAATCAGGCCTCTTCAGAGATACCACACTCTGGAAATCCACTGGGGATAATAATAACGATAGTCTGGTTACTCCTATTACCTATTATCCACAGCTTCAACACAGGAAATACGATAATAGTAACGACAGTCTGGTTACTCCTATTACCTATTATCTTCCTGCTATGGTCAGGCATTACACTATAATAACCTCACACAGCAGAAAATCCCAAACAGGGGAATTGCTCTGTGCAACACAGTTGGTAGAGACTGGTTACTCCTCCAAAGCTATTATACAACCCATGTACCCATGGAGCAGGCTTTACGATAGAATAATTTCATACAGAAGAAAATTCTTCTGTATGATACCATAAAAAGCCTCAGTCTGGTTACTGGTACTTTGATTATGGCATAAGGCCAAGTCTGGTTACTGGTCCTTAAATGATTAAACTACCTACTCACAGGCTTTACCACATTGCAATTCTTATAAAGCAAAACTTCCAAAGACAAGGACGAGAAAAATTTGCAATACATATTACAATACTACCTGCAAGTACATCCATAACCTACATAAAACATAAAGATACAATCACGGAGGACAACAAATTAGGCCTTAAAACTCACCAGAACCACCAGCAGCACAATTTTTTCTTACAAAAACTTCCAAGTAATTTGCTGCAATTCTTAAATTCAAATTAAATCGCGTTACCTGGATCTATGGAGGATCCAGAGACAGAACAGAGCAGTGTGAATATCAGCAAAGTGAGGAAATATCCTTTGGATTTGGCGCCGTTTGCTGATATTCAGCATCACTCATCTCAGTCAAAAGATGTCCCATAGCCCAAGGTTTGCGAGTTGCCAACAACGCCATATTGTGGAAGAAATTAATAATCTTCAGGTCCGATTCAGTGGCTGGTTCAGATGAGTTTTATTCACTGCGCAGTGGAGAGAGATCATCACAGCAAGTTGTAGAAAACCTCTCTGACTAGAGTCAGCTCTAGTCAGATTATATATCTTGGGTCACAGTAAACAAAGGGCTAACCAAAAGGGCTATGCTAATTGAGATCGAGCAACAAAGGGCAATACACAACCAAGATGAAAGAAGCTACGGTGTCATTCTCAGAGGGGGGTGTCTGGGGGACCAAACTAACAAGAGGGTTCAAGCTAGCTTCTCGAGGCTCATACAGTGGTCTTAGGTGTGAAGAACTCACAGTCTGATGGCTAAACAAATGTATAGAGGGAAGTTAATCACAGGGGTTCCTTTGGAAACATCAAAACCTTGATTAACACTGATGTGATAGCAGGAAGGAAAAAGAATACACTCTGATGTTGTTCAGCTCTGAAGTTACAATTTGTTGAGACAATTTAACTAAAAGTAGGAAGGTGGAACGAATTGTGAAGAAAACCATAATTATTTAAGATGTTAACAAATACAGAATTAAAGCTATAAATTCTGTTTCCACACCGCTAACCGGAGGCCATTCCGGAGTTTATTGATCGCGAGCTCCCCCTTTGCTGCCACGGAGGTAGCATATGTTTTGCTAATTAGCTTTAGCTGTTAGCCGCTAACGGTAGCTGCTAAGCTAAACTCAGTTTAAATGCTTTCCCTTATGTGCTAAATGCTACATTGGCGCCGCTAATTGTACCATTCTTGCTCGGTTTCTATTTAACGCTGTTTGAGTGTTTCTGCTGCCCAAAATCGTCTTGTTGTGCATCTGGTTCACTGCAAAGTAAAAGTTTACCGTGTTTGTGGGTGCCATCCCACTCTGCCTGTGGTCAAGTGATTGTGTTACCTGTCAGTCTAGTGTAAAGAGAATAAGCGCCCCCTCATGAGTAGTTAGCACTACTGCATGAAGTAATTACCATTGGTTACCTGCTGACACTTTTAACCAATTAAACTTGATAACAATAATAGTTAACTTGCTTTTAAGTAAAGTTTGATTCATTAATTGTTTTATTTAAGCTTTATTTGATTAATTTATCAGCTTAACCTAATGTAACTAGTATTAACAGATAATGACACATTTATGAAGGTTTCAGTTTAATACAAACATTTAAGCCACTTACAACTGTTTTCCACTTTTATCATTTACATAATTTAAGTAAGAATTCAGCTTCATTAAAACAACCCCTTAAAGTATTTACAGGTAGTGAATCAGAACGACCTACCTTTAATAGTACTTTATAAACCACATCATCTCGCTCCATCCCTCAATTCAATAATAGCACTATTTGTTTAAACCTACCTAGAATTGAATTAATCAGAGTCAATTACAATTGTAGTTACTAATTAATTTTTACAAGGAGAGTTGATTACAATTACAATTATTAATTGATAAAACAAAATTAATTACAATTCTAGTATTGGTATTTTTCCTGAATTGCAAACAACTGCAAGTTACAATAAGCTGTGTTTCAAACCTTTTAAACCCATATCCTAGTTGTTAAATTAACTGCCCTTGGACACAGGGTCAATTAGATAAACTGCGATTCTCTTTATTTTAACACCTCAACTAAAACAAACATGGCTGAACTTCCAGAGAGCCCGTGCCAAGTTGATAACCTGGAATCACTCGAAAAACTGTTGACCAACCTGACTAAAGATCTGATTCCCGGTTATGCAGACACAGTGAGAGATGCCAAACTCGAAGTTCTCAGTACCAACATGGCAGAATTAATGAGCGAAGTTGAGCACAAAACACTTAAAGAGAAGGCCTTAGCTAGAACCTTAGGGTGTATAGTTTTTAATTTACTGGCCCAGTTAAAATTAAGTGACCATGATTTTGATCAGATGACAGGTAGGTGGAAAACTGAGCAGCAGAAAAACGCACAGGTTAACCAAAAGTTAATCGATTCAGAAATACAGCACGGTCAGGCGGAAGCACGTGTAACCGACTTAGAAGAACAGTTAATCGACGTAGGAACACAACGGGATCACGCCAAATTGTGGCTAAGCGACGTGATCACCCAACTAAACGAGGCCGAAGAGCAGATAGTTGACCTTAAAGCCAAACTAGACTCTCAACCATCCAGGTTCCCGGATGACGATGCCGAGTCCAGGACTAAAATCGAACAACCAAAACAGGCCCTTTTTAAAAATGATTAAACCACTGTATACCGCAGAAACTGCTATCGATGAACTCAAGAAAGAGTTAAATGAGTTAGCAGATAGGCCCACAAGGGAACAACTGCTCCAGGTCACTGCCGATTGCCAACGTGCCAACCTTCTGCTACACCAAGCATCAAGCGAGATCCAAGATCTAGCAGACAGAGTAGGAACTCTAAAAAAACAGCGATCCACCGAGATGGAAGACACATACCAGCTCAGAAACAACCTAGCTGTACTAGAGGATAGAATTTCCCATCTCCAACGCCATAGCCAGGACCAAACTGATGAGCTAACCCACGTAAAGAGGGAACTGCAATATGCACGCAGTATAAAGGGGGACCGCCATGTTAACCTGTATGAGACCACGCCCCCTAAAAGCCCTGGGGAAAGCCCGTCCCAAACAGACACCTTAGGGCAACCTGAGACATCCCCTGTGTTCGGACCCGAGCCCGCCTTTGTTGCACCACCAACAATGGTCACGCCCCCTTTCACTGCTCCGCAAGCAGCAGCGCCGCATCCTTACGCCAAAACCTCATGGTACCCATGAGACCGCCGCGTACCTCAAAGACATTGACTATTACTTGGGAAGGTCCCCACAGGCAACAGTGGAGGATAAGATATACCTCATCAAGGTGACCTCGAGCCATGAGGTCAGTGAGTTAATCGAGCGGCAGCCAGCCCATGTTCAAAGCGACTATCCCGCGCTATGCCAAGCCATGATCCGCGAGTTTGCTTATCTTGAGGTTACCACCGGCCTGACAGCGGCCTTGGCTGTCAAACAAGGGAGACAAGATCATCCACAGTTGTACTACTACCGGCTTCGCAAAGCCTATTATGGGGCCAAGAACGAACCTAACATGGAGGAAGACCCAAACTTTAAAGCACTGTTTGTGGAAAACCTCCATCCAACCACTAGCCATCATTTGGGCGTCGCAGCCTGCCCCAACACATTGAGCAGTTCACAGTTGCGCGAACTGGCTGCCAAAGGTTTTGCTAAGCAAAAAACACCCCCTCACAAGGGCTCGGACCCCACGGTTTTCCAGGTGTCCTATGGCCCAACGATGGAGCTTGAGGGAGACCATAAGGGTGGCCCAAGTAGTGACCAAAGCCACAGGAGACACCCCGCTCCTACAGCACCCGGGTGCGCTTTTTTCAAAATAGCCAACCTCAACACCACAAGCAGGGCTATAGCGAAAGACCGCCCCCATGGTCTGACCAAAACGGGAATTCTCACTGCGACCACACGGAACACTTCGGACAAACCGACTCCCGCTCAAGGTCAACCAGACACGATAGTCACAACACAAAACCTTGGCAGAAACCCTCGGCCGAACCGATCGGAGCTAATGGCCCCGTCGACGTGAAAAACACCTTAGCCGAGGACATCTTAGCAGTGATACAAAACTGGCCTAACCACAGTAAACCCGAATCGTCCTTATGACTAGGCGTGGACCCGCGAGACAACGCAGCCACCAAACCCCCGACAAGGGTTGAACTAACAGCGCCCCTCTTAACCCTGCAGTCAAATCAACCAGAACACCCTCCAATTCCGACACCAATTCCCAAGGACTCAATGTCTAGCCAAAGCAGCGAAGATCAGAACCCGGTGTCGCTCGGTAATGAACCACCTGTACCCGACAGCGCCGTACTGGTCGTCCGTTTAGATCCTAACGTGCCCCCGACAACCGCCGACACTGCCGCCAGTCATAACATATGACCATTTCAATATCTTCTGGGCAAACTCACCGCTGGCTGTGGCTCGCAAGTTCTATTTGGCTACCACTCTCGAACGGGTGCTGGGCTATGAGGCGCTTGTCGATATCGCTGCCGATATTACAGTCATGTCTCAACAGTTTTTCAATCAACTTAAGGACATGATCCAAAAACTGGGACGGACCCTGCATTTACAACACTGTACTGTGAACGTACAAGCTTTCTCACTAGTAAGCACCCCCTTAAACTCAGTAGCTCTCCTGCACTGGACGATTGGGTCAATGCAGTTGGTCTTCCCCGTTTACGTGTCTCCGGTCGAGTCTATCCCTCTTTTCATAGGCCAAGACTTACTCAGGCGTTTTGAGCCACTAATCGACTATAAGCGACTCAAAATATGGGCACAGGTACGTCAGCCCCTACCTGCCGTAATGCCAAACCAAGCAATAGCGCAATGCTACCGTTTAACCTGGCTGATCTCGAGCCCCAACTGATCCAGGACGACCAAGGTCCTCAACCAATGCACGAACTAGAGCAAGGGGGAACAAAATGTGACGAATCAGAGAAATCCCCAGCTCACCTCCTCCAGGAAAGCGACACTTTCCTCTGCTTCTTTCAGCCATTGGCAAATGAGGAGCGATACCATCCCCTCATTAAGGGGGGAGTAGTGCTTTAAAACACATTGACGAACGACGCAGTTCTTGCTCTGTGGGCCGACAAGTCGGCAATTGGACTGACTATGTTCCTAACCCTTCAGCGTAGCCAACCTGACCTTGAGTTGGTTACCAAGTCTTGGCGATTTCCTTTGAACACCGATCCGCCAACGGCTGTCACGGCCATGGGCATGTGTGCCCTACGTCTTCAGTGGAACCACCGATCCTTGAACCACCAGTTGGACAAGTACATTGGCGCCCAGGTACACAGCGTGATGCAAATCTGGGACAACCAAAAAATAGTGGACCAAGTCAACATGGTGAACCGCGTCCTGTGGTCTCTCACAGGGCCCAAGCCTACTGAGGGTACACCCGATTCCGAAAATATGAAGTCCAGCCAGACAATTCCAGACGCTTGTGGAGTTATAAATGAGGACGAAGTCGTAGCCCCTCCTCTGATGAAAAACATTCCAATCAGGCTTAACATACAGCCAGGGCAGAGGTTAACACATCCTCATGCCTTCTTTCAACCCTCGTGGGAGTTCTTGAGGCTCGGGCTGTCCTTGGAGGCCACTCCACTCGTGGATGTCTCCCAAACAACGTACGTGTTGGTTCAAAACCTGACCCAACACAATATACGTATTCCCAAAGCCACGCGATTGGGCCAACTGATCGGGTCCGATTTCTATGACTTCACCCTCACTATCCCCGTGATTGGGCAAATGCCATCAACTTTAATGCCTGACTCAGGCATGAGTGGACAATTGCTCACCAGCCCCTCGCGCAATATAACCATAGCCATGGCAGGGCCCACCGCAGTGAAGACATTGTTAGAGTAGACCTTGCTGCCGACCACCAACTGGTTATCCATGCACTCAGTGTGCTGCCTCCTTCTCCCGTTAACAATTCAACGGGGAACCCATCAGAGCATCCGGACCTTCGGGGCCCTAGGGATAACATGCCCAATAGTAAGCATGAGGGGAATACACAACCTTACCCAGAGTTTGAAGCTCACATGCAACAGGTGCTGTCAGAAGCAGATGCACTGACAACTGACGCACAGCGACAACAGTTACGCTACGTCTTGGTAAAATACACGTCGTCTTTTGCAAAAGATTCACTGGACTGTGGGCTGACCACAATCCACTCAGTGAGCATCCCAACCAGACCGGACGCACCTCCTACCTTTGTACGACAGTACAAGATCCCACTCGCATCTTATGAATCCATTCAGGAAATCATAGACACCATGTTGGAAAAGGGCATAATCCGCCCTTGCAACAGCACCTACTCCGCCCCCCTCTGGCCGGTTCTAAAGCCAAACGGGAAATGGAGGCCCACTATCGACTAAACAAAGTTCCTTTGTCCCAGTGGCCCATGACCCAGCTCGAACAAGAGCTCCCAAAGGTGCAGAATGCTAAATTCTTCACCACCGTTGACGTGGCGTCCGGAACACAAACTAGCTAACACTTTCCCAACTACATTGGTGGACAGAAGGTTACCATTGATACTTAGCACCAACCGGTCACATTCCTCAACAGTCAACGCACCAGAGATGGCGTTGTGACCAACGCCCGCATCGCTGCCTGGCTCATGGCCTTACAGCGCTATGACGTTCAGGTTCGATACGCGCAAAATCAGAAGCTGCCCTTAGGCACAGACTTGGCGGCCTGCCAGAACTGTTCAGCGGCTGAATCTCCTCCAGACCCCATCAGGCAAGTTTCGACACCACCTGAAACCACTCGGCATCGTTACTTTGACGAAGACGCCTGCCGAGACATGGTCACGGCCTATGTAGAAGGTTGTTCTTACCACCATCAAGCACAGCTACAAGCTGGTGTCGGAGTTGTGTGGGTTGGAGATAAACCATGCGAGCCCCGACCGTTTCGGCTGGGGGCCCAAACTTCCCAATACGCCGAACTCGCTGGCGTCCTGATCACCGTAAACATAGCACTGGAACATAAGGTCACTGACCTTGTCATCTGTACCGACTCCAATTACGCTCGCCTTGGTTTTACCTGTCACTTACCAAATTGGAAACGCAATGGGTTCCTCACGTCCAGTAAGAAACCAGTCAAACATAGAGATCTGATTGTGACATGCGACCACTTGGTCACCGCAAACAATATGAACATCTATTGGAAGAAAGTCCGAGGTCATTCACGTGTCCCTGGCCAGGACAAAATGTACAATGACCTCACCGACACGCTGGCGAAACAGGGCACTCTTCAAGGTACACCTTGGGAATTCCAGAAAGAATGGCTTCCCGAACCCACTGATCCATCAATCCTGGTGCTCACACGCCAACAAACTGCCGTACTGGCGTCTGCAGATGCAGTGTCCAATACAGGCAGACCGTCATAGCTACAACCCTCCCGCAGCTTAGCTTGCATACCTGCTTTCCGTGGATCCGATCTGATGGAACAACAGGCCGGTGATCCGACTCTGTCTAAGGTCATTCTTTGGCTTAAAGATGCCAACGCACACCCAATCTTACCGGCTGACCTGAGTGCCAATCGGGATCTGAAAGACCTGATGGCAATCAAGCACAGGCTCAGTCTCGTCAAGGGCCTTCTTGTTTCTGACTCCGCGGATCGCACTTCACCGCAATTCGTGGTTCCACGTAGCCAAAGGGGGGTTATGCTTACATATGCCCATGACGCACCGTGTGCTGGTCACCATGGGGTCAAAGCAACATCCACTGCATTGCAACAAGTGGCATACTGGCCACGCATGCGGGAAGACGTAATGGCATATGTCAAAGGCTGTCTAGTGTGTTGCCAATTCCAGCCATCAAATCCCAGTCACAGGGCACCCCTCCAACAAAAAGGAGTCACATTTCCCTGGTCTGATCTCCAAATTGATTGGGTGGGGCCAATGGTCAGATCCACTCAGGGAAATAAATATTTTCTCACTGTCACATGTGCCTTTACCAAGTGGATAGAGTGCTTACCCGCACCTACCGACACAGCAGAAACCACAGCATGCCTGCTGGTGAATCACGTATTTTCAAGATACGGGTTACCTGCTCGGGTTAACTCAGACCGAGGAACCCATTTCACTGCCGAAGTCTTACAAAAACTTTGGCAACTCTTGGGAATCAAATCCCAACTACACATCAGCTACCACCCCATCTCTTCAGGGCAGGTAGAAAGGGCAAACCGAACGGTGGGTAACATGCGAAAAAACATTTGTGAAGACCAATCACAAAGACTGGGATGTGAAACTTCCGTTGGTACTCATGGCCATCAGAGCCACTCAGCACGAGTCCACCGGAATATCCCCATTCGAGATGATGACTGGAAGGCGTATGACCCTTCCACTGCATCTGCTGTACCAACCTGGCGAAGCTAACATAGCCACCGCCTACACGACCCACCAGTACATGGCCGACCTTCATGCTCACTTGAGAGCCACATTTGCATTTGCCCAGCAACTGCTGGAAAAGAGTGCAGAAGGCAGGAAGGCATACTATGACCAGAAAGCTTCTCAACATGAGCTCCAAGTGGGGGATAAAGTATGGTTGGTCGCATTGTTCATGCACTGATAAGTAACTGATAGGTACCCGGTCAGCCAGGTGTGCTAATTACGCTTTCCTGTCTTGTTGCCAGGAAAATGATGCGGCTGCTGACCCTAGCCATGTACCTGACTACGGCAACAACACAACCGGAGATGATATTACCAGGACCAGCCGCCGGAATTGCACTGAGAGAGCCGGCAGGGTTGTTGATCACAAACTGTCGGACTCACTCCCAAAGACTGTTTGTCTGTCTCAACCCTATGGAGGTATACAGGAAACACATCATCACCGCAGCAGCAGAAACTAGTTGGGCCGGAGCCACCTGATCCCGAGACGCAATTATGCATGCCACCACCGACACCACTCATATGTTACAGCAGCTAGAGAAATTTACAGTGACGCAGGAAGACCTGAGTGGTCTCCCCAGGCGCTCAAAGCGGTTTGTGGGAGGTCTGCTCTCGGCAGCCGCCCTTGTTGAATCTCTGTTCAGTATTGGAACCTCAACCATGAATGCAGTTAGTTTGAATACTGTTAAAATGCAGATAGGAGAACTCCAGGCAGAGATCCCTACCATCAGGCAGAGCATGCAGAAGCAAACAGTCAATTTGCAGACTTTAGGTGAAACACTTAAAGGGACCATTCTAGTTCTCAATACCCATAGCGTTGCCCTCAACCAAACTAGGCAAACCATGAACAAACTGCTATCGGTAGTCCAAACAGACTATGCTCACACTCAGATCGTCACCATGCTAATGAACGACATGCTACGGGAAGTTGCCTCATCAGTAGATAGCCTAGCGATGGGGAGAATTCCTCCCTACCTTGTGTCTCTTGGTCTTGTGGACAGTATTCTTACCAACGCCCTGTCAGGACCCATAAGCCCAGTCCAAGCACATCTTGCTTTCTCCCTGGGAAGCGCCACAGTCCTACATGTCAGCCCTGAGGTCCGGGAAGTCGCATTCCTAGTCACCCTTCCTGTAATAGACTCCCGTAATATCTATCGTATTAGGACGTAGTTAACGTTGGGACCTGGCAGGAGGACACTTATGTTAAAATCGCGACTCCCTCGGTAGTAGCGTTCCAAGATAGTAACCCCGACCTATACTTGGCCCCAAATCTGAACATGTGTACCCGCACTAAAGACATTCACTTCCTGTGTCCCAGTAAGCCATTCATCCGAGACGTCATGGACGGGGTCTGCTGCCTTAAGCCCATGAAAGATAATTCGAGATGTAGAGCAGAAGCCTCTCCCCGTTACCAAGTCAGTGGTACACAAGTGGAAATAGTTGGTACCCGATGGCTGGTCAACACCCCAGCTCTAAGAGCTACCTTGAGCTACGACCACCATGATACATCTACCAGGATTAGCCTGCCAAACCAAACCATCTGGGTTAGCGTCCCCAAAGACGCTATCCTGCATATTGAGGATGTGGCCCTGTATCATTTGCCATCGGAAAACTATGAAGGCGAGATCGAAGTGTCCCAATTCTTTAGCCAACACGCATTCAAATTAGACCCCAAACTAAAAGAACAAATCCAATTTGAAGGAACTCAGGCGATTGATCTTACAACGATTGACGCCACCCTGCATACCATTAGTACTGGTGCACATACCCCAGAACCGCCTTTTTCTCATTATTGGTCCGCAACTGATAGTGTCCTAAGTGCCCTAATCATTCTCGGGTATTTCCTGTCCTTTGGAATGGCCTACCTTTTCTATCGGAAAACCCAGAAGTTACAGAGTGGATTAGATAGATGTGCCATCTCACGCCCTAATATTTTTCAACGGAAAAAGGCAGACCAGTCCGTTGATCAGGATGATTCTAAACGCCCGGAAGAAATCCTTCTTTCTTTTGAGACAACTTCCCCATAGGGTCCACCAACTGCCTACTCAAAGGAGTGGGGTTAGACATGGTTTAGTCCCCAACCGTACGAGTAGGAATAGCGTAGGAGCCTTCCGGCAGTAACGCCATATAAGCATGATAATTTTTTTTTCCTTTCTTTCCATTAGTATAGCTACTCTTATAAGCGTGTTATCGCTGTTTGTTGTGAGTGTCCCATTATTGTAATCAATTGCATGTTTTAGTTAGTGTCCCTTTAGTTCACGACCTGCCCGTAATCTCAGGTTAGCTAAGCCAAGTCGCACCTTGTAGATCCCACAAGCTGCAAATTCAGGTATAAAAGGGGGGAGGGTGCATCAACTCTGTGTACAAGTAGAATGCATTGTCATGACCACCTACCTCACCTGGTAACCAACACGCCTCACTTCGCCCAGACGATACAGGAGGTTACGTCGAAGTGGGGGGGACTGTAGCGTGTGGCCAGGAGATGCCTGACCAAGGCCTGACCTGGTCCTTTGACCCCAGCAGGAAGAGAGCTAAGCCATTAGCTCTGTTCTGGGGACCAATAAATTAAAGATTGTGTCCACAGGGGAAACTTTATAACTCTTCGTCTGCAGGACCAACATTCCACAGACACCAGATGAAGGACGTCATCTGATAAACCATGGGATTACGGTCAGTTAATGTTTGTCTCACAAGATTAGCTGTGGGGAAATAAGGAACCACAGGCTTTGATCCAGGGACGGTGGATCAACAGACACGATTCACACCCCAGAGCCCCTGGGGAGAAAGAGTTTTTGAGCATCCATTTGTTAGGCTTAAAAAAGGGATATAGGCCTAGGCATATTACATTTTATAAAGGCACTTGTGTCTTGAGGGGTGAGCTCCCTCCAGAGATTCCCTCAGCCACTGGCCTTCCGACATTCTGGCTTAGGGCCAGCTTCTCTGCCTCCATTAGAGGTGGCGGTGCTGGGCCACCACCCGTTTTACAGGCATCTGCCTTCTTTCTGTTGGCTGAGTAGAAGTCTGTTAGTTTAAATAGGCTGAATTATTTAACAGAACATGATATAGATAAGACATTTATGTGTGTGAAAACAGCATTATGTTGGGGATAAAACAACTGCACAGTTAAACAGCCACTTAATATTTACTTTACAATGTAAAACATGATCAAAATGAGGTACCCCCATGAGATTATGCCGAGGTCTTACCTGTTTGAACAATGTTTTTATATTTCATCTTAAGCTGCTGCCAAGTGCGCTTCTCCCCCACGGGATTGCACCTAAATTAAATAAACGAATAGGCTACCATTGAAGCAGTTTTCCCCTGTAATAGTAGTGATTGCAAAGGACAACATTTAAACTTACGCATTGACCCGAGCAGCAATGTTCTCCCGTCTTTTTATAGTTGTGGTGCACGCGCTTAACTCCAGGTGAAACTATTCCGAGTTGATCAAACTAACTCAAATCAGCTGTTCTGGAACCGAAAACTCAGAGTTTTCTATCTCAGAGTAGATCAACTCAGAGTTCAGGGTTAGACTAAGAGTTTGTTGAACCTGCTTTGTGAAACGGACCCCTGGTTAGCTGTTGACGTTGTTGATGTACGGAGTTGCTTCTTGAAACCCAGCGGGCAAAGATTAAACAAAAAAAGGTAAGATTTCTCCCACCTGGATCACTGACCTTTTCATAAAATGTTTTTAAGTAATCATACGATCATGCCGTATTAATGGTGGAGGCAGAGTCTGAGGTAGTGCTGCTGCCTTAATTTGTTTTTGCCTACATGCTTCGCATTTTGATGACGCATGCGGCGGTGCGACTCTGTGGTGGCTGGTGTTGCCAGATTGGGTGTTTTTTCCGCTACATATTAAGGCCTGTTTACGGTGTGTTTTAGCCGGGTTTTCGCCTGGAAGGCTCTATGGAAATCTGGCACTCTTGAACGAAGTTAAACTGTGAGAGAGCGCCGTTCACAAACGCCAGAATGAACGCGTTCACAGGCAGAAATACAGTACGTTCACCCAAAATATGAACGAGTTCATGAACGATCATTCACTGAACATGTTCAGGCACAACACCGAGTATAGATGTGTTCAGAATGGGACTCTTATTAAGCACATGACATATGATGCAGATATGTTGATGTACAGTTGAGTTATAGCAGTTTGAGTTTTCATGGCGAAGGATTTTGGCGACTGTTTTGCCACGCCGCCCTACCGTCCCTACTGAGACACATTTGAGGAGGATATGTTGTACTGTCTTGGAATAGTAGCTCGTAGCGTAAAACATGAGATTTCCTGACATTTCCTGCTGCCAGTAGAGGGCGCTAGGAGTATCAGTGAAGTATAGCATATCAACGTGTTCAGGGCGGGAGCCTTATCAAACAAGGAAAGTCTGGGTCACATTAGGCTTGTTCGAGATGACTGCCGGCTTGCCTCGACAACAGGCGAGAGTAGCCGGTTGCAGTCGGGGGAGGAGTCATAAAGTCGGACACTTTGTTGACAAGTTTGCTGCTCGCCTCGTCAAGCATCTATAATACCAACACCTCACTGTAAATTGAAGTGAATAAAGTCTTCATTTGTTGTTGTTATTATTATTACTATCATTATTATTTTAAATTGGATTTAATATTAAGTTCTCATTATACTTTATTCAGGGATTTTGATAGTTATTTCGATATATACATCATTGTATTTATGTTTATTAAGACAACGTTCATGTAGGCATGAGTAAAGCATTACAATGTGAATGACAGTACTTTGATAAATCCGTTTGATTTCTGTCTGACACTACGTTAAGTTTAATAAATAAGACAGAAGTCTCATCACTTCCTTGTGGGGGGTGTCAAGGCTTTTTTCAGCCAAAAAGTCATTTCCCATCATGCATGGAGTTGTGCAGTCGGTGGAGAGCAACTGCGGCGCCTGGCCCTGAAAACTGCAGCCGCCTCACTCCCGCGGGACTTCAAAGCCTCGCCCAGTCGGGTTTTCAGAGCAAGTCGGACAACAATCTAACAGTCATGCATTATGCTTGGCAAGGCGGCGATCGATTCTGCGCAGGCCTCGCTCATCTGGAACAAGCCTATCGGCACATGTACGGCTGAGTTAAAGGCCACTTCCTGTTCACTTCCTGGTGCAAAATTCGTCATGTAAGTTTGAACCCCAAGTTCCGCTCTCAAATGCGGAGGACCTAGGCTGTGAGAGCGGGGTCGTGGTGGTTAGAGTCTCCAGAATACAGAGTCAGGGGCTGGCAGGGTTGCGGAGGCAGTAATCTTGGAGCTGGGCGCAGGAGGCACAGAGATCTGGGCTCAAAAAGAAACTAGGTCAAGAAAAATGCAACAATACTTTCGAAAATTCCTTCAAGAAAATAGCCTGAACTGTGCACCACTCAGGGTAAACGTTTTGGCGAGGAGTGGAAGACTGAGCCGGGCTTTTATCTTGCAGAGTGTGTAGGTGGCTTGATTGTGGATGAGTAGCAGGTGTGCAGACTTTATTGGCAGAACAGGTGTGTGAATCCATGCCCAGCTCCTGATGAATGCTCACACACAAACACAGCGAGAGAGAAAAGAAGGAACAAGGGGAGAAAAGACTAGGATCCTCAGAGAGGCACACTAATTGATCATGTGTATGTGAGAACAACACAATATGACATTGAATCAATAGTGTGCCCAAATTATTTCAGTGATCATGAGGTTATCTTATGTGTTTTTAAAAATACATCTTTTGAAAATGAGATGGCAGAATAATTCAAAGTTTGCCAAAAGGCAACTGGACTTGGTTGTTGTTCTTGAACACATGTCACCTCTCATCTGATAGGCTTCTTCAGTTCAATCTGGCCAAATCTCGAAATATAAGCTTGTGTAGATCATTAGTATGCTAATAGATATGTATATTGATGACCTACAGAGGCTTATATGTCTAGCTCTGTCCACCAGTAAGTAAGAACTAAAAAGCCGTTTTGATGAGAAGTAAAACATTGTCAAGAACTTCAACAAAGACCAGTTAGCGTTTGGATTAAGCTTCGAATTACCATGACCTGGATGATTGAGAGCCTTCACAGATAAGACAGAAAACGATGGTGACAACTTCATCCAAAACAAAAATCAAACTTGTAGCAGCCACTGTTTAGTTTTTTTCTCAAAACATTTGAGTTTAAAATGTGAAACCACCTGAGAGAAGTACACTGAAGTATACACAAGTCAATTTCTCTTTCTAGTACGTGGCACTCTGACAAAGAGTCATTTTCAACATGTATAAGTGTTCACGCAAGGACATACACTGAACAAAATTATAAACACAACACTTTTGTTTTTGCTCCCATTTTTATGAGCTGAACTCAAAGATCTAAGACTTTTTCTATGTACACAAAAGGCCTATTTCTCTCAAATATTGTTCACAAATTTGTCTAAATCTGTGTTAGTGAGCACTTCTCCTTTGTCGAGATAGTCCATCCACCTCACAGGTGTGGCACATCAAGATGCTGATTAGACAGCATGATTATTGCCCAGGTGTGCCTTAGGCTGGCCACAATAAAAGGCCACAAATAATAACCATTGTGTTTAATCTAAGTCCAAGTGGATTGTGGCACACGTGATTCTTCGGGATTGGCATGTAGTCATGGCAGATCTGTGTCTGTTTGTACTACTAACATGAACGATCTGATGATCCACATCAGTGACCTGAAGGAGTCTTTGAATGCACAGTGGTATGCTGCTATCAGCATTAAGGTAAAGAAGCATGAAGCTAACCTTGACATTGACAGTGGTTGCAGATAGCGCTGTGCAAAAAGAGTGCAACATCGGTCGCAGACAGTGATGTAGAAATGAACAATGATGCAGATGATCATGAGCATATCAACTCTGTCAGGCCTACAAGTCATGTACGATCAGTGCAGGGGACATTTCATCAGGGAGACTGTCGTTTTAAAATCAGAGGACTCCAGTGTATTACTATAAGTTTGGTAGCCATGGCCAAACATACTGGTGACGGCGTGTTCTCATGGCAGTCTGATCACCTGGATAAGGTAGTAGTTTTAGGGGACGAGCTGTATTCTTCTTTGAGGAACAACAATTTCATTCAAAGTGGGTACGAAATACCTTGTGTTCCAGAGTTGCCCAAACAGCATGTCATTGATGGACACAAATTTGAGTTTGAATATGGTGAATTTGTGACAGGACTTGTAGATGTGGTTGACAGAAATGTTCATAAGGAATTTGGGCACACCACTTTAAGGGATGGCTTGGGAAAGATGTGTACAGAATATGACACATGCTTCCTAACAATCTATGGCAATACTAGTGCAATCATTGGCCAAAATTGTAAGGGGCACTCACTTTGGCCAGTCATTTAGCTTGGCAGAGGGATCATTAAAGAGCAGAGTCAGGTGTGTGTGTGTGTGTGTGTGTGCCTGATTGCTCTTGATTGAGAGCAGGTGGCAGGAGCTTATATATACCCTTTCAGTCCAACACCCAGTGCTGACTCATTGTCTCACCTCCAGAGATAGTGAGAGCATCTCTGTGTCTTCCTGCGTTTTCAGTGTGCTTGTAGAAATCAAAATACCAAACTTTGTTGGGCATATTATCTCAAAAGCCTTTTCTGTTCTCCCTTCAAATCCCTTGGCCCATTTTTGTTTCACGAAGGAGTTTTTTCCAGGGTCTCCCTGAGAGTTTACTTTAGGTTCGGCTGCTTGGCAGTGGTGGTTTATTTTGCCTTACCCTGACTTTGATTTTGGTTAAAGGAGCCTGCTTTTTGCTCAATATTCGTCCTTTCCCATTCCCTTTCAATCGCTTGCGATTTTTAGTGGCTATTCTTTCGGGATAGCTTTTGGAACCCCTTCACAGTCCGCAATTGTGTCCCACTCCCCGAACCCTGACAAAAATGGTGTAGCATGGCCTGATCCAGGCCTGACCTAGCTCTGCTCTGGGGCAAATTGAACACAAATGGTATCAACATTCCACAGACTCAGGAGGTAAACCTTGGGACAACCTCCAATAAACTACAATGATTGTCGTTGTTAATGTTTGCATTTAGAATAGTATGTTGAGGATAAGTAACCAAATGCTTTGATCCACGGACTGTGGACAACAGGGAAGAGTCACACCTCAGACCCCTGGGGATTGAAAGAGTTTGTGGGTCACTTATCTGCTTTCCCCCCTCTCCCTCACACAGAGAGGAGAAGGGAGGGGTGAAACAGAGCTAACCCAGAGTCCAGAGGTATCGAATATGGGGGGGGGTTATATAGATGAGATTAACTTCTTTAAGTTTAGGAAGAAATAGTTTATTTGATAAAGTTCCGGACACAGAAGTGGTCAACTTCGCGTCGTTTTGATTGGACACTGCCCTCGGGAGAAGAGACTCTTTTAAATAAGAGACGACACCCCAAGATCACTCTTACCTTGCCCCCTCTTACTCTTTTACTTTCTTGCCCTCTCTTGCTCCTTCCCCTTTTTTCCACCCTTTGTCCCGGCCGCTGACGAGCGCCATCGTCCCCTTTTTCCTCCTTAACTTCTTCCCTTATCGTTTAAGTTTAGCCCCGCAAGAAGGCCCAGAGCCTGCGTGCGCCTTGCCGCGTTGAAGACCTCGCGAGTAGACTTTGCTCCAAGTAAACTTCAAGCTGTTCTAGCCCTGTGTTCCAAGAACTGAAGACAACAGCTCTCTTTTTTTGCTCCAATCCTTGCGCTCTGACAAGCCTCAACATTAAAGTTAACTTCTCGTCAATATAGAGTGCAGGCATTCTATGACAAGTCTAATTAATTATTTAATGATTAATCGACCGATTAACGCTACAATGGAAAACATGCAGTAGTTGATTCTCATGCATGCAGTGCAGATGGAATGATGGATGCTAAAGGGCACAGTGGTGTTGTATATTTTAGTAACATCGATCAGTAATTTGAGCACATATGCAAATTTGCAGCTGTAATTAAAAACAGACCGAGAATGTTTGAGATTGTAGGTGTTCTATCATCAATTTCTCCTTGAAACCTTCAGGATCTGTGAAACACAAAGGTTGAGTCTACATATAGTTCATCTGAATACTGTGGTGTTCAGCTACCAATCACCTTTGGCAGCAGCTACAGAGGTGGAAAGCGTAAGCGGTCAACAGGAAGTTGTTCATCAAAGAAGATAAGGAGTGATGTCAGTGAAGCTGATTCAGATCTTGTGTTTGTAAGTGATGACACAAGTAAGGAACTGCATTTCATCCCCCTTAGTACCGAAGTTGCACAAGCACTTGTGGCAAGATAAGAGTTACACCCCCTACCACAGGGGGCAGTGTGGCTGTCAATTACTGGGCGGTCGCCTATAAATACACCTAGTCGGCCCCTTCCTCTTACTCCCTCACGGAGCCGGCAGACGTGTGTGTTGGGCTTCACAATGGAGGTATGCGTGCTCTGTTATCCGGCCCGATCCATTCAGTTACCTGTGCGCGGTGTTCACTCCAGTTTCGCGGTGTGTTTCCTGCGGGTAAGACGCTGGGTTGTCTGTCTTTTTATATTCAGCTGTTGATGGTCTGGTGAGGGAATTAATAATTGCCCTCACTTGTGAATGTGAGTAAAGAGACGTGATTCATAACATTGTTTGCTTATTCTTCACAAATTATCTTCAGGAGGAGAATTTCCCTCACATTTTGGTGTCAGAAGTGGGATGGATGTTTTGCTGATCGACTCCTGAGTCTGGACTGAGGGTAAAACTGCCGGCAGGGGTCTTTTTTGAGACTCGGGGTGACCTCCCCACAAAAAAGGGCGATAGGAACCCGTCTGAAGTCAGACTAGGGTTTTGGTATTGGAAACTAGTTTCATCGTAATTCCAGACAAGCGGTTGTGAAACTAACGTATGGTTGTATTTCTCTGATGGATTTCCTTTTGGGGAGCAGAGCCCGTTGGCATGTAAATCCTTTGTGGTATTGTAGACCAGTTCTATGTAATTCCGGAAAAAAGGTTGTTAGAACTGACAAGGGGAATCAATAAAAGAAAAAAAGGGATTGTTTGGGTGGAGGACTTTTAGATTATCCTCAAAGCAGTTTAGTAAATATGTTTGTTGCAACCCAAAGATCCTATAATAGTATAGCACTTTATAAGGTATTGCACATTGTGATAAAATGGGCGTATGTTTGAAAAATCTGAGAAATGTATAAAGAATAAACTTTGGTTGCTCATTCAGTGTCTAGTACATACTCACGTGTACTACAAGGGTGCGTTGCTCGGAACGAATGTGTCGTACAAACCACCTGGCTGAATAAGTTACCCAAAGGTAGTGTATGCTCCATAAGATCCAACCATACTTGTATGGGAAGATCAGTGTGACTGAGTTTTTGTGTGGAAGACAAGCCCAGCCCAGCCAAGGCCAACAAGTGAAGACGCACACAGTCAGTCGGATCCGGAGGTGTTGGTGTACAGGCCATGGCAACCGGATGAACTAAAGGAGGTCGCAGAGGAGCTGCCTGACCCTCAAAGGACTGGAGGTGAGAAATGGGTCACAGCTATGCAACAGTAGTTGGCCATGTATAACCCAACCTTGCAGGAAGTAGAGGCCATCTGTCGCAGGTGTTTCAAACTCAGATGGGCCAACATCAGACCTGCCGACTGGTCCACCAACCCAGTAGTTGGATCAAGGGACTTTGTCACGATGGTGGACAGGCTGTATGAGGCAGTGCGTACAGCTTTCCCCTTGAGGGTCTGCTGGTCTGACATCCACAACACCAAGCAGAAGGAGGGTGGGTCAGTCGCTGATTATCGCACTCGTATGGAAACTGTTTTCGCAGCTCACTCTGGCTTTGACTCAGACAACGAGGCATACAGCACCCTGTTAAAGATTGCCCTGGTGAATGGACTCCATCCGGACCTCAGGAACCGAGTCATGGCTACCTGTATTGGCTGGGAAACGTAATCCATTGCAATTGTGTGGACACACGTCTTGCACGCTGAGAGGAACAAGGTAGAGTTGGACTTTAAACAGACTAAAAAACTCCAAACTGCTCAGTTAATGTTTTACCAGCAGGGGGGCCCACAGAATCCTGAACAACGTTGGAAAAAACAGCAAAGAAAAAAAGAAGGGGGGTCAACATCCAAAGACTTCAAGGGAAGTACCACCACAAGCTGAGGTGCTACAGATGTGAATGTTTTGGCCATATATCACGGGATTGTGCTACCCCGGAAAAAGGACAAACATGGAGGACGAGAGCGAAGGGACTCCTGGCCACATGCACCACCTCAGGGGCCCTGTTCATTCCCCAGGATTGCCGGCGACACAGCCATAGGAGACAGCGGAGGCAGGTCAGAGCATTGAGCGGCACACACTTATAAACACACAACTAGAGACACATAAGGCAGATGACAAACCAGTTGTTACATACCAGCAATATTTACAGTTGACTCCAAAACACCCGCTAGGGTAATTCTGAAAGTGGTGGGTGTTAATGTGACATTCCTTGTAGACTCAGGAGCAGAGGTTTCTGTAATCCAATCTAAAGTTCTCCCTAATGCTCCTAAAACAGCTAAATTCCTAAAAACAGTAGGAGCATCAGGCATTCCAGGGTTTGAACCCATATCTGAACCACTAACGATATGCCTCGGGGATTATATAGGGGACCATCAATTTCTCTTATCTGATGTGTGCCCTGTTAATTTACTGGGCAGATACCTCATGTGTACTCTAAGCATTGAAGTCCATTGTGATCCAACAGGCATACAAATAACGTAACTGCTGGCTTATATCCTGTGTGCACGTCTGAAAGTGATTATCTTTATGCTTGGGATCTTGTAAAACCTTGTGATAAAGAGAAACTCTTATCTATGGTACCTCAATTATCAGAGGCTCCTGAATGTTTGCACTGTGTGTCACCAAATGCTAGAGATTACACATACGAAGAAACTTGGGAGGCAGGACATGATAATGAAACCATTGAAGTTGATAGAGTATTTGTGGGTTTGAATTTTGCAGCAGTATCTGTACATCTGTCTATATCTCAAAAGACATTGTTTTCAACACTTGGTTCGGTGCCTCACATCCCATTGACAAAACAATCCAGCTGTGGGTGGGGGGCCATAGGACAATGGGTTAAAGCAGCTGTAGAAACATCAGATTGGCAAATTCAACCAGATGGTAGCTCTTACTCTTCTTCTCTAAAAATCACATCCTATTTAGTAGGGATCAAGGTAGTAGCTGTCCGCAGCGCACACACAAATACGCACAAGGTTACACTTGTGCCATTGACGGCCGAAGAGGATGCAATGCTCTCAACAGTACCTGATGTTTTGTGGGCTCAGAGCAAGTTTGGAAATGTAAAAGGTGCGGCTCCAGTCATTGTCCAACCAAAGTCAACCTTTAGACCATGTAAAAGACAATATCCACTTATGAGTCATTCAGTCTCTCATACATTAAGGTGCCATTGTGGAATGCTCTAACTCACCATGTAACACCCCCATCCTTCCCTGTTAAAAAAAAACAAATGGTAGTTGGAGACCAGTTAAAGATCTCAGGGTAATCAATTTCTTTTCTTGCCAGTTTGTCTTCTCTCCATGTTTGACCTCAGTGGGCAAGGCCTCCGAAGCAGGAATATTTAAGGGTGTAACATTTTAATGACGATCAAATTCAGCCGCCGCATTATTAAAGACCCCATCGTTCGTACGCTGGGATTGGTCACATACGAATGTTTCATAAGTCACACGGGTGTCCTGTCGTAAGACCAATTCTACGCTCAGATCTGCACCCGTTTTCACGCAAGATTGATAAATGAGGGCCAGTGTCTCTGCTTTGCTTTCTGGCAGAAAATGGGCATGAAGTATCAAAAGACAAGCTGCAGCTTGTTGCACAATCAGTGCGTTAACTTGGCCATATTATCACCCCGGAGGGTCGTAAATTGGGTCCAGAACGCATCCAGGCCGTTTTGGATGTTCCAAAACCGTGTACCAAAAAACAAATGTCCTTTTTAGGGTTAGCATGCTTTTGGCGTCCATGGATTTGTGATCTCCCAACCCCTGTATGATCACTCACTCATGGGGGAAGATATTTGGCCATGACTGACACTTTGACTTGGACTTGTGAAGCAGAAACAGCATTCACTGACTTGAAGAAATCCTTATCTAGCTCTCCTTCTTTAGGAGTCCTAAACTCGGCCAAACAATTTCATCTGTTTGTTTCTGAACGTGATGGTTTAATATCAGCAGTCCTCACTCGGCCTCATGGAGACAAACAACTATTATTCGAAACAACTTTCCAGTACAGAGAGGGCTATGGTTGCATAATCAAGAGCTGTAGCAGCAGCTACAGAAGCAGTATTGGCTACAGCTGACATTGTAGCGATGTGTCCCCTTGTTGTTCACTCCCTCATTCTTCAAGTAAAAACTGCACATTTAACCCCAGCACGGCTGTTACATTGGCAAAATGTCTTACTAACCATGTCTCATGTTACATTGAAACGATGCACTGTCCTTAACCCATCAACATTGCTCCCAACTGCTGAAGCTGGGGAACCACATCCCTGCCTGGAGGTAGTGGACACGGTATCAAAACCACGTGATTCCCTGTTTGACACTCCTCTTACAAATCCTGACTGTCTTCTTCGTAGATGGGTCTGCCATGAGACATCCGTTAAATGGTTCTCCATGTGTTTCGTATGCCATTTGTATTAAACATAGTGTAATTGAAAGCGCCAAACTTCCTGACAACCCATCTGCCCAGGCAGCTGAATTATTTGCATTAACCCGTGCGTTTATTCTGGGAATGGGACAAAATATAAATCGACACTGATTCACTGTATGCTTTTAACATGTCATAACTTTCATGCTTTATGGAAAAATCATGGTTTCCTTACTTCTACGGACAAACCCATTGCACATAAGAGTCTTATTGTTAACTTGTCTGCATTACTTCTGCCTGTCACTGTAGCAGTATGCAAATGCCAAGCACACACAAATGCAGCAACTCCTGTGTCTCAGGGCAATGCTGCTGCAGATGTAGCTGCACTTTCACCTGCCTCCCCCACTCTAAAAATGCCCTTGTCGCTCCAAAATGATGTCTCTCTGCTGTAAACAGGAGCTGATGTTGGTGAGAAAGCACTATGGAGAAAGAAAGGGTGTAGTGAACTCCCCTCTGGAGTCTGGATGAATGCACATGCCCTTCCAGTACTCCCGAAATCTATCTTCCCTTTTTTAGCCATTGTGGTATGCACCAGGGTTTACCACTTTTGCTGAATATTTTTGTAAAATTTATGCAACTAAGAACGTTGGCAGTGGAGCAACAATGCCTCTGTAAGCGCATCCTAAACCTGAAGGCCCTTTTGAACAGTTAAAGATGGACTTCATTGAACTTACTCCATGAAGGGGGTTATACATATTGCCTAATATTGTGGACATGTTCTCAAAATGGATTGAGTGTTTTCCATGTAAACATGCTACGGTTATCTCTGTGGCAAAAGCATTGTTAAGAGAAGTTGGGGCCTTCCATCCAAGTTAACTAGTGATAATGGGTCTCATTTTGTCAATAACATCAGAGTCTCTCAGAAAGTCTCCAGATAAACCTGAAAAGACATTGTGCTTACCACCCAGCTAGTGGAGGAGCAGTGGAGAGAGCTAATCAGACCTTAAAGACAAAATTGACTAAATTAATGGCAGAAACAGAACTGTCATTAATGCCAGTGGCAAAACCTCCATCTATGTTTATGAGGTCGCCCACATAAGACAACTGGCCTCTCTCCTTATGAGATCCTCACTGGCCATCCTATGCGAATGACGAACACCCCTTTTCCACAAAACAGGTTAACTCTGACAGGAATGGATGATATGTTAAGTTATTGTTGTGTACTTAAGCTTATCTTCCCTAAGGTAAAAGCTGCCTTTCCTGAGCCTATGGGAGTGAAACTCCACAACTTCCAACCCGGGGACTGGATAGTGGTAAAAGACCTCAGGAGGAAACACTGGCATCAGCCTCGGTGGACAGGGCCATACCAGGTGCTGTTGACAACTCCAACTGCTATCAGGATTGCTGAAAGGGACACGTGGATCCATGCTTCTCAGTGCAAAGTTTTCCCCTGTAATGATGCTGCTGGTAAGATGACAGCCTAGCTGGTGGGGAACTGAGGATGGGTCCTGTTGGAAGGTTGTGGCGGCAGTCTTCATCATTGGCCTGGTTACCACCATCACAATCCAGTCTACAGCTGAGCAGAAAGGTCACAGCTGTCTCCAAAGAGTTAAAACCGGGAAAAAAAAAATTGGACTTCAAATGTCGTCATATATTTACATCCACCACACTGCCTACTGATTCACATGCATCCAAAAGTCAAACTGATTCCACTTATACTGATATGCATCCACCCAACCCATCAAACATGGGAGGAACTGGACTGATGGCAACAAGAGTGCAGGATGATACAGAGGGAAGGCGTGACATTGGCATGTCACCACCGCAGGGTGAGGAGACCCCAGAAGAAGAAGCCTGCATTAAAATTGTTGCAAAAGAACTGTTGAGTTGAAGGAAAAGACAATTGGGTGAGCAGAGTGATTGGGAAGTCTGGGGGTTTGATGCTGGTGACTTAATTGATAATTATAGAGAGAAAAATACTTGGTATACCTTTATAGGGTGGTTAAAAGATAGGATGTACGGCCCTGAAACTAGTGTCTTAGCCATTCAGGCTCCTCCAGCTAATTGGCACTCTTTATTCCAACTTGAGGTGAAAGACTGTCCTTGTTTGGATCCAGTTGTTAGTCTAGTACAGTATTTTGATGACCATCTGCACATGGATGATAGCATACGTGAGTATTGCAAGAATGGTTTTGTGATAATATGATCTCACGGAATGTCCCATTCAATTTAACTTACGCAGAACCGACTGAGATTCCTGTAGACCAAAGTAGTTCCCACCAAGCTTGTTTATGTGCAAATGGCCCAGGTCAATTTATGGGGGTGTCACATGCCCAGATCCTTTTGCGAGTCTACCAACACACAAACCAGGCGCTGGTCACATAAACATTACTTTTAAAAATAGAGACCGTCTTAGTAAAAAAGTTCCTTAATGCCCCTGCACACAAGGGATACCGTCTATTGGTCATTTTTACTGGTTCTGTGAAAGTAAGGCATTCTTTTTCCTACCACCAGGATGGTCTGGCTGTTATTTTGTTAACCTGACCATAACCAATCTGGCATTAATCCCTATAGACCTAAACAAACATTCAAACCATGATCATATTCATAAACGTGAAATGGCACAGTTTTCTAATCTTGAATCTCACCATTGGCGTGTTTCCTTAGGTGAGAAATGGCGTATTGGTTTATTCTCGTGGTATGGGGTAACGTTCCTGGCTGACCATATTGATAACATAACTTATTCAATGTCTGCTTTCGCTAATGAAACAATAAAAGGTTTCCATTATTTAGCCACAAATGATAAATCCCACAGATTAGCTCAGGGGTGGCTGTGGCTCAGTGGTAGAGTCAGTCGTCCCTTAAAATCGGTAGGTTGGAGGTTCGATCCCCAGCTCCCTCAGGCTACATGTTGAAGTGTCCTTGGGCAAGACACTGAACCCCAAATTGCTCCCGGTGGCATAGCCAACGGGTATGAAATGGCTCTTGATTATATTTTGGCAAAAAACTGGAGGTTTATGCCTGACATTAAACTTAACAGGAGAGGCATGTGTGACAATCATTCCTGATAATTCAGATAATACAACCACTGTAATCACCACACTTGAGAACATCTGCGACGCATTTGGTCCGTCTCAGTCTGTAGGTTTTAGTTTTAACAAAATGGTTGAATGACCACTTCGGCCCCTTGGGTACTCTAATCATTCATGTGTTGGTGCCTGTTCTGACTGTGTTCTGTATTGGTTTATGTTTTTGTACTTGTGCCCTAACTTGTATGCAAGCTTTCATGCATCGATGGATAGGTGGAATACTCGGAGGAGAAAAGACATCGTTATGTTAAAATACCACTTGAACCAGCAGATGATAGTGAAGCAAATTTGAATCATATGTCAGAATGGGTTCCAGGAAACCCATATATTGGAACATGAAGAGGTTTAGTCAAATGTTGTTATTGTTAGTGTGTTTTTTTCCCCGATGGTATTAGTTGTAGTATAATTGTAATTTCCTGGGGTGTATTGTTTCTGGGGGGGGGGGGGGGGGTTGTTTATTCATGAAGTATCCTATAACATGGTGTGTGATGTGAAATGTAATTCCCAACAATAATGTATTTACACTTTGTGTCAAAAGGAGGGAATGTGGGAATTTTCCAGGGATCATCAAGGGGCTAACTGGTCTAAAATTTAAACTTATATTAGGGGGGAGCAATTTATTTTGACGTTTATTTGGTGACCCCCAGCTTCCCCCCTGGAGGGCTGAGAAGGATCATCTTATCTTGCTTACGAAGGCCAGGTGGCTGATTGAAGTACCATTTGGGGATGAGGTAGGGGGTTTATGGACGTTGTATAAAAGCTTGAACACTTTAACTGCAAGGGAGAGAACTTTCGCACTTCTCTCCATGCTGCATGTGAATGTGAGTAAAGATGTGATTCAAAACATTGAGTTTGCTTGTTCTTCACAAATTTTCAGGAGGAGAATTTCCCTCACAATGGTGATGGAAATTGTTTCTTTAGAGCAGTCAGTCAGGCTGCCAGTGGAACACAGAACCATCACAAGAATATCTGACTTGCTGTAGTTAAGCAGTTGGAAACTAATGCAGTTGCATATAAGAATCTTTTGAGAAGTGACTATTCTTCAGTGATAGAATACCTTAGCATTTCAACAAATGCACAAACTTGGCAGTTGGGCTACAGAAGTGGAAATTCAAGCAGCAGCAGATTATTTGGGAGTCAATATATTTACATATTATGTTGACCGCTGGCTTGAATATAGTTGCAAGACTAGCAAGTTATCAAATCAGGAAGTGTATTTAGACAACTGTAATGGTAACCATTATGGAGACTGTTGTTTGTGTTAAACAGCCTCCAAAGCAGAGCTGTTACGGTTATTGCAAAGTGAACGGTCCTGTACAGGCTACAATACTAGACAGCAGTTGGACTTTATAAAGCTTGACGTTCAGGGTCCTACAGTGTCTGTTTTACAAATATCACCTAAAAAAACCTGAGAAAGTTACAGGATGGAGGTAGTTTCTTTAAAGCTGTGGCTAAAGTGATAAGTGGCTCTCCTGAGAGTCATGATAAAGATTAGCTGCAGTTAAATATATTGAAGTACACGTCTTATCTAGGAAAGGAATTCCGTTCAATATCTGACTGACCATCTAAACATGTCTGGCATGGACTGTGTTGGCAATAGGGCTGCAGAAATAGAAATAAAAGCAACTGCAAAAGCATTTGACGTCAATGTATTTATAAACAAAAAGGTGGAAATTGGCTTAAATACAGTAGTAAAAATAGCAGCCTGTCAAATACAGGAATATACTTGAAACAAGATGAGCATAATAACTTTGAAGTCATTGTTTGCGTCAAAGATGATAAACAGGTTTGCTTCGATTTGTGCGAAATAGCCAACTCATGTCAGACAAGTTATAACTTTAGAAGGAAAGGCAAGGATTTGTCAGAAACACAGACAAAGAGTACATCAAATACTTATTTCAAATTATTTGAAAAAGGAAAAAAGAAAACTTTGAACAGAAAAGGAAACGTCAGGATATCAGGACAAAGTTAGGAGTTGGAGTCAAACAACAACGTGAAAATGTGTTAGAGACAGTCCTTCCATCCTGAGAGTAGTCAAAACATTGTGTATTCAGAAAAAGGAACGAAAATAATCAGACCTCTGTGACAGCTGCAGGCCTGTAAAAACTCTGACCAATCCCTGCCTTTCGGTGCGAGTGGAAAGAACCAATCAGATGCCTTCATGTCTCGTCCTGGATCAGGCCTAACCGAACGCCATGCTACACCATTTTTGTCAGGGTTCGTGGAGTGGGACACGATTGCGGAATGGGAAGGGGTTCTAAAAGCTATCCCGAAAGAATAGCCACTGAAAATCGCAAGCGATTGAAAGGGAATGGGAAAGGACAAATAATATTGAGCAAAAAGCAGGCTCCTTTAGCCAAAATCAAAGTCAGGGTAAGGCAAACTAAACCACCACTGCCAAGCAGCCGAGCCTAAAGTAAACTCTCAGGGAGACCCTGGAAAAAACTCCTTTGTGAAACAAAAATGGGCCAAAGAATTTGAAGGGAGAACAGAAAAGGCTTTTGAGATAATAAACCCAGCAAAGCTTGCTTTTTTGATTTCTACAAGCACGCTGAAAACGCAGGAAGACACAGAGAGATGCTCTCACTATCTCTGGAGGTGAGACAATGAGTCAGCACTGGGTGTTGGACTGAAAGGGTATATATAAGCTCCCGCCACCTGCTCTCAATCAAGAGCAATCAGGCACACACACACACCTGACTCTGCTCTTTAATGATCCCTCTGCCAAACTGAATGACTGGCCAAAGTGAGTGCCCCTCACAATTGTGGCCAATGATTTCACTAGTATTGCCATAGATTGTTAGGAAGCATGCGTCATATTCTGTACACGTCTTTCCCAAGCCATCCCTTAAAGTGGTGTGCCCAAATTCCTTATGAACATTTCTGTCAACCACATCTACAAGTCCTGTCACAAATTCACCATATTCAAACTCAAATTTGAGTCCATCAATGACATGCTGTTTGGGCAACTCTAGAACACAAGGTATTTCGTACCCACTTTAAATGAAATTGTTGTTCCTCAAAGAAGAATACAGCTCGTCCCCCTAAAACTACTACCTTATCCAGGTGATCAGAATGCCATGAGAACACACTGTCACTAGTATGTTTGGCCATGGCTACCAAACTTATAGCCATACACTGGAGTCCTCTGAATTTAAAACTACGGTCTCCCTGATGAAATGTCCCCTGCACTGATTGTACATGACTTGTAGGCCTGACAGAGTTGATATTCTCATGATCATCTGCATCATTGTTCATTTCTACATCACTGTCTGGGACCAATGTTGCACTCTTTTTTCACATCACTGTCTTCAATCAAGGTTAGCTTCATGCTTCTTCACCTTAATGCTGATAGCAGCATACCACTGTGCATTCAAAGACTCCTTCAGGTCACTGATGTGGATCATCAGCTTGTTCATGTTAGTAGTACAAACAGACACAGATCTGCCATGACTACATGCCAATCCCGAAGAATCACGTGTGCCACAATCCACTTGGACTTGGATTAAACACAATGGTTATTATTTGTGGCCTTTTATTGTGGCCAGCCTAAGGCACACCTGGGCAATAATCATGCTATCTAATCAGCATCCTGATATGCCACACCTGTGAGGTGGATGGATTATCTCGGCAAAGGAGAAGTGCTCACTAACACAGATTTAGACAAATTTGTGAACAATATTTGAGAGAAATAGGCCTTTTGTGTACATAGAAAAAGTCTTAGATCTTTGAGTTCAGCTCATGAAAAATGGGAGCAAAAACAAAAGTGTTGTGTTTATATTTTTGTTCAGTGCCACGTACTGGAAAGACAAATTGACTTGTGTATACTTCAGTGTACTTCTCTCAGGTGGTTTCACATTTTAAACTCAAATGTTTTGAGAAAAAAACTAAACAGTGGCTGCTACAAGGTTCCTAGTTTGATTTTTGGTTTGGATGAAGTTGGCCTTTTTGTGTGGAGCTTGTATGTTCTTGCTGCAATAACTATTCTGCATATAGTCACATCTGCTTCAAAATTCATATGCTTCCAAAGTATGCGCCTTAACACTTGTCTAAGACACTACTCCATAATTGTCATAACACATTGTGAAATCCTTGTAAAATAATTGCCATAGATGTCAACAGTGTAGTCTGCTATAATGTGTAGTCACATATTTCATGTTTAACAGTTGTATTTGTGAATACTTTAGATGTCATTGATCTTGATAGCAGTTGTGAATAAATTAATGTGACTTCTATGTAATTGCCAAACAATCAGCAGGACACCGTAGGGAATCGAACCCCGTCCTGGTAAACCAGGAGTACCTTTACCAGTGCCTTTTGCTTTTTGTTGGAACATGTAAGGTAAAGCAAAACCTGCACTAGCAACAGCATTCAAGTTTTAGATTTTAATGTTAAGGGCAAATATTGTGTTTACTTTTGCAAATGTGTATACACTACCAGTCAAAAGTTTGGACACACTTTCCCATTCAGTTGTGTGAGAAAATGTGTCCAAACTTTTGACTGGTAGTGTATGTATGAAGTTTTTCCTTCAATCACTAAAATATATATATATATATTAGCAACTGCATTAGTTATTTAAAAATGCTGTTGTAATGCAAACAAAACCTGTTCTGTTTTCATATGTGTCACGATCCTTTTCTGTCTTATCTGTGAAGGCTCTCAATCATCCAGGTCATGGTAATTCGAAGCTTAATCCAAACGCTAACTGTTCTTTGATGAAGTTCTTGACAATGTTTTACTTCTCATCAAAACGGCTTTTTAGTTCTTACTTACTGGTGGACAGAGCTAGAAATATAAGCCTCTGTAGATCATCAATATACATATCTATTAGCATACTAATGATCTGCACAAGCTTATATTTCGAGATTTGGCCACCAGTCAGATTGGAACTGAAGAAGCCTATCAGATGAGAGGTGACATGTCTTCAAGAACAACAACCAAGTCCAGTTGCCTTTTGGATTAAACTTTGAATAATTCTGCCATATCATTTTCAAAAGATGTACTTTTAAAAACAAATAAGATACCCTCATGATCACTGAAATAAGTTGGGCACACTACTGATTCAACGTCATATTGTGTTGTTGTCACATACACATGATCAATTAGGGTCTAGGATCTGTGAGGATCCTAGTCTTTTCTCCCCTTGTTTCTCCTTTTCTCTGTGTTTGTGTGTGAGCATTCATCAGGAGCTGGGCATGCATTCACACACCTGTTCTGCCAATCAAGTCTGCACACCTGCTCCTCATCCGCAATCAAGCCACCTACACACTCTGCAAGATAAAAGCCCAGCTCAGTCTTCCACTCCTCGCCAGATCGTCCGTTTACCCTGAGTGGTGCACAGCTCAGGCTATTTTCTTGAAATAATTTATAGTATTGTTGCATTTTTCTTGACCTAGTTTCTTTTTGAGTTTCTGCAACAGTCATTTTTCAATTGAATTCCGGTCTGACATTTTTCGTTAGTCAAAATGCGATACTTTAAAACAAAAGTTACCATGCATATGTCACTCAAAACATCAGGTCTATTCTTGTAGCGGTCGACTAAACTAGTCATCCACATGTCTTTTGTGGTAAGATCATTTGATGATGCCTTTTGTTTTAACACATTTAAAGGCAAACTCATTTTAACAACATTGTCCCCTGTTGGTACAAACACAACCTGCCTTGAACATTCTTTCAGATGTGTGCCAGTTAACCTATACACAGCCTCTTGAGCACACACATCTCTGTTGTGAAGATTCACACTGCCTAGATTTTTCATTGCATCCTTTGCACTAAGATTTTTATCCCTGGAAGCTTCTCTTTGGGCGTTCCCTAACAACAATCCTATCTCTCTTTCTGCTTTTGAAATGTAAGAAATTATGTACACTACACATGCATATGCATCAACTACATACTGGATGTCCATGTTAGCATTCCAGCATTTTAAAAGTGGCTTGCTGTATTGATTTACCCAAACCTCATTAAGATCCCTTTTCATGACAACATGTGTATTACGACTAAAGCATTTGTATGCTTTCTCAAATGCTGACTGATTTATTCCTAAACTTTCAAACAACTGATTCAAGTTTCTAAAACTACTGTTCTTATCAGAAAGGACCAGTTTGACTGCTGTCATCATCTGTAGTGCTCGCTCTTTTGACATCTGACCTGAAGCATTCTGACCTACACATTCACAGGGTGCTGAATTACCTGTCTGATCTTCCTGACACTTGCACATTGTGTCTTAAATCCTCTACACTTTTGCCTCGACATAAATGTACGAGCAGATGCTGGCCTGGGTAAATTAAATCTACAAACAGTGTTTTTCTTTTGGCATGTTTTTGAATGCTGCTGCACAAACATCACTTTCTCCAATAACTCTGCATCTTGTGATGGTAATTCGCATGTGACGTATTTATCAATAAATTCTACCACCTCCTCATCAGTATTCTTATCAATCTTTGGAGCATTTTTAATCCAAAGCTATGAACATGAGGTGAGCCACGTTGCTGAAAATCTACCCTATAAAAGTAGTCCTTAATTTTACCTATAGGCTCAGCTGGAGACATGTCAGAAAACAGTGCCAGCAGAAATCAAACATTCCCGCTGCTGTTACAGGATTACGACGCAGTAGGTCACACCTGTCTGCCCACTCTAACTCCTCAATAGTCTGTGTTCTACCTTCCTGTTTCAAAATACTATAGAAAAGGTTTTGGAAGGAACAAAACCAGGTAGGAATACCAAGCTGACGAACGCAAGCCAACAACTTGCGCTGTGCTCCCTGCCAAAAAGCTGGAGTACCTCCTAAGAGGTTGTAAAAAACGATAACCATCGTCACACTCCAACAACTTTTTCAAAGACTCTTCATCTTTAAGGAGATCAGTATAAACTCTTTGAGGTGTGGAACCTGCTGTTCCTTTTCTTAATGCTATTGACACATTTGACAAAACCTTTTCTACCTCAGACATGTACTGAGCAAAGAATATGTATTCTACATTTTCTGCAAACCTACCATCAGCATGTAATATCCTGTTATTAAAATAACGTGATAAAGTTAACCTGTGCTGTCTACTTTCCTGATAAGTATTGCTTCCTTGTGGAAACAACACTGGGAAGCACTTTGCTTCATTAGCAGGATCAGACAACAATTGAACAGGGTTATTTCCCTCAGCTGGAGCCACAGTCAAAATACCATCAAAGTACTGATCCAGTGCTTCCTGACCGATATCAACAGGCACAAGACATGTATCCTGAAACATACAGTGCTGCTGTCTATCATGCAAAAGCTCATCTTGAGCATCATCAGCAGATGGTTTGCCACTTTCTGCTTTTTAATCACTGTCATTCACAACTGTCCCTGCAACCTCATTCTCTTGTTCCTTACAAAATTCATTCAACCATTCCTCATTAAACTGTACATCTTTTATAAAGTATATTTGACTGTTTCAGATATTGCAACGCTTGCCTAACATGCACAGTGTCCATAAATTGATATTCATAATGCCCCTTATAAGTAAGCTTGCGTTTCAGTTTAACACGCAATAATGAGCCTTCCATATTGGAACTGGGCAGCAAATTGTCAGTCTGCACAATATTTGCTGGAACACAAGTGACAGGTCCATGAACTCCGTTTTGTCCACCTTTAGGCAATGCTAACATTTTCATAAATGGAATATGCAGAGCTATTAAATGTTGTTCTAAGCTTTTTAAACATCCTAATTCTGGTGGAATGGGCTCAAGCTGTAAATTATTTACAACACTTTCTGGTGGCACTTCACCTTTACTAATCTTACTATGACAAGTGTAACATATCCACAACTGACCTAGCTGTATCTAACCACTGACATATTTTATTTTACTGTTCATCTTAACTTTCTCTCTATGCGCCTCAGAGTTATGATATGTTTGGAGACTTTCCATCCTACTCCTCTCCTTAACTTTGTGTAATAAATTGGCAGTATATGTTTTTTTTTACTCCAGCACCTAACTTTGTCCAGATACAAAACACTTTTCGGACGTTTCTTTTTTCGTTCAAAGTTCTTTTTCCTTTTCAAATAATTTGACATAGAAGTATGTGTTGTCTTTTGTGTTTCTGTTTTTGGTATACCCTTCCCTTTCCTTCTAAAGTCATACCTGGTCTGACATGAGTTATCTATCAGTTCTGTGGCATCAACTACATCACTCTCAACTTCACCAAAAGTCACAAAAACTACTGCTGTTAGCTGTACTCTGCTGTCTAGTATTGTAGCCTGTACAGGACCTGTTTACTTTGCAATAACCGTGACAGCTCTGCTTTAGAGGCTGTTGAACATAAACAACAGTCTCATAATGGTGACCATCACAGTTTTCTAAATACACTCCCTGATTTGATAACTTGCTACTTTTACAACTATATTCAAGCCAGCGGTCAACATAATATGTAAATATATTGACTCCCAAATAATCTGCTGCTTCTTGAATTTCCACTTCTGTAGCCCAACGGCCAAGTTTATGCATTTGTGACATGCTAAGGTATTCTGTCATTGAAGAATACTCACTTCTCAACAGATTCTTATGTGCAACTGCATTAGTTTCCAACTGCTTAGCTACAGCAAGTCGGATTTTCTTGTGATGGTCCTGTGTTCCACTGACGGCCTGACTGAGTGACTGATCTAAAGAAACAATTTCCATCACCAACTATTGTGTCATTTGTACATGGAGATCCTAACACACCAACCTCTGTAGCTACAGCCACAACTTTCTCTGACTCTGTATCTAACTGTGTGCACAGTGCTTCTGCTACTTCAATGCTAAGTGGCATAAAATGCAGTTCCTTACTTGTCTCATCACTTAAACACAAGATCACAATCAGCTTCACTGACATCGCTCCTTCTAAACTTCTTTGAAGTACTTCCTGTTTCGTGCTTACGCTTTCCACCTCTGTAGCTGCTTCCAAAATTGATTGGGGGCTGAACACTACAGTATTCTGATGAACTAGATCTTGAAGGTTTGTCAATTACATGAACACCTGCAATCTCAAATGATATTGGTCTGTTTTGAATTACAACTGCAAATTTGCACATGTGCTCAAACAACTGATTGATGGAGCGGAAATATACTACAACACTGTGTCCATCAGCATCCATCATTCCATCTGCACTGCGTGAATGAGAATCAACTACTGCATATTGTCCATCTTGGCCAATGATTGCACAAGTATTGCCACTGATTGTTAGGAAGCATGTGTCATATTTTGTACACATCTTTCCCAAGCCATCCCTTAAAGTGGTGTGGCCAAAGTCCTTCCTAACATTTCTTACTTACTCATACTGGAGGCGGGTGGACGGTGCACGAGCATGCGAAACGGTGCGCCTGACTGGCTCAGTGCAATCAGTCAGCAGTGGGTCGGGCCCTGCAACGGCGGAAATGCATACAGGAGGCTGTCGGGCCACTCGTGCCCCAGGGCATCCTGTCCCAGAGGACCGTCCCCCTCCGTCCAGGAAAACCAGAGGGGACAATGAGTCTACTCCCTCGAGGCAAAAAGAGCCACCTCTGCCCTGCCGAAAATGCCTCAGATCATCTCCGCGACCTCCGGATGAAGCCTCCATTCCCCGGGAGGAGGCCTGTGTCGGGAAAGGAAGTCACCTATTCTGGTCGCCGGACAGCCACACAGCCCACAGGCTGGACAGATGTGGAGCGGTCCATGTCAACAGGCGCTGGGACACACGCAACAGTCGTACTGACTTGGTGCCCCCCTGATGGTTGATCTGGGAGACAACAGCCTTGTTGTCCGACCGAACTAGCACATGTTTACCCCGCAGGTGTGGTAAGAAGTGCCTGAGAGCCAGATGGACGGCCCACAGCTCCAGCACATTGATGTGCTGCATGCCGTCCTGGACAGACCACTGTCCCTGAGCGGGATGCATCCGCTGTGACGGTCTCCCGAAAGGACGGAATAGCACCCAGAGGCACGCCCCCCAGCAGGAGCGCCGGTCTCTCCAAGGCGCCAGGGCGCGAATGCACGTCTGCGACACTGTGATGAGATGTCTGTGCTTGTGGAGCTTGGGGTCTAGGCAAAAGCCGTTCAGCCACATCTGAAGGGGCGCAACGACAACAGACCAGAAGGAATGGCAGTTGATGCAGCTGTCAGCTTGCCCAGCAACTGAAGAAATAAAACGACTGGCAGCCGCTTGCCTCTCCTGAAGAGGGGAAGGAGTTGGAGGATGTCGTTCACACAACGCTCTGACAGGAAGGCCCTCATGGCCACAGAGTCCAGGACCAGACCAAGGTAGGGAGCTCGCTGAGCCGGGACCAGACAGCTCTTTGCCATGTTGACAGTGAGGCCCAGCCCGGCCACATGCGCCAGGAGGCGGGCCATATCCTGGACCACCTGAGCCCGGGAAGGCGCGCACACCAGCCAGTCACCTTCTCTCCGCACTCCTGCATTGTCTTTTTAATTTTTAATTTCCTCATTTCTCCATGGGAGTAGAGGTTTTGTTTGTGGCGACTGTGGCTCAGTGGTAGAGTCGGTCGTCTTTCAATTGGAAGGTCAGAGGTTCGATCCCCAGCTCCCTCAGGCTACATGTCGGAGTGTCCTTGGGCAAGACACTGAACCCCAAATTGCTCCCGGTGGCATAGCCAACGGGTATGAATGTGATATCTGACTGACAGTTGGGCACTTTACGTAGCAGCCTCTGCCATCAGTGTGTGAATGGGTGAATGTGATATGTAGTGTAAAAGCAGCTTTGAGTGGTCGCAAAGACTAGAAAAGTGCTATATAAGTACAGTCCATTTATAGTTTTTGTTAAAAGTGGAGCCACAGAGTCCAGAGCTAATTTCAATTTCCTGTTTAAATTGTCAGCAATAAAATCACAGGGTGCAGGTCAGATTTCAGCAGGAGTGCTCTGTAAAATCTCGATAAAATTTGCAGCCACCTCAGAAGTTAGGTAGCATTTCCTCACTGTTCTCACTGGGGCCTCCTGGTGGTTAAAACTGGCGATGTTAAAATACACACAGTAGTGGTCGGACACAGCCAGGTCAACAACAGAGGACACACCAGTGGAGAGACCATAGGTTATGACCAGGTCCAGGGTGTGTCCTCTGTTATGAGTCGGCTGTGTCACTTGCTGGTTAAAATCCATGCAATTTAAAAGGTTTAAAAATTCTCTGGACAGTGGGTCCGAGATGTTGTCGACATGTAAGTTAAAATCGGCAGTTAATAAAAATTCTATTGTAGGTGGTGTGTATGATCGATAAAAGCTCTGAAAATTCACTGATAAAAGAAGTGGAGTGATGGGGTGGTCTATAAACAATGTTTTTAGCAGCCCTCCTATTCTCTGCATCAAAGGTGTGATACTCAAATGACGAGTAACTGTTAAAAGAAACTTCCTTTGACATTAATGTGTTTTTAAAAATTGATGCAGTTCCCCCTCCTCTCTTACCTCCCCTGATAGAAAATAAAAAGTTAAAATTTGGTGGGCCTCGGTGAGAACAACTGGTGCCTCTGTGCCAAGCCATGTCTCTGTTAAAAGAATCCCATCTAACTTGCTGTCTCAAATCAGGTCATTTATAATAAAGGTTCTGTTTAAAAGAGAGCACACGTTCAGCGCGGCCAGGTTAGTGTTCGTACTGAACGTACGCTCATGACCACAGGGAGGTGAAATGTCTGCATATACAAGATTGCCTCTGTTAAAACCACTCCGGGGAAAACGTCTGCCTGTAATGGTTTGAATGGGAAAAATGTCCGGTGGGGGTTGTTGAGGTAACTGGGACCTGTAGGTGGAGCTAGTGAGTGTGAAGGAACTGTGAGCAGCTGGTGTTGTGGACAGAAGAGGTAGGGCGATAAAGCACCGCAGTGATCGGTGCAGCCACTACAGGCAGAGAAGGAGGAGGCTCAGGTACAGGGGTGTGCAATGTAATGTATGTTCTCGGGGGGAGAAGGGGACGAAGAAGAGACAGGTGGGAAGACCTACGTGAAAGTGCGTGACCGGGCAGACGAGTGTGGCGAGCCAGCCACCGCCGTGTCCACGGATACTGAGCCCTCGGATTGGGAAGCCGCAGGGTGTGGGTGGCTGGTCGTGACCGGGGACCTCTGCCGCAAAGTGATGGTTCCTTTCCTAGCAGAGGGGACCCCCGCTGCCTTCGGATGGATGAGCCCTCCGGAGTTTCTCTTCCTCACAGCCTCCTCCCGGACTTAGCCGCCTGCGATGGAAGCTGAGGAGAGGGTCCATCCAGAGGAGGGAAGTCCTGCATGCTCAGAATGCCAAACCTGTTGGCCAGTGGGAGGTCCAGAGTTGGAGAGAAAGGGGCGGGAGCTTTGCACAGTGTTTATCCCTACATGCCACCGACCAGGGCTCCGGTTGACGTGGAGTCGAACTCACCGGTACTCCCACGTCAGCTCCACTGACGTTCAGTAGAGCCGGCCGTTGCTTTGGGCTTCGCTCCCAGACGAAGCCACGGATCCTTCTGCAGGACTGAAGTGGCCTCGGGCTCTGGAGTACCGGTGATCGTGGAGCCGGACCACGGGGACAGTGTGATCATTAAAGAACAGTTCTGAAGTTGGCGCGGAGCAGTGAGAACGGCTGGTCCCATTTCGTTAGCCATCTCCAGACTAGCTCAGGACTGCAAGGTGTTTCGCCTGGGCCGTTGCAACAGTGGAAAACCCCAGGATGATCTTATCTTTCTCTCCGAGCTCGGCCTTCATTGAAGCGATGCTTTTCTTCAACATTGAAACGGTAAGGCAGCAGGAGGCGCACTCAGATCCATCAGTAGCCATAACCGTCTGTCCGTAATATAGTAAATGTGGTAAAAGTCCAGAATCCTCGGCAGTCTGTAAAAGCAGTAAAAAGTTGTAAAAATCCGCAGCAGGGAGTAGAATCCGTAAAAGCACTGATCACTTAAGATAAAAGATAAGCGATGCAGTAGCTTGACAGCTGACAGCACATACCGGCGTTTCCACAGGCCGGAAGACTTCCGCGTTGTAGAGTTGGCATATAACTTCACAACGAAGCGTGTGATTACTAAAAGCTTTTGTCCGGTTAAAACAGGATAAGATAACATAAACGAGGCTAAAAACTGACAGTAAAAACGACTTAAAACTTGGGTAAAACGCCAATACTGACAGAGCCTCTTACCGAACTCCCTCCACTTGTACGGAAGCGGAAGTGTATACAGACTGTGATTGTTACCTCATGAAATATCACCAAATACTTTGCATGTAATTCATGTCCAAAAATAATATAATTCAATTACATATTTATTGCTAAGAGATAAATTATACAGTTAAGACCACTATACTATATCAGATCTTTTAGAATACATACCCATATGAACTGCTACACGATGAAACTCCTGCCGCAAAAGCTCCTGAGGAGCCACATCCATGCAGAAAACGTGGAGGGAAATCCACAGCCACAACCTGTTCATAACAATTAAGGTTAGATAACAGCAACTTAACACGTTGCTGCCTGTAATGCAGGTGTGTGCATATTACTATGTTGTATAGCTGAACAGAGCATGTAAGGTCTACAATTCTTTTGTTCCTGTGGGCTTTCCATCCCCGTCAATATGCAGTGCCAGGATGGGCAGGATTTCTGAAGTGTCTGCTTCTGCTTCATGCTCCAGAAGTAAGAATCCCTTCTCACTCATGATGTGGTCGGAGGCTCACAGGAGAACCCTCGCTCAGTCCTCTCAGCCTACAGCCTCACTGGAACACGAGCAGGCGACTGGGACTCGAACCTGTAGCCTCTTTACATGAAAGACATGCTCTACCAACAGAGAAACCAACAACCCTCTGCAATTTTGTTAGATTTATGTGATCTTACATTCATATTTTTAATCTGTTAAACTCTACTTATACTTGATGTCACGTTAAAAACATCACTACCAAAAACACTCACTACAATAAACCTCCCATTCTAGGTTCCTTTCATTAATTTTACTAAAATTAACCTAGAATACTTAGTGAAACCTTTATTACATTACATTGAAACACATCTTCCTGAACGAACGATTAACTTCTTCAACAACTGCTCCTCGTGTTCACTGTCTCCCTAAAAAAGAACACCTCCAGAGCTGCTGGTTCAGCTCAGTTGGTGGAGCGGGTGCTCATTCTATACAGTCCCCATCGCACTGATCACAGGTTCAATTCCTGGTCTGCCGATCTTTTCTGCCTGATTTTTCGTTTCATAAAATGACTAACAGGGCTGCTCACGCTGAGCAAACACACATTTGATCATCATTAGCAATGTTTGATGACATACCGTATTAATAACACAACTGCAACCTGCAGGTCTGTTAGTATTTGTTTTATAAAACCTCTCTTCCAATTTCATGTAGACCTAATTCTTTTCTGTTCTGTTCTATTGTTTTCATGTTCAGCTTCAGATTCATAAAGCATTTGTAAATGAAGCACTTCAACAGGAGCATTCCCATTCTGATGTCCAAAATTGATGTCTGTCCTATATGAGGCACATTTATATTTTGTTGCATTTCTTTTTGTATCAAGTCAGTGAAATAAACATTTATATTGAGAATAAAGAATCGTGAGAGAATCGTGATCTCAATTCTAAGCAAGAAAATTGTTTCTCATTTCATCCAAAATCGTGCAGGCCTAACTCCTACATGTTGAAAATCTGTCTTTGTCAGAGCGCCGCCTACATGTACAAAGTAATACGTCTCATGTGACATGAATCCTTTGCTTGACTGGCAATCTCAAACTGTGATCTACACTTGATGTTGTGTCGACATCGCATAACAATTCACAGCAATTTTCACAGTTTTCTGTCTGTTAAACACACTTTGGCTAGCTCACATTTTGCTGTGCTTAACAGCGAATTTACGTTGTATTGCCAGCACTTGGCGATGTCTCCAGACCGCCCGCAATTTCAGAGCTGTTTTTCGCTGCGTTGTGTTTGAAACGTGAGAACGTGGCGGCAGGTTCCTCTGTGACTGCGCCCCACCCCGACGTGCGACACGCCCCGGCGTCTGCGTCGCTGGTGCGAGGGCCCGTTCAATGCTAATTGCAGCACTAGTTTATTTTATGTTTGCCAAATCTTATTTTATGTTTTGCCGAAATGCAGTTGCATTAGACTTTTTCTCATGGTGAGCAATAGTGAGTTTTAAACAGGCAATGACTATGAAATAAATAATATTTAAAACACACTGTACACTGACGGACGGCTGGAGAGAGCGAGACAGGGGGAGAGAGAGAGGGCACATACCGGTACATACAAGAACAGAACTGCGGAAATAAGAGGAAAACTAGTCATGATGATGAAGCCTGATGTAGATCTGTGCAACTCTCAGGTTTATCAATGAAGTGTTTGAACTAAACTGCAGCCTGGAGCCTGGAGTGTTAACAGAGACAAACGGATTGACAGTGTCAGACAATGTCCGCGTTCAGTCTGTATCTGTGGGTGTGTGAGAAGCCGAGATCGCAGGGGGTGACAGGAGTTATCCATGATGGATGCCAGTTTTGATAGCATCCTCCTCTCACCCACCTCTATGACCATCTGAGTTTAATTAATCTGTGTATTTTATAATGCATTTGGCAATGATGGCAATGATAGCAATGCTGTTAGACTTTAAAAGCACTGTATATGGTTTGACAGGGGTACATTTTGAGTTCTAGTATTGGGCTGATTTTTGGGGTGGTTTTATTGGCCGTTGGGCTGGTTTTGATTGGCCATTGGGCTGGTTTTGTCACACAGACCTGACAACCCTGTTCGTATACTACTCCTGGGTTCTATTACATCAACCCACTGAGGTGTAGCAGGTAAATAAAGCTAAAGGAATACCCTTTCGCGTTTATGCTTCATGCTCCCTGTCCCTTCGCCCTATAGCAGCCTTTGACATGGAAAACAACAAGTGACAAATGGAGTTGAGTGATCTCTGATTTTGTAGTGCATTGCATTGCCTCACCTTACCTTGAGAGAACAGAGAGGAGGAGGGTCTGTGAAGTGCTGCTCTGATGCTCGGCTACTCATGTTCAAAAGGTGTGTTGCTCTGAATAAAGTGAGACAACAAGATTAAGAGGACTGGAGGTTGGGTCATGCGTGCAGCTGTGCTAGCCCACTGGAATACAGAGTAAAAGGATTAGTTCTCCTCCTCCTCGTCTAGACAGCTAAAGCTGAAGAGAGGTGAACACAAGGATGTGTAAGACTTCAAAGAACAAAGAAAATCTACCACCACAACAGCAAAAATGTCCCTGATACACAACACCTTCTAAAAACAACAGAATGTCGCAGCTTTGCTAATCCAACATTTTTTTCTTCTATTGTTCTAGTCTTAAACTATAACCTGTTAAATTCCCTCAACCATGAGATCCCCTGCTATTCATCATGACAAATCCCCATGACCTCACCATATAACGCTAAGCTGCTTCTCTTCATACAGGCCTCCGACCACATCATGAGTGAGAAGGGATTCTTACTTCTGGAGCATGAAGCAGAAGCAGACACTTCAGAAATCCTGCCCATCCTGGCACTGCATATTGACGGGGATGGAAAGCCCACAGGAACAAAAGAATTGCAGACCTTACATCCTGTGTTCAGCTATACAACATAGTAATAGGCACACACCTGCATTACAGGCAGCAACGTGTTAAGTTGCTTTAATTTGCCTGAGTAAACAAGGTCTTGATTAATTTAATCAACATTTGAGCTTGTGCTCTCTATGCATTATTTTATTATTTTTATATCTATCAATTTACAGTATATTGTCTCTACAATCCTGCAAGAAAACATCTAGAACATAACACCAAGTAACCCCAGAGTTCCATCATCCTCCAGTCATCAATCTTTCACTAAAGCTGTGAAATAAAGCATGCCCATTTTTACCCTTGCTGGAAGAACAAAAAACAAAAAGAGACGACAAATAAAACCAGACACTCCCGCATTGTGATTGAATAAATTACAAGTGATCGTCTGTACGACGGCATTGGAGCATATTGTGCAAATTCTCTGCTTTTTAATGATTTAATTTGAGAACCTCACTCAAACTGGAGCAGAAAATTTCAACACAGAGATGGGTGAGGAGCTCTGCCAGAAAACAGAGCTGCGACTTAATATCCTGTGTTAATTGCTGCAGCAGTCGACAGATGTGCCTCATGTTTCTGCCCATTTCCTGCTTTATTAAAATTAGTTCAACCCTGAAGAAATTTGTCTTTCTAAACAGAATGATTTACAACCACTAAGCTGCATCATGTCATTTAAATGTTCAGCATTTTCTGTCTGTGGTTTTAGGTTGCTGAGCTTGTGCTAAATGATTTGTCCCACAGTTGTAAATGTGATACATACATGTGCCAACAACTAAACCTATTAAGTTTCAGGTCTGTTTTTTTGTTGTATGCCTAAAACTTTTCCCAATTTGTTGCACAAAGCTTTAACATCTCTTTAAAGGTGCTATATGTAACTTTAAGAAAATCTTCATTCCTAGTGACACGGTCGGCCGTTGAGGGAACTGCAGTTAACCTTCTTGTTTTTTTCAAAACATCTAGGAATGTGTAAACTGCAGGACACTTGGATTACTTCAGATGAGCAGTATGGAGACATTTTTTTGATTCATGACATATTTTTTGGATGTTTGAAGCCAAGTTGCCATTCACTGCTGTTTTCTGAGAAACAAACATCTCGGCAAACTCCCAGAAGAGCATGAATGTTGACTAAACTTCAGTCCTATCAGCATCGGAGCGAGTAGATGATGACAGAAATGTCATCTTAGGGTGGCTAAAATGGGTCTGAGGTAGCTTGTTAAAGGCACAAGGACAAGTCCAGGAACTGTTTGCATAGAACATACATAGCCTACACTGTAAAATGGATTTTTGCTTATTTGTTATTTTAGCAAATTATTCTATGTTAGTATGACAAAGGATTACTTAAATTGTTGTTACAACAAGAAATTACTAGTTAAAAGCAGCTCAACTACAAAATAAACGTTAAAATGAAAATCCAAGTCTACCTGGATTAGTAATGTATGTCAACTTGACTTTGGAGGTAGTCAGGGGGGCGCATATTAAAAACACTTGCGTCATCACATATTTTTTTTGACTGTTGTCGATGTGCATCATGGGCTTTTGGCGGTTGACCACTCCCTGCTCCCATCCCTTCGGCCATGTTTCGGACGCTACCTGGATGTCTCCTCCACTTAATTTCACTACAGAGTCGTTTTTTCACATTTGACTCGACGAAATAAGGATTTATTTCGATTTACCGCATCGTTGGAGCATGAAAAAGTCTAACCAAGACGGTTTTGGTGAGTTTTATTTCTTTCTGTCGAGTTTAAAGGAATCCTGTTTCGTGGTGGTTTAACAAGGCAATTAAGCTAGCGGATCTAAAGAGAGTGAATGCAGGTGTGCTGTTGTTTTTTTCTGATTAATAATGAGAATGAAGGATATGTACTCTCTTGGCGTTTTGCAAGCGTATGTGGATTATTTGTTGGATTAATTAAGTCAGTGGTTCTCAAACTTTTTCTGTCAAAAGCCACCAGTTTACTCCTCACACAGTGTTCTAACGGGAGATTTCACCGTTTTTGTTGTATACCTAGACCTCATTAGACCAGGTCCAGATCAAAAACCACTGTACCTAGACTTCTCAAATCTCGACTAGTTTATCCCACAAAGGCTAAACATTCATTCAGACACAGTCTCTGATTTGTGAAACCTTTATTCTATTTGTGAAAATGCAATAAAGGCACATTTCACCGTTTTTTCAGCATACAGACCACATTAGACCAGGTCCAGATTCAAAACCACTGTACCTAGACTTCTCAAATCTGTAACTAGTTTATCCCACAGAGGCTAAACATTCATAAAAACACAGTCTCTGATTTGCGAAACCTTTATTCTATTTGTGAAAATGCAATAAAGGCACATTTTACCGTTTTTTCAGCATATATCCACATTAGACCAGGTCCAGATCAAAAACCACTGTACCTAGACTTCTCAAATCTTTTTACACTGAGAAGTTGTTCAAAAGGCACAGTCTGTCAAAAATTCTGCAATTTTCGTTCTTTTAAGTTTTTATGGTCTCAACTCTGTTTTGTAAGGTTGTGTCTTTCTATTGATCATTACATTTGACTAATCACTAACAAAATAGTCATAATATGTGTCAACAATGTGTGACGACCCCACCACTCCACTAGGTGCCTCTGTGTTTTCTGCTGCTTTGCTTTCCTTTGCAGGTTCCAGGTCGTGGGAGGGTCATCCTCTTGATGAGGCACCTGGACTGGTGTCTAGATAAGGCTCTCCATACTGCAGATCTCTCTCTTGCTCCTGCCGCTGCAGCCACTGCTTTTGTTCTGTTTACTTTGTTTGTTTGACACACACTCACACACATGCTTACATTACTGATTACTGACTTTTATACATATTTTCCTCTGTTAACACTCTTGGGTTGTGAATAAATGCTTGGAATAATTTCACTCTACAGTCTGGTCTCCCATCTTTGCCACAGTCTAAGAGCCGGGCTGTGACAAATGTCAAAATGAACACAGTGACAACATGGCTTTTCTAAGCATTTCATAAAAAAATGTATATTTTTAATATGAGTAAATGAACATAATTTGGTGTTAAAATTATTAATTAATGTTGACATCTGTTATATATGGATGCAACTGTCAGTGTAGTTGCAAAACCTCACCCCTCCAGCCAGTCAGTACTATATTATGCACTTTGCACAGCATGCCAGTCCACAACCCAAACTGTGGTTCCAGTGGCAGAAATGCTGACATCAGACCAAACCACTGCAACAATTCTACACTGGTTGACTTGCCTGCGTCAGGATTATTACAAGCTGTTCCTGAAAGACTTGAAGCCACAAAAAATCGAAACAGATTTCAGTTGGGCCATGATCCACGCAGTCGTTCAGGCATTCAACAATGTCAGCATTCAGCAGTACTTACGACTTTGTTTTCAGGTGTGCCAAGAGCAGCAGACAGTGCAAATGACTGTGATACATCTCTGTGCTGCTCACATGCTTAAGCTGATAAGCATGAAATTGAGCAAGGTGCAGTGCAAAAAAGAAACAAAAAATATGTTCCTGTACAGCTTTGCCCTTCTCCAAAATGCCACAGATTTTTGTGTGATCTTGTCAATTATAAAGTCCCTAGTGTTTGTTTTCTCATCAAGGACTGAGACAAAAACGTGTCAGGAACATCTGTCAACACTGCAGGAAGCCATACAGACACAGAAGACAGACAAGATCAACATAAAAAATGCAGATGATGATGAACCAAGTCTCTCTGAAGACCAGCATAAATCAATTAGGAAGTCATCACCTTTCTTTGCTCCCATAGAAGCAGTGGTAAAGAAAACAAATGACAAAGCCAGAAAGGAAGATGAAGCAGAGGGTGCACCACGAAAAAATACCCATTTCTGTGAGTCTGTGTTGGACATTCTTTTAGATTATGCAGGTACAGTTCCCCTTTGGTCAGGTGTTATGCTGAAACATCTTGGCAAAACTAGAGACAGTAATGCCATAGTTGAAAATTGGTTCCGCACAACAAAACATGTCGTTCTGGCATCAAAGCTGCATAGAAGAGCAGGAGATTTTCTGCAGCTCCAGCGTGAGTTTGTTGTGGGAAGAATAAAAGGAACGTTAGTCAAAAAACAGGTACCACAGACGAAACAGCCAAGCAACAATGAAGATGGAGAGGAAATTGATGGTCCAGACTCTCTTCCCCTATCACAAGAGGAGAAATGGAAGAAGCAAACTACTTGAAAGAGAAAATCCAAGTACTTCAACTCCCCTCCTCCAACAAAAAAGCGTCTTGTGGCAAAATCTGCAACATCTGCCAGCCAAAAATATCCAAACCACACAAAAAGGACAGGGATGCTGTCCATAATGGGGAGGAGAAGGGTTGATAGAGCAGCAAACAGTGTCAATGACAAATACATGTACAGTGGACAACCTCCTGTATATGCTTCATATGGCTATTAAGAGAAGACCTGGGATTAACACTGACCTTAATGCAAGTTCCAATAATTGGATTTTCACCCTACTACAAGTCCACAAACTTTTTGAAAAGAAGGAGTGGTCCCAGGGGAAATTATTGTGGCTAAACACCATTGGCCGATTTAAAGGGACTTCATGGGATGCTTATGGGACAGAGGAAGACATGGTTGCATGTCGTCTCGAGTATCTCATGAATCATGCAAAACTGCAAGAATGCAGCTTGTCCTGTTGTGAGAAGACGAGTCAACAGTATTGATATCTTGTAAGGATTATTTAATTCTGTAAAATGAAAATCAATGCATGTTTTTCGTTAATCAAATGACTGTACTTGCGAGAAATAGTATAATTTATTCTAAAACTACGAATATTGGTTCATATAAGTTAACAAAGATAGAGACTGGTCATATTTATGTTAATCTACATATCTTACATGTGATTTATTTATTTATTTTAAGGTGTGAAGACTTCAGTACTTTACAGAAAGATATTGACAGGTGGATGAATGCGTCCCTTACAGCTCCATGCAAAAGGTAAGTATACAGTATGCAAACAGGTGTTTCAATCATATAGACCATTCTCTTGAATGCACTTACACAGCTCTCTTGCCTAGTTGTCGGTTGAGTCTGACATTTTCATAGTTTTACAATATTTAATGTTTTCTAACTTTTATCTCAACAGAGGTCCTACCCCACTGCACTGCAGCGTGTCTTCGTGAATGGACAGCCATGTGTGTCACTGGTCTCGGTGATACACAAATGGTAAATGGTAAATGGACTGTACTTATGTAGCGCTTTTCTAGTCCACTCAAGACCACTCTAGACCACTCAAAGCTGCTTTTACACTACATATCACATTCACCCATTCACACACAGAGGCTGCTACGTAAAGTGCCCAACTGTCAATCAGATATCACATTCATACCCGTTGGCTATGCCACCGGGAGCAATTTGGGGTTCAGTGTCTTGCCCAAGGACACTTCGACATGTAGTCTGACGGAGCTGGGGATTGAACCTCCGACCTTCCGATTGAAAGACGACCGACTCTACCACTGAGCCACAGCCGCCCTTCTCAAAGCCAATCTCAGTGACAAGCTGCATCCTACAGCTTTGCCACACCTCGTGACAATTCTTGGTGGGAAGTAAGTAAAGACTTAACACTTCACTGTGTCACACTTGATTACCTTTTACACTGATTTTAGTTGTTTACGTTGCTATTCTAATGTAGTTTGAATTCATTTGTGAGCGGTCATCACATTTTTCTGCTATACTGTCAACACCCACAAAGGTACGAGCCAGCTGCGGTGACATACCACCTGGGCACAAAGAATCACTTTGTGGCATTCCACAAACTGGGCGCTGACAAAGGCTGGCATTTTTGTGATGGCCTTGAGGAACTGCTCAACCCTGGCAAGGGTGATGTTGTCATCACTGACACATTAAGGAAAAAGAAACTTAAGGCTAAGTGTAAAGTTAGCCACATTGTCATGGTCAGGGTAAGTATGGACAATAATTATGGCATAACACTGTCTTGACTTCTAAAACTAGTTTTCCTTTATATATGAAATACACAATATTCATGTCTTTTGGTTCACAAACAAGACATTTTAATTAATCACAGTAATAACTAAAAGTGTTTATCAGACTTACTTATCTCATCTTTTACATTCAGGTGACAATCATTTATGGAGAAAATTGGTGATAGTCCTCTTACATAATCTCATCATGAAAAATGATTTGTTTTCCTCTTGCTTTAGGACAAAGCAGCAGAAGCTGTTGAAGCCGGCAAGACAATGAACAGCTTGTTACATTCATTGTGGACCACGAAGGAGCTGATGGAAAGCTGAGGGTAAGTCTAACGTCATTATTTTCCCATATGGAACAATTTTACTAAAAACAACTTTTTGAAATTACAGAGCAACACCCAACCTGATCCATTTATAATGTATCACCCTGTGATAAAATGTGATATATTAAACACCCATTAACCAATTACTAATTTTAAGGCAAAAGTGCAATTAGTTCAGTGAGGAAACAGCTGTAACTGCTTGTGGCTTGTTCGCTTCTGCCAAGAACACCATCCTCCTTACATGGACTGCACTAGACCTCAACAAAATTGTGGAATTGTGGGGCTTTGCAAATATGTTTGGAATAGCGCTGTATCAGATAAAGCGTATTGTCATTATTACCGAAGTAAACACTTTATACCAGCACATTCAGATACCATAGTAGTTAATTAGTTTTACAGTAAAGCAAGTTTCATTGCAGAGATTTAAAGGCACATATGTCCACTGTGGAAAGAAAGCCAGTATTTGGGGTATTCTGCCCTCTTGCTGTCAATGGAACTGATGAAATAGGCTGAGACATGGCTATGGCTAACACCACCACTGTGTGTGTGAGCAGATAAGAATGGACTGAACATTTTTAAATATTCATGTTTAATTACTTTCATAATGAATTCTAAATTTATATTTTTCAGGCCATTCTGTCCAGTGAGGAGGAGTCCTACTTTTCTTTTAAAGATAGGTGGGTCCCAATCATCTTCGATGATGATGTGCAGCTGGACAAGATTGTAAAGTACCTGTCAGACTTCCTTGGCAGCTGTGACACCGTCTCTCCAGAAGTCTGCACCATGGTGTCTTCTGACAGGATCAAATACATACTTAATGTGATGCTGTCAGACGTAGGTCAACAGCTGTTTGACTTAAATTTATGAAGTTATATACATGAATGACAGTATTCCTATTACTTGTGCATAGTACAATTAAGAGAAGCGTTGGTAGTAAAGATTTGACCCCAGAAGATGTGTGCTTTTCTGTTCTATGAAGATCAAATATTTCAATCTTTAACCTTCTGCTTAACCGTATAGTGCAGTGCATTTTCAGTTACGCAAAGTGAGTTATTATTATTGTAAACACATTTTTCTATAAGAAATAATATCTCTAAGTGTGCTAGAAATAATTTAACAAAAGGAAAGATGAAATAGAAGGGGAATAGTGAAATGAGCAAAGAGAAAAAGGACAACACCTAAGCCAATGAAGTGAGAGAACCACTTAAATATGTGATGTGACAGTAAGATAAAGGAAAACTTGAAATGTTGCCTTTAACAAAAAAGATGAACCAGAAACTCAGGAAAATGGAGGATTTAGGGACATAGGTTTAATTTTTTAGCAGTTATTGTACAAGACACCAACAAACTGAAAAACTAAAGGGTCAAGCAGGAAAGAGCTTTAAAAAAAAAAAGCAGTTAAGACTCATTGCAGGAAGGCAGTTAATAATAATTAAAAATAATTGTATTCTGTTATGCAATGGATGTACTTATAGCACACCTGAATAATTAATAGTAAACCAATATAGCACCTGAATTAGCTTAATTTTTGTAAAGTATGTCTGTAGGAGATACAATATACTATGTGACAAATGATAAGCAGGTCTAATATTTTTAAACTCTGGATAATTGGGTCGGGTCAGGATCATGTCTGTAGGTAGGTGGAAGGTCAGGTGATGAGGAAAGGGAGGAACACAAAGAGGACAACTGGTGGCCGGGAGAACAAGAACAGGGTCTGAAATGATGGCAGATGTTAGTAAAGCCAACAAACTATTTTAATCAATTGGGTATTTATAATTGTGATAATTACTGTAATCGTATTGTTCAAATGAGAAATAGCACTAATAGCAAAAGTGGTTCTAACACAGGCAACAATAAAGGCTTTGGAAAAGGTCTGCAAACTGACGGTGACGGAAGCTGTGGCAAAAGTGGACCATAGCCAGATGGAGGAAAGGTAAGTGCAAATCATGACTTTTATAGGATATTTCCCAATTGACCAGTCGATGAAGATATGTTTATCTCTTGAGAAACATTAAACACAACTTTTTTACTGTTTTGTAGTGAGAAAGAAGACATCTTCATGTCCATCAGAAATGAGATGGAGAGACGGGGTTTGACGTGAAAAAAAAGATGTTTAAAAAATGGAAATGTCCCGTTTTTGTCATTTTCAATAAAGGTTTCACAAATCAGAGAGTGTGTTTTTATGAATCTTCAGGGTCTGTAGATTAATCCAGTCCAGATTTGAGAAGTCTAGGTACAGTGGTTTTTGATCTGGACCTGGTCTAATGTGGTCGATATGCTGAAAAAACGGTGAAATGTGCCTTTATTGCATTTTCACAAATAGAATAAAGGTTTCACATATCAGAGACTGTGTTATAATGGATGTTTAGCCTCTGTAGGATAATCTAGTCCAGATATGAGGAGTCTAGGTACAGTGGTTTTTGATCTGGACCTGGTCTAATGAGGTCTCGGTATAAAACTAAAACGGCGAAATCTCCCCTATAGCATCTTCACAAGTAAAATGAAAGTTTCACAAATACAATAGTGGGTGTCACGCAAAGTTAATGTCTTACCTAAAGTGTCTAAAATGTTTTCACATCAAGAAGTGTCACAAAAAGACAGACAATCAGTGGACAAACAGTCGCACTGCACATTAAGTTAATTTCCCCTTAACTTTCCCCTTAAGTGCCGAATCGGAAGCTGGTGAATCAGAAGCTAACTTCAGCGTCGTTTGATTGTCGCTGTTTATAAAGCTTATAAAAAGGTGCACGTCATTTGGTAACAATCGATCGATTGTTTTGATCGCTACGTCATTAATAACGTCCCTCGTGCACACGCGGCTCACGTGCTGTTTTGAATTGTGAGAGAAAATATTTAACTTTTGTAACTTAATTAAACAGACTGCTTATGAGACAGTCAACAAAGCAGACAGAGAGACAGACAAATAGAGGGGGGCGGGGCCAGCAGCTGTGCAGATAGCAGAGGTACAGGTGTGTTGGGGGAATGAAGCAAAGCCAAGTGATCAGATTAAAGTAGATTGTGAATTAAGACTTAATACAGTGAAGAAAAGGGTACAATTAGAGTGTGGAAGTCTACATGTGATTCCGCCTGCTACATTTTCCAAACGAAAAAAAAACACAGGAGCTTTCTTGGGCTTTTTGATGCCTTTGCTTGAACCATTCTCATTTTCAGCGAGTTCACTTCCAGCTCTGGACAGGCAAGTTGACGGCCTCTCAATTTTGCACCGTAATTCCCCATTTTCCATTTCATCCTCTGCTGCCACCCATAAAGGCCATTAAAAGACCCTGGTTCCTTGAGACATGGGAACTTTTCGATTAAGGCTTCGACCACTGTCAAAATTTGAATCCCCGTGGGGTATGCCGTGTAACCAAAAACCACCTCTGCAAGCTTCTCCAGTATGCTGCTTGTCAAACTTGGGTGGTTGAGCAGGGCACCATCCTTCAGGAATGCTTGGTTTCCAGCCTGCAAATGTTGTTCTACATCAAAGGAAAATGTCGGTATTTCAAATCTAGCTGGCCATGGTTGAGAGCGTCGGGAAGTTCTTTCATCAAGGGAGGAGAGAATGATGGTGTCTGATGATGATGAGTGGGTGGAGATAGTATCAGAGGATTCTCGTGGTGGAGGCGAGTCAAACTCTATTTCTTCCACTGAACTGAGAGTGAGGACAACTGGCTTTACTGGCACAACTTTTAATGCTGCCTTATCCTCCACATCTCCAATGCTGGTTAGAGTGAAAAACTGACCATTGAAATCCATGTCCTGGTAAAGCACAGAAAAATCCCCAGGAATATCAAAAGAATCTCTGATAGCACAAATAAGGTATGTGAGGCTGCTTGGTATGCCAGCAGGTAGAATGAGTTTGTGAATATCGTAATCTCCAAAAATGATGCAGAGCTTTGCTGGGGTGCCCATCCTGGCAGAGAAAGCTGCATCTGAAACACAAAAATTGTTTTTTAATCTTTACAGACATTCATTCTGATGTGAAGTTGCAACTATATACAGTGTGCTGATGTTAGCCTAACTCATTAGAATATGATCATTATCTGCAGTTTTTCATTTAAGTCCAGAAAAGTCCGCATTTGTGACCAGAAATAAATGCTGGTTGTTACAAATATGATTAGATGTGATGAATAATCTGTGCAGCACTTAAGGCTGTCAACTTGAAAACCCCTGTGAATGCATCTGTCAATGGAGACAGGATAGGGGTGTTTAATGTCCAGACAAAAATGAAGCTCAAACTCGAATTTCAACAAACATCCCGCATTGGTGACCACTAATAAGGGAGGCAAATGTGGTGCTTCAAGGTTATCAGACGTCTTCCTGCCAGAGTGTATGCCGCCAAAGGATAAAAATCTGGAAGATCTTTTTGCTCAATTACTTGCTCATTGCTTGTTATCCATTTCCTAACGTGCTCATTGTACCATGCCATTTTTGGTCTGATGACAAACACTGGTTTGTTATGAACTATCATAATTTGTAGCACTTCTGCAAAGTCTGGCAACCCAGCAGTAGAACCATGGCACCATTCCAGCAGCATAGGTTGTCCCTGATCAGTTCACAGAGTTGGCAATATGTACTCTTGTGACACCTGGAAATCTGCACTTCAATGCGTCTTTAATGTCATCCTTCAGAACATCCAAAGACACCTCTGTTGTTTTTGTAACCAAGAGTGATGGTTTGACTGCATTCGATTCGTGGAGATGGTTTGCAATTATGAGCTGGTGCTTGTTTGCAAGAGAAAGCAAGATATTCTTGAAACATCCTGTGTGTCTGACAACTCTCTTGAAGAAGCTGTGTTTTGCTTTGAATCTCATGGTCCACAGAGCAGCTACAGGACCAAATTCTCGGATAAGCTGGGGATAGTGTTCAAGAAAATGGTGCTTAGGGATGAGCTTCTGTTGAGGAAAAGCTTCAAGAAGTCTGCTGCGATGTTCAGATATTAAACTGTCAAGATAGCAAATGCTTTCATGAGCATTGCCTCCCACTGATTTACGGTTTGAAAAGTTGCTGCCGCTCGAGTAGACTCGATCAACTGTCTTATAACAGGAACTGATGCTGTGCATGATATGAATTGAAGCTCATTAACAATTTCATCAATGCACTTGTTTGACACATTAAAGGTGCTCTCTAAATTAAGAAAAAGGCTGCCAAACTTCTCTTATGATCCTAGATAGATCCTTGTCTTCCTCAATCAAAGGTTGGAATCCTCCTCAGTGTCAAACAATGGCTCATCCTGAGCAACAACTTGATCAGAGTATTTTTCTAATACTTTTCTAATACAGTCTTCAAGGCCATGTTGAGAATTTTTCCTATGTCTGTGCGAGGCGAAGGTTGAATATATGTTTGAGCTGAAGGTGCAGTTTTTGAATACACATGCAACTACTCCAAATCTCCTCAAATGGCTTCCAAGATGTTCAAAATATTGCCTCTCTGAATCAAAACAAGCGGAACTGCACAGGACACACCTAAAAGATAGAATCTCTTTTGATGTCACTGCCTTGGGGTGCTGCCTGGATAAATGAATATTAAGGGCATTGAACGTTTTAAATGAACAAGGACAATCCTCATAAAGGTAAGGCACTGTCTGGCCACGGCTAAACATTCCATGTCTTAGTCTGTAGTGTTTCAACAGTACTGTACGTGTGTCAGCCTCGAATCTGCATGCTTTGGGCTTAGGGACAAAAACACAAAGACAAAATAATACATTAAAACTACACAATACTACAAGAAATACTACATTAAAACTACAGAATCAGGTAACCAAAATAAACTGTACCACTGTCAAACCAATGTATTTTTGATAATATGCTGTCAAAATATTTTAAAATATCGCTCTGATCTAAAAAAAAAATTACACATCTTTCATGAAAAGAATCAGAACCATTTCCACATATATGTTGAATTTTAAATCAAGAAAATCCTGCATTTTTGCCACTGTGATTCTGTTCCTCTCTTCAAAAAAGCAGTAGAGCATTGCTGGCCTAGATTCACGTCGTTGAGAGAGAGCTGTGTCATAAGTATCAACAATAATGGAGAATCAAAATTTAAACAGTATGTGTAGCGGTTGTGTACTCTGTCAGTCCAGGTTCTCACACACACACACACACACACACACACACACGTCTCACTGCAAGTGCAAAATAAAAAGGTTAGCTAGCAGCACGTCTCTATCGCATGCGGACGGACGTACACACACACAAACACTGCCGCATGGACAGGTCACGCTGGACCGCTTATAAACGCTAATAGCGCTAAATCGCGCTAATTGTACAGTTCAAATTACTGCGATAATTAACAAAAACAATGGTGGAGCTCATAACTTGTGCACTTACCAAGGGGACAGCGAGGTCCGACTGCTGTAGCCTACCCCCGGGGTGATACATGATGTGTGATAATGGCAAGTGGGATCATATTACATTTTATATTATCAACCCTGAATGACTTACCTTCAAGATGATTTAGCCGCTCCTGCCTCCATTAAACCTGACCGCCGTCGTCATCTTCTTGTGTTCTTTGGCGGACAACGAAGCACATGCGTCCTGTATGCGCTTCACAAGGCGCATGCGCGGATTCAAAACACGCAACACCAGTAAAACTTACTTGGTATTTCTAGGTTTGTGTGCAATGACTATGAAACCTTTGAATATTATGTGAAAATACATAATAAAACTTACTCTTCCCACACAGTTTGTATTACATGAATGACATATATAGTTTTACTTAAATAATTCCAGTTCTCACTGATACTTACAATTAGAAATTAAAAATTGTGACAGATAACCTAATAAATATTACTACACCACAAAATCATTTTTTTCAGTGCATCATTATGGGAAATGTAAGATCGATTTCCAATAAGATGGACGAGCTAGCGGTGCTGACCCGGCACCAGAGGGAATATCGGGAGAGCAGAATCATGCTATTCACAGAGACATGGCTAACAGAGGTAACACCGGACACGAACGCTACACTGGAATGATTTCATCAGGAAAAAGGAGAGCGGTAAGAGGAAAAGAGGAGGGCTAGCAGTGTTTGTTAATGATAGATGGTGTAACCCTGGACGCATCACTGTTAAGGAGCATGTTATCGCGACAGTGGTGTATGTTATCCCCTCTGCTAACGCCGAAGTGGCCTGTGACGTCATCCACTCCACTGTAAGCAGGCTTCAGACACAGCACCCTAATGCCCTCCTTCTCATCTCTGGGTACTTTAACCATGCCTCTCTCTCCTCCACTCTGCCTACATTCACCCAGTATGTCACATAAAACACTGGATTTACTGTACGCCAACATCAAGGAGGCATATAACCCATCACCTCTCCCTCCCCTGGGAAGATCTGACCACAACCATGTACATCTCCTGCCTGTTTACAAACCTCTTGTTTACAGCCAGTGGTCACACACACTGTGAAGAGGTGGTCTGAGGAGTCTGAGGATACTCTGAAAGACTGTTTTGACACAACTGTGTAGAAAGAACTCTCATGGGGAGGATATTGACGGCCTCAGTGGCTGCATAAAGGACTATATTAACTTCTGTGTAGATAACATGGTACCCACCAAAACTGTATGGTGTTTCCCAAACAGCAAACCCTGGATTACTCCTCACATAAAGGTTCTGCTTTAGGACAGAAAGAGGGCATTTTTATCAGGCAAAGGAGGAGCTGAAAACTGTGCAGAGGGAACTGAGGTGGAAGATCAGGGAGGGAAATAACAAATTCAGGAGGAAGATGGAGGACCAGCTGCAGCAGAGAAATGTCAGTGGAGTCTGGAGGGGTCTTAAAACCATCTCTTGGTACAAGGAACCTGACACCCAGGCCATGGGGGACGTAAAGTGGGTAAATGACCTGAACATTTTTTTCGACAGATTTGATCAGTCCGCCCCTTCCCCTGCCCAGATCCCACTGCTGCAACCCCCATTGGCGCCTGTCTCTGTGAACATCTACCTACTTCAGACATCTGTCTTTCACCTGGTGAAGAAGGCCAGCTCTGTCCTGTGTTGCCCTCTTGACCCTGTGGAGGGACAGACACAACAAGAGTGGTGCAACTCTCCCTAATCTATATGTGCAATCATTTTTTTTATGTGCAATAGCACTCTCACTTCTCGACATGCAGTGCAATACTTATTATTACATCAGGTGGTCCATTTGTTCATTCATTCATGCTGTAAACTTGCTGACTTTTTTTATTTGGCCTGTTGCGTATTATCTTATCAGCTCTGTACATATTCTTTAGGATACACTTGTTTAGTTACTTATTTTTATATGCCCTGTATTGTAATGTTACACTATCTACTTTGCTGCTGTGGGACGAATAAAGGATTATCTTATCTTACGTTACCTTAAGAGATGTGAAGAGCAGCAGTACTCACACAGAGATATGAGCTGTGCTGCCCCGCCCACTAATTAGTGAATATTGAAGCCAGCTGGTGATAATTAAGAGTCTGAGGCAGAGAGAGGAGGAAAGGTCCCAACCTGCCACAGGAGTGTTGCTACATATCTGCTGGATGTGTAAATACTCATCTGTTTGCTAAGACAAAAGGATTGAGGGGTTCAAAGTGGACAAAACATTTATTATTTCAGGTTTGAGTTAAAATTTTATTTGACTTTAAAACAAGTGAAAAGATAATTTACCATTGTAGTGACACCAGATTTAAGGTTCTAAGAACATGTCCTCATAATTTGTCAATGGCGTCCAAACAGAGACAAAATGTGAACCACAGTTTCTCTTTCTGTGCTAACAGGAGAAGTTAACCCTCACTTGCACAACTTAGAATTGTCCCTGTCAGTGAGCTGAGACGATGAAATCAATGGTTCAGATTAACCACCATAAACACTGAGGGTGGATGTCTGACACAACAAGAGCAGTTTGAGGTTGTTTGACACTTCTGAAAAGTGGCTGATGTTTGTGATGAAACCAAACCGAGATGTGTGATGTTCATCATCTGATCTAATGTTTTACACTGACAAGAGCATACAACACTAACAATTACAAAGTCAATTACAAGCATCTCTGATTCAAAGTAAATGTATAAAATCTGTTTTAGAAAACCTCGGTTTAAGTGAAGCATGATGTCTTAAAAAGAGAACACCAAAAGCAGCAGAGTCAAGAAATCAAGAGTTTTTGAAAAAATAATGTTTTTGACAGTATTTTCAGTGGTCGTCCTTTCAAAGAATATTCGATGGGGAGCTCAGAGTAACTTTCAAAAAACAGGTCAGTTTTGCCTCCTGTTTCAGCTCGGACAGAGAACAACTGGGTTGAGTTAGAGCGTGGGAGCAGATACCAAGTTTAGATAAGTAAGGAAAAAAAGAGGAAGGAAACTAAAATGAGTACAAAGGAGTTTTGTTATTGCCCTTGTGAAGCCTGGCAGCACTTTGCCAGCCCTCAGAGTTCACTATGATCCAGGCTGACTCAGAGAGCCAGGGGTGGAGCTAAGGGCAGAGCTGCTTCGAGAGGCTGCCTCGGCAAAGAGTTCTGGGTTGTAAGGTGTGAAGTACTTTTCGGGGAAATGGGAGAAGGGACGAGAGGGAGAATAGGAAAGTTATTTTTTTGGTTCATAGGTGGGTGTGGTTGTGTCCCTGCCCCCCCTTTCCTCCGTGGTGTCCTCCCTCTCTGTGGCCGTGCTTCCTGTGCTCCCTCCTGCCCTTGTGGTGGTGGTGCCGGTGACGGTGGGCTCGTCGGGCTGGTGGAGCAAACAGAGAAGAAGTGAGAGACGTCAAAAAAAAGATAGGGCAGGGGCTTATTAAGAAATGAGTCAGATATAAAACGTAAGATGTAAGAGAGAGATGATAGCATCGTACACAGACAGTAAGTGAGAGGTGAAACCAGGTAAGAGACGAGGGAACAGGGATCAAAAACAGGTCAAAGCCACATGTTCTCTGTAGAAGGTTTAACTGTCTCCACTCTGAGGGAATCTGTTTTATCTCACATTCAGGAGACTGAGCGCCTTCAACAAGAGCACTCTGAGCTACAGCCGCCCTCTCACAGCCTCAGTATGAGCTTGTTCCTGGGCTGATCTGCCAAACGAGGCTGCTCTGTCCCTTTCTGCATCTCACCAACAAAGAAGTGTCGTCTGTAATGAATGATAACGGCTGTAACTCTGGGCCATAAAAACAACGCTGTCTAAAGATGAAGAGTCGTAAGAAAAATCATTTTAATCACTTTGAACAGACGCTACATTATTTCAGTGTTTCATCATTACTGTCACACTGTGAGCTGAGAGAATACAAGGAGCAATTTGTTGAATATTTATATAGCAACTCTTTATACCTCCTCTGAAGAAAGAGATGATGCTGAAAAGTTATGACATCTTTTCTGTCTTTCTGTCAGAGTCTGAGAGAGTCCTTTAAAATAGTATATGGAAATTAAGTTTATTTAAAGGCTCAAAGAAGATAAGAGTACAAAAGAGAGAGGCTAGAAAGTCTGCATTGGGCAAATATGAGAAAATGCTGTCATGTGTTGTATTCTTCATGCGCAGAGGCTTTTGCATGATATCAATTTGGTCGATTTCAGTGTGGTCGAACATTTCAAATTTTGCACAAATCCTGTTGACAATCTGTTGACCATTAAAACAAAACATTTTTTGAAAGGACTTGGGGGATGGCGGGGGTTGCAACACCTCAAGCATAAAGCACTTCAAAGGAGGCTCTACCACTTTTAACTAAACCCAGAGGATTATGATTCAGTCTGAAATCTCAGTAATCTTTCTGCTTTCAATTATTAATAACGAGAGCAGGGATAGCACACTGTCTGCACAGTGACAGCAGGTCCTTAGAAGAGGTTCTTCTTACGGAACTATGCTGGTGTGTGTGCTAAAAATAAGAACATGTAAATGTGAAGATGACCTAACAAATGGAAATACTGCTTTAAGTATTGTTGTCTGCTGTCCTGCTCTGGGAAAATGCTGTCGTGTAAAACTCACATTTTATGCAGATGATTTTTGCCTCGTCCCACTTGCCATTGGCTCGACACTTAGCAGTGGGCACATGGCACTGCAGGAAGCTGTCAGCCCACTGGTAGCGCACCACAGAGTGGATGTCATAGTGGGAACGCTTTCGACCAATCAGGAAGGCATTTTCCACAGTGGGCGGGGCTCTGCAAAGCACTGTAGAGACAAGGACAGACAGCAGGAGACACTGTCACCTCTCACAGCATAAACATCAAAATGTGGATACAGCTCTGCAGGACAGCGTGTCTGTCAGTGAGTGGGCGGCTGTCAAAATAACATAGCTTTTTCGACACATAAAGAGTCGAGGCAGAATCAGAAAAATGTTTACACAAGCTGAGAAGGAGAGAGGACTGACACTCTGGTCAGAGACTGACGGGACGGACGAGCCTCAGGGAGGCACCCAAACATCTTCACAGATTGTTTCACTCTCCTGTCAAAGGGTGTCAGTCTCCCTTAAGGGAATCAATGACTCAACACAAATGGAGGCTAAAAGTTTTCCATTTGCTCTCACCTATGTACACATGAATGATTTCTCACAGTAGAGGCAAAGCAAATGTCACTAAACTCAAATGGAGCTGTGAATAATTGGTCTTTTGTAGAGTAAAGCCTTTACAAGGCTGCTAGAAAAGTTGGGTTTCTCAATCCTTAAACAGTGAATTAAAATGTGATGAAAAAAACTTACAGACACTATAATATCTACACTTGGTCTTGGACTTCACTAAGCTTATCAGTTTATTAGTAACTTCCTCATGCAGGTTATTTGTGTGCTTTAGCTTCGGACTTGAAAACAGCTTTTTGTTTGTGGTGTTTTCTGTCACTATGTGTCAGGTATAAAGTAGGAACTCTTTTGCTGTGTCCCTGAACACACCTCCCTGTGGAGCATGTAACTACCTGTAGCAGCAATGTCTACTAAATGATAAGACAGGGTCCTGTGGGAGGTCTGTGGCTGCTCAGGTGGGGGTATTCTCCCTCATTTCATGCTTCTCTGTGACGGGACAGATTCATGAGGAAAAACGCATTGAAGAATATTTATCATCAAATTGAGTTCTATCAAAAGGAAGAGTGTGTACAGCCAGCACAAACAAGCACTTCCCCTGTGGCTTCCTCACATCCAGGTGAACCTGACAAGACTCTCCCCTCAGTAACTTCTGGACAAACATGTTACTGATTTGTGTTTCGAGCTGTGTCCCTGATAGCTACAACTTCACAAAGTTTCTCCTGGTCTCCGAAATGCATTCCAGCAATGTCAGTTTTAGTCCGCACAATGTGTATCTAACAATGATTACATCACTCACCACTGCACACATTAACTGCTTTAGCCGCTGACAACAGCCGATCATTTCCCAAAGCACTCTGAGAGCGCTCTGAGGGTGTCACGCAGAATTAGATTTCCTGCCTCTGTGAATGATAACCATCAAACTACTGCAATCATTCTATAAGACATGTCCTGTTGTGGGCAAATTCCCTCTTGAGCTCACAGGAAGACTGTGTCAGTCTTTATCCACAATGCTCAAAATGTAAGACTTGATCTGTGCCTACAATATGAGGTGATTTTTAAAGCATCAGAAATCACAACTTACAACCTCATACAAATGTTTAGCTGGCTATATATAGAGTGATAATATTTAGTGGAAATTTGAAACACAGAAGTCAGAAGGTTTCAAAAGGTTCCAAAAATGTTTGTACCACCTCATACAAGCTGTGTATTCTTTATCAAATAATATCTGCCTCTCTTTCCCCAAGTTTGACCATTGTCTCATCAGATGTCTCATCTCATCTCAGTGATATTAAAAGGTTATCATTAGCATCTGCCGGAGCTGCTGCTGAGCAGACAAACAGATCACATGAGCTGTGAGCTTTAGAGAGCAGGCGGAGAATAAACAGCACGGAGCTGACAAACTCCACTGATAAGACGAGACATTACATGGGGTTACTCAGAGTGAAGAAGAGGCTGACGGGGAGGAGAAGGGGAGATGAAAAGATGGCGGTGATTGTAACTGACTGATTACGGTCAGAGGTGGGCTGGATGCTGGGGACTTGTGACAGTGAACATCAAAGGTGGTGCAACACCCTGTTTGTGAGGGAAATAACTTTCCTTTCATACAGGATCAGGGTGGATGTTTGAGGAGACATGCCGGTTGGATGCTCCAGAAGTTTGTTTGTTGTTGTTCACTGGTAACCATCTGCTTCATAAATAATTGGCTTACATTAATACTGTTTGAGGGACGAAAAAGAGAAGATGTATTATTTCAGTTAGAAAATATTTCTTTTTCCCTTTTTGAAAGGGAAATTAAAGTATATCTTTTACAATTGAGCCTACATCTGCCCATTTTCCTTCTAAATAAATAAATAATAAACATGTGGTGCTCTGCAGAAGCTTATGTGATCTCAAATTAGTGTTAATTCTATTTGTGGGAACTTGTAGCAATTAGCACATGAAATATTCATCGAACATTTTTTCAATTTGTAAATATATTGCATAATATATAGCAACGACGAAACAGGAAACTGTTTTAAGTGAAATCAAGAGAAAGTGGAAGCTGTGAGGAAATTCTGCTGCTTGTCTGCATCAGTGAAACGACTTGTTGAGGAGTACTGAGTGAATTTTGGTAAAACCGGCAACAGTGGCTTCTTGTGTCTCCACGTCCCTATTTATTCATATGTCTTCTTGGCATTGGTCTTACTGTAAGTTCGACCTGCATGCAAATGTCGTGTAAAAATAAGCTCTAATAGGCTCTTAAAGGAGAATGTGATGCCACAACTCCAGCACAAAGAAGTGGCAGCTACAACAGAAGACATGCAGCAGAGGTAACAACGTATACAGGAACTGAACCACTTGATAAGTTTGCTCTCCTTGTTTCTCTGAGTTTAAGTTTCCCCTGCCTGCAGACAGTCTTCACCTGACTGAAACAGAACATTTGTCAGAGGAAAAGAAGCCGTGACATGAGAGGTACGTGGAGAACCTTTCAAAGACAAGCTGGAGAATGATGGGAGATGGAAGAAGGAGTGCTGGTGAGCAGTAATGAGTGTAAATGTGGACTGAGTGAAGAGGTTCAGAGCTAATGTGTTCCTCTGCAGAGAGCCAGGTATAATGTAAAGTATGACATACCCAGGATGTTCACAATCCTCTAAAGGTAAATGCTGTCACTCTCTGTGCTTTAACAGGATGAGGCTGCAACACTTGTCAGCTGCTTTACATAAAAAGTTTGAAGAACATTTAGTCTCTCTCCTTCACGTTCTGTCTCATGATTGTCCTCAGAGGATTTCAGACTAAAGATCTTAGACACATAGTGGTCGTTTAAATGCCACAGAGGCATTCATTTGGGCATCCATTGAGTCTGCCAGTGGACAGGACAGGTAGTCAGCATCTAAAAGTTCTTCATAGTGATGGACTTGATCTCTCAGGTGAGATAAGTGAGCGTTAGAACAGACCAGAACATTCCATGGTTGCTATGTTTCCATGGTTGCTATGTTTTGTTACCAGGTGCATCATTTTGAAATCATCTTCATTAAACACAAACAAACCTTCAAACTGACAGAAACACACACACACATTTCAAGCTGCCTTAAGTCAACAATTTGTTGGAAACAGGAAACATCAAACGACGACTTTCTTTATCTGGACCTTCACCTTGACCGACTGCCACTGACCAAAGGACTTTTCACAGCAAATGTAAGATTTGTGCTCTTTCTCAACTCATGTTTTGCCCATGAGACCTTTTGAACCCCACCATCACATTCACTAATATGTTACACACTGTCCCTTTAAGTGTAATAATGATTGAAGTAGGACTGCTGTCTGACTGTTAGTGCCGAGCTTGAATGAAGAAACATCTGTTTGTTTGAATTGGTTTGTTTTATACGACTGTTGGAAATCTTTAACTGTTGAACAAACAAGCTTGTTAAGAAAGAGTTGACACATATAAATAATGTTTTCATAGATTATTTCTGTATTTTTTTCTCCACTTGGTGATTTAGGCCAAAAGTGACCTGGTACAATGTGTTTTTTTTTTTTTTTTATAATTGGTTTATATGTCATTTATTTGTATTTTACACAAAAAAAAAAAATCATTGTGCCTCCAACAATAAACAGAGAGCTGAGAAAAAGTAAGGTGCCAATTTGTCAGACTTTAATTAATCACCAATAGTGTTTTAGGTTTGTTAATCAGGAAGAATTTACCGGTGGAATATTCACTCTGTGAAAGGTATCTGTGCTATGCTAGCTGTAGGCCTCAGAGAGGCTGGCAGACGGCACCACACTGGGCCATCTGATGAGGCTGTTGGCTACACCTGTAGACGCCCTGAGAGAGAGGAGCAACATCTCCTCCATCAGGCTGATTAACAGAGCTAGCAAGAAACTGTCTGCTATAAAAGCCAAGACAATAACCCCTGATAACAGGGGTAAACAGCACTGGTAAACTGACCATTACTGCACGTGTAAAATCAGTACAGTGCTCATTAATGTAACATGTTGCCTGACTCAGGAGCTGAACAGCAGCAGGAACAGCTCTGACATCTTCCCTCTCTGGCCTCAGCTGAGAGATGAACAATAATGTAGTTTGACTGCTTATGTGTGGTTGGGCATCTGTGTGCATGACAGGCATGTTTGTGTGTGTGCATACATGTAATGGGATTTCAATCATGTTGTATCTGATTAACATCATCAGCAGGCACATTGATCTTCTGATCTAATCTGATCTCCTTATTGCAGGGGTGGAGACGTCCATTTTCAAGGCGATTAAACACATTTTTTTAAGGGTGCTCTCGGAGAAGGAAGACAGTGATATATTGAATCCACCTTCTGTCACAGACAGATGGCAAATTTAATCTAAGAGTGGCTCTCTGCTGGTGATCTGGCCTTATTACAACACATGTGGCTGTGGAGCAATGCCAGGGGGTGAAAAGCTAAGAACGAGGAGATGAAGGTTTATGAGGCACCAAACAAACACTGTGTGGATATTAGCATGGTAATGCTGCCTGGCACAGACTAACTGCTCTCTGTGGTTAAATATGTAAGTCCATGATGATCGCCAGAGGAAGACTTAAAAAAAAGGCCTGCAGTAAAGCTTAAGAGCAGCTGTGTTTCTTACTGCTCTGCTGAGCCAAAATAACTCAGGACAGCATGCTTAAAATACCAGACAGGAGGAATTAATTCACACTAAAACAATTAATTTAACGATGGGTCCTAGATGTTTATAATGCAAGCGTGCCCAAAATCTGCCCATGGCGTGTGACAATTTTACTTCTTTCTCACACAAACCAACAAGAAACGAAATCAAATCCAGTGCAGATTATCTCTCGAAATATCCACACTTGGATTCCCTTCACTGGACACAAAAGCAGTTACCTCACCCACTGTGGGGATATTTCACTGTTTTCAAGACAAATCACATCTTAAAGAAATATAATAGCATATTAAACGTTCCGTCACAGACACTTGTGTCAGAGCCTGTAGCAGCATTTCATTGTAACAAATGATGACACACTTTTATTTGGCTGAACAGACTCGGCTCCTGAGGGAGTTTTCAGCTGGGAGGACAATAAAACCTTTAAGGGCCGCTCAGAGCAGTAGACATTTATCACTGAGTTATGGAATACACATGAGCAAAGTGCTGCCATGTAAAGGATGGTGATAATAAAGTAGAGGACTAGAAATCAATCAGCAGCTTGTAAAAGCAGTGTGTATTAGGACAGCAGAGTTTAAGTGGGTAGGAATTCCTGCTGTTTAATCTGTTTTTAAAAAAACACGTTAAACTATCACTGCCAAGTTTCTTTCTCAACATCTGCTCACCTCTGATGAAGCTCTGCTCGGCCAGGCTGTGGATGCTGGCAAGGTGGCCGCTGTACTCCCTGCAGTCCTTCTCGGCGTCCTCCCAGGTGTGTCTCCGGCTGAAGTACCGGTAGCAGTGGCCGTGGAACTTCCTCCATGTGTGCTCGCAGCCCTCAGTGTCTGCAGGTGAACAGGGGGGTCGGGGAGGTAAGGGGGAGGTAAGTGGAAAAGACGGTGATTAGTCAGAGGAAAATCCATGTGGGGAAAGAAATGTGGCTTTCTTTAATTGTTAAACATCCACAGTGACATATGCAGTGGAATAATAACATTGCACAGGAAAGTAGGAGGAGGATTCAGGCCTTAATTTTTGGATCCACACACAGCAAAGTCCTCCTGTTCTGCAGCACATGAGATATCAGCATGTTGCTTTCCTCCTCTGTTCCTCTGCTTCTTTTTTGTGCCCTTTCCAGTACTCCTCTCTGACTCCATCCCCTCATCTCTCTCTGTGTCTTCTCTTTGAGTTTAAATTCACAGCAGAGGCAAAGTGGTGGCGAGACAGCCTAGTCCAGTGAAAGGGCGTTTTAATCAAAAGCAACAATCCTAAGAAATAGCTTCCAGTGCACAGCGCTGGCTTGGTAATGAAGCCCTGTCACAGTCCTGTCAGCAGTCTGCTCTCCCTCCCTACATCCCTCGCTCCTTCTCTCCCCTCATCTCTCTCATCTCTCACCCCTCATCTGACTGGGGGTTAGCTGTGTGACTGTGAGCTGTACACTTCTAATGTGATGTGTGTGTGACTTTCTGTTCCATTCTGTATTGTCTGTGTGCTTAGATGTGGGTTTGCAAAACTATGCATCTGGTAATGTTGACATGTATGTATAGTTGATGTGGTTGAGGATCAATCTGGCAGCTCCAGTTTCCCCTCATTCTCACCCCCTTTCCCCCTCCCTGTAGTGTCGGGATCAGGGAAAAGGCCTCAGCTTTTTCTCCAACAAATCTGAAGCGACACCAGTAAATTGGGTGGTGCAAATTGGGCCGTATGGGGCCCTGCTCAGTATGCAGAGATGCATTTTTGGCTGTGGAAAGAAGAGGAGGAGAGGAGTCTGTTATGAAAGCTCTTCTTTACTGTAATATGAAACAAGGGCGTTGAAACCTTAAGATAAGATAATCCTTTATTGATCTCCAGAGGGGAAATTTGGGAGCATTGAGAGTGCATACTGCATTGAGAGTGTAAGTGCTTTCCATACTTTTCAGCGCTCCTTCGTTCACTTTGTTGTTGAGGTTTTACGCTGTGAAGTTCAATGACACCATTTCACAAAATACAATGAATGCACTGGGTCATAGCGGGTGCCTCCTCAAGAGAAATAACTTTGCAAGAAACACAAAGTGTTACCAACATGAACTATGTATAATAGTATGTTACACATACGTATGTGCTCATTTTTACTTGTGAAGTGATCAAACATTTGTGGAAAGGTTCATCTTGGTTCATGATTGGATGCCTGGCAGTCAGTCAAACTCCTCGCTATGGCAAAATGCAACATCAAAGCCCCCAAAGAGAAGCCTCATCAGTCGTACTTGTTACTCAATACGGTCTCAGAGCAGACCATCATCATGGCTGCGTCTGTGTCAAGATAATACAGATACAATTCATCGTCATACTTTTTGAACAGGTTATATAAATTGGCCAATAATATCATTATTAGATGGGCTGCTAACACCTTGTCTTTTCTCTTTATAAAGACCGGATACTACAGGAAAGAGTGCTGTATCTTGGGTGGAAAAAAAGTGACTTGACTTGATATAGCCTGTGACTTGACTTGCGAGACTTGCTTGAGACTTGGACCAAATGACTTGAGACTTACTTTGGACTTGAGCGAAGATACATTGGTCACAACACTGTAGATTAAGACAAAGGAAGTCACAGAAACAAAGAGATATTGAGAGAATAAAAAAAGCAGAGATCAAAAATAAGCAGACATGTTTTCTCCCCCTCAGATCTTTAACTTTGAAGTCTCTGCTGATTTATTTTCCCACTCGCTGACAGAGAGCCTCAAAGTCTGACATCACATCAACCTCTTCAAATATTTAGACATAATTCAAGTCGTCTTCGTTCTCCTGTTTTCCCTCTGTCAGACATAGAGAGAGAGAGAGACAGGAGCTATGTTTTAGCAATAAATATTCCCACAGACTTTAGTGAGCAGCAGTTAGGAAATAAAGGCCAAACACTTCCAGCTGATTGATTGGGTCGTTTATCCACATCACCAAGTGATATTTAGACCCCCTGATTGATGAAACATTGTGTGTGTGTGTGTGCTGCCATTTTCCCTCCTTCCTGTCCAGAGAGAGAGGAAGTACGTTAGAGAGAGAGAGAGAGAGAGAGATGAGGCAGAATCTGCTGCTATAAAAGGTGAGAATGTGAGAGCGGCTGTGAGAATTATTAATGGTTATTATGAGTGCAGTGTTGATTAATGGAACATCCTAATAGCGTAATTCTCACAGTTAAGAGTAATGGATGTTACAGTAAAAAGCTACAGAGTGACATGAATGACTGATGTCAGTGAGAAGGCTCATTCTGATTATCAGCACACATGTGTGTCTCTGCAGGTTGATGCTGATGGAGGAGGTCAGAGTGAGGGCAGCACAGGCTTTACAGTAAACAGGCAAAAAGCTGCTCCAGTGTTAGTTAACACCTTGGACTCATTGTCCTACTCCTTCAACCATTTGCGAACCATTTTTGCAGTGTGGCAGGGCGCATTATCCTTCTGAAAGAGGCCACTGCCATTAGGGACATACCCTTTTCATGATGAGGTGTACTCAACAATGTTTAGGGAGGTGGTATGAGTCAAACATCCACATGAATGGCAGGACCCAAGGTTTCCCAGCAGAACACTGCCCAAAGTATCACACTGGCTCTGGCGGCTTGCCAACTTCCCATAGTGCATCCTGTTGCCATGCCTTCCTCAGGTAGGCGACGCACACGCACCGAGCCATCCCCATGATGTAAGGGAAAACCTGATTAATTCATGTGCACATTGTCAGGGGTCAGCATGGGCACCCTGACCGGTCTGCTGCTATGCGGCCCCATAAACAAGAAACTGTGGTGCACTGTGTTTTCTGACATCTCTCTATCAGAACCAGGATTTTATCATATTTTATTTCCATTTTATTTATCACATTTTTAGACTCCAACAGAGCTGGCAGCAACATCTGAAAATTATTTTTAAATCTGTATTCAACCAGATTTCGCTCAGCTCCCTCAGGAGCCACAGAAGGCTTTTATAGTTTTTCACCTTTACTAGGACCTACATTGTGTCAAGAGGAAGTGTGATAATAAAGAATATATAATGGTAAGTATATGTTTTTTTATTTTAGTTTAGGTCTGTAACTAGGTGCCAACTGTCTGCCTCATTAGAGTCAGTGTGTCGGCTTCACTACATCTGCTGCCTGCTTCCAATCCAAAGCTCTGCTGGTGCTGTTGGCGTCAAGCTTCTTTAAGTCTCCGTATCTGTCTGCCCCAGATTCACCCGCCGTCCTCTTTGGGGCGAAGTTGTGCTCTACTTTGCTCCAGGTTTCTGTAACGCTGTCTAGTTTTTGTTTTCCTGTCAAACACAACTCGCTGCTGTGTGTCTGCGCATGCAGCTGTACTGTGTTTATTTCAGCAGTAGCTCATGCCAGTACAATCATCACAGTCATCCTGCCTGGAACGATGCGACTTCTACTAGATTCTCTTTGGTTTCCACAGATATATTTTGGTATATAATGGTCTGACTGCACCTTCTGAAGGCTGCAAACATCCACAGAAAACTCCCACACTAAACTCATTAGCATGCTCTTTTATGTGTTTTCCACTGCATGCTGCAGCCAGTATACCAGTAAAGAGCCATAATTGCCTCTAACAACTGTGCAGCCTGCTGGGTGACGAGAATTGTTTTGATATATGGAAGCAGGGCAAACATTAGCAGATACCTTGGGATCAATTAGCTACACAATCCTTTAACTTCAGCTTTTTGTTTCCAGTTCATACATTATTTATTCTGCTGGGAAACAGACAGAGAGCGAGAGCTAGAGGGAGAATCTATTTCCTATGGATTGGATTATTGTTGTTATCAGGCTGGATGTTTTGCGAGTTATTGCACCTTGCTGTAATTTCACTGCTTGGAGTCACAGTGAGAGATTACCATCTGAGCTGCTGCTGAGTAAACAGGGAGGAAGATATTCGATTAATATTTGGAGGATAGGTTGTCTGAGTTTTGTTAGTTTGAGTATGGAGCAAATAATATGAATGTGTCACTGAAGTAGACACATTTTTGTGCCTTTGTACTTTGTGAGGACCAATATAAGATTTAGACCTTGAATAGCCACTTATTCTTGGGAAAGTAATGAAGTTTGGTGTGAGTCTTCACAGGCATAACACTTGGTTTAAGGGTTAAGGCTGTGATATTGATTCAAGTTTAGATACGGTTAAGGGCTGAAGAATGCATGATGTCACTGAGGGCCCTCACAATAAAAGATTTGAGGTATGTTTAAGAATTACACAAACATTCACACACACACACACCAACAGTCCTCTGCTGCAGCACCAGATGCAGCCTGTGCAGTCACACAGAGATACACATACAAACACTCAGAGAAACCTCCCACAGAGCACCACAGATGAGGGGCACATAAAGATGCAGGAAGTGACAGCAGAGAGGGAGAGAGAGAGAGAAAGTTTCAGGGAGTAGTCTCAGAGTCCGTGTTCTGGCAGTGAGTCTGTTGAAGTGCTGATGTATCGACTGCTTGTATGCTTTGCCAGCCCTGCTTGTGGAGTATAATAAAGTGCTTGTTTCTACACCCCATCAATGTAGTCTGAATGGTTTAACACTTTCTCCGTCACTTTTCCCTTCAGTCAGGCTGAGAAAGATTTGGTTTGTGCCTCCACTGATCAGGCAGCGAGCCGAGACAACCGCAGGACGGCTCCACAATCAGTCTCAGAGTTGAGACCAGAGAGACACAACTGACTGATGTCTCTATTACTATAAACACAGCTGTCTTTTCTGTTCAACTAATATACATTCATTACTGATACACAACTGATGACAATGATACAATAAATGCTGAGTAATGCAGATAAAATGTTCAGCTGGAGTTCTCCAGCGTCTGAGGCTGTTACGGAGCCGGAGTTGACAGATGACTACTGGGAAGCAGTTGTTTCTCACATATCCAGTTCACACTCTGTTAACTGTTTAAAGCCACTACAATGGCTTTGTTTGAGGTATTTACTTAACAAACGTGACTTGTTGGCTTGCTTTCCGACTTGCTTGGCAAAAGTTTGATTTATTAGGTATGGCCAACGGCATTTTTTGCGGCTCACCAAACAAAACCCTAATCGCTAGAGGATGCTATCATCCTGGTTGTAAGTCCACTTGTATCCGTAATAGAGGAGCAGGTCAAGATGTTAAACGACATGGGCATACCTGTTGCATATGCAGCGAAGAACCAGAAGACAGATGAAGAAATTACCGAAGGACTTCGGTCCTCCTGAAACGTTCATGACAAACTATAAGTGGAGCAACATTCTTCAAAAAGTTTTTTTTTCTGCAAACGTCTAGTGGGGATGGCTGTGGATTAAGTTCATACTGTCATGCAGTGGTATATCTCATTGTCATTACATAGCTTGTAAGATGCACACTATCTCATTGTTTAAAGCTGTAGTAGGGAACATTATTAAAACTAACTTTTTGTCTTATTTGGTCATACTGACCCTTTAAACATGCAGTAGTACATGAGAGAGATAATCTGTAAAAAAAACAAAAAAACAATCTGGCTCCTCCTACTGCTCCTGATGGCATTTGTAAGAATCCATACCCTCCCGTAACACAACAACCAATCAGAGCCGAGCAGTCTCAGGCTGCTGTCAATCAGATGCTGCACAGCACCATTCCTCCGCGCATGCTCACACTGTCAAGCACAATTTCTTCAGTGTGCGCAGCGTCAGTCTGTTTGTGTCCACAAAGGCTTAAAAACAACCACCAGGAATGAAAAAACTGCCTTTATTGCTAAACTACGGCTTACACTACAAAGACTGTTAAACCGAAGAAGACAAATGAGGAAAAGCAAGCTAAAAAGAAAGAGTTGAGTGATTGCTGCCACTGATAGCACCATAAATTGTGCATCATTTGCGATCACCATCTGCCCTGTCTCAAGATCCACTGCATAAAGCAAAATGTGGAGATGAGCTGTCTGCACCTCCGTACTCTCATCCTGACTGTGCTCAATTCTGTCCTCATCTCGATTATGGGCTGGACGGGAAGGGGATGCTTGTTCCAGTTTACTGTGATGTCCAGACTCGATAGATGTGATAAAGTAATGCTGCTTAGAACAAAGTTTCCTCTCTGCGAGCCAGTGGGAGCAGCGGGAACGTCTTGACGCATTTGGAAAAAGTGTGAGTGTATGTGCTGGGGCTGAGCCTCAGACTCAGATTTAACCTCTAAGAATAATAGTGATGTGGCAGTTATATTTACAGACTACATTTACATTCATTAAAATTTTAAGGTAAACAAAAAAAAAAGGTATAAAGTGAGTTGGGATGGAGGTGTTACGGGAGTTATTTTGTATATTACCTTTGATCTAAGATGACTAAGATGAAGTGTTTAACACACCTTTACTACTTCTACTTCTAACAAAGGTTGTTATATTAACATTCGACATTGGTATTATTGTTTTGGAGGGATGAAGGACAAGACACTGGCGGCCATCACAGCAACAGCATCTCAGGCCACAAGACAGACTGTGATTGAGCTTCTGGGTATGCAGGACTGAGTTGAAGTGGTAAAAAGCCCAGATTGTCCCAACATCCGCCTCGCTGTTAAGAAGGTGTCCTATAACCCCTCAGAGACAGTTTCATTAAGGAACTGTAGTCCAAAGGCCCTTATACAGAGAATAATGTTTTTAAAGCATTAGGAGACAAGTCGGTGTTTCCTGTTGGGGCTGCTGACATGTCCAAAAACCGTCTTGTGGACATGTACCACTCTGAAACAGACAGTAAACACCACATCAGAAACTCCCTCAGTGATCCCTCCTCTATTCTACGTGTTGTCATAGCTACCTCTGCTCTTGGGATGGGTGTGGACTTCATACACCAAATAGTTAACTACAGCCCTCCTAAAAGATCTTGAGGCACAATATGCAGGCCTATGGCAAAACAGGTCGGGATGGTTCTCAATCACGTTCTCTTATTCTTTCCCATGGTCGACAGGCACTGGGGATCTTCTTATCGTCCTTTGCCTTCTCCTCATACTCCTGTCCTCATCTCTCATCTCATCTCTTTTTCTTCATGCAGTTACGTCCACTTTCACATCACCTCGCTTCCTCGCCTCCTTTGTGTCATACCTCTCTTCCTTGGTATCCTGTGATCCATTCTTGATAACACCTGATATTATTCTGAATCATATCTTCCTCCTCCATGAATCTACCTCTCCCCATCCTCTTCCTTTTCATTCTCCACTTCCACCAAACACGCACCCCTTTGTTTTCATGCACAGCGTTACCTTTCTCACAGGTAGCTCCTCCGTAGCTGGGCAGACAAAGACAGACAAAGGAGTTGATCTCATAGATGCAGGTTCCTCCATTCTGGCACGGATTAGACTGGCAGTCGTTAATGTCTGGAGGGGGAGAAAGGGGGCAAATCTGATTAGACACTCAAAGACTTTTACACTGAACAGCACTTTCCAAATGGCTACTTTCTAAACTAGCTGCCACAGCTTGTTACTGAACAAACCCCTGAGAAACCAAACTTTAGATTAGAGGCGTTTGATTGAACTTCATCAGTGAGCAGCTTGAGATGCACTGAAGCTCATGATGCTAATTGCAATGTGTTGGCAGGATGTGCTGCTGTCAAACCTGAGCTGCGAAACCAGGTAGAGCACAGAGTGAAGGTAGAAATAGAGAGGCATAGAGATCAGAAGGAGGAAGAGTTGGATAAGCACGCATCTTCAACAACAACAACACACGCTGATGCTCCTGTCGTCTCGCTGGTAGCTACAAAAAAAATCATTTTAATATTCGCTAAGGACCAATATGATTAAAACTTTTCAGACAATATCTCTTAGATATAAAATCAAGTCTTAATGTTTGTACACACCGTACACACTCGCATGCATTATGGACATGCATACACTCACATATTTGAGACAGTAGAGGGGTTAGAGTTGTCATTCTGGTGAAAAATGGTAAGTGTATTTCGCTGGCTGATCTGGGCCTGAGGGCAAAATCATTAAAAATTGCAGCAGGTATCCATCAGCTGAGTGAGTCCCCGGGGGCTTTGGCAAGAGGGCATGGGAGGGGGGGAGGAGTGAATGTGGGATGGGGGGCTGAGGAAGGTCTGAAGAGTGAAGAAAGATGCGAGGATGGGAAGGTGCTCAAAAGCAGAGAATAGCAGTCTGTAAGAGAGTTAATAAAAGAAAGGTGGGAGAGATAGACTTATGGGATACGATGCTGTGAGTACGGGCAGGTTTCAGGGTGGGATTACAGGGACTATGCAGGCAGACAGTGTCTGGAAAATACAGCGTGCCAGCTTTATAGCCAGTGGCTGCTATTAAAGGCCACATTAGAGGCAGGAAGTAGAGATCCAGATGACATTGTTGCTAAGCGCACAGTATATCTGCAAATCCGTGTTTATGAATCAGTCTGGCAGTCTGACTCATGATATAGTTTGAGTCTGGTTCACATAAGACTTGGGGTCTCATCCAAAGTTTGAGGGGCAACAACATAATTCATTTTTGGCTTGAAAAGGCAACAGACTGATTTATACATGGAGCTCTGTTTACTTTTTACAATTACAGATACCTGGATGAACCTTTGAAGAACTTTATGGAAAGGTAAATGATGTATGACGACACTGACAATACCCCTCTCTCTACACTGTGAATTGACAGGAGGAGTTTGCCAGAACAACTGGGTCTAACATGAGCATCTGGCCTCATTAAACACTGCAGCAGTGAGGTAAGCATGGAGGAATATCAGGAGCACTGGGGTCAATAAAGTAGAGCTCTGAACATCAGCTATTAGAGGGGCCGCTGTGGGCAGGTACACATTATCTGTCACAGGAACAAAGTGGTACTCTAGACATTTGTACTGACCCTCATCTTGTCTAGTGTACAGATGTGTAATGGTACCAGACAACGCAGGGAAGTACAGAAATATCTTACAAATCCAGTGAGGACAAAGGCAAGAATCCAAATATCCAACACAAGGCAATGTCAGAAACTGTAGCTAACAAAACTATGACGTATCTGGGAAATGATGAACTCACAAGAATCAACAAAGACAAATGAGTAGGGGACACAAAGGAGGATATGAACAGGGTTTACTGATGACGTGATCAGGGGCAGGTGTTTAACGAGCACAGGTGCTGATAATCAACGGACCAGGAGACACATGAGAACAGGGACTGAAATGAAAGGAAATGTTTGACTTTCAAAATAAAACAGGGGATAAAAGTGAAAAAAAGTTACTGATTGTTCAGTTCTGGAGCTTTCATCAGCAGATTGTGTTTGTTCAGTTAGAAACTGTAGTTGTTTTGGTTATGCAGTTGACAGCTCTGAAGAAAGCTAGCTACTATTTAAAAGGTCAAGAATTAAAGATCTCCAAATGATCATTTCTGTTTGATCTTTTTATCAAAATTGTTTCATCTCATTCAAATCGCTCACCTGAAGTAACTCTAAGCCTGACCTTTTGAGTGAGGGCAAACATAGACGCTACTGAATCTAAATCACTGATTCATAAAATACAACTATTAACACTGTGTACCATATGTCTGTGACATCGCTTTGTGTCTATCAGTGTCGACCTTCCTCACCTCGACTACAACAGAGCGATGAGGACCAGAGCGCAGCGAGCCTTCCCACTCAAACTCCACTCAGTATCCACTCAGCCCGACTGGCTTAATGAGAGAGCCTCACACTTCAGCAGGTGGCATTGTGTGTGTGTGTGTGTGTATCCATCTCTCTCTGGCTCACTCCCCAGTACAACAGAATCAGGCCGAGGCACTAGCACGGTCTCCGGGGAGAGGAGGAGAGCAGAGCTCCACTTATCTGCTGGCACTGAAATGGATGGAGGAATAAACAAGTGGAGCACGGAGATAACTGCTGGGAGAAGCAAACTGCACTATAAGCTCGACTTTGAGCCGAAAAGTTTATGTAGATAATATAATGACAGAGAGGATGTTAAAATTGATTGAAGGATAAATCTGTCAGCTGCTCTTGTTGCCTCTGTGTGTGTATTCGAGGATATCTGGCCAGTGGAAGACAGAGAATGGTGAAATAGAGATGGAGGAATAGTGAGAAATAGTGAGCCATAAAAACTGGGGTTGGTGTCAGCTGACAGAAAATGCGGAGGCTTACTGCAGACGTGCGTCAAAACCAGGGTCTGAATAATTGAAAAGGAACAAGAAAGAGACCGAGAGCCCTGGGTCAGCCTTTCCCTTTTTCCCTTTTGGGATTATTTGTCACTTCAATATATCAGATTAAATTTCTATTACCTGTGTACCTGACACCCAGCCCAAGATCAACTCCACATCCTGCCCATCGTCCCCCAAAGACAGACTCCTTCTGTTCCCTCTATGACTTTGCCTCCTCTGGAGGGTCTTTTACTTCTTTACAACAGTGAGATTTATACTTTCAATTCTCGCCTCAGCCACGGTGTTTGTGAATGTTGAGGCTGAATAAAAAGTAAACAGCTCTTTCACCGTTTTATAATTGGACCTCAAACTGCACTCAGTAATTTCATGGCTGTGAATTCTTGTGAGTTTAATCCGGAAGGTGAAGGAGTCCAGCACAGAGAGAGAGAGAGAGAGAGAGAGAGAGTAATAAAGGCTGGAAGAGAAGAATTGATGTTTCAGCTGAGGGCTGGCATCTGTTAAAACATTGTGTGTTATTTCAGTGGTTGAATAACTTGGCAATATAAAGGACAGGAGATTGAATGTCCCATCATATAACTTTATGCTGCCATCCACACGATAATAACATTACAAAGTAGACGTCATAATAACGTTAAAACAATGAAGAAGCAGAGAACAGCCTGTGCTCAAATATTGAGGCAGGATCAGAACTACAATTTTAAATATTTTAACTATTTTAAGGATTTTGAGGTCAGAGGTCATTATATGAATTCCCTATGAAGCCTTAAGTCCAGCCTTAGTTCACTGATAAAAGCCACAGTATTAAATATCTGCTGTTTTCTCTCCTCCTCTGCTTGTTAAACTGAACTGACCGTCTCACTTCTTTTTTTTGATTGTGTAGCTGTGAGTTGTTAATATCCTGTTCTCTCCTCCAAATACTCATGAATTTTCATCCACAACATCAAATAAAAGACAAAGCAAGGAGCATTTCAAATATTTTTACTTGGCATTTGTTGGCTTTGACACACAAATTTCCAAGAGAGGGCAAGCTCAATTATGGTAGCATTAGCTTGCTGTGGCACATCCGGTAGCTACCACAACCTGCCGCGGCATTTTTGGTGGCTACCAGGACCTGCCAGGGGAACGCCCCCTCGTGGTGCTGTGAATACTGTTCATCACAGCAGTTAGGCTCAAAGCCTCTCACACACTGTCATTTTGTCTGACAACATGAGGCGGCTCGGTAACCACCATAGACCGTATAAATGAGGTAACTAGTGAAATACATTAATAGCTCATACTAAATGTTCAACAACATATCCAAAAATGACAAATATTTACTCTGTACTTCAGCAAATCAAATTACTCAAACAATATTTATATTTATATCAGTTTAAAAACAAACTTATAAATAAATGGTGCTTACAGAACTAATAATAGAACTAATAATAGTCTGGTACCCACGTTACTTCTGTGGCAGCTCTGGCAGGTCCCAGCAAGTCACGGTAGCAACTGGCAGTTCCCCTGGCAGGTCCCGGCAGCCACCATAAATGCCGCGGCAGGACGTGACAGGTTGTGGTGGCTACCGGCAGTTCTCCTGGCAGGTTGTGGCAGCTACCGGATGTACCACGGCAAGCTACTGCTACCATAATTGAGCTTGCCCCTACTGCAATTTCCTCCATGAGGTTCATTCTGAATGTGATTATAAGTGATTGATGTTTTTTATTTGGAAGTGTTTGTAATGTAGCTGGAGTGCAGTGGTGAGAGGAAAGATGACAGCTGACTATTTTGAATGTCTAAACAACTATAAACTTATTGAGAGGATCAAGATTGCAGCTTTTTTCTGTCAACATAATAATGTTTAAAAAAAACTGAGAGCAATGGAATTTAATTCTAATCTTAATCTTTAATTCTACATCTGACTTTTAAATTGTGTTTTTCAGAGCTGTTTACAATTTGAGTTAAACTCCTGAAGGAGTGAGAGTCCTGTTTCTGCAAACGTCTCAGACATAATTGCTGCAGGAAATTGAGAATAACCTTGTCAAACAGAGTTTCATTTAGTGAGAAGATGAAGAGGACAGCAAGAAAAAAGTCAAAGAGACAAAAAAAGAGAAGGAAAAGCAATAATGAGGAAATAACTAAACGTTTAACCAAGAATGAAGAGAGTCAGTTGATGACAAGAATTGAAGACATTGTGCACAGTGAATTGTGTTTCAGTGAATACATGTATCAGTCATTATCCAAAAACACAGGTACACAACACAAGTAGATGATTGCAGGTGAGCGAAAGAAATCTCATGATACATCAGTATCGTTGTCTTCAGTTTGTGGTTTGTCCTAACAGAGCAGGAACGAGCCACTTTTCTAGACAGACTAAATACTAGAGGAACGGATCAAACATAAGTCTGATCTATTACACAGAGAATCTTTGAACCAGTAAATGCCACCCAGGGACTTCTCATCTCACAGGGTGCTATGGATTGCATGAAGTGACAATATTAATGTGACACAGATTTTTTTGTCAGCTACATGGAAGAAAATGCAAATTCATGCCGGCGTTCTCCCAATCAGTCTCCCTGTGACACACAGCAGAAAGTACACACTCTAACAAACACAGTGTGTGCAGGTCTGCAGCCTCATCAACCAGCAGCAGAGACACATCTGCTCTCTTTCTACATTCTCCTCATTACCTCTGAACCACAGCCGTCATTATGTAAAATAAATAGGCGTGACTTCCTGTAAAACGGGGTCTTTGAAATGGAAATGTTTGACACACAAAGGTTAATCTTTAAATAGGCGTCATTCACTAATAAATGCGTAGAAATGTTCTTACTCTGTGCACAAAGTAAGTGCATACGCAAAATCTTAAGACTGGCCAGGGAGAAACGTGAGATCACCTATATGGGGACCCGAGTCTACATATATCCTGACTTCAGTGCCGGTTTGGTGAAGAAACGTCGACAGTTTGACGATGTCAAAAGGGATCTCCGTGTCGCGGATATTAAGTATTCCCTGTTGTATCCGGCAAAGCTGAGAGTGATAGTGGAGGGAAAGGCAAAAGTCTTCACATCTTCTGAGGAAGCGAAGTCCTTCTGTAGACATCTTTCCTCCCCGTCCACATCCTCTTCTTCCCCTGGATAAAGTCGTGAGTGGCCCAGCCGGTAAAGTTGTCAGCTCCCCGGTTCTGTCCAGCTGAATCATGATTATTGGACTGGCTCTTTACTTTATGTTAGTAATCAACTTTAGTTAACTTTTTACTTTGTCTAAATGAGCGTACGGTGGAATGAAGGAGGTTGCGAGCCATGATTATTATTTGCCGTAAAATGTGACGTTGATGACGTCAGTCCCTGTCAAAACTGTCGCAACGACTGCAGAAATGACTGTCGCTCGGTCAATAGACGTTTCATTTTCAGTAACTGAACATAAGCAGAGACACTTGCTCGATGTAAATAAAACGAAGATATAAAGAACTGCATAAATTCCGTTAACGTACCTCTGCATAAAAAATTGCATGATCTTTGGTTTATCAAGTCAGCTAGATATGAGATTAGGTGTATGCCTATACTTGTAGGGCTGTATGTATGCGTGTGTACATACATGTAGGTATGCGTATGTGGGTAAATTGTAGGTAGGGATGTAAGCATGTATATGAGCATGTTTAGGTATGTAAGCAGCTTAAGAGATAGCCTACTTAGTAATATAACTTGGTTCTATTGGCCCTTCTGTTTGTTTGATTTAGTATTTGTTTTTCTACCATAAGTAGGGCCCTCCTTTCTTTCTATTAGTAGGACTTAAGTATGCAGCAGTCTGAACCTGTGGCTGTGAGCTTGACTCCAGTTAACATGCCACTGACCTCTATGTGGCTGTGTGTGTGTTTGCATATGTATTTATGTTTTATGTGCTTTGTTGTATGTTTTATGTGCTGCTCTCACCCACTAACCAAGATCCCTGATTGCTCCACTTATTACCAACTCCTTGAAATGGTTTCTCATGGCTTGTGTTGATGAGGTACACTCACCATCATCTGGAGATGATGTTGACAAGGAAACTACTATTAATGATGACAGTGTCAGTTTAGAACTGGAAACTTTCGTTTATACAGATTATAAATCCCATAGCATGATGAATGAAATTGATCCAGATAATAATTTTTTTACAAACACTAAATATGACTGTAATTATTATACAGAAACAAAATTTAATAGTTCGATTAATACTGAAAATAAAATATCATTGATTCATCAATTAAAGACTATCTTGATCAATTTAATTCACCATTCAATATAATAGCAATGTCTGAGACGTGGTTGAACCCTGATAAAGGCACGGATTTTAATATGCGTGGGTATGAAATGTATTACATGAACAGACAAAACAAAAAAGGAGGTGGTGTTGCAGTATATATTGACAAAAATTTTGACTGTCAGGTATTGGAAAAAATGTCAATGGCTGTGGAAGATATATTTGAATGTGTAACAGTCGAAATTTACATAGAAAAAAGGAAAAATATTATTATAAGTTGTATTTATAGGGCACCGGGATCAAACAGAATTATTTAATGATTGGATGGAGAAATTGTTTTCTACAAACATCCATAAGGACCTGTACATATGTGGGGATTATAATATAGACCTTCTTAATGCTAAAAATCACAAAGCAACTGAAGAATTTATTGATACAATGTTCAGCATGAGTCTGTACCCTAAAATAACCAAACCAAGCAGGATAACCTCTCATAGTGCTACATTGATAGATAATATATTCACCAATATTTTGAATAACAATACAGTCAGTGGGCTACTGCTTCATGATTCTAGTGATCATTTACCTGTTTTTGTCGTGTATGATGTCACTTACAGAAAGGTATTGGATACAAATAACATCAAATATATAAGAGTAAGAACGGAAGAATCAATGAATGCTCTCAAAGTTGACCTATCTGCTCAAAATTGGGATTCAATATATCAAGAAAATGACAGTGACACAGCATATGATTCTTTTCTGGAAATATTTAAGAGATTGTATGATAAAATTGTCCAATCAAAAGACATAATAAGAAACAAAAATATGCAAAAAATCCATGGTTAACAAAAGGGATAATAAATGCTTGCAAAAAGAAAAATCTATTATATAGACAATTCATTAAACATAGAACTAAGGAGACTGAATCAAAATATAAAAAGTACAAAAACAAACTAATAAACATCATGAGGAATTGTAAAAAGGAATATTATACTACATTACTTGAAAGTAACAAAAGCAACATCAAGGGAATTTGGAAAGTGATTAACAATATTAGCAATAATGGGTTAAATGGTGTAAGCTTCCCAGAGTACTTTATTGATAACAATAAGACTATTAGTAACATGGAGGATGTGGTGGATGGATTCAATAGATTCTTTGTTGACGTTGGACCCAAACTGGCAAAAAACATTACAGAGAGGGAATCTTCGGAAAATGGGTTAGTGGGAGGATCAATAGACAGAAATCCTTGTACGATGTTTTTGAAACCAGTTGATGAAAACGAAATCCTAGCTATTGTAAGGAATTGTTCTAATAAAACATCAACAGACGCATATGAAATGGATATGATATTAATAAAGAAGGTAATTGACGGAATAATGAACCATTTACCCACATTTTTAACTTTTCCTTTCAAGCGGGAAAATTTCCAAACAAAATGAAAACTACTAAGGTAATTCCGATATTCAAATCAGGGGACAGACATCAATTTACAAATTATAGGCCACTTTCGTTACTCCCACAATTCTCTAAGATATTGGAGAAGATCTTTGCTGCCAGATTAGAAAGCTTCATTGGAATCTTTATTGACCTAAAAAAAGCATTTGACACCATAGACCATGAAATTTTGTTTAAGAAAATGGAGAAATATGGCATTAGGGGAATTGCACTGAATTGGCTGAGAAGTTACCTGGACAACAGGCAGCAGTTTGTCCAAATTGGGAATTATATCTCCACTGGTCGGGAAATCAAGTGTGGTGTCCCCCAAGGGTCAATATTAGGTCCGATTCTATTTATTTTATATATTAACGATATTTGTAAAGTGTCAAAATTCATGAAATTTGTCATTTTTGCAGATGATACTAATATTATTTGCTCTGGAGAGGATTTACAGCAGCTTTTGGAAGAAATCACACATGAAATGATTAAACTCAAAAACTGGTTTGACATAAACAAATTGTCACTTAATTTGGACAAAACAAAAATTATGTTATTTGGAAGACGTAAAAATAATATCAAAGTTCAAATCATAATAGATAATGTAATTATTAGTAGAGTGGAAGAAACAACTTTTCTAGGTGTGATAATTGACGAAAAAATCTGCTGGAAACCCCATATAAGTTATGTATGCTCAAAATTGGCAAAGAGTGTGGGTGTGATGTGGAGATGTAGACAGTGGCTTAATTATCAGTCCTTACTTATTTTGTATTATTCATTTGTAATATCATACCTGAGCTATTGTGTCGAAGTGTGGGGTAATACCTATAAAACCAACCTGCTCCCTCTGTGCATACTACAGAAAAGAGCCATGAGACTCGTTCATAATACGAGATACAATGATCATACTAATCCACTGTTTTTGAAAACATCTGCATTGAAGTTTCAGGATCTGGTAAAATTCAAAACAGCACAAATAATTTCCAAGGCAAAAAATAACCTTTTACCATACAACATCCAAAACTTGTTTTATGAGAGGGAGGGTTGTAAAAAATATAATTTAAGAGGCATTTTTAATTTACAGCAACAAAGTCCAAGAACAACACTGAAAAGTATGTGTATTTCAGTTTGCGGGGTTAAGTTATGGAATGGTCTAGATGTTGAGGTTAAATCCAGTAAAAATCTATATCAATTTAAACGCAAATTCAGAAAAGGAGTATTAGAAAGGTATAACAAGGAAGAGGGGAAATGAGAAGCTTGGGAAAGAGGGTTGTAGAGAGCAAGTTAAGTGTGGGTTCGTTTTTGTTGTATTGGTTATTTATTTGTGATGACTGGGGTTGGATATAGATAAGCTCTGCTTCTTCCATCCCCATTTCAAACCATGGTGGTTGTATTGTTTGGTGTTATTTTTATTTGTTTGTTTTTGTTTGTTTGTTGTTGTAATGTCTTTGTTATGTTGTTGGTTGGTATTTGTTTCGTCTGATTGGTTTGAAATAAACTATTTGAATTGAATTGAATTGCATACGCAAAATGACTGTCACTGTTCATGACACGTGCGCACCGGCCAATTTTGTTCTCATCACCTTGTGCATGTTAGTGAATAAGAATCATTCTGAATTGACAAGCGCGTGCCCGCAATCTGCAATCTGCATACTACCACGCCCCCATTTCTCAATACCAGGACATCCGCTCAGCATATCATGAAGAGAGCGGTGAGGTGAAGTAAAAAGAGGGGAAAAGGGAAAAGTTGCAAGAGATGGCCCCAAAGGGAAAAGAAACAACAAAAGACTTTTAGCACAGCGGAAATTAAGGTAATTGTGTCGGAGGTGGAAGCAATAAAAAACACATTTTTCTGAAGCGTGTCCTCAGGTGTCACGACGTTGGAAACAAAAAAGGGCTTTAATAACTGAGGCTGGATATGTTGAGTGTCCTGAGGTTTGGAATGTGGCTCAGGTAAAAAGTGGTTTAACATCAAGGTGTATACTAAAAAAGAATCACAAAAAAAGGAAGGAAACAGGTGGAGGGCAAGGACCACCTGATCTGACTTCCTTTAGCTAGCTGAGGGGCTTTGACATGTCTGTGCCCTTCTACAGAGATGGATACCTTTGTATTAAACCGCTGCTCATCCAGACAGCAGGCCTACTCAATGAGCAGTGTTATGTTGTGTCAATAGCTATAATGTGTGTGTGTGTGTGTATTTTCACAGCATTAATGAGTATAAGCATGCAATGAATATATCTGTGTTTATATGAATGTACTGTGTGTGTCTGTGTGTGTAAGGTTTGTGTCCGTATGAGTGAACAGTGCAGAAGTTCTTAATCTACACTCCTGTTGTTATTCTTGTGTGTGTGTTGGTTCAGCACATTGTGTGTTTCTGCAGAATGGATATCCACATCTGCAAACATAAACTTAATGTATGCATGTTTTAGTATGCACAGGAATGCTTCGTCAACTGCTCATCAAGTGGTTCTCACTCTTTTGGCCAAAAGTTTACTTTCCCTGTTTTCAGCCAGAAGCTCTCAATGGAAATTTCTAGAACCCTACTGTATGCCACCTGCCTGACCTAAACAGCAGACACATTTACTGACTAGCTGGTGAACATTGAGGAGCATTTTGTTGCAAGAACCACATGTACTGCGATATACAGATTACACTTATCTGCATAAATAAGTGTTTGTCTGAAGGGACATGTGAGTTATGTATGTCTCTCTGAGCATGTGTCTCTGTGTGCAGGTGTGTTTGTGTGCCGCAGGAGGCAGTCTCAGGCCTTCAGCTGTGTTTGGGTGCGGGTGGATTACAAAGGGATCAGGATCAGCAGGGAGAGGAAGCAGAGAGGCAACACAGCAGCTCTGGTTCACCCCAAGGCTCTGTGCTGCTCTCCTGAGAGCTCAGTGTGACGCTGATCAACCATCAGAGGCTCCAGCGTCTGGAGAAAAGTCCTTCATCCTGCTGTCTGCTGGAAAACAGAGAAGATGCTTCATCCCTTTCACTTTGACTTTGACTTTGATGTTGGGATGAACAGGGATGTGTAACCTCACCACTCGCCCCAGACGCAATTACATCTTGGAGTCTACATGATGGACTGAGAGCCGCGCAGGCAAAGATCCAGACAGCCGAAGTTTAGCAGACTCTTTAGTGCTCTGAGGGGAAGCAAGCAAAGTGAGCCACACATCATCACATCCTGACATGAACAGAGCAAGAGATGCATCTTAATTCATGGGATGCAACATGGACATGTAAATGTGCTTCTATGTGTGTGTGTGTGTGTGTGTGTGTGTGTGTGTGTGTGTGTGTTCATGTGTGTGCCCACAGTGTGTTTCACACAGGTCTTTGGTTGACAGCGCTGCAGCAACATTCAGAACAGCCTGGGAAAATGTAATGAGGTAAAGTGTCACAACATCTCTTATCGCTCTGCTAGCCCTCAGTTCTGACTGCTCATACAGCCTGACTCTGACACTGATGTGTGTGTGTGTGTGTGTGTGTTCCCTGGCTCCATCTTCACTGTCTGTTTATATTTAGTGTGGGAGGGGGCCAGTGGAAAGAAAGAGACAGTGAAGCCCAGCCAGCTGCCACAGTGCCTCCAGTATCACAGCCTCACTCTCTATTTCTGTTTCCTCACAGAAGGAGAGAAGGGAGCTGGAGATAGTGGAGGACTCAGAGAATCATCAGTATTTCCAGACTTGCCCTTCTTTTTAACTCTCCCTTCCTTTCTCCTCTCTTTTCTTACTTTCTCCACAGTCATTTCTTTCTGCTCTCCTTCCCTCACTTCCCTCCATTATTCTCTTTCATTACTCACTTCTGAGTCTCTTCACCTTCTATTTTCTCTCTGTCCCTCTGCAGATCTCTAAATGGCAGCTTTATCCTCCTTGGCCCCTGTGGGTCTCAGCAGGCTAATGTCCTTTGAGTCAGGAGGGTTTACAGGTGTCCCTTTAGGACTCCCGCTGTTACAGCAGCAGCGTCCGTCAGGGCCATGTGGGGTTTGGCCTGTTTGTCACAACTTTATCTGCTGAGGCAGACTTTTCTCTCCCTCCATCATTCATTCTCTCCCTCATTTGTTCGATTCCACCATCTTTCCTCTCCTCCTTTTCTTTGTCCATCTCCTGGCTTCCTTCTCTATATTTCTGTAGTGTTTATTTCTTCTTCTCCGGGAGGTCTGGTCTCTATTCTGTCTCTTTCATGCTTTCTTACTCTTGTCTTTTTCTTTTCTCTGGCTATTTTCTTTTCTAAATCCCCTGCCTGCTGCCATGGAGATGAGGGGAAAAAACATTGACGTTTTGGCTTAGGTCACAACAGTGTGTACAGTATGTGCAGATGTGTGGCTCCTCAAGCACACCAGGAGGAGGAGGAGGGCCATACGGCGAAAGCGAGATTATTTGGTTTGTTAAAGATAATGTTTTAGACTAAGGAGTGACTCATAATCAAAGTGAGATTTGAGAAGTCTGATTGATTTGATGAAAACACTTATTTGTGATTATTCTGACTTGTGGTTTAAATGCAATAAATAATTTAACAAGGATTGAAGAACTGTGGACTTCATTGAATTATAGTCGAGATTGTAAGAGGCAGTGTAACTTCACTTGTTTTTACAATAAACTGGTAAAATACAGTTGTTCTTTGTTCAGGTCCTCGTACGCCTCTGTTTAATGTCGATCAGTGTGTCAGAGAAAAGTACAACGCAGGTCTGAATTATTAGAAAGGTATCAGTTCGCAGCTTTAAAGGTTGTAATCTAAAAACAAGAGGCAGTCTGACAACTCATTTCATTTTTCATTTACACAAAGCAATACCTGCTAGCGAGCTCTACGAAACAGACACAACATTGTTAACAAAAATAAAGAACAACCTGTTGGTTATCTTTTGGATGCTTATGAGACGAGTTGTATCACAAGCATTGAACAAAACAAACTGGACTCATGAGATAAACGGCTCTCCAGTGCTTCTGTAGTGTTAGGATATTCCACATGGATCATTTAAAGCTAAAACAAGCGCTGTGTGCATATTGCTGCATGAATGACAGTCGCATAATGTGATTCATATTCAAACTGGCTGATAGAAGTATGTGTACCAGTCTGCAGATGTTTGTGTGTCTGCATGGGTGTGTTGTTGTGAGCGTGTTTGTGAAACAGTGATAAGAACCCTCTGTGTAAAACTCAGTTCCTGGTCTTCATGGGAAATCAATTTGTCCCGCTTTCTACGTGGCCTTTATATGCTCACTTCCTCCTACAGCTGTCACACACACAGACACACACAGACATGCTGAGTTAAACCAAACACAGCTGACGAGTAAATTACAAAGAAGAGCAGTTAAGAGGAAGCAACTCAAGGTGGCAAGGGAGAGCGAAGAAGAGTCTGTGTGTATCACTACTTAAGACGTGACGAGCAGCTCCAATCAGACACTCCTGGCGGTGTTGGCAGGACCGTGTTAAGAAAACAGGAGGATGCGGTGTTGGTGGAGAGGATACAGCCAATCATAATGCTGATTGAGAAATCCAGTGGCGTGTTGAATTAATGAGGCATGTGGATACGGGCTGAGCCAGCCAATCACAGCCCTTTAAGAGCTCCTCAGCTGCTGACACACTGAGACAAACTGCTGCTCAATTTACACACTCACTGTCCCATCCAGCCTCATGCATGCTTCATCTGACTCACTGTACTGAGTCACGTGTTTTTATTTCTGTCAGGCTGTTACAGTTTTATTTAAATGAAATATTTTACCAAAAATTGAGTTGAGAGTTGATTTTTTTTTGTAAAGTATCTATGAGGTGATAAAAATAACCACACAGAACATTTTGGATTATACACTTTTGTCCCCCCTTTCTTTCTGAAAGATACAAAAAAGTAAAAAAAAAGAAAGAATAATAAAAAAAATTAAAAAATAGAAAGCTAATGCTAGCAAACCATTATTATCTTATCTTCCTGGAGTCGTCTTGTCACTGTGAGCTTCAGCCAGAAGAGACTCCAGGATGCTACTGCTCTTACTACTGCAAGGAAATGGCACGTAACTCATATTTATGCTAAGCTAAGCTAAGCTAAGGTATCTGGCTGCTAACAGCTTAATATGTAATTGAAAGACATGAGAAGGATTTTTATTTAACTATCAGAAAAAAAGGGACTGCCTATCCTTGAGGCCTGTTTCTGAGCTGCCTGCATAGTTTTTGTCAAAAGATTCCGCACAGCATTTCATCAACACATACAAAATGTTTTGGCCACACAGCTGGACTCTGAGCTGTCGATATTACCAGTTAAGTTAATGGAATAACTAAAAAGTGGTCCAGCTATGATGATAAATAACAATTAAAGGGAATATTTAAGTATTTAGCTGTGATGGTTACATGCTAATGTTGACGTTTAGAAGTTTAGAGCAACTGCATTTAAAGAGACTTCCGTATTGATAAGAATTTTCAAAGAAACATTATAGAAGCAGGACATAGCGTTGAGGGAAATTCAATTTGTTGAGGGCATATCACAAATTGAGAAATACACTGACAGTCAGGAAGAGAGAGACAAGAGCAACTGTGTTGTTGCTGAAACAGTCAACTGTAAAATGCCTTGTTTCTCTGTGCTGTTGACCCACGTGTGAGTAATCAAATTATTCATCATAACATGAATCATCATTTTCTGATGGTGCAGTCTTTCGCCCTGTGGGCAGCATGGAGGTAAAACTGCAGGAAAAGTTAAAGCTAAAAAACAGCAGTAAAACTCTACAACATATTGACCTAAGCACTAAAACTTGGAGGATTTGGAGCCAAACACATAAATCCATCCCATCATTAATGAAGGAGTGAATGGGATGACCTGAGGGGAGCAGCATGGCAGCAGAGGCCCTTTCCATCTGTCTCCACCTTTACAGCCTGAGAATTTATCTATCTGCAGCTTTCTTTCTTTCTTCTCCCTGCACTTTTGTACCACTTTTGGTCATAACTCTGCTTTATCACACAATACCTCCAGCTCTAGGCGTGCAATCTTACTCTCTGCCTCAATTCATCTTAAACCACCAGATGTTTGGGGGTCTGCTGACAAATATCTTAACTTCCTGTGTATCTACAATAAAACATCCATTATCCTCAGCCACAGCCTGTCTTACCCATCCCATCCTCTTTGACCTCATGGCTCAGATGTGTGGACACACTGGTGAGGTGGGTTAGTGGATGATGATATTAATAGCCTCGACCTCATGAATCTTTCAAGCTCAATCACATGAGAGGAGTGGGTCTCAGAGGATGAATTAATGCAGAAGCCCAGCGGGAGCGTTTTCTCTCGGCCTCTTTCAACATGACTTATGCATTAGCTCTTATTGGGTACTTATTGGTTCCATATAAGACAGGGGCAAACAGGTGAGCGTGTCAGTGTGTGTGGGAGATCATATCTGTGTGAGGGTTGAGGAGGATAGAAAGAAAGAAAAATATATTTCAGGCACCGTGTGTGAGCATGTGAGGGAATTGGAGTGTGCAGGTGAGTGAGCGTGTGAGCCTGAAAGTTTTATTTTATGCATAAGTACAGAGGCATTTCTGTATGAATGATTGTATTGGCCTTTGACAGGAAAATACAGCGAGAGAGAGAGAAAGCAGAAGCAGGGCCTGACAGAGAAGGAAGGGAGAGGTTAGGGGTCGTGGAGGAGAGAGGAAGTGAAATGTGTTATTTAGGAGAATGCAGGGGGGAACAGGCTTTTTTTTTCATCCAAAGTATCTGCACTGCGGAGCAATTCTACTACAGCACTGTACTGTGGGTCTGCCAAAAAGACACATGCTGGTGAGTGAGGAGGGCAGGAAGGTGGACTGAACAGGAGAGGGACTAATAAGAGTTATGAAGTGATAAAAGGGGGGCAAGAAAAATGATGGAGAAATGTTGAGTTTTTAAAGGAGGGAAGAGAATGGGAAGAAGGGGGTGAAAGATGGGAATAGGGTATAAAGGAGGAGTCATATTTGATACACACACACAAAAAGTACAAAGCCGACATGGAGACAAGGAAAGGGAAAGAGGAAGTGTCAAAGAAACCTCAAGATAATTCAAAAAAAGCATCAGGTGTTCTTCCTGTAGAGCAGAAAAAAATCGATAAATAAATAGTAAAATAGAAACACTGATAAGGGATGAGAAAATGCAGTAAAAAAGACAAACAAGATGCCCTCTGGAGTGTGTCACTGTTTTCTCTTCTCATTCAACATGCAAAGGATGGAGCACATGGAAGAGGGGGGTTCACACAGGGCCTGGAGAAAGATGGATGGAGAGGGCAAGGAAGAGGAGTCAAAAGACAGGAAGAGAGAAAAGAGCGATCAGAGTAATTTCCTCCTTTTAGGAGGATCATTTAACTTCTTGACCCCACAACACACACTGCATTTAAAACCCAAACTACACTCATCTAACAGCCATTATTCTTCATGGGTTATAACAACAGAATCTAGTCTATTTGTTGGTTAATTTAAATACACATAATTGTCTTAAAGCTCCAAATCATTCACCTGTTTCACATTTGAACTAAACAGAAACATTAAAAAAGTCACTCCATACTGGCGACATTACTCTGTTTGAGGGTTCTTCAATCTAAATACCTGCTCTGTGTCTCCTGGTCCCTTGGTTATCAGCGCCTGTGCTCGTTACACACCTGCCCAGTCTTTGTCCATCCTCACTTGTTTCACGTTATTGTCCATGTGTTGTTACTGACAGCCCTGAATCACCTCAGATCGAGTTAGTTATACAGATGAAGAGAAGGACTCTCTAAAGATGGAGATGGAGCGGGGACACTGGGATGTCCACAGCTTCTTCATCCTATCCTGTCCTCATAAATAATAACTACAGACCGCCGGTAGGAACACCCGCCATCAATAAAACAACTACCTAAAATGCGTCTTCACAAAAAATTGAAGGGAGCAGCCAAGTCCTGGAGACAGCCTGTCAGGTCTGTTGTAGCTGTAGAGTCTCTTCCCCTTTTTTCCTAAATATTCTTTTCACAGAGAGATTTGAAGCAGCACAGAGGATATTGGTTTATATGCGGATGGGGGCTGTGCAGATGTAAATAAAAAAGACCTTCAATAAGCCTGTAAACCATGAAAAACAAACTGAAGGAAAAGAAGCTGCAGATGAGAAATGCTCCTCTATAACAGCACTGCAATAAGCCTGCAAAATTGTGCTCAAGCATTTACTGTTACAGGCAATTAACCTTTTCTCCTTCGGCCATAATTAATATTGTAAACATCAGACATGCAGTTCAGCAACATAATCAACATCACAACACTTGGGAAGGCGATTAAAAACTCCTCAGAGAATAAAGCAGAAGGAAAAACACACAAGAGCAGAAGTAATGAGTAAATACATATTCTATAGATAGATCACAATCAGGCTGAAATGTGATCATTTATTTTTGTCTCATTCAATAACAAATCAACTGAAGAAAATCCTTACAACCACGTGTGCCATTAGCTTACCTGCATTTGTCACAAATTATTGATCCTACAGCAGATTGTTGATTGATCTCCAATGGCGTTAATGCACAGGCACACCTACATGTTGCATAAAACGTTGTTTTAAGTACATGCAGAGGTTATTGATAAGCAGACCAAATACGTCTCTCATGACCCAGATCGACAACAGCTTTGTACCAACTGTGATGTGTTAAAGCTCAGACGAACCCTGTGGGGTTCATGTTGCTGGAAGTCTCATAAAAAGTCACTTTGATATGTTCTGCCAATGCCTCGTCTACTTCTTCTTTTCTTTGTTTTCCTGTCCTCCCTCATCTGCAGCAACATGTGCCGCTGCTCCAGCACTTTAATCAGATGCTCCACCCTCACTGAGCTCAGGGCTCCTCTGCGTCTCACTCACACAAACAAGCATGCATGTATACACCTAAAACTTAAAACTTCAAGCCATTTTCAAGAAGCCACATTCTCCCTTCACACGGCAGAAGGTGAAAACACACAGAAGCACACCCACACACACACACACACACACTTAAACACAAATAGCACACACTCAACAACCTGTGTCACAAGTAGCTGACTTGTAGCATACAGAAATTCTCTGCACACTCAGTCAGCGAGCTTGATCAAAAACTACAAGAGCTGACAGGAAAGCTCCTCTTCACTTTGAATGCATTGGAGTTCTAATACCTAATAAGGAATAATTAACGCTAACCCACTTAGGGAAACTTTTCCTACACAGCTACAGTCAATCTTGTAAATGTTATCCCAATATATGCGTGTCTCTCCTCCTCTTATGTCACACTGTGACACAGCATCTCTGTGATGCTGCTGACTTCTGAGGTCTCCCTGACCCGGCGGTGACTCACCGATCTCGCAGCTCTCTCCAGAGAAGCCCTGAGGACAGTAGCAGCTGTAGCCGTCACCTTCTTGCAGGCAGCTCCCTCTGTGGAGACACGGGTTGGTCTGGCAGGGGTTATTGTCAATTGTAGAGACAGAGAGAGCGGGAAACAAGCAGAAGAGTTAACTGCGAAATGCGCCCTTCAATGTTGCCAAACTACCACAGGCAGTGAGCTGGCATTATGCTCCTCTTATTATCCTTATTGAACCCGTCCTCTCCCTGCTCTCTGACAGAGGTATAGACTAGAGTTGGCAGACAGTCTTTAGACTCGTCCCTGTCTGTATGACTTTCTACAAGGAGACAGATCAGCTGTTGTTGTGTCTGGCGAGCATGAGTCATAAAAGAGGCTCGCCAAGCAAAGGACAAAGCTGAGTCGACCCCCTCCTGCTGTTCTCCTACCTCTCATTCCAAATGAACCGAGGTCCGCATAAATCAGCTGATCATTGCCCGCTCATGCATATTGGTTCAGTGAACTATTTTTATAGTACATTACTGTGCTGCAGAGGAGGTAATAAGAACATTTTACATTGGTAGGCTGTACCTTCATGCCTCTTAGAGGAAAATGTTTCGGCTGGTGAATTGTGGAGATTATTGCTCTTATATTTTGGGATGCGACAGAGGAAGGACAGTTGGAGCGCAGAGCAGGCATAAGGATTTTATTCTATGTGCACAACAGGACTGTAGGGACCTGCTAGATTAACTGGCTTTTTATTATCCAATCCTGATAGGACTGCAGCCCCTGACACAATCTGCCAGGCCGTCTTACACACTGCATCTTCTCCATAATAACAGCCACACTCACTTAATGATGTATGAGCAGAGAGATGCTGAGTGTGTGTGTGTGTGTTTCTGGATGTTTGTGTGACCCTGACTCAAAGCAGGCCGATGATATATACACTAACGTCAGTGTGTGTTCAATTTCCTGTGAAACAGGGAGACAGACCACTGCTGCAGAGAGGCTGCTGTTGATACACAGGGCAGGAGAGATGATGAAAGACTGACTTTGAAGAAGCAGAAAAATGATTCACTGAAAGAAGAAAACCATCAGAGGCCGACTCATTTGTTAAATCAACAACCGGGAGGGAGAAAAAAAACAGCACTGTGCGATGTGAAAACATTGCTTGAAGGTTGATGATGAACTGATGGAGATGGTCAAATCTGCAGGTATAGTTATAGCAACCAAACGTAACCTGTGCATCAATTTGTGTTTACCCATTCCCAATCTTACCCAAACCCCCAACAGTTAGCAGTTAGAAGGAATTATAGACGTGGACTGCCTTTTGTTGTGACAGCCCAATATTCTTCATTCTGCCCAACATATTAAAAATTTCCCATTAGACCAAAACAAAAAAAACAAACAAACCAAAAAGCAAAACTCATTATTTCAAATAGCCAGTGTAATAATGCTGTTGTTGTTCTGATGCAGGCTGTGTTAAAGGCTGGTCAAGTTAATAGTTTGCTGTTGCCACACTCTCACAAGAAGAACATTCAGTCCCTGCACCAAGCACTGATTAATTATAGCAGGTCACCAACAGTAACTGCAGAGTGTCTTCATGAAGGAGAATAAGTGAAGGTGGAAGATAATCAGTAAGAACGACTTTCACTGCTGCTTATGTGAAACATATTCTAACTCAAACTTTAACTACTCTTATCCTGATAAATTAATGTCAAAATGATGTATTTATGAAGAATCTGCTTTTCAATATGACTATTGTATCACCATATAAAAAAGCTTTGGAATTACCGTGGCACCAGACGTGTCCTCCAATAGATCCTATTTAAGGGACTTAAGGTGTACTCATTCCAATTACAGGGCCTCAAAAGAGTCCTGTACTTTTATTTTTCCTCACTACCTTCCCAGGGTACCATTAATTCCAAGTGATGTTTTCTCTAATCTACTGTAAAATTCAAGTCTTTGTTGAAAGATAAAGGTGACATTTGATGGAGTCTGAAATAGTGTGTGGGTGGGTGTGTTTATTTTAAACTCATATAAACATAAAGCATATTGTGCTGTAAATTAAGCAGGAACTACTTAAAATGGAGACGAAAGCTAAAAGAACACCCTTTGTGTTCAGGTAATAGAGTTTCACCTGCATGAAAATCATCTAACGGCAAAGTAAAATATCTCCTTTTCTTACTTTGTTCCTCATAAGGTTTTATAGAAATGTTTATTCAGGACAAAATAATTAGCCACGTGCTTTCCCACTATGACATGTCAAAAAATCTGCTTGAGAAAAGTCTGTTTAGCAATAAATACATAATTAAACATGCCCGAGTCCACAGCCAGGCTTGCAGCTCTGTGAGGTTGTACTTGGGTACAGACAGTTCACTGCAATCCATAAAATATTTGTTGAGGTGTTTCACTCAAAGCCACAAATGTCAAACCTCATGGTGAGGGTAGAGGAAAGTCTACTGTATTAAAGATTCATATGTTCTTACCTTTAACAACCTTCCCTCCTCACCTGCCTCTCCTCTCCTCATCACTGATTGGCTCCTGTTTGCACTCGTTGTCTCCCCTCGTTAGCCTGATTGAGTTCACCTGTTCACTCCCTGTTTAAAGACAGCTCTCCCTTTCACTCACTCTTCTGACTTCACATGGGGCGGCAGGTCAGTCATGGTAAGAGGAGTTTATCTTTTTAATGAGTCTATATATTTATTTATATTTATCCTAATTCCTTTAAAAGACAAGTGACTGTAGTTTAAATTATTGTTTTAGTTTTAATATTCTGTTTGTTGTCTTTCAGATGTCGCACATCCTAGGTGTGTTTTGTTCTCCCTTTGTTTAAACCTCTTACTGTTATGATACCTAAACCTTCTACTGAACAGTCATGAACGTCTGTGCAGCATTTTGTGGCAAAGAGGTTGATATATTCCACACCTTAAATTGAATACTTGCTGGTGGTGCTAAAGGAAATGGATTAGGATAACCAAAGTCGTATTCGAAGGCCGATTGTGTCACAGAAGCACGTTGAAGGCTGTCCCAATTCAAAGGCTCCTTCAGAAGCGTCCGACAATTGCGTCCTCCATTTCCCTGGCCGCGAAGGATCCATAAGGTGCATCCTTTGCGGCTCACCGTATCCCCAGATGCATTGCACACCAATTCAAACCAAATGGCAGACTTTTAAACAGCTGAGGAATACACTTTAAAATGTACGTTTTTGGTTTCAACTCAATCGTATAGTTAAGCGTTATTACTTACGTGGCGTTAGTTATGCTAGCTAGTTAGCCTGCTAGCTACCTGTTGCTAGGCGACAGGAGCGGCATTTGCTGACACTAGGGTAGACCAGACCGTCTCATTTCACACAGCTTTGTAACTGACAGCTGAGGACCAGGTCCTCAAGCCAGGTCCTCAAGCAGCTTAAGTGAGGAAGACTTCAGTGGCCAAAGGACAAACTTCTCATGACCATTCTTACAGTCAAACACACTCAGAGCAATTTATTACTGTAAACTTTAGGTTGTCACTATCTGCAATAATATAGCACAGGGTTTTCTTTGCCGTCATGAAAAATGAAAGTGACATTTCTTGAGAGTAAAACAAAAGCTCCTTAGGAAAAGTTAGTGTGTGACAGATGTGTTTATTTGTGTGTTTGTTTCCATGTGTGTGTATATAATGCCTTTAAAATCCTTAAGTTAAGTTCTATTGGTCCAATTTACTTCACAAAACAAACCATTATTGACACAATCTGACCAGTTCCAGCTAAATCACCTTAATGATGTGAATTGGACTTCTTTCTCAGCTACCACCAGCCAGCACTGCTGAATGGTGTCTGTGGTGATAAAGACAGAGCTGAGTTAGAGCAGAATAGGACATTGATCCAATCTGCAGACAATTAGTAACGACTTATTACACACAAATGAGACTGTTCACCATCTGTCCACAAACAGAGGCTTGCAGTCTCAGTGCTGACGTCATATGTACAGTGTGCAGACATGAAGCAGCAGCCCTAAAAATGTAACTTATAATGTTGCGTGACTGGTTTAATATTTAAACATTAAGGTCAGATTTTTGTTAATGACATTTTGCTGTTTTCATAATAAGGAATGTGCGGGTGTGTGCAAAGACCTGAAACTAAAAATAAACCAAACCCTGGTCCATGGGAGAGAGGAAATACATTTAAGTTGAGAGAGAAGCACCAGAATGAGAGCGAGAACAGCAAAGGATGGACAGAAAGTCAGGGACGGAGCTATCAGATATTTCTTCATGCTCGCTGCTAGCTTATGATTAATTACACACTGGACTAAAAATAGGTCAATTCCTCCATTCCTACTGTGAGTCTGTCTTTTTCTGTGTGAGAAACAGAGACAGGAAACGAGGAAGAGAGGAAGCAAAAGTCAGCGAGGAAGAGGAGGGAAGAGAGAGACAGTCTGTGTAGTCCTTAACTTTCTGAAATAGACACATGTAGATATAAAAAAGAGGCGTTAGATAGGTCGAGAATATGTTGAGTCTTCTCCCCTGACATTGAGCAGATGCTGCAACACATCTTCAGTTTTGTGCAGAATTTCTTAAGAAATGTTTCTGTGTGATATTTTACTTTTCTTTGGGATCATCTTAAATCTTTCTAAGCCTCTCAGGAGGAAGATTATCTTTGCGTTGTTGTGGCATATTTGGGAAGCTACTCCCCGATGTCGACTCCGACATACACCAGGATTAAGCATCAAAAAGAGGATTGTGATAAGAAAAGTTTCCTGCATCCTATGAAGTGTGAAGCTGAGTGGTTAGCAAATTCAACATAATGGAAGCCTGCAGAAAAGGTTGTGCTGAAAGAAACACTTAACTCTGCACAAATAACGTGTGAAACACAGCAAACTGCACGCACACACTTTACATTCACTGTATATTCACCTGCTTATCACCCAGCACGATGCTGTGCTGGGACTCACTGAAGCTTGTAATAGCTTTGCTGAGACAGAGATCGTGCTTCGGCCTGTTCAAGTGTTCCCCATCAATGAGCTTGATGAGCCATCACCTGGGCCCAGCAAGAGCTCCCCTGTTAAAGTTTAAAGCTACAGTACGTCTCTAAAAGGTGCTGAGGCTCACAGAGCAGTTAGAGACATATGGACGGCTGAGCTAAACTGCAAAGTACGGCCTTAAATACAGACGTTGCATCATCACTGTGATGGCTCGATGAGTCTGTGGTGTGAAATATTCATGTTGTCACTTCCATGATCCATGAAGTGAACAAGTGTTTTATGTGTTTAGTGATGATACAGAGCAAGAAAAGGCATACATAAAACATTAGTGTAAGAGGCTCTGTCAATGCTGAATATCAAGCCAGGTCCAATGTCACATCTGCAGCATGAAATGATATTCTGCAGACATTTTTTTTTTTTTACCATATGTACCAGTTATAATATCGTTAGGAGTTTTAGTTTGTTCTCTCTATGACCAGTATGGGTCCATGTTTCCATCTGCTCATAGCGATGTGATGACTGTAGTGAGCCCGAGCAGAGCGAAGGGTTGATAAGCTCTGCAGGGGAGGGAGCATGTAACCAATAATAGAAATACATCTATTATTACCGAGTGTTCTGAGAGTGTCTATCAACACCGGATTACTGAAATTATGAAGACAAGCATGAAAATTTATCACAATGTTCCAAGTAATTATTTATTTACATAATGCGGTTACCAATTAACAGCTGTTTATTCATGGAGTGAGTCAAACCTGCAGGTGTATGTGACATTTAAGACAGAGAGAGAGTGAGAGAGAGACCAACAAGAAGAAAAGAACACACATACAGTTGTGCTCATAAGTTTACATACCCTGGCAGAATTTGTGATTTTTTGGCCATTTTTCAGAGAATAGGAATGAAAAGAGAAAAACTTTTCTTTCACTCATGGTTAGTGGTTGGGTGATGCCACCTATTGTCAAACAACTGTGTTTACTCTTTTTAAATCATAATGACAACACAAACTACCCAAATGACCATGATCAAAAGTTTACATACCCCAGTTCTTAATACTGTGTATTGCCCCCTTTAACATCAATGACAGCTTGAAGTCTTTTGTGGTAGTTGTGGATGAGGCTCTTTAATTTCTCAGATGGTAAAGCTGCCCATTCTTCTTTGCAAAAAGCCTCCAGTTCCTGTAAATTCTTGGGCTGTCTTGCACGAACTGCTTGAGATCTCCCCAGAGCTCTATGATATTGAGGAGACTGAGATGGCCACTCCAGAACCTTCACTTTATTCTGCTGTAGCCAATGACAGGTCGACTTGGACTTCTGTTTTGGATCATTGTCATGTTGGAACGTCCAAGTACGTCCCATGCGCAGCTTCCGGGCTAATGAGTGCAAATTTTCCTCCAGTATTTTCTGATAGCATGCTGCATTCATCTTGCCATCAATTTTGACCAAGTTTCCTGTGCCTTTGTAGCTCACACATCCCCAAAACATCAGTGATCCACCTCCGTGTTTCACAGTAGGAATGGTGTACCTTTCATCTTAGGCCTTGTTGACTCCTCTCCAAATGTAACATTTATGGTTGTGGCCAAAAAGTTAATTTTGGTCTCATCACTCCAAATGACTTTGTTCCAGAAGTTTTGAGGCTTGTCTCTGTGCTGTGCTTATTGTAAGCGGGATGCTTTGTGGCATTTGTGTAGTAATGGCTTTCTTCTGGCGACACACCATGCAGCCCATTTTTCTTCAAGTGCCTCCTTATTGTGCATCTTGAAATAGCCACACCACTTTTTTTTCAGAGAGTCCTGTATTTCAGCTTTAGTTATTTGTGGGGTTTTCTTTGCATCCTGAACCATTTTCCTGGCAGTTGTGGTTGAAATTTGGGTTGGTCTACCTGACCGTGGTTTGGTTTCAACATAATCCCTCATTTTCCACTTCTTAATTAGAGCTTGAGTGAGAGAATTAGAGTGATTGGCATTCTCAATTCCTTGGATATCTTTTTATATCCCTTTCCTGTTTCATACAGTTCAATTACCTTTTCCCGCAGGTCCTTTGACGATTCTTTTGCTTTCCCCATGACTCAGAATCCAGAATCCAGCACTTATCTAAACAAGGTTACAAAGTGCTTTACAGAATACAAAGAATAGAACAAAATAAAAACATAGACTTCATAAAATACATAGGATATAAAAACAGCAAGTTACAAAGTTATAAAATAAGAACAAATGCAATAAATAGATAAATGACTGCAGCACATAAAATATCAATCAATCATTAAAAAAGGACTTCCTATAAAAATATGTTTTAAGCAAAGATTTAAAAACCGGTAATGAGTTGATGCCAGCCTAATGTCCTCGGGCAGGGAATTCCAGAGCTTTGGGGCTCTGATGGCAAACGCCTGGTCACCGTTAGTTACCAGCCTTGACCGAGGAACAGCTAATAAATGTGCTCTGGAGGATCTGAGATCACGATTTGGAACGTAAGGTAGTAAAAGCTCTGTAATGGAAGTGGGGGCCAGACCGTGTTGTGCTTTAGAATCTTAAAATCAAACCTGCATGTAACGGGAAGCCACTGAAGGAAGGAAGGGATTGGGGTAGTGTGGGACCTCTGGTTTGTCTTAGTTAATATCCGTGCAGCAGCAGCATTCTGCACTTGCTGGAGTTGAGCTACTGAGGACTGACTAAGGCAGGTAAAAAGTGCATTACAATAGTCCAGATGTGAATAAGTCTTTGAAGGTCAGGGAAAGACAGGGTTGATTTAATCTTATTGATGTTTCTTGGATTGTAGTAGCAGGATTTAATGAGATTATTGATGTGCGGAGTGAAGTTGTGAAGTTGTGAATCAAATGTAACACCTAGATTTTTACCTGTAGTTTTTATAGTGGGTGCTAGTGGACCAAAGAACGGCTTTAGTTTGCTTGCAATGTGATCAGGGCCAAAGAATATCACCTCTGTCTTGCTTGTATTCAGCTGCATGCAGTGCTATGCGCTCCATTAAAGTGATCAAATGGCTGACGTTATCTGAAACAAAATTTGTGTGCCATCAGCGTAACAGTGATAAAAGATCCCATGAAAATTATTGATATTTCCTATCGGAAGCATATAAAGAGAAAACAAAGCTGGATCAAGAAGTGAACCCTGTGGCAGACTGTACATCATTAAACGCTGCACTTAGCTCCAACAGCAATAAAACAGAACAATCCCCACTATCAGCACTCATCAGCAAATCATTTGTAACCCTGAGAAGAGCCCTTTCGGTACAGTGTAGTTTGCGGTACCTCGACTGGAACATGTCAAAAATGTTATCGTATAAAACAGATGTGAGTTGGCTTAAAACAACCTTTTCAAGAACTTTAGATATGAACGGAAGTTTGGAAATGGGTCGATAATTCTGTGGAAGTGATTGATCAAGGTTAGGCTTTTAAGGGCTGGATGCTTGCTTGTTTAAAATAATTGGGGCCATAGCCAGAAGTAAGGGACAGTTAGCGAGTCAAGTAAGCTGGGGCCAATAGCACCTATGACCTCTTTCAGGAGTAGGGTACATAAAATGTCTAGAGGGCTTGGGGTGGTAAGCATGTGAGACACCGTATCAATAAGCTCAGGAAGAGAAATTAACTGAAAATGGCTGAGCAATTCAGAATGGACAGGATAATCATAAGTGTGTGCAGCAGTTGTCGTTGGTACAATATTAGACCGAATATCAGTGATTTTCTGAACCTGTGTGCTACTCTAGCGGAGCGACCAGCTCCTTCAAGTGTACTTAAGTTGTGGCAGTCTTTTCCCTCCCGTCATTCAGGTTGTAAAGGACCTGAATTCTATGTTGATGACTATAATGAGAGTATCAAGGTAGCAACTGCACCATTTAACTTCACACATGACACCACGGTAGCCACTAATGCTGTCACTGTTAAAGGTACAAAGTACAAAAAAAGAATGCATGTTGTTCTACGACGAGATGACGAGGGCCTTCACATGGGTGAGATTATGTTGATTTTGATCCACCGTAGCGATTTTGTGCACTTTATTGTGGGGAAGCAGCAGGCTCTGGAGCTTGCTTGCCTTGGGTATTTACAGTCTAACAGAGGTAGTCCAGGAGTCAAACTACATGGGCCCTATCGTCCACCCGACGCAAAGCGCCAAAGCACGCAGCGTTAGTTTTATTGCTATCTTCCACCCGGCACAGTCGTCATTTTCGCCCGCGTTGTATGAATAGCAAGTGATCTTGCGCCACCGTTAGTGCCTGTGGGCATGTTGGTTTTGATGTGTGGTCAGGCAAATGGGTGGCACTTTGCTATCTAGAGGACGCAGAAAGCGACCTAGTCTAAAGTCTACGCCGCAATCTGTGTTTACTATTTAGAGCCTAGGCAGGTAATGCAATGATATTGGCTAACAGAAAACAATCGGTAGTGATACACATTTGCTTTGTTCTGCTACATAATTTACAAAATCGACACCATTTGTCATGTTAGCTGGCGAAGTTATGTGTCAAACTAGATAACTGACATACACAGTCAGATAGTATTTTGGTAGTCATAATGTTAGCGAGCATGCTAAGGTTAGCGAACTAGCTCCAACAAAAATACACTGGATGACTCCGGCATTGTGCTCCGTAACCAAATTGCATTAGCGAACATTAGCCAGGCAGGGCAGGGCGGCTGGAGAGAGCTGGGATGAAGCACTTGTGCTGTGAGAGAAAAAACGCTGCACCCGATGAGAGAACGCTGCATGTGGGTTTTTATTGTATGACAATGATAAGTTGTACAGTCCCTCCTGAACAAGTTGGCAAGCACTGGAGTGGAATCCAAATCTGACCTGCAATTCATCAAAGAGGAGGATCTCCCTGCTGACATCACACCTATCCAGTGTCGTAGGCTTCTCAATGCATGGCAAACTGAATGGTATGTCTGGTATGTCTTACATAATGTTGTACAATATGTACTATATTGTATATTATATACACTACACTATACAATACACTATACATGTATTCTTGTATGCTAATGAATGCACAACAGATCAAAATTTTAAAGTTTTGAATTTCATTGTTTGCAGATATTAAGTGGAGCTATAACATTTTTTCTTTTTAGACCAAACAACATGTTTGACACTGATTCCTGTAGACCCCTCTGAAATGTTCTTCAATACCACTGCAGAGGATTCTCCATCTTCTGAATCCACCTCCACAACTCCAAGTCTGTCAAGCAGTCAGAGCTCCAGAATGACTGAGCTTTGCTGATGTCATGAGAGATGGCACTTTTTTTGGCAGTGGATTTGGATCCCTTTTTACTCAACTAAAAACAAGAGTAGAACATGCTAATTGTGGAAATGCTCTCTCCAGACGACACATCCAGAAAAGGGTCACACATTCACCTGTAGATTTAGCTAGAGGACCAGCTGACCAATATGGATGTGTGAGATGGCAGCCTGACTGTCCACTGAAGGAAACTGAAGAGACACTCAAAGAAAAGCAGAGTGAAATGAAAGACCACTATCGCATTGAGGGGCCAGCTGGTGCGGAGAGAGGATAATTGACTCACTTCATGAAAGCAACCTACTACCTTCAAAGAAAACCATCAATGCAAGCCCACCCCCTTCGATTGCTGAGCTGAAGAATGATTGGCCATATCTGTTCACACCAAAAGAGCTGTACAGCCATTTCAAATTACTCACAGACATTGACACCCTGGAAAAAATGGAACAGGCTATGGAACCAAAAGGGAAGCTTATCCTCCAGTTTTTCGAAGAGAAGCCAGCAGGGACTAATGCAGGTAGAGTGCATCCTGGTGAAGTACAACAGAGAAGAGAAGTGTGATCCATGCCTCTGTGTGATCCTCCTGCTTATGGCACACTTCATGGAGCAACCTGACAGACTCATTTTGCAGGCAGGTGTAAGTGTAAAATGATTACAGTTTGAAGTATTATATCATCATATTGGTATGATCTTGTTATCCTCAATAGTTGAGCTGAGGGAAAGTTCTATGTCAATTTTGAATGCATTTTACTTTGTCTTTTAGGTGTTGGCAACAACAGCTGACGTGGAAAGAACACTGCCACTTCCTGACTCTCCAAGACTCATCATCATAGGTAGTGTATACAATTTTTAAAATCTATTTTAAACCATTGCAAAGACCAAAACTTTATGAAGGACATATATTGTTAAACATATAAGTGTTAAACTATTGTTTAACATGTTGATATTTTTATGTGAAAGACAACAAAATAGATTGTTGCATACAAAGCATATGTTGATTTATGTTTAGGTGAAGTGCTCACAGCAACTGCTTGGATGCTGAGCATCGAGGGTCAGGTGGTTGTGCCTCCACATCCCAATGTCGTCACTGGAAAGACAGTGTTGTTTTCAAGCTATTACAACTTCAATCTTATTGCAATCATTAACATTTTTTCCAGGTTTATTTACCTTTTCTAAAAGCTCTGTGGCTGTATTATTATTTTTATTTGTCTGCCTAAAACTGTTTTCACTATAACCTTTAATCTTTTATTTACACCTGTTGGTGTTTTTTTATGCCCCTTTTGGTCCACTTGGTGGATGCATTGCACTGACGAGCAAATAATATTGTTCAACATTGTTCTTATATTAACGTCATCTTGTTCTTAGATTTCGACCTCTGTTCCTTATTTCAGATAGGGCCTCAAAGTCTTGTATATGGTCAGATTGAATAATTCTTCACTTTGTTGCAACTCTGACTAGTTTGAATAACATTGAGTGGCTGACAGGTGAAAAGATTATTCCTGTAAATATGAGTTGATTATTGTAGCATTAAAGAGATGGTTATTTGAAGTGGGGTTGTATTAGCCAATTATGAATACTCTGTATGTTACATACAGTAGATCGCGGGAGGTTTGCCCCTAGTGCGGAGGAACAGACAGGAGAACAGACACAGAAACTAAACAACTTCTGTGAACTCCTGCCTGCTTCGGGGGGATAGCCTACCGCAATCTCCTGTGTGTAATACACTGACTATAAGTACCTGGTACAGCCCCACTTCAAAAAGTCTGAACTATTCCTTGTAATGTCACCTTGTTCTTAATAGGTTCTACCTCAGGTCGTGATTACAAATCAGGCCTTTAAGCCTTGAATATGTTCAGTTTTAATAATGTTTGATTTTTTGCAACTCTTGACTTGAATTCCAATGAAGTGGCTGACAGGTGTGAAGATTATGCTTAAATATTCACGTTTACATCATCTTCCCTGTTAATATGAGTTGCTTTGTTCACAAAAAAGGAAAGCCACCTCAGGTTCTCAAAGCTAATGTATTTTAAAACTGTTATGGCTTTAATAAAAGCTTTATGCAGCTCTGACTTTTGGTTTTATTTAACAGGTAAAGACAATATAATGCATTGTTGATTAATTTTAAAGAACAAGCCAGGTCTTATTCACAACACTTGACAATATGCATAATGTAAATGACAAAAAAAAACTGCATAACCATTCTACAACAATATATTGTCTTGTGAAGTATTAACAGCTTTTTATTGGCAACTCCAGTTGCTGGGTAACTTCTGTTATTTGAATAGAATACAAGATAATATTGTAAACTACAATCAATTGTTGTTTTGTTAAAAAACAAAACAATACATTTTTGTAATTTATATAGATCAAGCAACTGTAATGGGTATACTGTATAGTACAGTTTTAAAGGCTTAAAAACAACCACCGCGCACATGATAGCCTCCTCTGTGGGGAGGGCTTTGGAGGCAGGACTGAGCGCCGCGGAGAGAGAGGGGGAGGGACCTGGACTCTGTAATCTTTCAAATTTTGGAGCGAAGTCCGCTCTCTTCTCCTTCTTATCTACTGCAGCTTTAACTAGTTGGATATAATTCTGTGATTTGAATGAATTATACATAACTGTCTGACAGCAGCTCACAGACAACAACACTGTTTCTCTATTTGGAGAAGCTGATTTGGACTCTCCCAACTGTGATTGGCAAAGCTGCTTAATAGGGATAATACCAATAACCAGATTGATTGAGAAGACAACACATCAACAAAACACTCCCCTTCAATGTTTTGCATAATATAACACAAACCTCTCGACCTTATTGTGCTGTGGAAAACAAATTCACTGACCTTGCTCACATGCTGCAAGATTGGAGATAAAATGAGAATCACGGATTAGAATTGAGATCACGATTCTCTCACATTTTTTTTTCCTCAATATAAATGTTTATTGCACTCATTTACCCGATACAGAAAGAAAAAAAAATGTGCCTGATATAGGAGTGTTTAAGAGCAAACGCTTCATGAATTTGAAACTGAACATGAGAACAGAACATGAAAACAATCAACTCAATCAGACTCTTGTCTTCTCTTACTTACACAAACTTTGAATTGTATTTTTCTGTGCTCAATATGATGAGAGAGGTAGGTATGCTTCTTAACGTAAACCACAATTGTTAACAACATATATATCACATTTGACAAGACAACATGATAGTTGATCAATAACATCATTTTGTAACTTCGAAATTGTAACATTGGCTATTCTACTTATTTGGGCAAACAAAACGTGAAGCTTTTTAGAATACCAAGAACAATCTTTTCTAGGCAGCTGTTAACTTAAAGGTTCTTTGCTAAGGACACAAGTCTGTCAACATTTTGAGGCTTCAGTGAGGAACGGAGACATGTTACAATGTTCCCACCTGTACTGAACACCCTCTCTGAAGCGGGAATGCAGAGGTATTTCCTTGCCAGTACAGACGGTCTTGGATATTGATCCTTGTGTTCCTTCCACCACACTAGGGGGTCCTCTACACTCTTAATGTTGCTTGAGAGCAGATATGACTGCAGTTCTGAGGCAACAACTTACTAGCTGTGAGGATTGGTCAGATGGTGCGTCATTGCCTTTTGCTGCTTTGAAAAGCTACCTAAGATCTTTCGGCTCTTCTTCATGGGGGGAGGGGACGACAACTTTGCTTTAAAAGAGAAAGGATCATTAGCAAAGCTTGTCCTTGACAGTGGTTTTGTTGTCCTCACTGACATAGTTCATTTTGAACCTTGGATCCAGAGTGGTGGCACTGTTTAGCAGCTCCTGCGTGTTTAGGTCACTGCACTTTTCCTGCTGGTACCCCAGGATTCTTGACTTAATTGATCGTGTGAGATCCGAGTCGTCTTTCTGCACTGTCGCAACTGATGTTTCAAAGAGGTGGAGAACTGGCTTCACAGAGGAGATGCTCCCATATTGCTCTCTGGAGAGGGGTTGAGTGTATTGTTGATTGCCTCAAGGACTTCAATGTCTTGCCATGTGGGTATCAGGTGTCTATCTTTCCGATCAGAGGAAAGAACATGAGAAATAGCAGGTAGCTGTTCAAGTATCCTCTGGGCCATAGCTTGTCTTGATCCCCATCTTGTTGGACACTCCGTTTTAAGCTTGTGTTCAGGTAGCATGAGCTCCTTTCGGGCCTCAGCAAGCACCCTCTTCTGCCTCCAACTGTTACTGAAGCAGCCCACAAGCTTTTTGCACAGACCTACAGCACGCTCAATCCGCTGATCTTACATTGCTTTCTCTAGAGTGGAAAAAAATATTCTAGAACTATTCTATTACTGTTATTAATAAAAAATATTAGTTTGAATGAACATCATTGTTATTGTAACTGCTGCTATAATTATTATTTTTAACATTATAATACAAAATGATAATACACACACTTGCATTTTTATACATAGCTCACCTATAGCCACATGTAGCCTCTGCCCAAAACCCTGAAGCCTTACCCAGTTGCTCAGGGAGGCTGCTTTAACGATGTTTGATCCATTATCTGTCGTTATGCACACCATTCTTTTCTCCTCCAAACTCCAAAGAGGCAAGCCCCTCCTTTAGCCCCTGTGCTAGAGCCTCGCCCCTGTGATCCTCGGGGAAAAAACGCTGTCTGTAGGCACCGACTTTTCATAGTGAAGTCACTACCGATAAAATGGACCGTCATGCTCATATATGGATTGTGCGACTGAACCATAAATCAGTTGTTGCAGCAAAATGATTTACTTCCTGCAGTTCTGTCTCTACTGTTGTTCGACTCTGACTGTATAGGGCAGGTGTGAGAAGATAGTTGTGAGAAGGCATGTTTTCCTGAATGACAGTTTTGCACTGTGTTAATGGGAGCCATATCTTTGCTAAGTGGTAAATGATTATATAAATTTGTGGTGTTACCCTGCTGTGCTGCTATGATGGCAAAACATTGTTTGCAATGTGTGTGACGTTGGCTTCCGTCGTCTTCTCTGAATCCATAATACTTCCACACCACAGAATGGGAACCCTTTTTCGGTATGAGCACAGTGGGGTTGGTCAGATTTTCTTCTTCATTCATTTTTTCGTAGTAGAAAGACAGTAAGGCCATGTTGTTTCTCCTCTCATATCGTCACTCGCTGGTTTCTCTGACTCGCTCTCACATGGGTTTGTTTTCCTTTTGAGCCAATTAAACTGCTGCTCTGCATCACATGGTGTAACGCCGCGTTGTAATTTGTTGAGGGAGAAACGGGGAGCGCTTGTTTTGATGCAGCTGATGTTGTACAGTGTTGCTGCAAATAGTGCATCACAAAATACCCCTTAATCATGTATTTGTATTTGTTCTGACAACATGTGTTCAGTGGCACTACTTTGTCTGAAGACCTGTTTAAACCTCAACAAAGAAGAACTCCTTTGCATGACCTCACAGCTCACTGACAGCAAAAAAGCTTTTTTTCACCACCACGTACGTACTCCTTCTCTGTATGGTTCACCTGATTCTTTAACGTACACCTTCGTATCCACCAACCCTTCAATTTAAGAGACCTTCCTCCCCGAGACTCTCATCTCTTTTCACAGTCTGTGAGTGCTCCCCGCTGGGACACATCTGTGGGTGTGTCTGACAAGCTCTACATGGATGGACCCCTCAACCCTTCCACCAGTGGGAGGCTGCTGCTGCATGCTGCTTTGTGACTGACACTGGAAGCCAAACACCCCTGCCACACTGGTCCACTCTGCCTTCACCGTCAGTGGGAGTGAAGTCAGTTGGGCAATATGGCAGCTCAAAACCCCAGCTGGGTGCTCTCATCCTCCTCTGCAGCCAAGAAATACCTCCATTTGATGGATAATAAAATGTGAAAGTAACATCTCAGGAATGCTGCTATTCAGATCTTGTTGTGGTGTGTTACTCGCATAATAGACGTCCCATTCCCTCTGTGTCTGCGGAGCATTTCTCATCGTAATCAGTCTATAAACACACTTCTTCTTTAGAGTGTTAAAATCCATGTTTTTGTGTAGACCGAAAGTGATCCACATAACAACAAGGCTGTATGCTGTTATTTCTTGTCCATCCTTTGTCCTCTAGGAGGAAAGGCCTGTTAGATACAGATAGTGAGGTGAAATATTAAGAATGTAGTTTCCTGACGTCTCATCTGATAGCGCCTGAGTGGCGCAATTGGTGGTAAACAGAGGTGATGTTGTTTGTTGCTGTGTGAAACTCTACGCACCCTCAGGGGCCCTCAGGCTGTCCCTGACAATAAAAACACAGAAAGGGATTTAGCAGGCAGGAAATAAGAAAACAATCGTGCTTAGTGAATCCCTGACTGTGTTTTTAATGGATTGACTTATGGCTCAGCAGAGGTCTTCTCTTATCTGGTTTAAAGTTTTGGCTATTGGCTTCAACAAGCAGTTGATGTTTCATCTGCTGTGTGATCTGATGTTTTACTTAACAGTTTCATACCTCTATTTGACAGTTGATTTGACTGTATCCTGAGGAATAAATGATATGGGAATAAACCTGATTGTTGTAAAATACAAATTTATTGAAGTTGAATGATAGTGAAGGACCAAAAATTCTCTCACAGCAATGCTTTATGCATTTGTAAAGATAAGTTGGTAACTGTACTTACAACACAAGTACATGATGCAAAAGAACATGTTGTGCCCAGAGGAAGTAAAACACTGGAGCTCAGCATCCATTGTTACCGTGTGACTGAAGTTAACAGCACTTTGCTCTGCAGTCCGACTGATCTTTAGAGGCTGTGAGACGAGAAAATGTTCATAAAAACAACAACAAAAGTTGTTTTTTATTTCTGCTGCAGATCTGATCCCAGTAACAGTCAAGAGATTCAGTCATTCTTCTGCCATAAAGGAGCTAAAGATAAAATACAGCAGCCTGTGATGGGGCTCCTAGAGGCTGAATATGCAGCAGGTTGTGTTGTGGCAGAAAAGATAAACTATGTTTATGATGCCATAAAAATGCCTGTTTAAGAAAGCTTTTCTGTGCTTTTAAAAAACATTTTGACAGTGCATTAGCTTCACAAACATAGCTGTGTGTGTCATTACCTTTACATTTAAAAATCAACACTTTCTATGTGAGTAAACAGTCTGATTTAAGATGTTTTGCTTGAGAGTTTCCACCTGCTACACTGAAATTCCCTCTCTAAATATTGAGTCACTGTGTGCTTTACTTTAACAGTTTGAAAACCAAAAGCATTTAGCAAAACTGCGAATATTTCCTTGTATATCGCTGCTTGCTGTAAACTGACAAAAGACTTCCTAGTTGCTGATTATAGAAGAAAAAATACAAATGTCACATATGACATGATGCATAACCATGTAAAAAAACATCTTAATATACTAGAGCTCCTTTCAGCAGCTCAAATGGTGTTTAACAACAAATGCTAATAGGGCACTCCATTATCTTCACTCACAGAGGCTTATCTGAAGGTGCTGGCTATGAGTAGTCTCACAACAGAAGTAGCTTTAGTAACATTGTCGTCCATGTTGGCACCAATAGCCTAAAGATTAGGTAGTCCAAGGTCAAAGAGGATTGCCTGGCTACAACATTGATTTTGCCAGTAAATGTGTCTGAATAAAAGACTTGTTTTAACCTGTGAGATACAAAGACCAGATTTTAATGTTTGAGCAGCCACAACCTGCTGAGAGCGAACATCCTTCACTCTGCTGAGAAGGCCATCACTATGTCCCGATATTACGGACATTAAGCAAATTGAGTGGATTTTAAACTGCTGTGTATTATCATTATCAGCAGTCAGTGATGTTCACAAAGGGCTCAGTGTGATTTCTCAGCACAGAGTACTTAAGCTCATTTCCAACACTTTAAATGCTTCGTTATTCTGGTTAACCGGATACAAAGAGCCTCTGCTCAGTCAGCACAGAGTGCTATGTAACGCTGATTCATCCCTCCCCACCATGGAGCCCAGTGTCCCTCAAGGCTTGATCTTAACAAATCCCATTAATCTAATATGCAGCAGCCACGGGATTAGAATCAGCAGGAGGGTTTGATATGGAAAAATAGTGGAATTACACAATGGAACAAGGAAGAAGAGGAACTTGGGGATGAGTAGCAGATAGGAGGATGGCAGATTAAGCAGAGGATGGATTTAAGGGAGGTGACTCTTCTTTAAAGTCGAGCTGAAACGACATTTCGAGAGTATCTATCTTCCGTATCGTGATGTATTTCCGAGTGAAACAGGACGTGCAGGCGGGACATATCATTAGAGGGATTTGATTTGATCGTTGAGAAGTGGGCGTAGACAGACTTTCTCCACAGCGCAGTGGCTAGCTAACTGACCGAACGTTCTTGGTTCTCTGTGGCTAAATGTTGCAGATTGATTGATTGGTTGAAATTGGTTGGTTCTAGCTTATGTAAACACACAGGATTTTTTTTTTTACAGGAAGAAAAAATGATCAAATTTTGATATAAGAATACGAAGAATTTAGATGCATAGATGCAATAGATGCACAATATTACCGTGGATGTGATCTAAATGGATTAAAATGACATTTTTCATTTCACCTCGACTTTAAAGGGCAGTGACGAGGATCCTGCTGAGGTCGAGGATCACACGGGAGGCAGATATGGTTAGACAGCAATTGACTGCCTTGTGTTGTAGCACACTGGAGTTCAAGAGGCTATCACAACATTATGCTGGAGAGAATCATAACAATGACCAGAAGGGTGATAAAAGAAATAAAGTCAGGGAGACAGGGGAGTCAGGGAGATTGAAATGAGAGACAGTAAGTGATAGACAGAGAGAAGACTGAATGAGAAGAATGAGAAAAACAAAGAGAAGAAGAAAAATCAATAAACTTCTATATGCAGCATCGAGAGTGTGCCCTCCTGCTGCTCCAGACTTCAAGGTCTCCAACAGCCAGCAGGCAAACTGAACATCTATCCACAGATCCTAACTGATAATCTGCCACCTCAGCCCGTCCCTGTCTCCCACACACACACACACACATACATACAGACACACACTTCAACCTACTGGCTCTTCTCTTCCAAATGTAACACTCTAATTTGGTTGAGGGCTGCCTGCCACGTTATTGATGCTGCCAGAGGTCTGATCCATCTTGAGCCTGTGACAAGGCTGTTGTCAAGAAGGCTATAACTCAGAGGCATCCTGTTCTCTGTTTGTCTCTGAGTGTCAGACTGGCATTGGGAATTTAAATGCTGGACAAACGGCCGGCATCACTGTATCCAGAAGCATCGCTTTGTCACCTCAAACAGCTGAACTTCTATACTTGTTCAGATTTTCTGGACTAGAAACCATTTTTGTAACTTTTTTTGTGGTGTTACAAAGTCCTACAAATCCTGTCTTTAGGATTATACAATATGGAAATGAAGATATGAGTCATTTTTAAAGTAAAATGAAATGTTTCCACTTTCTCACAGTGAAGGATTAAGATGAATTCTGTGTGTGTTTGTGTGTGATGATGCGTCATGTGGGATGGATTATGGATTATGCTGGTGTTTCTTAACATTTAAGTTTTATGTGGGTATGTCCACACATCTGTGTGGGTTTAGCTGGAGGCCAGAGCGATGGGGAATTGGAAAGCAGGATGTGGCGATATATAACCTCATATAGCCTCTTATCACTCTGATATGGCCAAATAGGACGCAGAGGGGCTGAGGCTGTTCTGATAACAAACGAGGAATGAAGATCGGTAGGAAGTAAAGAATGAAGGAAGAGAAAGAAGATGAGGAGGAACAATGTCTCTCCAGAGACAAACGGGACTGTTAGTGCAGTCTCTGATCATTGATTAAAGAGGTTTATGTTCTCCCACCTGCAGCATCGTAGAGGACACACTCACTCATCTCTCCCTCTCCCTCTACCCACCAATTCCTCCTCCCAAGTGTTCCTCTCTATCTCAGTTGTAATAGGCAAACAACAATTGCTATAATTGTCTCAATGCTGTAACTGAAACTATAAAAGGTCACTCAGAGGGAGGGTCTCATGCCTCTTATATACTCTAAATACTGATAGAAGAAATAAATCCTGATTTATAGTCCTGGTTTTTATCTCACTGTGTGATAAACAGCAGGACGATTCTCCATGAGTGCGAAAACTGTGTATGAAAAAAATCCGTCCTTGAGCTGCAGTTACATAAGCCATTTTACAGACATCTGAATTATATGTTCACTAAATTAAAGAACAAGATAACTGTCGTGCTCATGCTCCACAGTAAGCACTCAAAACAGCTCTCCGCCTCAGGCAAACAAGACGATCCCGTGTTGCATCGTTGCTCTGTTATTAGCTTGCTGCTGTGCTTTCTACTAAAGCCACAGTTTATGAGCATATTCTCCTGCTGCGGCTGTTATTGGAGGAAATAAGGAAAGTCCCCCACTTCACAATAAAATAGAAAACATCACTTGGCTACCGATGGTGACCCTGGGAAAGACATGTTGTGGTTGAAAATGCTTGTAAAGGACCGGGCAATAGAGTGGTGAATCTTCTCCAGAGAAGATCTCTGATGTAAGACAAGTGGACAGGCAAAACAACTGTCGATACAGCACTACTAAAAACTTGCAATAATTGGAAGTAAATTCACTTCTGTCAAATGTATTGCATAATGTTTACATCACTTCTTTTGACAGAATTCAATTCATGCCTGAATGAGGCTGATGCACTCGGAATTATTAGTGGTTTTACCAGCTCGGCTCTTTCAATGGGATGATTTATGTTTTAGAAATCAACTTTGGTGAACTTGATGAAGTCATTATTTAAAAAAATTATTTCCTAAGAAAAATACAAAAAAAGAAAATAGCAAACACTCTGAGCAGAGGATGAATCAGTGGCAGAAGCTTAGAGGAAACACACAATAAAAATCCTATTATTATACTCAGATACATCGAACATTAACACATTTTGGTTGTAAAGATAAAAGTGGCCTGATTGTTCGGTATGTTCATTAACTCTGTATTTCTGTCACAGCAGCAGGTTAATGCACTATCAAATGCAATCAATATGAGCATGCTGAAACAGACAGCGCAGACACTGCAATTATTAAACAACAAGTGCAGGAAAAGATTGCTAGAAAGGAGAAAGATGCACTGCACGCAAGAGCCAAGTGAACATCAACCAACTTGAAAATGAGAATGACTGCGGTCAATTAGAGTCCCATCTTGTAGTTTGTGTTGACATTGATTTGTTGGCTGCTAGGATCTAGGCCTCTCCACAGTTCACCTAATTGCACTCACTGTGACCCCTTAATTACTTCACTAAGACCCGGTTTGTCTCACCTCAGTGCACTGCCCTGCTGTCTGCAGCTGTCTGTACCAACGTGGGAGGAAGGGAGAGGAAAGGAAGAGGATGCAAAGGCAGAAAGAAGGAACAGGCCTGGATTAAGAATGCATGATGTGTGTCAGAGTGGGAGAGAGAGATGGCTGATGTAGAATGAAACAACAAGAGACAGACACAGTAAGGAGGAAATGCGTATTTACGGAGGTTTGCGGAGGCTGTTAACTCAGGTGGAGGCCACACAGCAGTGTTAACATACTGCTGTTCCTGTACTGTACGGAAACCTCAGCGCTGATGTGAGTGATGTTTCTGACTCTCACTGAGTTGCACGTATAATTAAATTAATTGCTTCTGATTTGATAATCTCTCATAATCATGAGGGTAATAATGACAAAGGAGTTAATTCACTAAGAACAACAGGGAGCTCATGTACCTGATGGGATGAGCCCAAAAGCCCAGTCTGGTAAAAGAATTCCAAAGGGGTTGTTTGTTTCTATAGAAAACAAAGATACAAAAAAGACTAATTAATACAATTGTATTACAGAGGTGGGGATGGTGGGAGTGTATTTAATTGAATTCATATGGAATTGGCAATGATAATGCATACATAAGTCTGGTAGGATCAGCAATGTGAGTCACCAGAATGGATTTGTGTACTGTGTGGCCTATGATAAATTTTTAGTTGCATAAGAAGAAAAAAAAAGCATCTCTATTGGGATAGTTATCCTTCTCTTGACGTACTGGGTACGCTTCATGTTCCTGTTTTCTTTTCCCTCTGGATTCTTTGACCTCAAACAGCCTCCTTCAGGAACACACTCTCCTGTGGTGAGAGAAGCCATGTGGAAAAACAGAGGAGCACTTGCAACATGATAAGCAAATGACTTGCTCCACAACAAGCTCCCATCTTAGACCTGTTTATTTAGATGAAGTGGTCCACTGCCTTATCAGCTTACAGTTTTAAACCAAACACTGTCAGCAGCATCAATAATTCATTGTGTCTGCATGTGTGACTCACGGCTGGTGTGTGTTTTTTAGGGCAGCAGTGCAGTGGTGTTACTGAGAGGCCCAGCTAGTGTTGCTACCGTCATCATCACTCAGCTCAGTCTGGCTGTCCTCAGTTCAGTGAACATGTCTGAAATGTACAGTGATACAGCAGCAGGTGTGCAACACCTACACAACGCAGCACATACACAAATATCTGCATAAAAATTAAAAGCATGTTAATTATTCAGAAGGTCCGTCGTTGCCTTACGCCTAAATGAGGTTTATGAGCCTGAGGTTCATTTCCATAAGAGCCACGTAGACCGGCCTAACTGTTCTATTAATAATACAAATAGCTAATTACATACTTTTACTACAGACTGGTGCGAGTGAAAATAATTAAACACATTAATCTGGTTTGATCATCAAGATTTCATCGTGCTGTTTAAAAGACACTTAAAATGTTGCTCTGATCCTGCAAATCTGTTGGTGAAGAAGCTTCAACTCAACACTGAAATGCTGCAGAGCAAACTCATAATAAACCCTGTTCAGACAGTAATTGTGTGCTTCCACTGTAAGTGGTTCTGCTGTGTTGACTCCTCTTAACTGAAGTGAACGGGCTGAGAGAACCGCTCGGGTCAGACAGACCTGAAATTAAATTGTGAGAGTGGAGGCGAGAAAGAGATGGCACACATGTCACCTCACCCCATCTGCAGATATGGGGTGTAATAAAAGAGACTGAAGGTAGGTTACTGTCCTGCTGTTTGAAACACGTCGGGAGCATCTACATTGAGTGTCAGCACTTTGTCTTGTGTCATATAATTCAGTCTGTGAGGTTGACGAGACTGGTGTTGGCAGACAGTCAGTTTTTATTGGAGGCAGGTGGCTCCACTAGAGGCTAAACAAAATACTACATGAAATAAAACGTTCAAAATATTTAGATTTGCAAGAGAAATAATTGGATTTATCATTTTACATTCAAAGATCTTTTAAAAGTTTCAAAATAATTTGATTCAACACTTCAATTCTGATCCTTATTTGATTTCCTGTCTGCAGTGCAAAGCTTTGCATCTCCTTCAATCAAAGAGGCAACATGGCTCCATCAGTTACTAAGAAGTGTTGAGATCCAAGTCATAGCCTGAGGTGTGCAGCAACAGAGTTAATTCAGTTCACTGATTAAGAAGCAACATCAGTCAGGCAGCTTTTCATCACAGCAACATTAAAGAAACAAACAACTATTCCTCATCCCTCTTTCCCCATCTTCCCCTCTCTTCCCTCCTCCTCACTCTACTCATCCCCCTCTTGTGTTGCTCATCCTCCCTGTAGTGATCATTACAGCCTACCTTCAGAGAGTTGGGGCTTAATTGGCAGAGAGGTAGATGGAGGTGAGAGCGAACAGCAGAACAGCCCAACCTCCACGTTAATTGGATACGGCTGTGAATAATGCGTGCAGACTAAAGCTTGGATTTTCATCAATACCTTGTGGGATGGTATCGACTTTCAGGTAGCACAGCAGTGATTATTTATATTAATAAAGCTGCTGATTGCTGGGTGAGAAAAGCCTCTCACCTTTATTGAAACATTCCTCTGGCTGTCTGTCGGAGAGACTAAAGTCGTTCTTTGTATCCTTCCTCTTGAGCTGAAGTCAAGGATGTGTTATTTGTGGCGGCCATTAACCGAAAAGTTCTTCAAGCCAAGGTTTCAGTACTCAGCTCCTTTTGGCTTCTGTCCACACATTTCTCTACTTTTTACTGCTGATCAGTTACTCAGCTGTAATTTGTCTTTTCAGTAGGTGCAGTTATTTGTCCCGTCACCTTACATTCACCTTCTAGTTATAAATTAGAAAAAGATATGTTCAGTTTGGTATCAGGTTGCTTTCAGGAAGACGCAGGCTGAAAGGGTGAATGCTGACCTTATCTATCCTTGCGTGTGTTGTACTGTACTGCAGCACTCCTGAGGGTAATTCACTCCACTGTGGATGTTACCTGTCTGACAGGGCCTCCAGGTTCTTCAGCACATACACACTAACTAACAAAAGACCATTACATTTTTCAGGCCCCTTCTTACTCCCCAGAGCATTTCTATCCTGTCTGAACAAAGAATTCCTAAACAATGTTTTATTTAGCTAATACAAGAAATGTGTTCCATCTAATACTTCTTTGACTCCTAAACAAGCAGTCATTTGTGATGCAGGTCTGCTTTGTTCTAAACAAACAGTACATCTGTGAGGAAACCTTTAATAAAAGAAGTACGTTAAAATTCAAGTTAGCTTCTACTCTTTCTAAAACTTGACTACAAACTCAGTGTAGTCTGTAAATATGAGAGTGAAAGCAGAACAGTCTCCACTCCTCCTTTATACATTATGTTTGTGGTTTGCTCCATACGTTTGTTTGCAATTACTGTTTAATTAAATCTACAGCGATACTTCAAATTGCCCTGCAGAGGAATATATTATAGCAGACTGAAGGGAAGAGTAGAGAGGTTGGAAAAGAGAGAAAGAAGCATGGAACTGATCCTATATCTACAAGGGGCATTTAAATGCACCACACCTATTTGAAGTAGAAGAGTTTCTGTTCATTTCCAACTCAGTTATTTGTCTCAAAAGGTTAAAGGTGTAACAAAAATACATGCTTAACACATACAAACACAGTGAATGTTGAGCTCATACCGTGAACAGTGGATGGAGGCTCGTCAGCAGATGTGCTGGAGGCTCGTTCTCCTGGCTGAGTGCTGGTGTCACTTTGCCCTGTGATTTGGACTGCAGGCACTAATCGAACCAGCGGCATCACCTCTTTCTCCTGCTCAGACAGACCTTCCTCTGGACTTTGTAGTCCACTGGTAGGAGCCCTGAAGGGAAAACTACCACTCCTGTGCTCCATGATGGCATTCTTCATGGTGCCCTTGTTTCCACTGGGTTTTGGTTCACTCTGGTTTCTGCTGGATGCTTCTCCCTGTGTCTGGTTCTCTCTTGATATTTCCTCAGGCTCTGAAGGTCCATCCTCTGTCTCCTCCACCCCCTCACCTCCTCTCAAATACCTAAAGGGCTTCATCAGAGTGTTAACAAACTCAGCCAACACACTGTTACTAGTCTGAGCCTGGGGAGTGGAAGAAGCTATGGAGGGTAATGTATCTGTGTCAGATGATCCAACAAAGCCTCCATCTTCTTCTTCATGAGCAGAACCTCCATGACTCCCTGAGTCAGAGAGGCCCAAAGTGTTGCTTCTCTTTGGACCATCAGATTCCTCCTGGCTGGGCTGGCTGCTTCTTACTGGCTTTAAGTGGACGACTACGTGCTCTTCAGAGATCTCAGAGGAGTCGTTGATTCCAGCAATGGAGTTGACTCCTGCGCTGTCCAAGTCAACCAGACCAGTCCAGGTAGAATTCTTGGAGAAAGGGGCTCTGTGCTGGGCTTCAGCTGCTGGGTTGGTGGTCTGGTACAAAGTCTGAGTTTCGGCAGCCCGGACCCCCGCTGGCTGGTGGGCTGCAACACATAACAGCTTTTCATCAAAGGGAACAACTCTGATTTTCATTTGACCTGTTTTATCTGTTGCTGCACGACACAGCACTGAACCTCAATTTACCTCCCTCCCTCTATTAAATTAAAACTCATATTAATATTCAAACTAGACAAAATTCAGAGCATGCTGCACTGTGTAGGGTTGATCACATGTGGCTCTCATTTTTCTACAATAAAATCCAATCTTTTTTAAATAAACAAACTTTCTTGCAATATTATTTTGATAAAAGACATGAACTATTAAACAAAAAGGCAATCCAAAGTTGGCAAATGATAAAAGACAAGGTAAGTCACGGAGTCACTACAAACCCAAGACACTCTCTCTCTCTCTCTCTCTCTCTCTCTCTCTCTCTCTCTCATGCTTCACTACACACAATGTTATGCCCTCTAATACATCTGGAGGGACACAAATGTCACACAATCTCTCTGTAAGTACTTCATGTGTGACACAAACATGTCATTCTAATTAATGACTAGAAAGGAAACAAGTCTCCAGACCTGTCTGTTGTTGCCATGGTAATTATCACAATGATGGCTCATGAAGTTAGTCAGTACCTGTGTAGCAGTAGGCGTCGAACAGGGAGGTGGTGTCGGGGAAGCCAGTACGGTCGGGTTGTTGTAGACGGTTCTCACCCCGGGCTCGTCTCCACCGCAGTTCTTCCGTGGGACGTTGATGGGGTAGCGGACGCTGCCGTCAGCCAGCCAGCCGGGATCACACTGGTCCAGGTTGGACTGTCAGGCCAGGTAGAGCTGCCCCACGGTGCTCAGCTGGGCTCCCAGGGAATGGCAAGTGGGTGGAGGCTGTGGCCAGGCTCAACTTCTCTGTCACTGCAGAGTGGAAGAATTCACCTGGAAGGAGGAGAAGGAGGGGAGAGACAAAGAGCTTAATTTGGAGTGTAACAGAGCTTATTGGTGCCTGAAGGCACCTTAACCCAATGATTGACAAAGTACTAATTAACACCACTATATGGTCAAATAAAAATATGAAAGAGTGATACATTTCAGCATTTGCTTAATCACTTCTAAGCCAAACTATGCAGAAATATACTGTACATATGTAGAGATAGAGAAGTATAGATTAAACCAGGTCTGGTACAGTAAAAGGTTGTATATTGAACAACAGAGTTTTAAAATAAACAAGAGGGAAAACATAAGCTTCACATGTATCAGCGAGAAATTCTAGCTTGATTAGATATAATTACCTTGTGATTGTTTCAGTCAGGTTGTTAATTTAATTGTAAATTGCTGAATACAAACTCTAAAGGGGGTCATACAAATAACTCCCACGACTATTATTCTAACAGTTGTGGTTGTACCACCTCATAACCAGTGACCCAGATAAGCTAACCACTGTGGTGCTTCTGATTGTGGTGTTTCAAGCCTGCTGTGCTTCTGATTGTTTAATTAAAAATGCAAATGTTACAAACACCTCACAATATTTCAGTCTGTTTGCTGTTCTGGACCCGATGTGAAGTGAATTTGTGCAGTTTTTCACCCTGTCAGTCCCCAAACAGTAGTGAGTTGGGGGTGACGACAATCATTTTCACCCAAGGGAACTTGAAAATTTCGATTTTTGCACCTCCCACTGGCGATAATCGGTATGGTCATGGTTCTAACTCTTGATTTTCCTCGCTTTTGTTTGTAGACTGACTTAATCTGACCCCCGACTCCTACCTTGGAGCTGCTTAGCAAAGCAGTAGACATCAAACAGCTCATCGGGGGACCTATTGCTGCAGTTATGGACTCCAGGTGAGTCATCTCGATCGCCATAGCAACCCGCCCGAGGTGACTGGATGGGATACCGGCAGAGAAAGAAAGAGAGAGAGGAGGAGAGAGAGCGATTAATACAGCCTGGCCTTGAAGTATTGTTATTGAAAATTGCAGGAATGACAGTAATATTCATTATATGCATAACAACCTCAGGACAACACATTTCTTGATACAATGTTTTGCTTTTTTTGATTATTTTCTCCTCACTGTTACTTACACAGAATAATTGCCAAAACATTTTCCCTAAAATCATTTGGAAATGTCTGTCGAAATTCCAGATACAGCGACTTGGCATGCCCGTGAGGCTGAGAAAACTACGCTCTACATTCAGGCTTCAACTCAGCAATTATTCCACAAGAGCATTGATTCCAGCAGCAAAGGCAAAGAGGGTGATTAAAAGATTACACTGGGCATACAGGGACTTATGAAGTACCAGGAAGAGACACACACAAACAGCAGTCTGTTTTAATCAGAATTTAACAAGAGAACTAAGTCTTGTAAGTCTTTGGCCTCAACCCCTTTATTTCTGCTCGTGGCTGATGAAGCGATGGCTGATGTCTGTATTTTTTCCAAGGTATTAATTGGACTCTTTCCTCCTGGCTCATGTGCAGTCGGAGCTTTCTGGATCTGGACCAATTAGAGGATTCCCGAGTGAAAACAACAGGAGTGTTGGACGGAAGGAGAGAAAGAAAAGGGAGGGAAGGCGTGCTGCAGGAAGGTTGTGAAAAACTGTCAGGAAGACAACAGTCGATCTGCTGCTGGAGCGACTTTGATATTAAAATGTAGATATGAAGAGCACTGCTGAGAGACAAGCTCTGAGTGATGATGGGAAAGAGACTTTATGGAAGATAACTGCTGAAACACAGGCAGCAGCCTGACAGACAGCTCAGAGGGCAGCACAAGTTAACTGCCTTTCCAGCATTCAAACAAGCAATTAGGTCCAATTCTTTATGTCGGATTGTATCGGCCAATACTGATTCCATCAATCATGGACTGGTGATCAGCCCCAAACATTCAAACAGAGTGACCTTTTGTTTGCAGAGTGTAAAACCTCACCGTACAGTCTGGTCAGACAGCCAGCCAGCATCACAGTTGTCATATCCATCAGCAAAGGTTGCCTGCAGCTGCTCTGGAGTTGCGATGACTGCTGAGTTCTCCACACACACCCTCTTGGCGTCAGTGAAGGACAGGGCGTAGCGGTCATGAGGAGCCCGGTAGTGAAACACCACACCCGGAACACAGAGAAGCAGCGTGTGATAGCAAGTAGAGAGGGCACTGCAGAAACTAATCAAATTAATTAATAACTTGCAACGTCTGTGTTACAGGAATATTTAAGAACTACAACCTTGAACCATTAAAACATGAGCATGTTCACGCTCACAGATACATGAACACAAAGCCCTCTAGGCATCCCATCATGTTCTGATGTTGTTCCATCTGTGCAGGAGGAACAACAGCGTTCAGGTTCAGCACCCTGCGTACGTGAGTCTCATCTGCGTCAGGTGCTCGGCTTATCATTAGAGAAAAGGGATGATCCCCGTGGATACAGTGTATGACAAACAGTGGTATTGTTTGTGTTTACTTTAATTTATACAGTAAAGACAGTACACACACGATGTCATGTTGTCTTGCACCGCACACACGTCAGAAAGACAAACAAACAGCAAGACATGGATTAAAGGAGTTGCGTGTATGGAGCAACAGAGACAGAAATCGTGAGAAGTGGACAGAAATACAAACGAGCCAGGTTGTTAAAATTGAAAGAAGAAAAAAAATCAACTTGAAAGTAGCGGACTTTACATTCCACTTAATGGGAAAGGGATAGTTTCTGAACTGTCCATCTAACGCTTCCTCACCTCCCACATCTGCCTGTCTTCACTCAGTGCTGCTCCCCTGAGGAGCATCCTGACACCTGAAAGCCAGTGAGCATCTGGCTACCAGCACGGCTCCTTTATCTCCACTGGCTTTGTCTGGGAGAGTGACAGACATTCCTGCGAGAGGCCTGCGTGGCAATTTGAACATCAGCATGGCGGGCGAAGAAAGCCTGCCGGGCCATGCGTGTTTATGTGTCACACACACAGAGACACAGTTCCCATAATCCCAGCAGTCCATCCAGCCATTCTGTAATGTCGAACTTATTTTACTCTCCAGTGGAGAGGGTGGAGCAGAAATCCCCTCTTGTTTTTTGTGACCTAATTTCTTACTCTCCATCCTTTCTCCTTTGAGACTATGGGATCCTGTTCAAATAAAGTTGCTAGCTGGCTGGTTAATTTGTACACTAGAGAGACAAATGGGGTCCTCTCAGTACAGGAAACCCGGGCCTAATCCACATGAGAGTTGAAGCCCAATACCTCATCCCCCTATTTTTACTCTCTGCATCTTCACACACCCGGACACGGGTCTCCAGGGAGAAAAACAGGAGGACACCGTTTCTGGGTAGGCCCCCTATGCTTAAGGAGTAACTGTACACTTAAACATGTTTTTTAAGCTGTACTCTATATTATGTTGCTGTACTGTGATGAAACGCATCAATGCTGGTGTTAATATCGACATATCTACCAAATTAATAAAAATCTGCATTTCATGGGTTTGAAATGGCACACATCTACTGTTTTATATCAGCCCTGGACCTTGCCAGCCGATGGTGACGAAGACACGACCGCTAGGGACAAAATTACATCATGAAATTTATTTTTAAAAAAGGAACGTTAACACCTGTCAATGCACGCACGGTCAATGCATGCACACTTGCATTACCTTGGCTCCGAAAGCTCCAGCTTCAGGCATTAGTGGGGCTGGAGCCAACGGCGCCAACTGATAGGGCTCGGGACTACAACGGTCCTCCACCACACTGAAGCGCTCTTCAGGGGACTCTGGAGAGGAGAAGTCCTCCACTTCAAAGAGCCCTCTGTGGCATATGTGCCTTGTGACTCTGTGTTGCTCTCCCTTTTTCTCTGGCCAGGGGAGGGGTCGTCACTGAGCTGCCGGACACACCCACACCCCTCCATCCCCCCTCTCAGCCCCTTACCCACTTTGAGCATTTTTCAAAATTGTGCAGTGGGTGGAGTTATGGTCAGACCTGTGGGTGCAGTAACACTTTAATGACTGTATGATGCCCTTGTTGAGCAGTGTGAAATGTGTTAAATTCTGCCCACTTTTTTGGGAACACAAGTATAACTAAACTGACAATTGATTATTGTTTCCAGTTTGTCATCCAGTCAGAAAGTGGAAGCTAGCAAAAGAGGCTAACTTGCTAACACTTTATGAATTGTAAACTAGTTTGCTAACATTAGCACTTATTTCCACTAGATGTTACTTGTTCATGTTGTTTTAATACGAAAGTCATGGGAGGCTTCTGTACTCTTTTGTGTTTGTGTCAAATCAAGCTAGCTTCATCTGTCTTTCTGTCATTGGTCCTGGCTAATGATGGAAAATGACAACAGATATCTATGTGATGGATTCAGACACATTATGTCACATTGCGATGAATGCAAATAGATATCAGGGTGTTGTTTCACACTTCAATCATATGAAGTTTGGAGAACAGCTACAAGGATTGAAATGCAGACTGGGGAAATGGGCTGATGATGATGGGTTCAAATGGTAGGATACATCTAATAGACCGCTATGGAAACAAGACTAGGTGAAAACCCAGTATGTGGCTGACCGCATCAGATCAATGTGCGCTTTTGTGGGCAACACTGGAAGCATGGCGTGTGCGTGACGGCTGCGGGACGTGCTCATTTTCATTGGAAATGCATAAAAACAGATGAGTGTTCACAATGCTGGCGTGATGTGTGCGTATCTTGCACTCGCCGAAAATGTAGAGAATAGGAGGCTCACCTATACTGCGAGCCGCGCACGGTTCTCTGCCAAAATACACGGTGAGAATGAATTGTGATGAGTCCTATTGATCTCTGACAGGCATGGGCTGCTTCTCATGTCTCTTAAATTGCATCCATGCTTCATACACTTGCATCTTTCACTTGCGTCTTAGTCCCTCCCACCAGAGATGCATGGAGAGACGCGAGGAAACCAAGAGAGGAGAGAGGAAATGAGGGAATGTTTTTTAAGAGACATGAGACGTCCTTTCCGATGAAGCGTCACGTGCAGCGATGTCCGTTTGTGATGACCGCGTCAGCTGATCACCGCTGGATCAGCTGTCAGTCTGCTTTAACAGCTGTTTGTGACTGCACACATGTGCACTGTATTAATTCTAATAAAACATTCTCTCTTCTCTCTGTGTCCTGTTACTTGTTTAACAAACACCTGCACATGAAGAACAGGCTGCAGTGCCATACGGACATTTCTTACCAGCACTATGCCTTTACATTATCTGTTCATTATTTAAATTTTTGATCACTGATAATCTGATCTGAATTAAATAATTTTCATAGTTTATGAACAGACAATATTTGGGCTTATTAAATAATTATTAAGCTGTTTCAGGGTAAATAGAAATCATGTCACGCTGATCAAACCCGACCTCACTGATGATCACTCTCACACGTAAAAAGTGTTACCTGCTGACAGAGAGACTCTCCTGCTCCCTCTGAATTCGTTCATTCATCTGTAATAAAAGTAAGCAGGGAAATAACTGATCATGACAAGAGGTATTTTTTTAAATTAAATTAAATAGAAATGAATCTGTTTCTTCTACTTTTGATTTTTAGACAATTAACTTATTTTTACTCAGATGTTGACTCAGAAAACAAATAAAATCTGCGGTTATTCACTGCATTTCTGTATTTTACAACAAGTTACGATCAATATTTTGTTCTAAACGATCTCAGGTTGTCAAATACCGACTCATTATGCCGACGTTGTTTATAGTCGTTTTCAAAGCGCCGTGTAAAGTCTGTTTTAAGGTCCGTTTCTTCCTCTCTGCGATATGAAACTCCAGTGATGTTGTGAAGTTTCACATAAATCCAATCTGCTGCAGCGTCCAATCACTAACTGATCTCTAATAATGGGGCGTGTCGGCCAGTAAAAGACTTCCGTGGAGGCTGTTCTCGTGCATCCTCGCTTATCACTCCTCGGAACTCCCTCCTCTCTCCTCGATCCTTGCTCCTCCGAGCGGCGATAAGAGCTTTGAGACGGTCCTCAATATGACGGCTCCGGAACTACTTCCGGTTCGAGCGAGGAGCAAGGAGATATCAAATAAGAGACTTGGGAAGCAGCCATGGAGAGTAAAGTAGGTCAACACTTCCGATATGCTTTTTCAAAGTAAAAGCCTGATCTGGAATTCTGACTCCCCTCATTTGTACACAACACTTTTATTTTGAAGTGTTTCCTGCTGGCTGTAGTTGTTGTTATTTTTTTACGTGGCTCTGAAAATACCATCACTCACTCATTCACTCAGTCAGTCACTCAGTCAGTCACATCAATACGTGCAAAGACAAAACAAGGTGAGAGAGAGAGACAGAGGCAGCAGGGGAGATATTAAAAAAGAGATGGTGCAAGAGGGGGGACATCTCATCAAGGCACGCACAAATGAGCCTATGTGAAGAGCAGTGTGGATTAATATGATATTGATATAGCTGAGCAGTATCAATACCTGCTCATTAATACTTTAAACACTAGTAGAATTAGTGTGAAGACGGCTGTGGTCTGCCATGTAGCGTGACAGCCAATTAAGACTTAGCCTTCGGGACGGCTAGACCTCGCAGCTACGTAATTGGTTTCCCTCTAAAGGAGTGATTTTCATGGCCTGTTAATCAACTGGACAAGAGGGGGAGGACGCAGGGTGTTCCGTGTTTTCTGAGGGGTCTTGCTTACTAAATATAAACTTCTCTGATGGAGAAAGACGAGGTGCTTTGCCTGCTTTAGGAAACCATTGTTAAAATATTCAAATGACTACAGCTAAAATACACAGTAATCATGGTCCACTATGGTGAGCTGGCTCCAGGTAGTGTGGTAATTCAGCAACGTAGTAAACGGTTTGCACGTTCAGTTCACCAAGAGAGCCAAATAAAGCACTAAGTGACAATAACAAATGCTGCTGGTGTCCTACATTATTGGTTTTATTAAGGTCAGTTTCAGAAAGGAGGTTCAACAAACCCTCAGTCTAACCCCGGACTGTGGTTTGACTTACTCCAAGTTAAAAGTCGCTGGCTTTTTGGTTTCAGAACAGCTGATCAGAGTTAGTTCAATCAACTCTGAGTAGGTTTAGCTGGAGTTAAGTGCGTGCACGCTGACTATAAAAAGCCAGCATTAATGGAGCCCCGATACCACGATTCACCATGGCAACGGTACTCAAAAAGAGGTCCTCCTACGTCACACCAGTGGAGCTCGAAATCCTCATGTGGAAGTTCAGCGAATACAAGCATGTTTTTAGAAAAATAAAGTAACACGGCTGCAGCTGCAAAAGAGAGAGAAGCGGCGTGGGAAGAAACTGCTGTTTGAGTAAATCCGCAAGTTTGAACTGGTCTATTTATTTAATACTTAATCACGACCGGAAGGTAAAATTTATATTAATTTAGGAGAAATCCAGCGGGAGAAAAAACGTACATGGAAGCAGTTAAAAATAAAATGCAAGAACATCATTCAAAGGTGCGGCTCAGGCAGAACAGGCTCATGGCTGAACCTCACTTCAATCATATTTTATATATTAAACTAAAGAAATATAATTCAGTGGCTGTTGTGCATTAGCTTTATCCCTAACATGATGCTGACTTCACATACATTATTATTTATGTTGATTTAACAGAATTGTCTTAGTTAAAAAAAAAAAAAAATCCAATAACTTACGGCGTCTTATTTGAGTGCTCTCAGCAGTGGTGGTGGAAAAACTAAAAATGATGACTTTGACACAGATTTGTCTTTTGATTTTTTTATCATAATTATAAAAGACTTTTGCAAAGGGGTCAGAGCAGCACAGAGACGCAACGTTTTTTTTTGAATTTGTAACCGCTCAAACACACGTGTGAGACGGGCTGAATGAATGAGGAAGTTGAATGAGGGTTTTATATTCTAGAGGGAGGAGACGGAGCGAAACTCTGAGTTTCCTGAAGAAAACCTGCTCCCGACCAGGTTAGGTTCACAGACACAGTTACCATCGTAAGTCAGAGTTAAAGCTACCTCTCTTTCTGAAACGGCAAACCTGAGGTTTCCCTCATTTCAGGGTTAACAAACCCGGGGTTTTCACTAAACCCGCTTTCTGAAACGGACCCCAGGAGCAGGACCTGAATGGCCCATCAATGTTGCTTAATGTGTAGTTTTCCCAATCACCACACATTCTACACAAACATGAAACAACCTAGTGTAATGGCTGTATTAGCCTGACTCAAACAATTATTATTCATGGAGGCAGAACAACTTGATGCTAAGACATTACTTGGTGTAGGTGAAAAAATGCTTTGAATTAATGAAATGGTGTAAATGATTTTTACTATTAAATTAGCTAAGAAACGATACTGAATTACACCAATAATCAGGTTTGTTCGGGAAGGTGTCCTTTCTTGCTTGCTCAACCTTGCTCTCTCCATCCCACGTATGCTTTTTAATGTTTTGACTGTCCAGTGTTAGTGATAATGTATAACAATACATAGATATCAGATTAAAACATTTCATGCTAATGGGGCCAACTTTTATTAGCTCATATGGATCAAATAAGACTACAGCTAGGTTTATTGTAACATGAACATTTCCACCAGAAATGTGACTTAAACTCAAATTGTCTGCTTTAAATAGAAAACTGTCTACATTTTATTCACCTGTGACCTCCAGAGGAACCGTGTCCTGCTCGTCATTAATGCCCACCACGACCTCACAGCGGTACAGACCAGAGTCGCTCGAGCGAAGCCCTGACAGAGCGAGACTGGGAGGCCTTCTTCACCTGTCAGAGGAGGAAGGGGAAAGTAAACACCAATAAGCTATATTTTCCAAAAGCTTGACATCAAACATCTTCCTGTCGTCCTTTTCATCCTCTATTTTACCTTGACCACATTGTCTTTGGCCACCAGGACCGACTGTTCCTTCTGCAGGCCATCGGAGCCTCTCTGGCCCCAAACCTTGGTCCACTTGATCCTGGGGGGCTCGTGGGATGAACTGGAACTGGGGCGGAGGGTGAAGAGGCAGGGGAGGAGAACGGTTTTGGACAGCTCCTCACTGATGATCTGATGGGTCACCTTTCGCATGTTCACCACAGTGTCTGCGATGGTTACGCCTGATGAGAGGAGAGAAAAGAGGATAGAAGACAATTAATTTTGTTTTTTAAATGAGGACACGGGAAGTTATTTCTGATGACATAGAAAAGACGTTAGTAAATTGCTTTTTGCAGAGGAATATGTGCTCTCTGTGTAGGATTTAGTTCCATCAGATCATCCTGGTAGTGGAGTAAAAGGGAAAGAACAGAAGCTCATTGTGTCTCTCTGATTATTGGTCATTGATCCAACAAACCATTACTGTGCTACCTAATCAGTGGGAGACGGGGCCAGACCGTGGAGGAAGATATCAAAAGTCCTTTCATAAGCTGTACATCAAACCTGGATATGCCTGATGGGATCGATATTAACCACCTCTTTGAAGCTTGGAGCACCACCCAGGCCAAAGAGATATAAAATTTACTTTCATAATAAAAGCTTTAGAACCAGCATTTTTCTTCATTGATTTTTCCTCTCAAACTGAATAAAATGAGTTTCACACTGGTCGAGTCATATCATACATTATTATTGTACTCTAATCCTGTGTGCCTGAAAAGACAAAGGTGGCTCATTTACACTGGAGAGTGAAATGTGAAATTCTCTCTTACAAACAGGTTATTATCTCCGAGCTCTGTTTGCTTCTGTTTATCCAGTGTGCACAGTGCATTAATGAGGTTTACCTGGAAAGCCATAAGCCTCACCTAATGCTGTTTCATCTCCCTTTGCAGTCATTATTCAATTTCTTACTGAGAAATGAGCGAGCTATTTTGCCATCAGATGGCCACCATGACACACTGGCAGGCAAACTTATTCACCTTTTATATATCATGGTTCCATTAGGATAATACACTGTTTTTTTTATTAAAAAAAACATGTTCAAACTATCTTTAATGTACATTGGAAAAACCTAGATAAAAAATACATTCACTTTACAGAACATATACTTTTTTTCCCCCTCATGTTGTGATGATGATAAATAGAGATGAGACACCTCTTCTGTTAAGGGTCAAATTGACCCGGTCACTTAAATCAAGCCAAATGAGAAGATGATGAATATGTGAAAAGTCTCCAGGGACACTGTGGCTCGAAATATGGGCCTGCCTGTTTCTGCATCCCAGAGGCTGACTGTTGATTCATCATTTGACTTATAGACCCAAGCCAGTATGAGGATTAGTAAAGATAAGATAATCCTTTATTGATCCCCAGGGGGGAAATACGGATGTAAATGTGTTTCATCCAGCTCTTTCCACTACTCCCCATGTCTCTCTTCTAGATTAGTCATTTCCAGAAGGATTTTCTGTATTGAATTTTAGGAATAAAGCTCAAAAGCTGACTTGATGTCTGTGACACGAGTCACTGCGATTCTGGTGGGCCCTGGCACTGTCTGTATTATGTTTTTTACAGACAGTGCCTGACGCATATTGGGAGACGAGGACCACTCACTGTATTTCACCATTTTTTGACATGAATGTGTTGCTTGGAGGAAGAGGAATAGATATTTCCTTATCTGATAGTTCATAATCAGAATAAGATGGTCTTCATCTTCAGATACATCCTTGTCTATTTCACTATTGTGACCAAGTGTGTGCGTGTGATTGCGGTGAAATGGTGTAAATTTGATACTTTGACCCCTTGTAGCCTCCAATTTCACTGCCGGCTCAAACTGACCTGAACAGTACCTGTGTGATATAAACATACAGGGGGGGTTTGCAAATACATGAGATGAACCATTTTAATTTTAAATGTTAATAACACAAATTAAGGCCAGCAGAAGAAGTTTCATACTGAAAAAAACAATTTTTCCTCTATTGTCAAACTTCAGGGGTCAATTTGACACACAACATAACAGAAGGGTTAAGGGAGAGCAATAAAGGTGTTTGCACAAATGCAGTGTTTTCGTTTCATTGTCAAGATTCTTTTGAAGCCCCAGTTTTTCATTTCTTACTGGATGGTTAATGTGCCTTTGAGCACACACATAGTAGCGTGTGCATACCAGTCTCACCCCTGCAGCCGTTATGATGTTGCAGTAGCTCGAGGTAAGAGGCTGAGAGCCTTTTCCCTGATAGCTTAACACCAGCCCTCCCATCACATTGTACCCTCCCTGCAGATGCATAAACAGACCTAAATAGCCACTTCTCCGCTTCTCCCAGTGACATCCTCTTAGACAAGCTCTACTTGTCTGACTCCCTCACCAGCTGATGCTCTGCACGGCAGCATCAAACAGGATTTGTGCTCTGAAAAGGCCTCTCGTTTTGCACTCGAGAGCAGTTCAGCCTCTTGATGGGTGACCTGTGAAATAAAATGCATGAGGCTTGCAGAGGCAGAGGGACAAGAGGAGACGAGAGGGGAGGTGAGAAACAAACAAACAAAGCAGTGCAGTCACCAGCAGTGACCCTACAAAACCAGTGTTTCTGATCAGTTTAGTTTTCTATCGTATGAGGAAAAAAGCTTCTGAAAGCCAAACTTGAAAGACACATATTCTCCTTCTGGAAGAGAGTTTAAATGAGAAGATTGAAATAAGTTAGTTAGTTTAGCCTATTACAGTGACTCAAAACTAGAGATGTCTGCTATCATTGTTGTATGACCAAGCTCAGTACACTGGAGGAATCATTACCTGAGCTAACATTAGCCTGACATCCTGTGTCTGCAAATGAGCATCAGAGAAACATTGATTTCTGCTTTGTCTTATATTAACAAGTTTTATTAACCTAACTTTAGATGAAAAAGCCTTCAAAAGTCTGATGGGAAAACATTAATTACTGAAAATGTGCTTGCTACCGCTCTCAGCTAGCACCACACTGTTGTTGTCTGCTAACATCATGTGATCATACTTTAATACTTTGTCACAAAGCAAGTCTAGCTATTTTCCCTGTTTACAGTCGTTATGCTAAGCTAAGCTAAAAGGAAAAGTGAAAGTTACAAGAATTTGTTTTTAAATGTTGAAGAGAAAAGGATCTCTCAGTGCAGCACATGTTCCAATAGGCCAGAATAGTATTGTGGTCTGCAATATGAGAACGTGTAGAAGAAAATTGATTTACTTTAGAATTTGTTTCACTTGACAGCAGCAGCAATGTTCTTTCTCTCACACTGACAGGGAAAATCTGACACTACGGAAAAATAGCATAACACAGTGTGGGATTGTGAGAGGATTGTGGAAACAGCGAGGGAAAATGCATAAGCCAAAAAATGGAAGTGGAAAAGAATGAAGGTTGTGTTTGTGTAGCAGAAAATTGGAATGATGTGATGTGGAAAAGCCGTCCTGAGGACATGATGGAAATGTAGAGATGCACTTTTGTGATTCAGCAGGATGTGTGTGCAGACTGACACAGGGACACACTCTTGACCTCTCTGTCTCAAACACACACACACACACACACACACACACACACACAAACCCACTCAAAGAACACATCCTTTTTAAGAGTCTATCAGAGTCCCTCCCTGCTGTCACTCTCTTTGCTTTATCCCCCTCGAGGATGTGGCACTCATCTTTGTTTACCACACACTCACACATGTGACCCTCCTGATCAAACACACATGAAGAGTAAAGTGCAATTTCTGAATCACCTTGCAGAGAGCTTGCCTTAAAAAAAGGGAAAATATATTCCTCAGCTAAGGGGCATCAATACTGTTTAATGTCAGTTTCCCTCCATGTTCCTCCTGGTTAAACACCATGGGTCTCATTCATGAAACGTGAGCAGAACGAATTTGTGTGTAAACTGTTCGCAGACGGAAATTTACGTGCATCTCCGCATTCATCAATATTTCCGATCTTTTCGTAGCTACTAACAAAATCTACACATGCTGCTGACCACGCGTAGTGCTTGTGTAAATTTAAGAATGCACATAAATAATGCTTGTCACTATTGGAAATTACAATTTTAATTCATATTGCACTCTATTATGTACACAATACACAGATGCCTTTGAAACACGTGATATAGCCTAAACATGACAAACGATTAAAATATAACACATTTAGAAAATTATTTGAGACAACAAGTTTTTTTTGTGTGGCTCTTGGATCATTTGAAAGAAACCTTTAATAAATCTGATTTGAAAAATGTTTAATTTACGTTGGCTGCAGACTGACTTATTTGGAGCTGTATAAAACAGAGCTTTAGGCTATTAAGATTTAAATAATTTGAAGACGATGCATACAAAACTGCTGTGGGCTATATGTTATCTGTATCCTTTGTTAAAATAAATGTTAAATAGCTCTACACTCGACAGCCATCACTGATTTAGATTTTATCCATTACGCACAATACAACATTTCTGGTTTCCCGTTTCCACTTCATTCAATCCGGAGAGAAAACCCCACAAATTAATCTTCTCTTTGTTTGGTGGGACTGTACGACCTAGGTTAAACTATACTGACCACTAAGCAATCAGTGATGGTTTAATGTATTATGATACAACACTTATCACCTTACCATCTGGGTTTGATGTTGACTCCAGTGGAGGCATGTCGCTGTCTCCGTCAGGTATAATTCCTGACAGAGAGGTCTCCCCAATTATGCCAGCTATGCGCTCGTCTGCAGTTGATAGGCCTCCTCCTCCTGTGGCTGATTTATTTTTTTTGTGTGCGCTTATGCGTTTCTTTGCCTCCAGTTTCACGTCAAACCATTTACGCTTCACCTCGGACATGGTTCTTCGGACTACAGAGACAACACTAACGGCATCTGTCACCTCTCTCCAGGCCTTCGCTTTGCCTGGCCCTGTCACACCACTGCTAACAGATGAAAATAAAATGTGTTTTCTTAACTCCACTTCACCAAAAATTATTTCTATCTCCGCTTTGGAAAAGTTATTTTTTCTTTCTCTCTCTTTCTTTGTTTGCGCCATGACTGACAGGTCGACTGTATGCATCTACACCTCCTTATATGGTGGTCATTGGCAATTCACGGGCGGGGATTTATGCTAATAGCTGATTACGGGGAGCGCGCTGTCACTTTACGATGGATTGGCATTCATGATCATACACGTGTTTACGATAAGATCTGAGTTTCCCGCGTTGTTCATGAATCCGGAGTAGGTTTTTAGTAGCGTAGGCTTTTATGTGCAAATCTACGCACACATTTACTAACGTTTCATGAATGAGACCCCATATGTGTAACATTATGTTACTCATGTTGCCAAAATCAAGACAGGGCCACAAATGAAGCCAACCAACCTTTACAATCACAATCTCATTCACATCCTCTCTCCTCTTTCTAACCATTTTATCCAGACTAATGTTTATGTTTGTTTCTCAGCTGCTGCTGCAATTTGCAAAAACTAAATCAAATTGAATTAAAGTGCAGGTGCCCTCTTTAAAAGCCTGAATTACATAGTGAAGCAGACTCGGTGAAATAAAAACATTGCTCTCTTCCTCTGTTGTAATAAAAGTAAACTGATGCCATTGCTATATAAAATCTGCATTTAGATGGAAATTTTATCACAAGCATGTCCCCCGTCTTTTGTTTGGATATCTGTCTGTGTTTCATTTGCTCTTCGTCTCTCTTTTCTAAACAAGGCTCACCTGGCTGCTGGTGATAAAGAGGAGAGAAACACTGAAGCTGAATGTCAACACAAAGCAAGAACAGTGCAGAAAAAAAGAGCTCAGTAAAACTCCTAAAAGTTAAGTCCAAGCCAGCACAGTGTTACTTTAAATGTTAACAGGTGATCTTTTACCGACGGTATGTCGGCCTATCTGTCTTCACTTTGCTCTCACATGATTAAACACAGTCAGAGAGGCTTTATGTGGCTGCCAGAGAGCTGCACACAGACACAGGGTGGGCGGTGATGGCATTTTCACTGTAATAGGAACACAAGTGCAAACATCATCATCCTTGTTCTCTCTCCCTCTCTTTCTCATTCTTTTTGTCTCTCTTTCTCTCTGAGGTGCCTGCAATTGGTTTTCCAATGATAAAGGCCTCTTTGTTTTCAATTTGTTCACATCAAAGTCATCAGCCTGTCACTCAGGAGCTGCTGGGACTGATTGAGTGCATCCTATCCTTTCGTCGCCACTCCACTCCTGCTGCCTCGTGTGTCAGCTGCTAATGTGTGTGTGCAGAAATGTGTTGAGGTCATAAAACATGACAGAGGCCTGACAGTAGTAGTTGATCACTGTGTTAATGAATGACAGCTGGTACAACACAAACAGCTGGACTGCAGGAGGCGCAAATGCATTGGGGCAGTAAATGAGAAGATCTTGAAATATCTTAATGGTAATGTTTTTACAGGTTTTAATTCTTCATGACTTCACAGAAAGATTCAAGAAAAACGTGTGTGCTCTTTTGTTTCCTGTTTTATTTTGTCACTTATCCTTTCCTCTCCTGACTGAAGCCTTACTTTCTACCATTGAGTGTTTTCCCTCCTGTGTGATTGTGAGCCCCGCCCTGATTGCTCTCACCTGTGCCTCGTTAGTTTCACCTGTGTCTGATTAGCCTCATCTTCACAGTGTATTTAATCTTTGCTTCCCCTGTTTCTGTGCCAGTTTTTCTCCGTACACAGCCAAGCATTTAAGCCATTTTCTCAGTTAAGCCCAAGTGCTCTTTGGATTTTTCTCCTTCTTGTCTTCTCAGTACGGTTAGCCTTGACTTTTTCAGAAAAAAAAAAACACATTTGTACTGCACCAGCTCTGTCACTGCAGGCTGCTTTTCAGAAGCTGAATCATTTTTTATCATCTCACATGAATAAAAGATAACAAGGACAGCAATCTCACATCTCATCAGGTATAGTCTGACGCTGGGCACACCTGTGCACATGCCAGGGGATGTAGCCGGTGGTTAGCGATAAACGACTTCCTTTTCCGCATGCTACATTGTTTACAGAAAAGAACCAGTTTGTCTTGTGATTTACTTTAATTAACAGGTCTTACCTTTGCTGAAATTTCAACATCATGTTGCAGATTTGTAAAAAGTAAAAATGAAGCTTTGTCAGGTCTGTCCTTAAGAGGAGAAGAAAACTACTTTTAAAATGCTCGTTGTTGAACAGAGGTCAGATCGATCATTTCTGTTGCATTCAAGGAAGTTTGGAAATCTGAACGGCTTTCGTGACACCACGTCAGGGAATTCATCTCAAGTTGAATTTTTGATCTAGAACAGATTGTTAGCTGTTAGCATGCACATGTCCGTTTATAGGGATTAATAACAAGCTAAATCAGTCAAATAGCAGTTTGCTATTGGGGGCCGGGATGTCATTACGGTGCATTACGTTTGCTCTCCACATGGGCTGTTTTTCCTGCATACGCCGCAGCTTGCTGATGCGTAATTGGTCAATATTACTCAGAATACAAACGTACTACAAACTGAAACCAGAACACTTGCCGTCCCGGAAATCCACGTCCCTGCCTACAGATTCTACATTTCTATGTAAATAGAGATTACAAGGACAGCAGCAGCAGCAGCAGGTGTGTGTCTGTGTTTGTGTGAGCGGCTACTCTCACTAAACTGCTCGCTGTCTTTATTGTTCAGTTGCAGGATGTGGAGAAATGCTTTCTTTTAACAAGACCTTGGAAGACGCACAGAGACGAACGGAGAACACAAGAGACATGGAGAAACTAACATGAAGAGGTGTGGCTGCTCTTAAACACTGATATGTGATCGTTTAGAAAGACAAAGACAAAGATGCTGAGGCTGAGACTGCTCGGTTAAGGCCCAAACATGATCACCATGGCAACAGAGCCACGGCAAATTGAAAAAAGGGGGAAAGTTCTTATGATGAGGAAAGAAAACACACACACGCACGCACGCACGCACAGCAGTTGTTGCGATCAGTCATCATGCAGGGTTTGTAAACGATGTCTCCATGCCGACTCTCTGCCTTAAGATCTTCTCCTCTAAACGTCCCTCCAGCTCTCACCTGCCTCCTTCTTCCATGTTCTCCTCATCTCACCTCCCTGATGGTTTTGTTTCTGCCATACACTTTTTCACCTCTGTAAACCTTCCTCTTTCCCCTCGTCGATTAAGGGCTCTCTTGCCTTGAAATGTTATCACACTCCCCTTTTTTCTTATTTTCTCTATCTCACACAAACAGAGTTCCTTCATTAGAGATGCAACCTGTAACACTGAATTTCACCTCTCATACCTCAACCGTGGTGTTTGGTATTTTTTCCAAAGTTACAAATTTCCTCACATTTACTGTACTCTTTCATCGCCCCTCAAATCCTTTGAAAGCCAGACTGCCTCCTTGTGTCTCCTCCTCCTCTCTTGGTGACAGACATAAAGCGTCTCCCTGCAGCTTTCTTCCTGACTGAGCTGACTCCTACCAGCCCATGTCAGGCTTCAAAGGAGCTCCCTGCAAGCTGCTGCCAAGACTCATTTTGCATCTTCTGAAGATTAACGACACATTTATCTCACATGGCACGCAGCCAACATTTAAAAATTAATGAACATATGTACATGCACAGGAGTGCATATTAATGAAAAAGTGCTCACACTATCATCAACACGCACATACATATGTACAAACATCTCAACCTGTATCTGCCCTCCTCCCTCATATCCCACCATCTACGGCTACATAAACTACCTGGGAGAGGGTTTCAGCTCTCTCTCAGTTTCTTTTCTGTCTGAGATTCTGAGCCCTGAGTCACAAAGACGACTTCCACAGAAGGCAGAAACAATGAAATACAGAGAGGAGCAGACGGTCGGGGAGGCCCCTGAGAGCACTGTATACTCTCGTCCTGCATACGCACAAACACACACAAGCTGTGTCCCAATCGACGGGCTGCAGCCTTTGAAGGAGGTGATCCACGGAGGATGCTCCATTCATAGCCTGCGTAGACCGTTAAAGCCGAACTGAAATGAGACGGTCTGGTCTACCACTCCTGTCGCCTAGCAACAGGTAGCTAACTAGCTAGTATAACTAACGCCGCATAACTTATCCTCTAATTTTAACGATAAATTGTTTCAAGGGCCCTTTCGTTACATGTGTAGCACTTGCTGTTTGATTGAGTTGAAACCAAAAACTTTTACATTTTCAAGTGTATTCCTCAGCCGTTTAAAAGTCCGCCATTTCGTTTGAATTAGCGCGCAATGCATCTCGGGATACAATGAGCGGGGAGCCTGGAAGAGCCTTTGAAATGGGACAGTCTTCGCTGCACTTCTGTGACGCAATCGACTTTCAAATCCATCCTCATGCCACCTTTGTCATTCTACATTGGACCACGCAACGCCGGCGTAAAGCTACCCCAGTGTTTTTTTTTAAATAGCGTTCTGGCGTTGCGGGAGCAAAACGTGCACGAGGTGTAAACAAACAGCGCATGCTTCAAATACACACACACGGCGCTGTTCAGCCCTGCCGGCTTTGCTGTTTCGCCTCTGTTTCTACCTCTGATGCAGGCTTAGAGGCGACCCTACTTTGCCCCACCATTCCACCTCCGTGCGTTCTACATAGAATACAGAACATAACAGAGACGTAATAATCTCGCCTTGAACTGGCAGTGTAAAAAGCCCTACAGACACACAGAAGGGGAGTGCAGGCAGAGTGTGGAGAGAAGGAGATGTGAGAGCTTGTGTTGCATTCTCTTCCCTGCAGAGCTCTCTGGTGTCGACACACAAAATCTCCAGATCGACAGATAGGAGGCTGTGGAGCAACCAGACAAGATGTAGAGACACAAATCTGAATTTCACACGATTCTGTATAACTCATATGACATCGCAGCATCCAATTCTTGTTTCTTAATCCTGAAGCTTTCTCTGTGACGTTAAATGCTAAATTTCAACTTTTTCTCCAGAGTTTGGACAACTTGCTGACACATAATGAAAGAAATAAGATCCTGCTTTTAAACTATATCAAAGCAAACTTTAATGAGCTCTGCAAATATACTTTTGAAAAAAAAAAAATCAAAATGTTTTTCATCTCTTAGAAAAAACCTGAGAGGATGAGTGTGAGCTTTGGAGATCTCAGAGTTGATTAGCCTCCTTAGTTCTCACATATATCTCATATTTTTGCCTCTTGTTGGAAGTGCTTTCAGAGTAATTATCAGTAGATGAAAGGAGAGAAATAAATGGGCTTTGATGGCTATTAAGCTGTGACCGCTGTTTTGCAACCTCATGACATGTTTTTGATGTAAAATCATCTTTTAAAATCTAAAAAGAAGAATGAAAAGGAAACACTCAAGCACCTGAAAAATGTACGCAAGTACTTCACAACATTGAGTATTTAGCAAAATTGAAGAATGAGAGATGAATGGAGATGAACTGAGAGAATGATTGTGTGCTTCAAGAAAGTAAAGTAATGCAGGTTTATCTTGTCTCTGATTGGAAGGACACGCCTGATTCCCTTTATCACAGTGTGCCTCTCATCCAGCCCCCTGCTTCTCTACAGTCTCTACAACCAAGTTTTTAAGCAGATATATTCATCCCAGTATAATTGCACCAAAGACATCATTATTCATTAATACCGCCACACATAATGATACTGATGCTTTTCAAATCTAAGACCAGGAAGTATTCACAGGCTTTGATGACAAAAATGAGAGCGAGATGGGTCAAAGGTTTGTCTGTGAACATGATTGCTCAAGTCGAGGGGACGGCCTACAGCGTAATGAGGACTCACCACAGCCCACAGTGTGAAGCAGAAGGAGGGCCAGCAGGGGCTGCAGTCCACACACAGGCAGTCCGCCCTGCATCCTGCTGCACCTGCAGACACAGAGGAAGAGAGAGAGAGGGAATGTGAGCACACAATGGAAGCTGAGATCAACACATTGTCCTTGTGAGGCTCGTCTGATACACACTGCATGCTGGGATTAGTCAACAGGTGCAATTCACTGTTTTTGTGGGCCTAAGGCTAGAGGGTTGTCAATTCAATATTAATTATATTTTAATGTGTCATTACATGTGATGAAGTCTTCTGAAGCACTTTGTGACTATCTGCATACTGTTATTGGTAATAGCTTAATGTGAACACAGTGTTTCATCTTTCTCACAGAGAAGTTCAAAAAGACATTCCTCTGCTGTGTTTACCTGTTTATTTCTATTTAGGGTCACAGGGTGGTTAAACCTATCCCAGCATGCATTGGGGAGAAGGCAAGAGAGAAAGCAGACTGACTGCCGTTTCCTGGCAACTTGTTTCATGGCTGCAGATGAGCAGTTTAGCCATGCGGAGAGCCACCACCCAGCTTGTATGTCTTTGTACCTAAATCTACACGAACATGGAGCCAATTCATATTTTTCAGTCACGTGACACACGCGGTGACCTGGAGGGTAAAAACAATGGACCAACATGGCGGCCCACACTGGACTCTACGTAGAGACGCAGCACAAGCTGGTCAATTTTCCTCCTGTTGCTGGTCATGAATATTTGAATCACCTATCAACAAAGGAAAAACAAAGACATGAAGACAGACTTCAGGTTTTGGGCAGCTGTGATCCATATTCAGCACCAGCGGCCGTTTCAGGGTCACTGTTGTCAGCGTTGTAGGACAGTAATATTTGCCAGGTTAACATAAAATCTTATGACATAAACATGTTTTTCAATGTCAGGTAAACCCTTCCTACAGTTTAAATGACCCCCCTTTGACAGCCTGGGTTTGCTGTGGAGAAGGAGGGTTAGGTGCGATTTGGCCACTGCACTTGTATGGCAGGTTTCGGTGAAGTGTGTTGTGCCATACTCTACGCCTTCCTAGCAGCTGTGAACAAACTGAATGGCACTGCATGCACAGATGAAGCCTGTGTTTGGAATGAGCCTAGCATGACAGCCAGAAGGACAGTAGGGTATGCACCAGGGAGCCAGACAGCTTTCACAAAGGCCTAGAGAAAGAGAGCTGCTGCCTCTGCCAAGATTCCACCTCCAACCCCAGATGAATGCACAGCATTCTACAACACGCTTCAGTTATCAGAATACACTTAAAAGAAACCTGTCAAAAGCTCCATTTTGTCTGTTGTCCCTGGCCATGCAAAGAGGTACATTCCTCAGGCAGTGCAACTGAACATCCCTGCATCCCTAAATAAGATGTACAAGCCGGAGTACAGGTCACTGTCACACCAAGAACTGCAGGCAAAGAGTGAAGATGTCTCTACAGGGTTATGCATAACAGGAGAACAGGCCAGTCAGTAAACATGAGTGCAGACAAGCATGTCAGGAATATCACAGGCACAAGTAACTAGCATAACTCAAGTGCAGAAAACAAGTTCTCCACAGAATTCAATAATATCATAATTCTCTAATACTTTTTCAATAAAGGTTAATTCACCACTGTTTACATTTGTCACATATTACAACCTTGCTAACTAAATCTTTTTCAACTGTAGTGCCGTGTGATAGAAAGAGGGGCAAGACTACAATCAAAATGTGCCATGTGGTTTGACCAGAAGGCAGGAAGGGTGACAGCATCAAACATCCGAGCAGCCTGCCACACCAACCCAGACAAACCAGCTGTCTCCCTGCTGAAGAAGCTGTGCTATCCTGTGGCCTACAAGGACCCAAACAACAACACACCACGCTCTCTCAGTTATTCACATCCACTTTACACTGGATGAGAGCAGCACACAAATATATTGAAATAAGAATTACCAAATAGGACAAAAGCAACCATAGAAGTGACGAGTGATGTCAACTAATTGTTGCAGCTGTAGATTGAGATAACCACATCCACTAATAAGGATGTTACTTAAGGTGATACTTGCGTTTTCAGATGGGGCACTGAACATGAGAGTAAGGTAGTTGAGGAGTACACCAAGATGGCGGGAAGCCACCAAACCAATCTCACTGTCAGGAGGAATACCCATGGTTAGGGGCATCCCCAGACGGTATATTAACATGTGACTGCCATGAGATGGGTGTGTTGGAGGTGAAGGCACCCAGCAGCCTTCAGAATAGCACTTTGATGCAGAAAAGCAAAGAGGACAGCACATTTTGTCTCCAAGAGGTTGAGGGTAAACTTTCATTCAAAAGGGACCATCGGTACTTTTATCAGGTGCAGACATAAATTCACCTGACACAAGTCAGCTACTGCGACTTTGCTGTCTGGGGACCAGGGGAAGGAGGCAAAGGGGAAATCTACACAGAGAGAATACTGCCTGATACTGACTTTTTTTGACACCATGTGTGAAAAGGTACACACATTTGTCCAAAAATGCATCAATCCGGAGCTAGTAGCAAAAGTGTTTACAGCTCCTATTCCAGCAACATCACACGATACCACCAAACCATCTGAGGGCAAGGGCTGTTACTGTGGGGTGCCTGTCCTGCATAATGACGACAGACTTGAGTGTAAATCAGGAATTTGTAAAAGACAATACATTCACAAAAGTTGTTTAAAGCTCGACAACACACATTTAAAAATGTCAAGCTGGAAATGCAGCGACTGTATGCAGGAGATAAACAAAAAGAGCTAAACAAAAGAGGGATAACAGAAAAAAACTGCACAGAGTATACATTTGAAGTGTTTAATTCAACACAGGCCACATACTGTCTGGCATATATACATGTACATACAGATGCACATACATTACATGCTTGCTGACAGGCAGAAACTATTGTTATTGTTTATTTATGTCATTCACAAACTTGATATCAAATAAGCTATTTATGATTAAAATATGAATTCATCATTGTCATTATTTCATTGATGAAAATAACAATCCATTGTGCACTAACACACTTTTTTATGTTTAGCCCAAAGGAACAATTGAGGGAGCCAAATGTGTCAGTGCACAGCACATATGGACTACTTCATCTAGAGCTGTTAGACCTTTAGGATGCTCAGCTTCACACATTTGAATTCCTATTGTACTTGAAAGTATGGTGTACCGGTTCCTTGCCTCACCGATAACCCTCTCAACATGGATCCGAACTGATGCAAGTCCACATGTGGAATCCAGTTCCACTGTCCCCAGTTGCTTTTTCCCTTTAGTAAAAGCTGGGATCTTAAGCTCAGCATTGTACAGACCAACTGAATCTGCCACATCAAACCCTCTATCAGCCAGGATCACATCCCCTGGGTTGAGATGATCTGTGTCTGATGTTCTGCCGCCCCATCCTTTTGATATAAAAGAAACCGTACCTTGTTTTGTTATGCCAATTAGATATTTCATGGTATGGTAGTGTTTGTATTTTGAGTAGGTCTGTACTCTTGCTCTTAGGTCTCTCGGCTTTTCGATAAAAATCTCAAAGCAATCAATAATACAAGCACTTCTGCGAAAGACCTGTCTAAATATCATAGGCATTGAGAGATGAAGCTCTTCTCGATTTGATGCTAGAACAAGCCTTGCATTTAATACTTCAATTGTGCTCCGAAATGTTCTGCTAGCAGTTGGAATTGAGATCCTAAAAATACAACTGAGCAAAAAAAGGGGAAGGTTCAGCCGCATAAGAGTTAACAGCAGTTGCTGGAAGGGAGAGAGGTTTGTAACAGTCTTCAGAAATGATATCACAAACGTTAAAACTACTTGTAGCTTGGAGTATGAGGGGAGTCCAGTCATTACCTTCACTTTTTCTTCGTCTTTTTCAAAAGCCAGTTCATCAAATGTTCCTGATTTAATAATGTCTCCCAGTCTTTGGTTTTCCTCCCTGAGGTTATTACATTCCTTCTGTAATCTTTCAGTCTTTTCCTTACCTGGTCTGTTGTCACACTGTTATTCATCCTCAGCATCTGGCACTGATGACAGTTCTAGGAGGACATCCACTGCGTCTTGCTTCTTCTTCTCCTCCGCTACCTGCTTGTCTTTCCTTCTGCTGTGCTGCTCATACCTCTCCATGTCTCTTTCCCTTTTCCTCTTGTTGTTGGCTGGTGTGTGTGAGAAGACGGATGGAACCTTGTTATATACCAAGTGTTTACTTGACATTACCTTTGATGAAGAGTTGGCTGCAAATCCTTGTGTATTTTGACGGGTGTCATTGTTTGCCCTGCCCGGGGACCGAGGCACGTTTAATTGCAGAAATCCACAATCTCCTCCTTTCAGGGAAGGACGTGACGTCAAGTGAAAGCTATGTATAGTGTTCAACCTTGATTCAGCGATATTAAAGTCATCCAGGTGATTCAATAATTTTGTAAATACATTTTGTAAATAAAATTGGTCCTGAATAAAGTCATATTAAAGTTAAAGTTGGGATAAAAGGGCATCTGCCTTCAATGTATGAGCTTAAAGTCCACTGTACGCCTTTATTTACCTCATAAATAAAAGCCTGTTTGTGAGGGTTGGGATTACCAACACGCGTGTGCAGAAAAACAAGGGATTGTTGGGGCAAATAAACAGCACAACAGGGAATGGTACTGAAGCTCTAGAGCCAAATCTAACATGCTGCTCGGCAGAAAAGTGATGTAGACACTGTCACATTAAACACAGACGGATATCTGTTTGAGAGCCAGGTTGACAGGAATCCTTTTGTGAACATCTGCATCGCATTATTTGGACAAAGTTTTACAGGGTGGCAGAAACGGGGGAATTTTGTTCAGTTCCTACACAGACACCTGGCTTGTCCTTGAGTTCTCAGAGAGAAGAGACTTGTTTTTATGCTCCACAAACACTGTATTGTGAAGTGACTATCTCAGTGTGTATCAGTACAGCAGTGTTACGAAACTCTTCAGTTTTATCTGAAAAGCTGGTAAAGGGTTTATAGCAGCCAAGAAAAAGCCAGCAAACAAACTGAAGCCATCTTTTTGCAACTGTGTCTCTCTCTGTGTGTGTGTGTATGTGTGTGTGTGTGTGTGTGTGTATGCTTAAATCGCCTAAAATGTTTCTGTCACAAAAGCAAGAGGACAGACACCAGATGATGCAGGTCAGCCCCTGCTGTGGGGCTGTCGAAATCATGAGCGTAAATAATGAATCTGGCGTCTCGGGAGACGTGGCGGGCCGAGCGAGGCCTGAGGGCAAAGAGGATAAGGTGGGGGGAAGAGGAGGAGGAGGAGGAGGGCATTATTTGGCTGGTAGAGGAGATGCTGGACACAGATAGCTGGTGTCAGTTACAGCAGCGCCGGTCACTTTGATTCAATCTCAAAGGTTCAGCCGAGGACAAAAGCACTGACCTCATATCAAATACCTCTGCTGGGCTGAGGCTGAATGGAAGCTGATTTACGCAAGTGTGTCTGAGTGTTTGGTGTAGATTCACATTATTTTTGACAGATAAAATTAACACAATTGCAAAAATAATGTGGTCCTTAAATGATTACAACAACTACAGGCACATTTAATAGACTAATTATATGTGCATTTTTAAATAAGCCACTTTGTATCTTAAAGACTTTTGGGGAGGTACTGATTATTTTAATTGTATAAGTCTGCCACCATCTGTATCAACAACTCTGAATTTCTCATGTGTTTTTTCTCACTTTCTTTTCTTTACTTTTCTTTCTTCTCTCAAATTGTCCCGTCACTCTTTCCTCACCGTGGTGCATTATTAAGAGGGCTCATTAATCACTCAGGCTGCCTGTCTGTCACTCCATCACTGCACACTGATGTGGTTCCTGTAGCACACATGGCCTAATGGCTTCAGCAGTTCAGAATTTCTGGGGCTGGTTCTGTGTTTGCACCTGTCCAATAGCAGGTGTTATTCTTTTTGTGTGTGTGTGTGTGTGTGTGTGTGTGTGTGTCTGGGGACTTACCGTATAAAGGCACCTAAATGAAAACAATGGCTGAGCCTTTTTCCAGCTTATAAAACTTTTATGAGGTCGAACAGCAGGACACAAAAAGAGGAAACATTTTGCAGGCCAGAGCAGAGCACGTTGTGTAATTGAGATGAATCACTACTAGCTCACTGAACTACTCAATGAAATTTCTGTACAGAAAGGAAATCAGAGAGGCTTGTGATAAAAGAGGAAAGGTAAAGACAGAGGTGATGAGAAGAAAGAAAGAAATAAATAAAAGATGGTAGTAAAGGAATAATTAGGGCATTGAGACTTGAAAGATTACAAACTCCAGGTCCCCTCCCTCTCTCTCCGTGGACTGGAGTCAAGCCAGCCTCCACTTCGAATAACACAGTCAAGCCAGCCGCCACGTTTTTTTGGAGTGCGCATATATGCTCGGCAGTACGGTAACAGCGTGAAAGAACTGATTTCAAAATAAAAGCGACTTTTCATCCTCTAATTGAAATGGAATTTCAAAATTAGAGCCCTCTACAATGGCTTACATAAAATAATTTGATGATTTCATATTAGGATTAAAAGGAAACTATCACACACTAATTTCACTTCAGGGTGATAGTACAACACCCCAGGGTGTCACTCAGAAAATATCAGGTCATTCTGATGTGGAATTTCAAAATGAAAGCCCTCTAAAATAGCAAAAATGAGCACTTTTCCCCTGATTTCAGATGAGGATTAAAAGGAAACCTTCTGCTATTCAAAATTTCACGACATCATCTTCAATGACATGATTAAAGAATTTATATGCGAACCTTTCTTCAAAAAACTATTTTGGAGTCTTCATACTCCTTCAGCAGAGCAGTGTGGGTAAATTGATACTGGACAACAAAATCGTCAAGTCTTGTGAGCCTGCTTGATCTGAAACGAATATGTTTCAGATCCCACTGGCTCTTCTCCATTATGCCCTGTGTCCTGTTGTCCTCTGTTATGTTCTGAAAAAGGAATCATACAATCACATGTATAAATATATCACAAATTAGCATTCAAACACAATGAGATGTTAATTAAAAATATGTCCACAGATAGTGAATGAATTTCAATTACTTGTCTTTTAGCGCTTCTCAGGGATCATATTTTTTGGAGTAGTCCTTGTATGCTTGTCCCTTGCCATGTCGTCCAAGGTCACCTTTTGCATTGAAATAAATGATTCTATGAGTTTTATATGCAGAAAATAATTTTATATGATGCTTAATCAAATATGACTAACCAAGCATTATCCCGCTCCACAGTCCAGCATAGGGAAGAAGGTACTAGTTGATGTGAGACACAAGGCCTTTGCAGAAGTAAAGGTTGGGCTCACCATCAATGTCCATTGGAGCTTTGGAAATCACTCCCTTACAATGTTTTCCAAAGTAGTTTTCTTTGCTTTCCTAAAGTTGATCATAAAAGTGTGATTAATGGTGTGTTTGGAAATGTTCAGTATTCGGACACAAATCTAGAGGCCCCACTGACCTCTAATAAGTTTCTACTTTGACCTTTTGCCCTTGACCATAACCCAGTCCTTGAAATTAGATTAAAGGGGCTACAGAAAATAGACTCTTACAGCACCTATATCCTGATGGACCTGCACTTAGCTTCATAGCACCTATTGTGTTCTCCTGCGAACTACATTGTTGATTGTGTTGTTTATGTCATGTGTAAGTCGCTTAAGATAATAGCATCTGCCAAATTAATAAATGTAAATGTTTTAACACGACTATAAAGACACACTTACCTGGAAATCCTCAGAATTAATTTGGGACTTGGAAGTCTCATCCAACTCTACTCCCTTGTTTTGAAGCCACTTTTGCAGGTTGTTGAAATGTTTCTCCACATTGGCCCCACTGGATGGACTAGAAAACAAAACTGCAGCACTCTGTACCATGTCATCCAGGTCTTGCAAGGTACTGGCAGTTGTGAGGAGACCGAAAATGTGCATTGCCAGATGGTAGTGGTTTGGTGCACTGTGGGATTTAAAAAATAAATTAGGACAGTATTGTAATATGTACTGTAAGGAAATATGTACATACACTATAACCTGACAGCATTTAACTACATTATACAATTTCTGTGTCATGTTAATCCTATGTGTATTTTATGTAAGACATGTTGGTCTAGTAGAAATTTAGTGCAACATGATTTTTTGGTCATTTTAAGGTCATTCTACTAGGAGCCTTTCATTGTGTGTGCATAGGGAAGACCAAGACCCACCTGTGATATCAGTAATAGACAACTTTTGTAAAGAGATTTATGTTGAGACAGTGTAAGAAAGACTTGTGTTTCTTCTGTGCACATAATACAGTCAGATTAATTATATCTGAACTGTAAGAATGTAATGATCTGCGACAGTTCTTCTAAAAGTTAGCAACTCTCAATAAAACTGAAATTTGAACCACCTTACTTTTTAGGCAATGCAGTCTACAAAATAGTGTAGCAATGATACGGAATGCTTACTACTTTCTGCACATCTCCTTGGCGTTCTTCATTACATGGCTCAGGCAGCGATGAAGAATAGGCACCTCAAAATCTCCCTTAGTTTCTCTTCCACTGGCTATGCGGTAGTAATGGTTGATGGTGTCATGCAGACATTTTCTGGCAAATGACAAACATATTGCCTGCATTAATACCATTGACCTATCACAAATAATCATGATGGGTGGCCTCATTGCGTCCATAAACCCTTGCCACGTCTGTTTGAAATGCCTCAAGAAAATATGTTACCGAGGCAGTGGTGTGGTCACAGGTCAGGTCAGTAGCTACAGGTAAGGGAGAGGAGCTTTTCTGGGGATGCCTTACCACCAGCTCATACACATAAAAAGGAGGAGAGCTCTTTTCTTTTTTTTTATGCTGCAAGTAGCATCCAGATAAATGATGTCCTCCCGGCATCGCTCCTGATAGATTTCTATGCTTCTTTGTGACCATAGAAGCACACCTTTTGGATGCAGAAAGACCTTTGGGAGGACCTCATCTGGAGATTTCTTTTTTTGTTCGAGCATTAGCTGCAGACTTAGAAGCTCATTGTTGTGTAGGCGACTTTTTTTTCTGACTTCACAGGAGATATTTCGAAGCACCTGAGGAGTAGGTGCCTCATCCCTGCAGCCAGATTTCATCACAGCATCATCAATAATATTTGTCCATTGCAATCCTTTGAACCCCCGTTGTTTTCTTTTTCTTTTGATTAGAGTCCAATTTTTCCTCTCAATGAAAAAGTATGAAGGCTTCTTAGGGACTGGGATCTTGACAAGTCCTTCATCGGATGTACTACTCAAGGTGTCCTAATGAAAAAGCACAATGTTATTGTTCTGCAAATTGGTAACATAGTATATGAACTGCAATTATACAGTACTTTTTTCAGAAGCATGAATTAATGCCTCACATTCACCCATTTACAGCCACATGCATACATTGATAGCGTAGGCCACCTTGTAAAGTGCCAATCTGCTGTTCAGGAGCAGTTAGAGGTTGTGTCTTGCTCAAGGACACTTTGACATACCCCCCAGAGGAACACACAAAAAAGGAAGGCTGAGAAAACACCCAGTAAAGACTAACTTGGTCAGGCAATTTCTGCCCATGTTCCTCTGCTTGATTGTCACTGTCCAGGTTCTGGAGAGGAGATGGATGCAGATCTGGCTTTTGCTTTCAAAGAAAGACAACCAACATTTAGCATTTATGGTTAGGGACAGAGTAAAGAAACAGCTGACAATACACCCAGTAATGACTAACTTGGTCAGGTGATTTCCGTCCATGTTCCTCTGTGTCACTGTTCAGGTTCTGCAGAGGAGATGGATGCCGTGAAATCCATAAGTTATTAATTTACCATAGTCACACCCGACTAGAAAACCTGATAAGAAAAAATAACCTAAGTAAACTTTAAGTTATTAAAGTGAAGCTTTAAATTTCAGATAATCATACTATACACACCTTATGAAATCCATGATATTTCCGAAGTCGGTAACGGTGATTTCTGCTGTTGGGAATGCCAAGTGAAGTGCATACTTGACCCCAGAAGCCTTTGGCAGCCGAGGCATTGTCTTCAAATTTAATGCCATTCTTTTGTAAGTCATCAACTTTTTCAACAATGTCTTCTAATAACATTTGTTTTGTTTTGTCCTGTTAGAAAATAACAATGCATAGGTCATGATTAAGAAAATAGCTGAACATGAATTCTTACATCAGGCTATATATGTGCGATAAAGAGTTCAATGATGAAGTTACTCACCCCAAATAATGTGAATGAGTAAACTCTGTAAAAAATCAAAAGGGGGAGACATTACGCCGGGAACACACCGGACGCCGAAGCGCCGCGAATAGCCGCGGAGCGGAGCCCGTTTCCTTTCGGCGCCCATGTTAACCGATTTTGTCGTTCACACCAGACGGGCCGCGGCGCGCACCTCCGCTGCCGGCTCGCGCCCTGCAGTGATCGTTTCGGCGTCTGGTCTATTTTTTGCGCGAGCCGCGAGCGATCGCGTCAATCCTGGCAGGAAGTCACACATGAAACAACGAGAGAATCCGGTCAATTTTCAAAATTAAGTATTGCAGTATCAAGTATTTCACTAGTGTCTTTTTGATTAGATCATTTCCTGTTTTACTTTGTCACCTTGTCTCTCGTGTTGGTCCACTTCCTGCCTTTGTGTTTCCTGCTTGTTTGATTATGTGTCCTGCCCTGATTGTTTTCACCTGCCCCTTGATTGTCTCACCTGTGTCTGATTAGCCTCACCTCCCGAGTTTATTTAGTCTTTGTGCTCCCCTGTCTCGTTGCCTGTTCATTGTCGTCCTTCCTCTGGAGTTTAATCTATGTCCGTGACCTGCACTTGGCTCCTTGTGTTTTCTTCCCTGGATTTTCTTTGTGCTTCCCCTGACCCCTCGTGTCCCTTGGATTACCTGTTCCTGGTTTTGTTGTAAGTTTTTTGCTCTGTCTTTTGATTTTCCTTTTTTTGTCTTTTGTTGGAGTTAGATTTTGTTTGTGCATATTTTTTTATTTAATTTATTTAATTAAATCCGTAATCAAAGTCTGCTTCTGGGTCCTCACCTTTTTGTTTAAACCGAAACCCTGACAACTTTTAGGGCAAACCCGGAGTCCCCCGCCCCCGTCCCCGCCCCATAGTCTTTATTAAAACCAAAATTTGCCCCAAATAAGCCACTGTACAAAACCGTTATATCAGTATAGTTACACGAAGTTAACACTGTAATAACAACTTTGACTGTTAAAAAATGGAAATACTATGACAAAGACATACAATGTCGGGATTATCTGTAGACCTATTTGGGCCTACGTTATATATTTAGTCTACATAGTCAACCAGAGCCAACAATTAAAATTGAGAAGCTTATAAATGAGACAATTAGTTGAACAAAAGTGTAGCCTCAGTACAAAGTTTCAGACCTGAATTACTGTAATGGCAGTACATCATACAGCGCTTGGCGACATCAAAACAAACAACTAATTTAGCTCAGCCGAAGTCGGGTGTTCGCCAATTTGGCTCGACCTACCTCTATGGACGTATATTCTGACAATCAAATTACAAATGCATTAGTAATATCAAAGGACATTACTTTGGGCAAAAGCCCTATATAGGTATTAAGATCTTGTTATTTCACAAAAAGTGTGCTCACCCTTGCTCTTTCTTCGACATCTTTCCGTCTTCTGTAATGGCGTACGCACCAGGTGCAAGGCTTTATATGGCCTTTAGGGGGCTCTTCCAACAATGACAATGTGAGACGCAGGTGTTTGCATTTGTATGTGTGTGTGTTTTCTTTTCTGCTCCTACTATTCATTCAGAAGGTTGCAACATTGTTACATTTCAAGCACTGAAACCTGTCCGCTCCCACATTCCTGCACATTTAACCTGTTTTGCGGGAATTCTATGTTTTCTCGCACTCTAGCCCACCTGCAAATTGGGGGCAGAACACAAAAAATAAATAGCTTTGCCAACAGGTAGTTTCCTTGTAATCCTAATCTGAAATCTGGGGCGAGCTATGTCATGTAAGCCAATTTAGAGGGCTTTAATTTTGAAATTCCACATCAAAATGACCTGATATTTTCTGAGTGACACCCTGGGGTGTTGTACTATCACCCTGAAGTGAAATTAATGTGTGATAACAGGTAGTTTCCTTTTAATCCTAGTCTGAAATCAGGGGGAAATTATGTCATGTAAGCCATTCTAGAGGGCTTTAATTTTGAAATTCCACATCAGAATCAAGACAGATTCATTCCAATATATATTTAATTCAATGTAATAATCTTGAAGATTTTCATGTAAGTAAATGTATGTTAAGTCACTATGTATCACCGTTATTGAGCCTATAGCCCACTGATGAAAGCCTTTGCTTTTGCATTATTACAGACTGGGTGTCTGTGGCGACTTTCAGTGAAAAAAATCCCAAGCGGCGCCCAGTTAGTGACACGTTTTCCATCACCCAGCAGTGGTTGGTCTGCCAGAGAGGGTAGGTGGAGCTAAGCGGTGAAAAATTGCTTTTATTTTGAAATCAGTGATTTCACGCTGTTACCGTAGGCCGAGCATATATGTGCACTCCCAACAAAAAGGGGCGGCTGGCTTGACTGTGTTCTTCGAAGTGGAGGCTGGCTTGACTCCAGTCTCCGCGGCGCTCAGTCCTGCCTCCAAAGCCCTCCCCGAAGAGGAGGCTATCATGCGCGCAGGCTAGTAACCACAGCAACTGAAGGAGCCAGATATACACTATGTAAAAACGTGAAATGACAACAACCACAGCCATTGTTTAACACCGTTGTGTTTTTGCTGTGAACGGTAATCTACAGCTAATTCTATTTGGCAAAACCACCAGCACTTAGTTTGCTAACAGGGACTATAGAAAAAAACAGCGTCAACTAAGCAGTAACACACTGATGTTGTGAACATTTAGCTGTGAGAGCACAGGCACACAGAATTATCAGGAGAAAGTCTGAAACGGTAACACTGCCTGGGCACTTCATAAAGATATTTTCAGCCACTCCGCCATGAAACAACGCTGAACAGTAGCAAAATTGAGAACAGGCTAACGTTAGCCCGACTGCAACACCAACGTAACACTCACACTAACCGCAGACATCTTAGCAATGTGAAACAAATACAGCAGAAATTAAACTGGGGTAATTACCTGTCGAGCAGAACAGTCTAACTCGGCATCGCTTTTTAGTCCTTTCAGGTCCCGTAGCTCTCGCCACCTCGTAAATGCTGCTCCAATGTTTGCTCTCGTTTTGTTACTGTCTCGGTCCAACTCTTTCTTTTTAGCTTGCTTTTCCTCATTTCTCTTCTTCGGTTTAACCGTCTTTGTAGTATAAGCCGTAGTTGGCAATGGAGGCACACTGAAGAAATTGAGCATCACCATGTGAGCATGCGCGGAGGAGTGTGCTGCGCAGCGTGTGATTGACAGCAGCCTGAGAGACTGCTCGGCTCTGATTGGTTGTTGTGGTTCGGGAGCAGTGGATTCATACAAATGCCATTAGGAGCAGTAGGAGGAGCCAGAGGACATGCTTTTTTTATTTATTTATTTATTTTTTTTTACAATTTATCTCTCTCATACTACTGCATGTTTAAACTTTGAGCAAATATGACAAAAAGGCCATCATATTCTGAGCCCACCATATGGTCTTAGACACATAACACAAGCGGGAAATAGTTTCATTCCAACACACACACACACACACACACACACACAGGCAATAACATTTAGCTGAAAAAGACACATGTTATGAAGGAGGAGAACTTGCAACAGCTCTGCATTATAATGAAGTCTGCAATATTATGGGAATTGAATAGGCAATGTAAAAAATACCTATGTAAATGAACCTGTGCGTGTGTGTAAATGATGTGTGCAGATGCACACTCAGCCTTATTACTGCATCTGTGCATACATCTCAACTCAAAGCACACTTGGTAATTGTTATTTTGAAAGGTGCTCTGTAAAGGCAGATTATTAATAATAATCTCTGTTGTGCATGAATGTTGGTCCGATAGTAAGGGGAGAGAGAGAGAGAGACCAGACGATGCTGGCCAGGCTCCACAAAGCAGGAGTGACTTTACTGAGCCTCCTGATGGTGCAGAGTGGGAATGAGCTTCAGGGCTGCCCAGAACTATACAGAAACCTATTACTTACAGCTGAGAGCCACGCAGGTCTCCTTAATTCAAACAAGGCGCCCACACACACGCCTGCAGCCAACACATCAGGCACCCTGTTAAGGATTTAGCTGGACGCAGACTATCATCCCTTCCTTAGGGAGGTAATAATCATCCTATAGTTCATGTGGATAAAAAAGAAAGAAACGATATTGCCTTTGTATGAAAAGGCAAGGGAACAAAGTAGAGTGAAAGCGAGAGAGGAAGGGAGAGAGATTCTCAGAAAAATGAGGTGACAGAAAGCTTTTTATGTGCAGGATGGTTGGATGGTTTCCAAATGTCTGGGACTTCTCATTTGCCCGGTGGAAAAGTCACTTTTTACGATAGCAAATGTTAAACTTGTTCTGGGTACATCAAGGTCCCTTTGGTCCCGCCTGCTTGTTGTCGCCTGGAATGTAAATGTGGCTGAGACGAGGGTACAGAGAAAAAGTAGTTTCAACACATTTACAAGAGTTTAAAAAGGCAGACTGGCAAACACCTTCAGGGTTCAAGGGAACAAAGGATAGCTTTAGTCAATGCATTTTTTATAAAGGACAAAACCTGAATATACAAAAGTTACTGCTGCATGTTCTCCCTGTTCTGTTTGTCCCTTTTCCCCTCCTGTAGTCTCTTCCCAGCTCTCCCCTGATGTTGATTGCTTAACGAGGTGCACCTGTTCCTGGAATAGTCGTTAAACATCCAGTGCTGACCTGAGGACCTTGGGACTGTGGTCTTGTGACTTCAGATAGGTATTTTGTTTTGTGTTTTATTATTTTGTCCTTCGTTGGTTTTTGTTATTATGAAAATACAATGAATTCTGACATGTTTCATGTGGTTAATTTTGGGTCAGCTTGTGGGTTGTTGTTGTAAAGTAAAGCAAATATATGACACCCATTGGAGTGTGTGTGTGTATTTATTTTGTATCAGTCTGCATCTCAATCACAGCATCAGAGACAGAAACAGACATCCATCTGAAGCACCTGGGAAAACACAAATACACACATGCATGCACAAAAATTGAACTGCAAGTCTCCAGGATGCAGACAGACAGATGGTGTATTTGTATCATGTTCATGTTTAGTCTCCTCCACTACTGCAGCCACCTGAGCAGAGCTTTTGAGCCGCTGAGATCCTGTTACCTTCAGTGAAACAGTTACTGGCTGACAACATGGAAAGGAACTGGAGGGTTTTTTTTAGGTTTTAAAGACTGATAAGAGGCAGAAACAACAACCTCAAAGTACAGTAAAAAAAATAAGCATAAATTTGAATTGGAGCAAAATAGAGTAGAAGAAAAAATTTTTAGGGAAAGAGTGTGAAAGTGTGAAAAAAGAATCAGCATGAATAAGAGACACTCAGTCGTGATAACCAGGCTGGAATCACAATCAAAGTATGAGGATAAAAGAGGAAGAATTTTTACGCTCAAAGCACCAAGAAAAGAAATGTCAGGGGGCTAAAGGGAGGGGGAATAGAAAGCAGACATGATGACAGCATCAGGAGCTTCAGCGTGCTCTGTATTAAATAATAAGAGAGTGCTGTTAAAGTGTAAATAAGGAGCGTGAGGAAGGTGTGAGAAGCTGGAGATGAAGACAAGAGGAACAACTGAAAGGGACAAAAGAGACACACCTGTAAAAAGAAGAAAACGGGGAGGAAGGGAAAGAGTGATAGAGAGCAAAAGATGGTGAAGCCGGGCTGTTTGTAGCTTCATTGCTAAGCGCTGCAGTCCTGCCTCAGTTAAATTCCCTGGTCTGAGATGGAGTCAGACTGGCATCCGCTCTGTATATCGGCTCTCAGACATGCTCATTTGGGAAAATCAGAATTGATGAGACCTGCCCTCGGGCATGTATCTGCTGCTGCTCTGGCCCCGGCCCCATCTGTCTGAGAATAAGGGGCTACCTGCTGGGGCCCAGCAGCTCCCAGCGTCCTGGCAGGACAACTAATTTCAGGGCAAGTTTGTGTCTGCATGTGAGTGTGAGAGAGAAAAAGATGGAGATACTGAGCGTGCAGCAGGCCCCCTACTCTGTGCACACATAAATCAACTGGAGGCAGAAACACAAATTGACATTTCACAGAGGGGCGTTGGTTTCAGGCTGTTTTGGCAGCATCATTATGAGTCGGTCAGCCTGCTACCAGAGGGATCCATTTAAAACAAGCTCTGTGCTTTACTGCCTGCTGCAAAGTTTACACTCTTTAAATTACACCCTGACATCATCTGTGTTGAGGCTTTGTCTCACTTTGACTTAGTCTCTCTCGGGACTCAAAAAAAATGTTAACCCTACACAGTTCTGAAAGAGAAAAGGCATTTCTCAAAATGTCAAACCAGAGGCATTTATCTGGTGACTAGAAAGTCAAAGAGAGCACAGGCCTCATTCAAAGTAAACAAGTGTTTCTAAGCGTCTTGTACAAAGGTTTCCCTTTGATGAAATTCCTCATATCTCACAGCCAGACAATGTTTGCTGTCTCTCACTGAGCCCGTCCAATCCTCCCCTCCCCTCAGCGCTGCCCAAATCTTGTAAGCTGCACAGACGGTTTGATAATTGGATTTCAACAGACGGTTCAAATGGTGGAAAATAATTAGTGACAAACTGGAATCAATCTCAGGCACGGTGATCATCTCTCTGACCTGGCAGGTCTCTCTGGGAGCGCGACAGGAAAATGCATGATATCAGTTTTACACAGTTTGAAGCTTTTCGAGCAGCTTTCATGCAGAGCTGCATCGTCATGAGTGAATTGATACATCCGTGTTTATGACGTTTTTGTGCATCTGTGTGCATTCAATTTATGTTTGCTTTCTGATCTGGACAAATATGTGTGTGTGCAGGCAGTGATGATAGGCCCTGGGAGTGTGAACCAAATGAAGCAGAGCATCGATACACCCCCTTCCTCCATCCCTTGAGACAAGAACAAAGAGGCCAGACTACATGAGGAGGCCTTTGATCAGCTGACATACAGACTGTATGTCAATAATTGACAGAGAAGCTTCGTCTGCAAGGTGCATACATGAAAAGTGTCCATGTCCTCTGATACATCAAATGATCTTTGTATTTCATATACACAACAGGCAGTTTCTCGAAACCTTTCCATGTAGCATTCATCTTAAAAATATATATAAAAGCCTACAGTGAAGAATCTGTATTTTATTAACATAAATAAAATTGTAATCGATGTTTGCATGCAAAAAGTTTTGGGCAAAGAACGAGGCAGTACAGCGCTACACGGTCTTCTTTTCCACTCAATCTCCCTCATGGCTTTATCACACGAGTTAATGTAGTGTAACAGATTAGCACCTGCGCAGGGACAATTAGAGGCAGCCATAAAGTGCTTCTTCATCTCTGCTGAATCCACCATCAGAAGGAAAGTCAGGGAGAAAATGAAGGCGCTGCAGCCTGAAAGTAAAGTCATAAAGTCATTTAGCTTCTAATGCTGCTTTATTGGAAGCAAATCAACCTGCTTTACAGCAGAGGACAGAGTTAGCAGCCTGGAAAAGTGTTATATTTTAACCTTAATTATCTCAGCATCTAGAGCTCAAATCAATTCACTTGGAAATGTTATTTCTTCCTGATGAGTCAACAATGTTACAGTGTTATAATGACACAATTTCATTCAGCAGACACACAGTGTGTGTGAGTTTTCCCCAAAACACCTCAGTCATATATGAACACAGAAATGTCCAATAGAAAGCTGCATAGTAGCTGAGTTTCTTATTTATAATATGAACCAAACTAATAAAAGAGAAACAAACTGTCACTTGTTCATTACAGTCACTCATTGTTAATTCAGCCTTACAACAAGCTGCCATTTATACTAACCTGTTCCTTGTTCTTCTAATCTTGTTTGACAACAGTTTAATGCTTCTTATTGTTGTTCCTCAGCATTGCAGCTGGAGTGCAGAGCTATTAGCCCGTCATATATCAAGCCCTCAGTGTCATGTGTAATGGCTCAGTGTTTTGAAGCAGCACATGGCAGCATGAATCTTCCTGAAGGCTGCTGATTATTAATGACAGAGTCAGAGCAGAGCAGCCGCCTTCAATCACACTGCAGGTAACTCCTGCTCCCGCATCAAACACCAGGGCAGAGAAGAGCCTTTCATTACATTTAGACAGGAATTCATCAGCCAAGTTTGTAATTTATTACACGCCTGATGTTAATGCCTTTTCCTTTTGAGGCTCTAAATAAGAAATTAGACGCCACGCACACTCATACACAAACACACACAACACACAAATGATGACAAACGAGCAAACGGCTCATTTGAATATCAGAAAGAGTGTCGGCGTGCCAACATAACCTCCTCCAGCCTGTACAGTAATTACTCAACACTGCAACACAAGCAGAATCACAGGGTTCATGAAGCATCAAACAAAGTTTAAAGACAAAGAGAGCTGGTGAAGGATTATAGTAGCATTATGAAAAAAAAGGAAGAGAGTAAGTGGTTTAAAAAAGGAGAAATAAAGTAAAGCGAGTTAGAGATGATACAGGAGGAGAGGCCGCATCTAAACATACCTACATCTTTCTCCTCTTTATCAGGCTAACCTGGTGGGAGAGAGATGCTGGGCAGTTTCCTTGGACCATCTGTAACATGAAAACCTAATTGTTCACCACACAGCAGACAGAAAGCCTTAGAGACAGTTTCTCTGTGTGACTCCGACTTATTGTGCTGTTTAAATGAACCGTTCCTCTCCCTGCTTCTCTGTATCTCCTCTCCTAGATATCCTCACATGTGCCTCATCTTGTAATCCTCTTTTATTATTTGTTGGCCAGAAAAGTTGGAACTTCATCCTGTGGGGGACATGATTGCCTGTGTCAAATTTCTTGGACCGGAGGACATGGAGGTCTTAAACGTCTGTGCCAATCTTTGAAGCATGTAGAGGTATTCGACTGGGTTCGGCGGATAGAAAAATAGGATTCCAGTTAGAGACTTTATGCCTATGCCTTTATGATGTCAGAGCTTGCTGACTCTGTGCGGGCTTTCTCAAAGCAGGCACAGGTCACTAATTCTGAGCATCTAAAATCTGTGAACTGTATTTCATGGAAATCCAGCCAGCAATGGTTGAGAAGTTGAGGGCTGTGCTGCTAGAGAGACTAAAATCAGTGTGGTTAAGGTTATAAGAGACTGTGGCATGCTGGTAAAAGTATATCAGGCATTCAGGTCTGCTGCTTACAGCTTTCTGACTCTGTGGTTTGGTTAGTTTAGCTGTTTGCTACATGCACCATACAACAACCTCGCACACCTATCATTCACACATGCACATTCTAAACCATTCATTGCCCTGATGTATCAGCCTTTTTGTTGTGACCACTTGTGCCAGGTCAAAAGAGTATAGTCTGTTAGTTAACCAGTGGTTCATATGTGGTTCTACTAGTTTTGCATGTTCTTTAGCTGTCTCTCTCTCTCTCTCTCTCTACCCCCTATGAACCCTCATACCTTCAGAGTAGAGTGAAATTGGGCAGCATGGTGGATCAAAATGTTGCCACGCAGTGAGACAATTAAATTTGCTTCATGGTTAGTTAATAAACTGTTCATAAAACAATCAATACTTTCCTTCACTCCTCCTCTCACAGGTGTCAGCTCTCTCCAGCTCCACACTTAATGACTGAATTGGAGCGATTAATTACCCCGATCGGTGATGTTAACCTCCACCTCCTCCACCTGGACTCTTGCGATCAGACCAGCTGATTCATACTGTAGCCTTGAACCCTGCTTACTATTAATCCTCATACTGCTGCGTTCCTTCAGGCTCTGCTTGTCCAGACTGAAGAGAATTACTGAATACCAAAATGGAAAGAGACTGAAGTGTGTTCATACTATAAAAAACAGATATGAGTCTGACATTGAGATAGATATAAAGAAATATGACTGCTTTATTGCACAAAACTGGAACAACCTTGAATCTTAGAGGCTACAATAACTCCTCCTCTCCTCTCCTCTCTCATGCACCTGCAGATTGTCGGGCTGCTTTGTCTAATTACACATCTCATCACATCCACACACAGCCAAAGGCTCTCAGCAGTGCTCAGGCATTACCTCTGTAGTGGGACCTCACAGGCATGATGTGGATTCTGACAGAAGATACATGCATGGAATAAAAGGTCCCACTACAATAACAACAGATTACAGACACAGTCTGTTATTACCTCCAGGAAAAACAACCTGCTCTTCATATTTCACAGCAGTGATGGGTTAAACATTGAGCTAATATGTGTGAATGTGTGTTTATGGGTGCAGCTTGCTCTTCCTCTGGGCTCATACCTGGTAACCTGCTGCACCCATCAAACCCTGATGGATGCTTTCCTGTCAGTGCAGCCAACTGTTCCAGCAGCGCCTGCCTCTCACCCCTTCATTCTCTGCTTTCCCACAGATGCAGAGCTGCAGGGACAGTTTGCTTCCAGCATGTTCAATTAATCATAAAAAAAGAAAAAGTCACCAAGCGGAGTTTAAGTTTTTTAGGTTTAGAAGGTTCAACATTTGGGTGCGGGATATATGTTTTAAGACCAAACAGGAAGTATTGATATCACTTACATATTTGATTGTTGACTTGACCACAGGGTCCAAAATTAGCACCCCCCACTTGCCAAATGCGGGTAAAAATCGAATTTGGCAACTAAAATAAATGAGGTTGTGCGCCAGGGGCGGGAACTTCCATTACTACAAAACATATAAGTTGTTGACTAAGTTTTGTTTTGCAATGACTCTGCACGTTGCTGGCGTATTTCCGTGAAAAGTTATATCGCAATCCTTTAATTGACCCTCGCTGACCACCATTGGCGCGCTCACACTTCTGTTATTTAGCTCGCGCAGGTTCTTAGTGCGTCAACAATCTGATAAGTACGAGTTTACGCTTTTCACTCGTCGCACCTGAAATGTAGCAGGTGTAACAGAGCAGCTGTTACAAACGTGAACTAGTCATTGGCGTACCGTGGGCGTCCTCTGTTTACTGCTATGCGTCCTTTGGACAGTCACACAGTCACACAGGTGTCTGCTCTACAGGGGCTGCCGGTCGGGGAACAAACGCTAGCAGCCCAAAGCAGCTATTGGGGACTTGCTAGCTACAGCAGCTAATTATTGAGTTTCCATGTTGTGGAGACGTATTTCCAATTCACTTAGCCTCGCCATAACTGCATCTAGACTACAGTATTAACCTGTACCACTGTCACTACGGGAGGCAGAGGAGAAGCTAAACACCTAGCAGGAAACAGCAGAGGCTATCGCTAACAGCTGAGCTACAGTACGGTCACTAGAGGAACTGAAGAGCTTGTAAATGGCAGTCAGATGAGCGATGAAGGAGAGAGCTGAGTGCTTGATCAGAACTACTGCAAGTTTCATTGTGCAGTTTAAATATGAGCTGCACTAATGAAAATCTTATTTTGTTGCAGAGATGAAATCAGTACTCAAGAAAAAAAAATATCAGAGTGTATAAATAGTCATTACAAGCAAAAGCCCTGCAGTAAGATAAGATAAACCTTTATTAATTTCGAAAGAAAATGACAGTGCCAGAATACAAAATCAATGAAAACTTTAGCAAGAGTGAAAATGACAAGGATCAAAATATTCTTTCAATACAATAACTTAAGGTAGCTTACTCATTGTGCAGGATGGCCTATTTCAGAATAATAAGTTTAATATCAGTGGATTATTTGTTAAGGCATTACTGCGTAGGCCAACACCACTTTTTATATGTGGAGCTGTTTTTAACTACTTTATATTTTTCTTTAAAATCAGTGGAGTAAAAGTATAGATACATTATAAGCTCAGTACTAAAGTAAATGTCTTAGTTTATTTCTGCTGCTGTTTATTATTGACACTATATCTAAGAAAGTTTTTATGGCCGGTAAAAAATATTATGGCCTGTAAAAATTATTTTGGCCGGTAACATTTTTTGGCTTACCCGCCAGTGGCAGGTAGACCAAAAAGTTAATTTTGGACCCTGCTTGACCATATACAGCATAAGCTCGACAAAAGAATACCTGCTATTACCTGTCAATAGAAGAAGTCTAGCCGCAGTAGCTGCTGTTACCATGCTGTGAGGGGATGTACTACTTCTCTAAGGTACAGATGCTGAAAAAGGTGTGAAAGGTGGTGAAAAGTGCTGTGGTGCAGTGTGTCCACAAGAAATAACACAGGTGGATGTCTCGGAACACGTGATATGGCATCAGTGTCTTTGAGATTTAGCGCTTTGGATATTTTCACGGTGCTTTCCCCCTGTGTGATATTTGTAAGAAGCAAAAGCTTTTGTTGTAATGTCTTGGTAATCTCATGATACAGACAAAATGACTCCCTCATGGTCCCTCATGAAAGACACTCAAAGAAAGAAACAAGCAGCAGTGTGACAGAAGCTAAGAAGCACAGGATTCCCATGTTAGCTCCTCACATGCTCTTTGGTACGTAGACATTGTATAATTAATGACAGAGTACATGAAAGCCCAGGCTGCTCCAACATGATGAGTCACAGCAAGCCGAGATTCAAATGTTGCCTGAGGTAGAAAAATAAAACTCAAGTGAGGCTGCAATATATGAACATACTAATACAGAGTGCACAGAAGCATGAGCACTCTTTGTTATTGCTACACTAAAGCTGATCAAAGACGAGAGTCTGACCATGAACTCCATAAATAAATCTAAAGTGTTCAAACAGTGTTTCATTGTGTTTTCATCAGACCCCTACAGTTACATTGTTGTTCCCACACGGCGTCTCCTCTCTGAAGGAGGAGGCGTCTGCAAAGCTAATTGAACTCATCAAACAATGTTTACTGAGAGAAAAAACAAACACCTGGTGCTAATTCAAAAATCACTTCCATGCAGAGGGCGAACGGAGCGACGGGGGGGCCGGAGGAGCTTTGTTAAGTAAAAGATCAGCCGGAAGGTTTAATGAAGAAAATACGGAGCTGTGAAGTTTGATGAAGCACAGAGGAGAATATTAAACATCTAAAGACGTGTAAACTTAGCTTTGGGAACGGATTAGTAGAAACCTAAAGCTGACATGATTTGTAATTAATAGTCTCACGCATACAGAACTACTGGCTCTTTCAGGAGCTGAGTGAAGCCGCCCTCTCTGACCTTCTAAAAGGTGCCGCTCTGCCAAAGAAAAGCAAACACCTCATTTATCTGGCAGCCAAAGAGCAGATACTCAGGAGACCTGAAGAGCTGGCAGTCAGATCTGTGGCTGTGACAAGAGCAGCCTGAGCTCCTGGCGTTAGGAAAAGTAAATTGGACATATATCACTCTCATTGGCCCGGCGGGCAGTTTAAAGTCAATATGAAATGAAAATGTTCTAAACACTTTAGATCACATACTCTTAAGCTTAGACGTGCTGGGGCAGGAGACTCACCAACAAGTTAACTCTAGCACCTCCATCTAAAAACCACCTTTTACTGCAGCCATCTATAAATGACACTTACAGTCTCATTTCAATCTTAAGTAATGCCAATTTCAGTTTGCACTGAATCCTGAGCAGCTTCTTCTTCATTAGCAGCAGCAGCACAGTGGTCGAAGGAAAACCTGCAGCTACAGCAATTAAGGCTGTTTGTAGTGATACATCAGAAATGTCAGACGCTGTGATTGCTCCAGTGTGAGGTGATGGGTTGATGAGATCCTGTTCTGTCTGAGATCCTGATTAAGAAATAAAGCACAATCAAGAAGCCTGATTGCTGGATCGGCCTCTTAAACGTGCCAAAGTTCAAATGAGACCTTGATACGTTTTATTCAAAGACATGTAAAATGTAAGGAGGAATAAATGAATGAGTGATTACCTCATTTAGCACTATGATTACACGCAGACACATATTATTGGTGTGAATGCTGAAGGCACACATATGTTCTTCTACTTTATATTTCTTATTATTATTCCGCCACGTTTTTCGGTTCGCTACTCCTTCCACAAATTTCATCCGATTCAAACCGTTTGAACATCATTACGTGCGTCTCATTCTGACTCGGCGCGCTATGACTTTTGGTATTCATACCCTTCAAAACTTCCGAGTTATTCCCGTTTTTCCAAAAAAAATTCCCATCTGGAATGAATGGGAAAAATATTCAAACTCTCAAAAATTAACACTAAATTCAACCCTCCATAAGTGATTCATACATTAACTTAGAAATCCCATTCCACTTTTAAAATATTCACACATCTTTCAGCTTTCATCAAGATCAACTTTTTCATAGCATTCATACTTTCTTCACAGGAACCTTTCAAAGCACCTAAAGTTTTCACAAAACAAGTGAAAAATGCCCAGCATTAGAGTGGGTGATGTCATCGCCAGAGGGGGGAATGCTGTGAAAAATCACCTCGGAACTTTCCCAAACAAATTACAACAGCGCACAGAATGTTCCCTGCACATACATAAAAAATACATCAAATCGTAGGTAATCTTGTGCTGCTCGTGATAAATGGCGGCCCAAAGCCAAAAAATTTATGCTTTTGCCACTAGATGCCTCAATGTCACAGAAAGTTGCCCAACTGCCCCATCTGCTCTAATGTTAAACATTTCTGGAAAACTCCAAATGGAAGCCCTTCTTTCTGTCGCCGCCCTGACCACAAGTTTGGCCGTAGAGACATACAATTCGAATGAAAGCTTCATCAAATCCTTGTGATGCTCATATTATAATGTTGTGTTGATAGCATTTACGGTCTTGGCACAATGGCAGAAGATTGAGAGGGTGTTTTCGGCTAAAATCTCAGTAAAATCAACTGCTCAGCCAAGGAGTCACACAGCTGCTGCTAATTAACCCACAGCCTCTCCTCATGAGCCATCACCACGGCAACAGCTGAGTTCAGCTAGGGGTCACTTGAGTTCATTTGGAGCTTAGTTGACACATACACACAGGACAGACATTTTGACACTATCTCAAGCATTTCTCAAGGCTGGTCTTCCATTTTAAACTCCTCCATCATCCTCATCACCTCCTCAGTCATTTTACTCACATCCTCAGTCATCTTACTCACATCCAGACTGACTCTCATCACCTCTAACCTATCCTTTATTACCTCCTCAGTCATCTTCCTCACCTCCAGACTCATTCATTCATATATTTATTCAACATTAGCAGTTCAGCATTAGCAGTTTAGCGTCAGCTCTTCAACAACATATTCAACAACATTCATACATTACATTCATTCAACATTCAAGCACAGCATTAGCAGATTAGCGTAAGCTATTCAGCAGACAGCATTCACACCGCAATTTCTTCAGAAATTGCATTTTCTAGTTTTAAACACAATTCAGCAAAGAGTCTCTCGCATTGTGAATCACTGTGAATCTCCCGTGGCCACTTTGAATCCACTCCATTTGCTCTCCTGCTGCCTCAGCACTGAGTGTATGAGTGTGTGTAAACTCTGTCTATAAGTTCTCAGACTGTGCAGTGAAGGTGGTCTAAAGAAATGTTTTCCTAATAAATCACAAGGAGCTTTAAAATCAGCGTGCAGTGCAGCGGGGAGTATTTCTTTCTCCATGCCCTGTGAGAGCACCCGAAATACACACAGCTTGACTGCTAATGGCTCAGGGCTAAATCACATCACACACTGTGGAGGCAGCTCGCTGTTTGGACCATCTTGCAATTTTTGGTTGCTCATCTTGTGCTACCACAGCCAGGACAGAAACAAAGTACACATACAGTCGAGTGTTCACACACAGAAACAAACCCACAGATGACCCACTGAGGTGAGAGCTGAAACATCCACTCCACAGCTTCAGACAGCTTTGACCCTCTTGGAAACACTTTGGGACGCAGCTAATGGCTGCTGGAACATGCAAACTCCACTGTTCAGCCACAGAGACGAGGAGCGAGGCGAGGAGAGGAGAGGAGAGGAGAGGAGAGGAGAGGAGGGGTAACCTCAGCTTTTGAGTGTCTCCCTCTGATCTCCTCTCTGTCAAAACAATGATGGTCACGCTCAGAAGAGGCCCAGTTACAGCTTGGCCTCAGACGCCTGAGAAGCCTTCTGGCCAGGAGCCAGTGTTTTTCTGTGTTTGGAGTGTTCATGTGTGCTTTTTGTATGTGCATGACAAAATCAGCAAGCACACATCCTGCTGTGCATCTAAGCAAAAGGACATCAGTAGAGAGGCACTTAAATGTGCCTTCAACAACTGAGCCGCTCTGTTTTCTCTGCTGCTCTTCACTAAGCTGATGGGACAGTAATGTAACAGAGCAAGTAAACACAGATAAAATGAGTCACATAAAACAGTTCTATGTATTAAGGTGTGTACATAAACAGTTACACAGTGCAGCTACAGTAGCCCCGTAAGAGTGAAAGTCAGTGGTCAGAGATCAACAGCTCAACCAATAGTCCAGTGCAGAGAGTGATCCATCACAGAAAGCTGCTACAATCAGTCTGAGCACAGAGCAGGACATGATGGCAATGCTCTTGGTAAACCTCTCTATCACACACACACACAGACACACATGCACACACAGAAAAACCTGCAGAGAAACACACAAAAGCAGGCATCCTCAGTCACTAGGATGCCCAGGCAACAGTTCTGACAGTTGTTGCCAAATCTATCCATCTAAGAGGTCCAAGAGCAAACCGGAGGGCTCCAGCACCACTCACTAAGAGTGATTATCAGGACAGAAAGAGATGCGGACCTCCTTAATTACAGTTGAGGGGGTGAAAATAGACAGAGAAAAGACACAAGGGGACGTATTTCATTGTGGTTTACTGTCATCTTATGTGGAGTCGAGGGAGGACACAAGGACACAGGAAGCTCCCATTGGGATGAAAGCAGATGTGCAGACTTTTATACACACTAAAGTACACAAAGCCTGACAAAATCAAACAGGAAATTACAAAATAGAAATATAAGAAACTAAAACATTACCTCAGGTAAGTTGACGGAGTTAAAGGCACAGACACAACCACTCAAAGTTAATTGATATCGTTCTTGCCTGACTACTGATTGAGCAAATGCAGCAACCTCTCTTATATTTTCTTCTCTATTATTTTGCAGTTTGAAAGTTAAGTATCAAACCCAACCGCTAACTACCCCAACAGTTCATTATGAATTTGCTGGAGCAGAACAGAAAAGCTTCTCTAATCACTGACGGGAATTTGTTCTCAGAGTGTCTGCACAAAGACACAAAATGATAATTGTTTAACATTGTTGTGCATTAAAATCTGCGAGCACAGAAGGTGACCTCTGTATTCAGTCGGGCTATTGGCTGACCGGGTGACTGACTGGCTTTCTCCTGATTTGGAAAGCAAACAATTGAATTCATTTCTTCCCTTCTCTAGAGTTGGCAAACACAGAAAAAGTAATTTGAATGGAAATTACATTTGAAAAATCCTATTTTCTGGTTAATAAGGAAACACTGTCAGAATAAAAGCCCTTTCAGCTCAAAGAATGTGGCCCCTTTACAAACTAAGTCCCACATTAGGATCAGTCCTTGAGCAAAAGTTTCAACTATTCACTCACTCACACACAAACACACACACACACACACACACACACACACACACACACACACGCGATATGATATGAGATATGAGATATGAGACTTATATATTCTATAATAAAATCACTCTGAGAGAAGTATGTTATTCAGCACCCCAAGGCGACAATTGATGATGAAGTGAAAAATCAACGAGGAACCAAAGTCCGATCCGAATTAAATACAGAAACATTTCACTGTCATTTGCTTTAAAGAGATAAAGAGTCTGACAGAAGGGTAACTAAAAAAAGTCAATAGATAGGTAGGTATATATCTTGCAGCACCACATGAAGAAAGCTCTCACGTTGGCCTTTTCGCCCTCTTTCTGAGCTTTGTGGTTCATTCTGTCCTGTCCACTCCCTCACACTCTCACAAAAGTGCTCACACACATCTACAGACATACACACAGGTCAAACCCTGTGAAGGAGAAGATTTGCTGATATCTGTCAGGTGGCTAAACTGATATGAACTACAAATCCCTGTGACACCCAAAAGGCTGAGTTTGAGCACAATTGACTACATCCACCTGGTGAGGGCTGCAGGTCGACACCTGCTCCTGTTCACTCCAGCTGTTTCTCTGTCTGTCTCACATCTGTCTGACTCTCCATTAATGGCTTCTTCACCAAAGTGCTTCAGTTTTTTTATGTTTCAGTCCTGCTTGTCTGGTGGATCTGGAGATGACAACGTGGATCCACAAGTTGAATCCAGACTAAACAGCCTCAACATATAGTTTATACGGACATACAAGGTTCTCAAAAAGATAAAAACTAATGACTTGGTTGATCTACTTACTTTTCACGTCATCATCAAGTCCAAATTTTAAGTTGCCAAATACTTTGGTTTTTGACCAAATACCCACAAAACTTTCAACTTTCCCATCAGCCTCAGCTACTTCCTGTTCAGTTCTGCTGCTGGCGTTTAGTTCAAAGCTCCACAGTGTAATATTAACAACAGGCTGCGTCCTGAAAGGCCAACAAAGTGTTTCTCTCTCATCTTATATTTATTTATTTACCAGATTCCAGTCATCACTTTCCTTCAACTGAAAAATTGAGTCCACGTAAACATTTCATCAACATTTGCTGGCAAAAATTGTATGTGTCAGTCTGCTTCTAGCTCTTATAGAATGTAAAAGACAGGAGGATTAGAGAAACCTGTTTTTTCTGTTTGGTATGAGGAATGAAAAGCAGAACAGATTTTTTCTTTCAAAGCAACAAATAATAAACCAACAAACCACAACACTCTACAGTAATTATACACCCAGGCATTCCATGCGGTTTGTCTGAATAACACAAAGAAAGGAGAGTCAGTTTGAGATTGTGTCTTATTTACACCAACATGGGTGCAACAGATCTCGATAGAATTGATTACACTACTTTTCTGCCTTCAAATAAATACCCAGGATTTATATGGCAACCCCAAAGCTACATCTCTGATTAAATATCACTCTGGCGCCTCAGCTTCATAAACAGCCCCTCTGTGTCTATTCCAGGCTGGCAGAGGGAAGACAAGGAAGACAGACAGAAATCACTCTCAGTAACAATAGTTAGCACTTCTCTTCTACCCTCTTATGTCTTGTTTCCTTTAGCTTCAGTTCCCATTTCTCTCAGATCCTGATGACTCCTTTGTACCTCCACAAATTAAAACTGAACACAGCAAAATGTGCCTCTCCTTTGGGAGCTGCGGCACATGAGTGGAAAACATCGGCCATCTGTTGGCCTCTCAAGCACTGCCTGTTCAGCAGCTCATCAGTCTGACAGATAGAGCTCGAACAACAATGATGTCAACATCAGACACTTGATCTCCTTCAGCGCGGCATCTTTCAGTCACTCACTGTGTTTTTGTTAACTAGGAAAAGAAAACGTTGTGGTAGACAGAACTGGGCAATGCTTCAGGAGCTGTCCGGTGCTGAAACCACACAAAGAGCCCACAGGGAGCATTTCTTTTTCTGAGGATTAACTTAGACAGGAAAACACCGGCATAATGGCAAAACGAACAGCTGTGTCGTGTTTACTTCTCCTCCAGGCTGTTTTAGGAAGTGACTGATAGAGACACAATCCAGTTCAGATCTACTGACAGTCCACCTGACTTTAACAAAGGAAGCATCGCACCCAACTGGTGAGACAAAGGAGAGGCCAGAAGAGGAAGGTAGCTGCAAGGAAACCCACCAGACCCACACCTCCTCCTAAAATGAAGATACTCAATGTCTCCCTGTCATTAATTCAGCGAACAAAAACTGTTACCAGATGTCCTCATTTATTCATAGTATTTAATAGGAAGAATGCTTCCTTTGAATAATACATTTGGTGGGAAAGGGGTGCAGAGCTTTGTTTGAGGAGGAGGGGGGGTCTTTGATGAATATTCACGAGCTGCCTCTGGAGGGGTTGTGGAAATCTACCTTTTTTTCTGCCTCTGTGCCTCCTGGGCTTTGTCTGCTCTGACACTGGCCTCGATGGCCCAGCTGTGCTGCTCATTTACATGGCTCTCAGTGCTGTGGATAGTTCAATATGACTAATGCCAGACTATTATGTTATTAGCCAAGGCAAAGCTAGCAGCAGCACATTTAGGCTCTGCTCCATCTGCTTGGCGGTGTCAGGTGTAAGGAATGGAAGGAAGGATGCAGAGCTGTCAATCAAGCACATTAACGTCCTCATGTGGGCGGAGGTACAGCCTTCATTAAGACATTAAAATATTCCTGTGACTGCGGGTGCCGTGCCTTAAAGATGAACTGGGTGCTAACAGGCTCCACTCAAGATACATGCAGGAAGACACCTGATATCTTACAGACAGCAGAAATCACTCTCTCCACCATTTATGCAAACAGAATCAGACGTGTGTACAGGCTGCGGTGAATGTTTTCACTGCTTAATTAGATCAGGGTTATCTAAGTCTATAAATGAGTCTCTCTCTGCAGGAATCTTCCAGCACTCCTATTACCATGTCTACCACTAGAGCCAAAACAACTACATCCATTTGTAACATGTACAGTGAGCCTTCAGCACTGAAAAATACCACACGATGATTAAAGCCTAATTTTCTCTAAGTAAAGTTGCAAGGATTAAATCCAGCTTTAAGCAACAGCAGGATCACAGCTGATCACAGCACCACACACTTCCAACTACAGCATTTGATTCTGGAGGTCCTCACCAGTCAAAGAGCCTAACTCCAGCTAGATCCTCAGTACTGATACTGAGCAGTTACTTGGCTGCTCTCCCTTTGTTCCATCCTGAGCCAGGGTGGCTTTATCTGTTATAAGTGATGCAGAAGGGTTCATTGTAGGAATATTAATGTCTTATGTTTGCAAAATCTGTGTTAAAATGTACAGTTCCCGTTCACTTGCTTGGACACTACTCAAGTGCAAAATTGAATTCCCGCCCAAGTGTCTGCACTAAGCTGAGCGCAGCCACGCAGAGAAGACACATTATGGAAATATGTGAGGACGCAACCTCATGCACAGAGGAGATAATTCTGTAAAATTCCTAGTCAGTCCCAGTCTGTTACCTCCTTTCTTCCTCTCTCTCCTTCTTTGGCCTTGCCCACAGTTGGAGCAGAGCCACTAAGAAGCAGTGAACCCCTCTCTGAAGGAATATTGTTCATCCATTGTAACGCCTCATCACACAGGAAATGTGAAAATGGCGGCAGTGAAGTGGCAATAGCACAGACAGGAACACCTCTTCTAAGAACAATGGGGTTCAACAGCAGAGCCTGTGATCCAATGCAGACGTAAAAGAGAGTAAACAGAGCGAGACGAGAGAAAGAAAGAGGGTGATGAGAGGAGAGAGACACAGAGAGACAAACACAGACACCTTCTACAATATGAGCGAGCGTGAGAGGCAGAAAGAAGCAGAAGCTGCAGAATGACTGAAAGAGCAGTTTAATGTGGAGTCAGATCTTGTTAGTGCAACAGGAGCTGAAGATGCTCAAATGGAACTGGACACAAAGGTGACGGGGAGCTCACACGCACACATCGCTGCTCAACCAGTACCGGCTCGGCCTTCGACATTAAGGATGACTCTGCCAATGCTGCGGTCAAATTCAGGATCACGTGTGTGTGCTGAACTGTGGGAGCTCAGGTCGGATAAAATATCAGAGAAAAGGAGTATTGGAAAAAATTTGACAAGGGCAGCTTGCAGATACGAGTTTGTGTGCTGCCAGATGAGAGAGCGGGAGTGAGGGACTAGTCACCAGACTGCTTCCTTTTCCATCCTGAACCAAATCCCTCGTTTTGAGATAGCTCACTCAAGCCGTGTTGCAGTACACAGCTTGGTAATCATGCTCAGCCTTCCTCAACTCTGATCTCCGTGTAGCCTGGAGGTGTGGCTGTGAGGCAGCAAACTTTCCTCCAACAGAGATAACAAAGAGACCCATTTGGCAGTGTAAGTGCCATCCAAGATAATGTCTCTGGTTGCTCTCTTCAGTTCACTGACAGCATTGATAGCCTGGCTTCAACTTCCACCCATCAGCTGCTCCCTCTGTCTCTAACCTGGAGGCTCACTGTGGGAAGACAAGGGCTGTTTCTGCAAGAGGTTGAAAGATGGTCATACTGATCCAGATCCTATGGTGACCTTGTTGGGTTCTTATCTTTTAAAAGTGTAATTTCAGCCCCACCTCTTATTAACCTGTACGCATAATTTGGGAAAGTGCAAAAAGTGGATACACTGCTGAAGAGGAACAGTGTGGATGTGTGAAGCAGGAGTTGCTCAGTGTCAGTGATGCCATGTCAAAGTTTCTTTACATACATTTCAGGGCAGAGTGGTTCTCAGCTCTCCAGCAGTTGAGCGCCACTGAACAAAAGACCTCTGTTAAAATAAGGAGGGGGGGGCTTGAGGTTTGCGCGTAGACAACAACTTGACAAATAACCGATCCAAATAACTCTTTACGTTGATACATTTTCCCATGTGGGACCAAACACTCACAGCTATTAGCCGTGATCACGTCACTTAGTTGGCAGGCACGAGCTGCAAACGATGAATGAACATTTTTTCATCTGAATAACAATTTGACCTTTAATATAGCCTACAGCTGGATCCGCGTGCCTTCCGGGTATTGCAGTAATAATAATAATCTCTCATCGCCGAAGGGAAGGAAAAGTATAGTGCATTCAGGCTACCTCTCAACACTCAAGGAGCTGTCCAGGGTGCTGGTTTAGTTCAGCTTCATCATAGTGTGTACACATGAATACTGGGAATATTATTGGATACAAAATGAGATAAAAATACATGAGACACATTTTAATGATCCCTGCTGGGAGAAGACTTTTAAAGACACAGCTCATCACTGAGTACTTATCATGTGATGTTTGCAGACAGCTCATTGGTGGTGTAATCGCTGTGCTGTGGGGACAGCTGAAGTCCCCGTCCTGTTCAAAGCAGCTCATGAGAACTATTGTTGGCTGTGTGCTTCAGAGCGTCTTCAGCATTAAAGAAGCGTTGAAGCTTCACAGACTCTCCAGTGGCTCTGACACCAAAAGGACTCCAGCTCCACAAACCCTGAGCTCGTGCTGATCACATCTCTTTACACACAAACTCTTCAAAGGGCGAGACCTTCTGATGATGATGATGCTGGAGATGATGATAAAGACTACAGAGACAGTGCTTCCTATCTCTCTGCTCTTCTCTCTAACTCCTCACCTCTCTGCTCTTTCTGCTTCTCCACCTCACAGAATGACCAGAAGGCATCAAACTACAAACAAGAGAGTAAACAAAGAAGCAGCTTATATCGATCCCTGGGCTTTACAGCACTGGGTAAATGTGTTTATCCTGTGTCGCCACTATATTATACTTAAATACATATTTGATGTGCTGCTGGAGCTGCTTAGAAGCATCCTCTGGCAGGAGTTTATTACATTTTGTTAATACCTTCATGAGACAAACCATGAGAGAAATTAATCCCTGGAGATTTAAAACACTGTCCAGCCACCCCTGAAACCCAACAGGATAATTACACAGCACAGAGACGTGTTTGTCCCTGAGGGGATTATAAATAAAGTTTACTCCTCTTCTGAGACAGGAGCTGTGCTTCTGGTGGCACAAAGATTCAATTCTGAAGGCATCAGAATCATAAAACCCTAATAAGCTTTCATGAAAACAAGTGAGAATTTGACATTCTCCAAAATAATTAAACTAATCAAATTGACTGCTGCAGCTTGAGAGGAGACCAGAGGCTGTTAGCTGGGCTCTGCTTGGTCTGTTATAAAAAGAGCTTTGACTGACCTGGAGGAGAGGCAGGGAGCAGAGAAGGTTAGGCTTCATGTTTAATGATGCTCCCAGGCAGGTTTGTGCTGATGCAAAGCAGGGATGTGTAGAAAGGGTTTTTAATAGTAAGAGAAACTAATATAAGATACTAATATGATACCAACATGTCGGGGTCTATGTAGAAATGCTCAGGGGTGAACATAATAGTTCATACCACAACTGTATAGTATAGCCTCTAACATAATTCCACCTCTGTGACCCGGCCTAAAGAGGTCTACACTTTGCTACCTTTCCTTAGCTTGCACATTTTTGTGTGCCATTTCCATTTCCATGCATGTGTCTTCCGCTCTTCACGCTATTACCCACTATAATAAACTCACAGTAAACACAAGTCAGCAGTTCAGCCCTGTCAGCCCTGACAGCAGAGACCCGTTCCTCTCCCGAGAACACAGTATCCTCGCTCTGTTTCATTTCTCCTCCTCTACAGGCTGTGCTTTCATCTTACTGTTTCAAAGCACCCAAACAAGCACCTCAGTAAAAGGAGCGGGACCTCCTCATCCTCCGGCAGCCGACGCAGCCTTCAAATGCGCAGGTACTGACAGTTACAATAAACCCTTAAAGAGAACAGTTTAGTGTAACAGCAGCTGTTAGTGTGTCTGTCAAGGTCCAGAGGGCCAGCAGCTCTGTGTTAACCTGAGCTGTGAATCCTGGAAGCTGGCTGATAAGTGAGTTCACACTGCCTTTAAAATGTTTCTAACAGAAAATCAACACACTTTAATAAGTGCAGCCTGCTGCTCAAATTGGAATCATATCTATTTCACAAGTTAATATGTGTATAAGCAGTCAGCATTCTGTCATTTAGTGCTAATTGTTTCTTCAAGGGATTTCAAAGTAATGTGATTACACAGTTTTCATGTTTTAGCCACTTAACTATGAATCACATATGTTTACATCACTGCTAACCACTTTCCTGAGTATTTTTAGACTGATTTCCTGCATTTCAGCTCATTAGCTTCAATTTATGAGTTTATTTTTTCCTTAAGAAAAGGAACAATGGAAAGCACCATTCTACCTCAATCGACAGGTGAATGTTAAATACATTCTGAATTGTGGATCTGTTCAAGTAAACAATGCAATAAACATGTTGCCGATTAATAAAAAAAATGTTGTACAGATTTTTACATGACCATGTAGCATGTTACTTTATTTAATCTGAATGGCGTCACTCAAGGAGACAAACCCACAAAGACATTTGGTTCTATGGCTCGCAGCTTTATTGTACTGGTGAAGACCCATCGCTCTCAACAACTCTCATCTCATTTCAAGCCAGTTATCAGTAAGTAGAGAACCAAACAATGCAAAGTAGGGAGCAAACACTGAATTTACATTGGTCAGGTGACCTTCAAAGCTTAATCCAAACGGCAGCTGGAGTTGGTTGAAGTTCTTGAAGACGTTTAACCTCTCATCACCTCTCATCCGAAAGGCTTCTTCAGTTCGGACGAGAGGTGAAACGTCTTCAAGAACTTCAACCAAATCCAGTTACCTTTTGGACTAAGCTTAGAACTAACATAACCTGGATGACTGAGAACCTTCACAGACATGTTACTTGACCTGTATTGTTGCTCCACGTCTGCTTGATGCGTAACTATGCAATTATTTGCCATCATGACTGCACTATCATCTTTAAAGGGTAATAGCATGTTTCCCAACAGTAGCGCCTAGACATAGTGGCGAAAACATCATTATGTACATACAAATATCACACACCGAGAGAGAAAGAAAATTGGAACATGGCCGCTTATTATAAAAACAATTTGTTTATTAATAGGTCTTGAATGTCTGAGTCTCCCTGAAAGCACCACCAAGAAAACTTTCTCAAACTGGCCCATACTCCAAAATAAATTACAATACAAAAATAATCAGAGTGTGACAAAGAAAAAAAAAGGTGTGTGACAACATGTTCACTGTGATGGATTGCCTCAGTCTCTAATTTACATTTAATACTAGGATGAAGAGAGAGCGCTGAGTGGAAAGAAGGAGATCAGAGTTATGGTTTAGAAAATGTCCAGCAGAGATGTTAAGTGGACATTAATTGGCTAAAGTGTGCAAAACCAGTGGTTTGGTACTTTAGTGGTTCAGTTTGAAACTTTTATGACACAGAATTTATCATCATGAACCAGCAGCACTCTGCAGCCCTGTTATAAATCAACACAATGAGGCATAAACAGCATTAATTAGCACATGGGTTCATACACACAGTCAGATATTTAATGGCACATGACATATATTCTCCATTATCGACTCACACAGAGAAGCAGCGATCACCACCTCATCTCTGCCTCTCTTCACCAGCTCACCGTTATTGACAACCAGTGTTCTGTGTGACGTCTACAAATCACAAGAGACAGCACAGAGAGGCAGACGGACGAGGCCTGTCGCATGTTTGTTCAGCAGAAGACTCCTCTGCAAACACACCAATAAGTCTGATAAGGTAGAGGGTAGAAAGTGATGAGAGAAAAAAAATGTTCGCTGCACTGAAAAGGCTGAACAGTTGGATGCAAGACAGACAGAAAGAAAGAACAATGAAATTAAACAAAGAAGAACCTGCTTTTTGTTTTTTTAACGAGAGCATTCACTTAAATACTTCAACAAACTGTATGTTCTTGTCTTTATCCCTTTATAATATACCTTTCTCTCTTCCTTCTCCTACCCTTTGTTTCCCCTGACCCATTTCCCTCCTTATCTTCTGCTCCCCACAGAGAGCTCAGTCCATACAGGGGGTGGGTGTTTTTGAGTGTCCCCAATCTAAAAGGAAGCAGTTCTGTCGGTGCAGCTTGGCTGCTGGACGCCAAACACACAACCAGAAGAGGCCCAGCAGTGATCTGTCTGCTGAAGCGTCTCCAGTCCGCCTCTCTGCATAATCAGGCCTCCGAACGCAGCATGGCACTGGCTTTGGCTTTATCTGAAAAGACAGCATGTGTAGATAGACCAGCTCAGGGAACAATTTGTACAATGGAGGCCAGAAAAAGAGTGGATATATTTCAGCCCAAAGGCCCGGCGTCCAGCTGTAGGACCCTCATTTATTTGGGAGCGGGAGGCGGTTTAGTCTATTCATCTCTTCACTTCAGACTCTATAATTGCCTCGTTCATATCATTTCACTCCTGCAATCCTTCTCCACTTCTCTTGCACTCGCTTTTGTCTGACCTCCAGCAATTCCTGCTAAAACATTCAGCATCTTTCTTACATCCTTTCTGCATGTTCATCTTACTGCAGAATAGTTGTTGGTTCAAACATGATTCATGATGCAACAAATCTATGTTGTAGAAACTTCTATAAATAAAAACTGCACTTTAAATATAACCTAATAATCTTTGTCCATTAGTATCCATAGAGAGAGGCAGGTATGATAATCACAGCTTCCTCTGCATATTTCAGCATTACTAAGAAAGCCTGGGGCCGAACCAGTCTGTTTCTTTTTCATGTTGATCTTTCCCTTATTAGAATGTTGAATGCTAAAACTGATCTTCAAATATGAAATATCCACTGATCTCTGCGGGCTGATATACTCATGTAGAAAAAGGGAACTGTGCACTTCAGTTTCATATCAAACAGCCGTTTCAGAGCAGTGTAGAGCTTTCTCTCAGACAGTTCATGTCTGTCTATTCACAGCATTTCTAATAAAGGTGACTGTGCTCTCTTGCACCAGTATTGCACGTCATTGTTATTCAGCTCTTGTATCTTTGCTCTGTGGTGTCATCTTTTTAACTGGAGAAATATCAATCCTGAAAGTCAATGAGACTCCGGTTGCTGGAACAATGTCAATGTTATTTCTTCAATATCTATGCAAAAATAAAATAATAATTTGGCTGTGGGTGTTTTTCAAATGTAACTGTCCCCACATGATGTGTTAGTGCCATCACATGGAGAGAGCCTCCTGCCGATGTCTACCAGGACCTTTGTTTAAATAATGGACGGAGCTGAGCAGCAGTCGTGTCCATATGGTCGCCTCCAGATCCCAATCCCTACGAACTCCCCGCCAAATAAAAGTTCCTGAAAGTTCTGGGTGAAGGCGGCTTCGGCAAGGTGTTGAAATGTTGAAACAAGGAAACCAAGGAAATTGTGGCTGTAAAGGTCCCCAAATTCCAAAAAAATTCCCACCTGGAGGTGAGACACTTTCTTGATTTTGTATTTACGTAGTAGTAAAACAGATTTGGAGGTACAGTGGGTTCCTGTTTAGTCTATCTACTGATTGAGAGACAAAAATGGCTGCTCCCTTAAGATCTTTATAAAAAATAATACATGGGTGGCCTATAGCAGCAATCTGGGGTGAGTCTGAAGCAAGGCAATATGAAGGCTGTCCTCCAAAAAAAATAGCTGTAATTGTCAATTTAAGTGGCCAATACTTACATTTATTGACATGTGGTGACCTCTAGATGCTGCAGATTTTATGAGGAGAGCAAAGGAGGAAGTCAGATGACTGCTTGGGTGGACCGGTCAAATGATTTAACTTCTTTACTTTTTATTTAACCCAAAGCACGATCTTTTAAGTACTTTTTTAACCGTTTAGCCAAGTCTCACATCTGCTCCTGAAATAAGCAGGGCCTACCTCGAAGGTTCAGTTTAACTCCTGCATTTCTCTAAGGTTGCACTAGTCTGTCAAACTCCCCACCCGGAGGAAGCTCTTTGATATAGATGGAGTTTAATTCTCTCCACATATAGATGATGAGCCAAGTCCAGCCTTGACAGATGTGAGTCCAGTCTCTTAGTCTGTAACGCAGCTTCCTCCCTGCAGCGAAACCTCAAGAGCAGCTCAACCACATATAATGACTCTCTTATCCTGTCCTTTGTAACGGCTCCATACTATCTCCAAGCATCGTGAAATGTGTGACTGCCCCTGTCAAATTGTTCAAAAATTCAAATTGTTTTTATTCTCTGATTGTTGTTATTCTCAGATTGAGGGACAATTTAAAGAGTCCAATTGACCTACAAGCTGCACATTTTAGGACTGTGGGGGGAAACTGGAGCCCCCCGGTGGAAACCCACGCAGTCATGGGGAGGACATGCAAACTCCACACACAGAAAGTGATTCTGCTATGAGGCCGCGGTGCTAACCACCATGCCGCCGTGCCGCCCTCAGAAGCACTGTGAAGGTTTGTGCAGCACGGTTATCATGTTGCACAAACCTTCACAGAGCTTCACTTCTTACCTGCCTCATTCCCGACGATGCTGATCCGGTTGCAGCAGAAGGTCCTCTTCATCCTGGAAAAGAAGCACTGGCAGACCTTCTTCTTCTTCTTCATCTTCTTCTTCGTCTTCTTCTGCTCGTCCTCGCTGTCCTCCCATGAAGTCATCGCTGGTGTTGGAGTCGACTTGTCACTTTCAGCAGCTCTCTCTGTAGTCTCGAATGTCCCGTTGGGCCCAGCCTGCAAACTAAACACACATACAACCACACGCGCGGTAGAGTTTTATTCCTGTTATTGTCATGAACACAAAAACACAGTGATTGTAGAAGCTCTCTGATCTTAAAGTATAATCAGTTATACTACAGTTTAGATAGTAAAAGCCCCTAACCTGTCCCCTCTTTCCTCATCTTCCAGCTGCAGTGTGTCCTCCGCTGCTGCAGGCCGGACCAGGGTCACAAATGATGAAAAGACTGAGGGAGGTGGAGCCTGCTGGTTGGGGTGGGCTGCTTTCTCTTCTTCTTCCTCTTGACGCCCGTCTCCACATCTCTGTCCATCTTCCGAAAGCCGATGGCTGCAGCAGGACGGACCAGGATCCCCTCATCGGTGGGTTGGATGGTCTTTTTCTTCTTCTTCTCCTTCCTGCGTACAAACAATCACTGTTACACTAATGTAAAGGTCTTAATATCACTAAACACTGCAATAGAAATGTTCAAAGATTATGGAAATACTCAAAGCTTCACACTTACTGTTTTCAGGTGCTCTATGTAACTATTTTTAAACCTCCTGTAAAAAGATGAAGATTCTCCAAAAATCTCCTCAGCTGTCTAGAAAAAGTGTTAAACATGATTAAGTCATTGATCATTGTTGAATGTCAACTAAATCAGGTAAGATTCTGGGTAAGATGTAGTACCACGATGCTAATGCTAATAACTCTCGCCATTGCTAACATACAAAGATATCAAAACCACTAAACATCACATTATGTCCCTGAATTATGCTGAAAGATAGTTTGAGCAAAAGACCAATCCTCACTGAGTGTAAGCTAAACCCCTTAGCTGAACAGCTAGCTTTAGATTGGCTGATTTAACATGGGGACGGGGTCTTGACTCGACTTAAGACATGATATCTATACAGTGGTTGAACAGATTTTACCATTAAAACCTAAACTTAACTCCCTTCTTTCTTTTGAAATCTGAACTGCAATGACAATCCTTGCCTGTCTTTAGGAATATTACTGAACAAACAACTCTGTGAACATTGGGATTACAGCACTTGTTTTAAGTACAAGTACACAGAAGTGCTTTACACTTGCAGACAGAGAATGTTCATGTGTTGCTAAACTTACAATTAAACTAAACTACTGTATGTGTTAAATATAAAGGTTAAAAAACAAACAACATAAGAAGACCCCAACATGCAGCTGTACTTTATCTATTAGGAAAAGAGCTTTAGCAAATTCCTTACTGCTTCATATGCACAATGTGCGTCCGAAAGTTGCATGCCTAGAGTCAGGAGGAACATCATACAGCCCAGTGACCACATATCAATGGCCTCTGAGAATGGTAATCCCAAAAGAATCTCTGGAGATCTGTGGAAGAACAAATCACAAAGAGCTACACCGTCAGATTTTAGGATTCAAAATACACACAGAGAAAACATCTCACAAATTAAATGAACAATGAATTTTGCTCATTGGGAACAATTGAAAAAGACGTTGGCGCTCAGAAATAAACACTGTGTCAACATGAGCATTTTTACAGGCCTTACCTAAAAGAAGGTACCTGCAGGGTGATAGCCTGCTTGACTTCAGAAGTTGTTATGGCCAAGCCAAAGTCTAATAGCTTGACTTTGAAGGGTCGTCTCTGATCCACCAGCATGATGTTGTCTGGTTTAATATCCGTATGGATCACCCCAACGCTCTTCAGTGCGTTAAGCTCTGTGGCCAGCTGCAAGCACAAGACATAAATCTTTTCAGAAACCGTACCAAAGTTTGACAGACTGTTTCCTGTTCTTCTTATGATGGTGCAGTATTCATACCTGATACCTCATACCCGTTTAACAGCATAGCTTCACGACGGTTGCCAAACATGTAGTCCTCTATGCTGATATCTAAGTTCCCGAAGACTAGCGCCTCTCCATGCTTCATGTTGAAACAGTCGTAGAACTTGGAGATGTTGCAGTCACCGAGGTTTTGGTGCATCAACTTTTTCAGTATGGACACCTGGAGAGACAAGCTTTTAAGAGTTAGTCATTATGTTCACATGTATGAACGTAGATTTGTGTTCATGGACACATTTCACATTTTGGAAGATAAATGGTGGGTCGGGGTTTACCCATTTACGTTATACTCAATCACACTAAATATAACAAAAGGCACCTACTGAACTCTGACTATCTCACCTCCTGATTTGATCTCTGTTTGAATTTGTATATACTTGTAAATACTGATGAGACCAGGCCTTCACTGCAGGTAAACTTCATTTTTAGCGCAGAACATAAAGACAATTTCTAAAGATATCAGTTGGATTAAACAGATCCTTGATTTCAGACATAAGACGACAAAAGCAGCTCGTCTGTCGGCTGAAATCAGAACTGTAGCAGGCCGACTGTATCAGCTGCAGCTTAGCATCTTTAACAAGCTAATTAGCATTAGCTATGTGAGTGTGTTTCAAATGAAATTATTTTTATTCTAATCTGACTTGTTATTACATAACAATCCCAGAAACACACTTGCGAATCTGGTTTTCTGAAGTTCATGATGTTTTCTTCGTAGAGCTTCATCAGATAATTTTTTAGGACAAAGAAAGAGGCCATTTTGAATAAACTGGATGGCCCACATGGAGCCATCAGGTCACTTTATAAAGGGATTTATAACGAATAACATACCAAATATAATCAGGGCTCCACAGACCTTCAATATAAATGGACAGTGGATCGTGGTGTAAAAAAAACCACAGCGTAAGAAACAGGCTCAATTAAAGGACACTGAAAAATATGCTATTTTATACCATATTTAAGAAGATAAGATTTTATTGATCCCCCACAGGGCAAATTTACTCGTTACAGCAGCTCACAAAAACAAATGAAATAAAGTACTTCAGTAATGACAATGTACAAAAAGTACAGGTGGCAAAATATGACAATATAAATAACAGCAAAAAAATAATTAAAACACTATTCACACTATGTACACATTCTCTATTATTATAAATATTAATCAATATTGTGTTTAAAACCAGAATTAAATATTGCTGTAATATAAAAAAATGTGTCTTCATGAGCCCTCGGGGGCTCTGCAGGGTTGCACCAACAAGAATGTTTTTAATCTCAGATTAGGTCTGATGAGAGTTCAGCAAAGTAAGGTTTAATGAGTCAATCCAGATTTCTGTGGCACAATTAAAAACTAATCTCTGTTTTGTAAATCCAAGTTTATTGACGTAAACCGAAATTGAAGAGTTTAATCAATATGGAGATGCTTGTTTACCCACATTAAAATAGATATATAAAAAAAAAATAGTTGAGAAATAAATAATTACAAATAAATACAGTTTGACAGTTGGTCCAATCTTCCTTCAGCTTGATAACAGTTTCCTTTGTGAACCAGTATCTTGATTGAAGGACAGACTCAACACAATTCAGTTTAACGACGCTGCTGAATTTCAATTTCCTTCAAGGAACTGCATTATTTTCCTCAATCCACTTCAAAAAAGCAGCCATTTTAAAAGTGAAACCTCCTCAATTGTAAGTTTAAAGTTAATACTGGATCACACTTTAAATGTTTAAATGTTTTTTGCAACAGAATTCAATTGAATCTAGGTTTAGAGTAAAAACTAAACTGAGGTTAAAAGAGGTTTAAATTTAATCTCTCTTCATTTTTAGCTAGTTTTACATTTTGGTGCAACTTGATTTAAAGTTAAACCATGATCTAATCGGGATTAAAAATGAATCCTTGTTAGTGTACCCCAGCCTAAGACAAGCAGACGACACACTGGAATCAATGCTTGTCAGTAAGACTTGTTACTATGTCTCAGTTAATAGAGCTCCATTCAGGTTACTGGCCCTCGTAAGGCTTTTACAGGTTGTACACGATGAGGGGAAATGGCCTGTGTTTAAGGTAATGTGGAGAAGAGATAAGGGACAGAGTACAAAAGTACCAAAAGAGCCATTTCTTTCCTCTGAGCTCCAATCATTTGACGGCGTTCATTAAACATCAGCATCATAAAATGTGTGCAGTTAGGTAGTTTCTGTTTTTATGGCATTTTGGTGCCATTTGATAGAGTAGTGTGTAAGAGGGAGAGAGAGAGAGAGAGAGAGAATATTGGGAGAATGAGGATGCGATGCTCCTTCGAACAAAATAAGCCTTTTGTACACTACAAAAAGTTTCAGAAAATGTTATTACTAGTGCTATCTTCATTGCTGTTTCACCTAACCTGTGCCTAACCCTGCAAGTGATAGCAGCTGTTTTTAATATTAAAACACACATGCAGTCGCTTCTCTGAAGTAAAGCATAAATCACCATGGGAGACTGACGTTAGCCGCAATGTACCTACAGCTGAGGAGGATGTTTCTCCCTACTCATCAACAAGTGCGACACCTCCGACACAGCAGGGTACGGAGCCCACGGAGCATGATGCAGATACTGAACCAGAGGACCTCGATATGGCCACCTCAGAGGTTACAGACCTTTCTCCAGTAGACGAGCCTGAATGCCAGCCCAAAGTGGCAAGCCCGAGTAATGTATGGTTATATTTTTGAGAAGCTGCCCACCTCAAGTACGTACTTCAACTAGATTACTTCCTGCACCCAAACCGTCCCGCAAGTCTCTAATTTTATGCACTATAGCAGCACAATAGTAGCACTGTACGGCGTGCACGGCGCTGTCAAAGGTGCTGATCCTTGTTGCTGGAGCAGAAAAGCTGCCAGTTTGTCTCTTTCTCCCCTGCGCACAGTAGTGAGATGATCTGCTGTTAAATTAAGACTTGTTAACTTTTACCGACCGCTGTTTTTATCACTTAACCTGCTTGGTATTTGAGGTTCGACCCGTGTTGTAGAGAAAATAAATGGCACTTTACTCTGTTGTTGTGGAGTGGAGAGTTATGTATTGTTAAATGTTTGTTGAGGTGTACATCAATCTGACCTACTCTCATGTTGTAGAAAATACATTTTGCACACCCAGTTTTTTCTGGCTACGTGACTGAAAAGAATCACCAATCTTTCCCAGTTCAAGACCACTTATGATGTCAACAGAGGAAGGCTAGATCTATCCTCTGATATTGACAGAGAAAAAAAAACTAATTTACTTTGATATAATTTCGTTTTATTTGAGCCAGCAGATACAACCTTCACTCTAAAGGGAATAAATGAAACACATCATGAAAGTAGGATTTCATTTTTAATCCTATTGTTATTAAAGGTTTACATTTGTATGTTGACACAAACTTAAGAACATCTGCAACTATAAAATGAAAAAAAATGTCTTTCAAAAAGGTAAAGGTCACATTCGCATTTAGGCCCTAACAATTTATGTATCCTAACACAAAACAAAACGTTTAAACATTCTATAAAATGAAACACCAATCAATGAGATGGCTGTGACTCACTGCTCTCTGCTGGTGCTTTAAAGTTCGGTTCATAACTTGACATGGCCAACTTCATGCAGTCAGTAAGGTGTGTGTCAGTGAGGCGGTTCCTGGGCTTGGATTTGATCACCTTCATTTGCGAAAAAAAAACATTTTGCAAAGATAGGTAGACACAAAGTATGCCCTCACTTCAGTGCACAGGATGACAGAAGAGGAAATGTGTCACTGTTTACAAGTTGCAGGACCCTACCCTGACTTAGCCACCTGACATTTGTGTGGAGGAGCAGGTCTCGGTAGCCTCCAGCTCCTCCAGTAGTGATTTAAACAGCCGGTGATGGAGCACATGGGCACGGATGGAATTAACCACTTTAACAAGTGATCATTTACAAAAGCAGGAAAGTCCAGTTTCTGGGGATTTTGTTTTTTCACACATACCGTTTGAACTGTTTGTACATGTCCTGGTCTGTTTTTTTCTTTCAGATGCAGAAGTGTGAGAAAGTTCTCCTTTATAATCGAGTCTTAGAAGGACATCCGTAAAAAAATAGGGAGCTGTGCAGTGTCCACTTTATCTACAGACTCTTCACAAATGCAGGGTGGTTGGTGGTAGTGTCTCTCCAAGTTTCACAGCGCCTGTGTTTGACGACACAGCAGCACACAGATTTGTCCTTCACTATCGTGAGTAAATAGTATTCTTCCCATTCAGAATGGCATATGTAGTTTTTTGCCCTCTTTTTCGGTGGCCCAGCCATGGCTACTGTACTGCTCTCCGACTAACGCTACTGATAGCTAGCTAGCTCCATCCTAGAATTCACCCATGGTGAAGCAGTCTGCAGCAAGTGAAGGAGAGATACCACAAGTCCTTCCTTTTTACTGCAGTTAGACTATTTAACCAAGCCTGCTCCCAGCAGAACAATAAAAGCACACATCTAAACTGAAAATAATTTCTGTCGTTATTTTGTGCAATACATAAATATATAGATTTTGTGCACTGTGTGCACTGTATTTTCTAGTGCTTAATGCAAAGAAGAAGAAGAAGCAAAGAAGGACACTACTGACACTGAAACACTGAACACTGAAAATGTTCCCGTTGTGGGATCAATAAAGGTTTATCTATTCCATTCTATTTTTAAGTCGAGTAAAACAGGTGTGCATTAGTGTGATGAAAGATGAAACAGCAGAATAAAGTCTCTGACAGGTCAGGTGGTTTAACTGAATTTTGCTGCTGTCAGTCATTACAAGGCAGAACAAACAGACACAAAGCCTTTAATGTGATGTCTAACAGCCATATTAATTCATGCTGTGTGCTTTCCTGTCACTGTTTGGTGTCAGACCTACAGCAAGTGTTAAACAAACATATCAGATGTAAAAGCTCAGAGTGGTTGCAGATAATTAACTGAGTGGAGCAGATTTCCTGCTTCTCCCTTCCTGTCATCACTGCTCTACTGTAAGCCTCACTGCATCAGTAACTGTGTTACTTGTGCTGCCTGTGCAGTACAGTAAATCTCTGAGTGTTTCTCAGGATGACCTGAGATAGATGGATCTCTAACACACTCCTGATGGATACCTCATTTGCTTTTAGACACAGTAGTTCATTAAGCTTAAGCAAGGACATGTGTGTTGAGCCAACCTGAAGATCTGTGCATACTGTCTGACCTGATCATAAATAATGTCTCAAAGGTTGCTCCTTGTCGGCTCTGCTGGAGATATATAGACTGGGTGGTTGCTTCAGGAGACTATGGGACCATTTATTTAGAGAGCAGTGGAGCTTAATTATTTTAAAAGTGGTGTCATATCCTAAGTTATTGCAGAGGAACGGCTGAGCATTTTTCACCAGCTTTTTCTATTTGCTTTGTAAAAACAACCACTTCGAATGGAAGCACCCTCCTCCACAAGCTTTAACATTAAAGGACCTGACAAACAGAGGGAGGGTGGGAGGAGGAGCAGGAGGGAGTTGTTGAGTGTCAGCTGATGGCCTAACTCAATTTCAGGGAACACAATGGAGCCAGAGGCTGATTTCCAAAAGGCAAATAGTCATTCTGAGTGGTGTGGCACCTGTCTGCTGACTTCATCTCCTGTGTGGTGGGTGTACCTGGGGGAGGTGGAGGAGGACCAGAGCAGAGGAGCACATTATGTTGGGCCCTGGGATGGGAGGGAATTGAAAGTGAAACTGTTTGAAATGCATTGAAATAAAAATCAGGCTCTTCTGACTGCCACTGGAATCCATTCAGAAAGACTCTCAATTGGTTTTGACCAGATTGAGATCAAGTGAATCGACCCAGACAATGATGCTGTTGCCTTGGTGACGGACCAAGGGCCCCGCTCCCAAGGACTACTGCCGCCAGTCCCTGTTCTATCAACCTCAACCAGTCCCCCAAACATCGCCACCAAACACTCACACCTACATCCTCTTCCCCACCTCTAATTGTTCTCCATCTTTCAGCCTGTGTGTGTGTACCACCAGCTTCTGGGTCCTCCTCTTCATGCTCTGCACCAATTACAGGGCAGTCTGCACAGATTAAAGAGGAAGCCCATCTGACAGCAGCTAAACACTTCGACATATATACGCATACACAAACTGAGCTGTGCAAGCAAACAGTCCGTCCAACCCCATCAACGTACAGAAAGAGACATTTGCATGTCTATTTACCGATTCTGCTCTACAGCATAAAAACACTCACGTCTGTCAGCACAACACACATGCCCTATGGACTGTACAAACACACACACTCCTACCCAGAGAAACCCACACAGCAGGTGTTTGCCTCTACTGTCTGTCACCTCCGGAAAGAATAAACAAGCCATAAATAGAATAAGAGCTCCTAACTTAAGGTGCCATCTTTTACATTTTTTGTAGAAACAATTTAAATAAGTTCAAGCGTCGACATAAATCACAGCTGTTTAAAAGGTTTTCCAGCCTGCTCTCTGGTCGATCCTCTACAGAAAAGACACCCCCTGAAGAAAGGAGGCTGTGCTTCTTATGTCGCCCTCATTCACCACCCTGCTGTGGCAGACCAACCGTGGGGGCAGAGGGCCCGCTCAGTGGGGGCTCCCTTATAAGCTATGTTTCAGCCTTAGACTGTATATCTTCAGATAAAGTCTGCTGGGTAGGTAGTGTACAGTTGTGGTTATATTAATCCAAATCAGTATAAAGTTTAAAGTGTCTGTAAGTACATAACTTTGCCAGTGGTGCCAGCGAGAATAAAGACAGCATTAAATCTCCCTGTTATAAAGTGAGGTATTCTGATAACTCTAATCTCTGATAATGTACTGCATTTCCTCTTCTTACCTTGAGAAAACAGGAAGGAGGAGGGTCTGTGAAGTGCTGCTCTGATGCTTTGCTGCTCAAGTTCAAAAGGTGTGTTGCTGTGAATAAAGTCAGACACGAGATTAAGAGGACTGGAGGTGGAGTCATGCGTGCAGCTGTGCTTGCCTGCTGGAATACAGAGTATGAGGATTAGTTCTTCTCCTCCTCATCTAGACAGCTAAAGCTGAAGAGAGGTGTAAAAAGGATGTGTAAGACTTCAAAGAACAAACAATATGTCTATCCAGCCACATAGAGTCTGAAATGTAATTGCTTTGTAAGATTTTCTAAAAGCAACAGAATGTCACTGCTTTGCAAATCCAACATTTTTTCTTCTATTGTTTAAGTCTTGAACCAGAACATTCAAGTAGAATGCCCTTTACCATGACATCCCCTGCTATTTCTCATGACATAGCCCCATGACCTCACCAGAAGCGATAAGCTGCAGCTTCTCTTAATACCTTGGTCTTCTGTGGGCGCCTGCTCGTGCTCCAGTCATCACCACAGGCTCATTTTCTCGCTCAGATATCAGAGGCCAGGCAGGTGGTTGTGGTACTGAGTCTGCAGGCTGAGAGGGCTGAGCGAGGGATGTCCTGTGGGCCTCCGACCATAATATGAGTGAGAAGGGATCCTGACTCATGGAGCATGAAGCAGAAGCACACACACTTTATTAACCCTGCCCATCGCTACGCTGAACAAAGTCGGGGATGCAAAGCCTGAGGGAACAAAAGAACTGTAGTTCTTACATGCTGTGTTCAGCTATACAACATAGTAATAGGCACACAACTGCATTACAGCCTGTTGTCTTTGGGCAACAAAGACTTAAGTTGCTTTAATTTGCCTGAATAATACATTGACCAACATTTGAAGCTTGTGATCTCTGCATCATCTTGTATTTTCATATATACAAATGTACAGTATATTCTCTCTATATTACAGCAAGAAACCTCTTGAACAAAACACTAACTAATCCCAGTTCCATTTTCCTTCCGTGGGGTACCCCAAGGCTCAATTCTTGGCCCCTTCCTCTTCTCCCTATACATGCTTCTAGTTGGTAATATAATTGGTGATATTTACAGTTAAAACGTAATGACCCAAACTGCCTCAACTCCAGAAATGGTCTCAAGGCCATCAAACGCTGGATGCCACAAAATGTTCTCATGAAAACAAAACAAAACTGAAATTCAAGTTTTTGGAAAGCAAAATGCCAGAAACAACATTTTACAGGCCCCAGTTGATTTGTCACCTAACAGAGCCAGCAGCCTGAAATTTATTTGTGATTCAATTTATTTTGCTTCTTAATGAAGGCAGCAGAGCATATTGTGCAACAGCTCTGCTTTTTAATGATTTAATTAGAGAACCTCACTCAAACTGGAGCAGAACATTTCAACACAGAGACGAGCGAGGAGCTCTGCCAGGAAACAGAGCCGCGACTCAAAATCCTGTGTTAATTGCTGCAGCAGCCGACAGATGTGCCTCATGTTTCTGCCCATTTCCTGCTTTATTAGAATTAGTTAATCCTGAAGAACGCCAAATGTTGTCTTCCAAAACTAAATGATTTACGACCACTAAGCTGCATCCAACATCCTCTTCCTTTACAAAGGATGGTGTCTGTGGCCTAAGGCAGCTGAGCTTGTGTTCAATCATTAACTACTGATTTGTCCCAAAATTACAAATATAATAGATACAGCTGCCAACAACTAAACTTAAAAAGTTACAGGTCTGTTTTGTTCAGCCTAAACATACACCACATGTGACAGGACCCAATATTGTTGCAAATCGCTGCAAAAACTTTTAACATCCCCTTAATCAAACTACCGTTTAAAAAAGTGCTGTCAGTTTGTCATGAGCACCAAAACGGGACAGCTGGATGTGCTGTAGCGCTGCTCCAGCCTGAATGCTGCGTCCCTCCACTGACAGCAGCACAAGCATTAATCACCCAACTCATTAAAACAATCTGCAGCAGCGCACACAGCTCATGAACTTCGGAATAGACCATAGTGACTGTTAACCTCCTGAGGCATCAGATTATTTACCTCTTAATACAGCCAGCTATCCATATTGGATAGCATATTTCAGTGCTAATCAGTATGACGCTTAATGAATTGCAAATCATGTACCTGTAAGCAATAAAAGAAAATCTTAATTTTCAATTAGGCTACATTAGTGACAAAAGGATTGCACTGAAATTCCAAACAAGAGAAAAAGAGAATTGATTGAATACTAATGTGCTTCTCTAAAAGACAATCCTGTTGCCAGGGCTAGAGAGTTGTGCCGGAGGTTAAGTAGTGTATCACAAATGCTTATTATTTCCATTAAGTAAAAGTGAGAAATGGACACACTTTGCGTTTCCGGGCTAAGAAAAATTAACCCACACAAAAGACCTCTTATAAAACAGTATGCTCCAAGGTTAACACTTGAATGGACAGACTTTCCTTATGCTGATCACCGCTCCATCATCCAGGCACAGTGGCGTACTTTTAAATCAAGCTGTTTCATGGTCACATTCAGATGAGATTTTCCGCTCAAACAGACTCATTTTTCCAAGGCTGTATTAAATGAAACACTACCAGGGCAATCTAATGCATTACAGGCTAGTGGCACAACATATTCAACGACTTGAAAACAAACATCCAGTTACAGTCTATGTATGCCAGAGTTTTAATTGGTTCGGAGTCGGTCTTTTACATGATTAATTGCACTTGGACATGGCGGCCTGCGGGTTTCTTGTGCAACCTCAGTTTCCATGGGGATATGTACAGCAGGAAAAGTGTAAACAAAAAGTCAGCTGGGGTTAGGCCCTAAGTTGTTTTGCTAACCACTAATCCTGCATCATGGGACACACAGAAAGAGAGGTGTCAGAAATCGTGACGCTGGGGTGAAAGAGTGACAAAGATGGCTGAGAGAACTTGGGGGGATTTACACCGTATCAGTGACAGAGGTGAAGATAATCATCCAACAAGCTCAGTGAGCAAGAAAGACCAGAGATGTTACATTGTGACAAAGTTGCAAACAAAAGCTGCACAAGACTAGACACTGGATATTTTGGAGACAAGGGCAACAGCTAAGCTTACAGGGATGATACCAATGATCTCTCTATAGCTAAACCTTAAGCAAAGTTAAAGGAGCAGTCTGACATTTTGGAAAATATGCTCGTTAATTTTCTCTCAAAGAGTTAAAGGGGTAGGTCAAAACCAGTTTCACAAGAGTCCGTTTTAAAGCGATAGCAGCCTGTTAGCTTAGCTTTACAAAAAGACTGAAAAAACAGAACGTTAAAGTGACTGAATGTTATATCAGATTTGCTTAAAGGAGAAATTCAGTCAGTCAAAGCTGGTGTTCTCTGTAATCGATAGAAGCAATAATATTTGAAATTGATGCAACAGCGGTGGAGAAAGTTGTACAAATAACTCGTGGTTTCGCCCATTCTACATTCCTACAACACACAGCGTGCATTGAGCAATAGCTCAGAGCGGTACAGCTTCCTCCAAAGGCACAGAGCCACATTTTTTTCGTACCATAATGGCATTAGCTCCCCATGATAGCATGATAGGACTAAGGTTGAAAATTGGCAAACAGGCCCTTTAATCTCCACAGAAGGACAGTCAAATTTCACATTACCGGGTGGCATGTTCTGCACTATTTCTCTGCTGTATATGTTCACTTCCTGGAGACTCCAATGGTTTCCTGGCAATCTGACAGCATCTCACTCATCCTTTATGGAAACAAAAACAGTCCATGTGGGTTTTTTGAATGAGTGTACATGTTGGCCCCACATGCAACCCACCTTGGCATTATTAGTAGCCAACATTGGTAAAACCGATATGGGAACTTATGGAGTCAACATCTAACTGCACATGCCAGCTTATCATTCATCTATGAGACCCACATGGGTGAGTTGGCCAGGTGAGGGTCCAAAACGACAAGCAGGCAAAATTAACTGCAGTGGCTCTGATTAGAAACTAACCACATCACATCATAGTCATTCACAAATATTACAGCAGCTTTCGGTCCCAGTTTATACCTAATCTCTACACTTTACAGTAGAGTTTTAACCTGCAGAATGAGCCAGCATTTTTATGTGTAACACACAAAGTCAAAGTGTGTGTACAAATGCTGCTGATCATGGACTAGGTAATGGTGAGTGAGTCCAAGCTTACCATCCAGGCAGACTCCCCAGCCCCCTTTGCAATTTTCATGGAGCCCCCCCTTCTCTCCCTCACACACACACACACACACACACACACACACACACACACACACGCATGCTCTGCTGTGTTACTGGTGTCTCTGGTTATAGGAATATGCTCCCTGATAAAAGAAGAAAAAATGCATGTTGATCCTGGTTCTTTATGGCAATATCCAATTTGCTGTTCATCAACAAAACATTTGCAACAGTATTAGTTTAGTACGATTGCAACACTTAGAGGCCTTTCTTGTGTTCAAATCGGCAAGCTGGTCGATTCACCTTTTTGCGAGGTCCAGTGTCTGCAGCCCTCTCTTTCTAATCATGTCTCTGACCTTTACGCCTCCTTTAGACTGTGAGGCAGCCTCAGGCAGGTAACACCACGGTGGAGAGTAGCACGCAACATCTTATTATCCTGTGATGGACAAACAAATTACAAAAAGTCGAATTAAATTGCTTTATGCACTCAGTTATTAATATTTGTGCCGTCGGGACATAATATGAAGATGGAAAGAGTCTTACTTCAGTTTGGGCACCAGTACCTTCACTCACTATTGTGACGGAACATGACTTCCATCTTGTGGCGAGAAGAGAAACAACAACTAAAGGACGTCACTGTCGTAAACCACCCCTCCGCCGCATTGCTTGATGGCAATGTGTAATTTAAAGATTCGACATGTCGTCCTCATTGATTTGCAGCGAAACCCAAAGCAGGTAAAGAATAACTGTTAATTAGTGCAATTTATACAGTAAGACACAGCCAATGGACGCATATGTCATGTTTTAACGAATGTATCTCGTTAGTTTAACACGAAACGACTGGTGAATGACACGTGTGCTGCTGTGTTGTTTTATCCTCTTGTTAGCTTACTGTGTAGCCCCTGTAAAGTAAATCATTTTGTCATTCTCATTTCAGGGTGAGTTCAGTGTTAAACAGAGATGTGAAGCAGTTTGGAAAGAAGTACATGTTTGACTGCAATGAAGAGACATGTTGGAACTCAGACCAGGTAACATCACAGCTCTGTCCCAGTCCCATAATACACATTATTATATAACAGTATGTAGGACTGCATATACTAATTGTCAAACAGTTTGTCGTTGCAGTTAATATAGTTAAATATAATCAACATACTGTTTCGGTTTTACCAACTTAAATTACAATACTAATGCTGTAACTTTTATGTGCCAATTAAAACTCACACAGTATACATTTACCTCATATAATATGCTTAATGTTTACCCCAACTTTTTAATAAGTTAGTTCCTAAGTCAGTTTAAACACTTTTTAAAAGTTGTTTTGCATCTGTAAACAGCTTCGCATTCCATTTTTAGAGACTAGTTTTAGTCATCAGCACACAAAAAGTGTTTTTCTTGTAAGGACTGTCACTGTTTTGGGTAACTTTTATTTTCTCAATTTCAGCAAACTACATACTGAGTACTAACATTGTACTAAGGAATAGAGATAATCACATTCATTCAAGATACTGTAAGACTTCCCTAGGCCAGTGGTTGTTATATTGTCTAGTCACATTGAATCACTATAAATATAATTATAGATTTTACAAGTTTGTATTTCATTGTGTATTGTGTTGTATATTGTCGTGTGTTTGACAGGGTGAATATCAGTGGGTATTTCTGGAGTTTCCCCAGTCTGTCAAGGTGTCGGAGCTAAAGGTCCAATTCCAGGGAGGCTTCTCAGCAAAAACATGCAGACTTGAAGGTAAAACCAAGACTACATTTTTTAACGTTAAGCCTAAAATTGAACATGTTCCCGATGTGACTGTCTAATGGCTTTTCATTTTAGTGTTGTACAAGATGTTTTTAGGTGTGACAAAATCAGGAAAATGATTTTTCACTTGTGCTTTCTGCAGGTTGTTTAAAAGATCGAGACTTCACAGCGATCAGCCATTTTTATCCAGAGGACAACAACTCTCTTCAGATATCCTTCAGTGTAACCATAAAGCATTTAAATGGGAGATTTCAAGACTATGGGCCAAATTATGTTGCAAAATGCACAAAAAACCCTATATATAAGCTTTCAAAATTCTATGCCAAATATTACAGTAATTTTTTTGATTAGATTTTTTTTTTTTTCTACAAATTTTTTTTTTTTTTCTAGCAATTGTTTAGGACACAATTTTAGTTAACTCTAAAAGAATAAATCACAGTTGGCAACCAATGATAATGTGTGCTGTTAATAATACATACAAGCTTACATAATACTAAATGGAATTCTGCTCTAATACATAAAACATTCAGTCTGTCAATGTACCCGGGGGTAATAACAGAAGCTGAAGCTGTACCTGTCACTCTAGGAACACAGTGTGTTCTCTGTTACTGTTCTTAATGGTTCATAATAAGTATCCAACAATATTTTCCTGGACCTGCTTTCCATTATTACCATGCTTATCTTGTTCTTAACTCCACACCCACAGCTTTCCCATACAGGAGGCCCCTGCAGTGGACAAAGTTAAAATAATGTTTGAGAATAGTGCCGACTTTTTTGGGAGAATTATTGTTTATTCCTTGGACGTCCTGGGGGGAAAAGCCTCGTGACCAACTTTTTTCTCCTCTCATGAGAGAGGAAATGACCCCTGAGAAAAGTACAGGATGCAGCATGGTGTGGTGGCACATCTGTACTGCCACCTCCATGAACTGATGTGAAAGTGGCCTTTTTTGGTATGGACTCGAGGGGATCTGTCAAGCCATCTCACTCCTGATTACATAAACACAGGAGGCTTGATAAGGAGCCTGATGCTTAGTTTTAAATGCAAATTTCATCACATTCACTATGCTGGATTTGTGCCTTTATGTTGTAGCGCCATTCCAGGGGAACACAGTATACAACAGTATACAAAATATATTTTTATTAAAACTTGTTTACAGACCTTTGCTATCCTTCAGCCAAACAGAACAATTCTGCTTTGCATTAGTCCTTTTTTTTAACATATAATGCATACAAATAAAATAAACTGTTCATTTAAAAAAAAACATGGTTTTCTCAGTGTTAATCTCTCTGCATGAGTGCTGGTCTGTCAGAATTACTTGTTACTGTCACAGGTCATCTCGCCACCGATGACAGCTGATAACAAATCAAAGATCAACTGTGTCTGTTTTCGTTCCAGTTGTGTCATGTTGGTGACTTGTAGAGTTTCAGAATATGATCCTCCAACACTTTCTGAACTAGGAAACGAAAGAAATGAAAATTATAATTCAGTACACAAAACATCTGTTACACTAACTTCCAATGAAAAGAAAACGTACTATATTTTGTCTGGTAGAGGAAGACGATACATACTCTTTTTGTGTCCAAGGGCAACAGCTAAGGCCATTGGACTGTACCCAGAGTCCGACTCGATGGTCATGTCTGCCCCTTTTGCTGCAAGAGAGTACAGTAAAGGCAATAAATAAAGCATTCAAACAGAATCGGGCTGAATTTATCGACATGCAATGTACCTAAGAGTGCCTCTACACATTTGATGTGGTTTCCCCGCACTGCATAAAGAAGAGGAGTCCCACCATTCTGAAATTTAAGCACAAGAGTCTTATATTTAAATTTAATACACTTAGTAATCTGTTGGCTTGTTATTACTAATAGATCAAAAGGATTTGTGATGAAATATCTAACAGAGAAAGTCATTGTGTACCCAGTCATAAGTGTTAATGTCAACTCCATGTTTTAGAAGAGACTCAACAATGTCCACATATCCTCCAGAGCTGGCCAGTGTCAGGGCGCTCTCTCGCTCCCTCGCAATTGTTTTGGGGTCTGCACCCTAAAACAGAAACCACATAAACATCAGTGAGGGCAGTTTGTTGTAATAATGAACATGTCTTTCTGAACAGCTGTTACTTATTTCTAACCTTTTCCAAAAGAAAATCCACCATTGCTTTCTCTCCAAACGCTGCTGCCCACATGAGAGGAGTAAAGCCCCGTTCATCCTGTCTGCTGAGCAGTGAACTGTCTGCAAAGTAAAGGAATAGGAATTGTACACAGTTTATTCAAGATAGTGTTATCTTGCATGTTGTCTGGTGGTGACATCCAGATTCCTCACCTTTGCTTAGGTGTGAAGCAACCTGTGAAACCTCCCCTTGAGCTGCCAATTGGTGTATGGAGAGAGCTGGTGGAAAAAAGTCTTTATAATTAAAATTTCATCATTCCTTGTCAGTTTTGCACTTTGTCATAACCAGAGCATCTTTGCCAGTACTCACAGTCTAATGTAGCTGGACGTAGTGTAACCTCATTCCCACGCTGCTTGTTGGTCAGAGTGGTAGAGTGTTTGAACAAACCCTCTTCATCCACATCCATGTTCTCTGGAGATGCTGGACCAATCAGATGAACCACAGCCATTTCAGTGGAAGCAACATACTCACTGTTTAACTTGCTATTTTGAGACTGCACACATAGGCTGAGTCCAGATGTTACACAGAAAAAGATAAAATATGTAATAACATAATTAATTTTAATAAATTAAAGTAATAACATATACGAAATTAAAGGTACCATTGGACCTCTCATCTCTGGACTCGGAATGACAAGCATTCGCGTTAGATGGCTGACTGTTTTGGCCATCTGCAACCTCTTCATCACCTCTGGCCTCCATGATCGCTGCAATAAAAACAAGACAGGAGCTTATTTATAATTTGGTACTGGCGTTAAGAAAATGTATCCACATTTAGTTTATGAAGCTAATTACATTGTCGACTCACCACATCCAGCCTCACAGTCTAATTTACGCTAACTTCCTCTAGAGAAAACTGAAAGTAAAGTATTTCAAAACACACGATGGACCTTCCTGGCCACCGAAGTGCACCAAGATACATAACTCATTACTCAGTTGTTTGGCTATTCAATCAATCCAATGTTTTTACAAAATAATTTAAAACACGTTTGACTCAACCCACGCGACGTTTCGCAGCATTTCGTACTCTTCGGAGGAAGAACTGTTATTGTCTATAATGGATGTTTCTATCCGGAATATAATCGCGGTGGCACATGATAACAAAAATACGGAAGCAGCGGGAATCAGCTGACACAAGTCGCCTACAGCTGCGTTGCGTTGTTGTCAGTATCTGACTATAAAAAAGCTTGCATTATGGAGGACCAGGAGATGCAACTGAAAGTTAGACGAGGTAAACATTAGCTTATTAATTCAGCTTCCAACTTACCTCATAGTGACGAAGCTAGTTAGCTGTTGCTAAGCTAATGCTCCGCTAGTTGCGAGTTATAGCTTCTTCATGTTCCACACTGTCGGGTGTTTTCTATCGTCTTTGTAAATTTCCTCTAACGAGGACAGTGTATCCCATATACTTGTCTTTACTGTTTTTTATTCTACAGTGAGTGACAAATTCACAGAGAGCATGTACGTCCTCGCCAACGAGCCGTCAGTGGCTCTTTACAGACTGCAGGAGCACGTCAGGAGATCTCTGCCTGAACTGGTGCAACACAAGGTATTACACCAAACACCCCAAAAGAAGACAAATGGTTTTAATTTATCATCAATGCTTTTAGCAAAATATGTAGGCCTAATACGTATACCCAATTATGTCTAACCCTTTTCATATACTTACTACTTACCTCCATATTATACTACTATTTTATTCTATACTATTTTTTATAATTACTAGTCACTAGTATATAGTATATTATATTGTAGTATTCTATATGTTCATAATATTTATTATTCCATTATTATTACCATACAGTACTGTATATCATATTATTACACTATACTATATTATACTTGCAATTTTTACCACTTATGATTATTTACACACTGTATTCATTTGCCGCTTTGTACTGCACCTTATATTGTACCATATCGTAAACCTTAGACCTCATGCCATCCTGTATTATCTCATCCTGCATACCATACCATGTCACTTTATCTTGTCACTCACTCCTACTTGTATAACGGCTGTATATACCTTGTATTTTTATTTTTATGTATTTATCTATTTTTATACTGTATTTACTTACTTGCTATTCTGTCTTTGTATTGCTGCAACACCCAAATTCCCCGCCTGGGGATCAATAAAGTATTAAATTATCTTATCTTATCTGTCCTGAAGGAGGTTGAGCTGTGAAATTGCCTATAGAAATTGTTGTCTCATTCGACTAACCCGGTTGTTTTATAATATCTTTATAATATTCCTGCCTCTTCTGTTCATGTTGTACTACCCAATATACTCGTACCATGTTTTTGTATGTTTGTTAATTAAAAAGCTGTATATTTCAGGAAATAATGTATCGAGACTAATGTGATACATTCATAGCTAGAGTTATTTCAGAGCATTAAACCATGCCTCATGTGGACTCTCATAATGAACACTGTAGTCAACACATCCCACACGTCTGTTTTCCTGCTCCGTATTTTATGTTAAGATGACCTAGATTTAAAGCATGTCTCTGCTATTCAATCAAACGGCAGATTTATATGAATTTTGTTAAACCGAGGCACAAATGGTATAAACTGTGCTTAAGCATATGTTTTTCTTTATTGAGTTTGGGTGCTGTCCCTACTTTCTATTTGTATATTTTCATCCTCAGCAGCCTTTTCGTATTTTAACTTTATTTGAATCAGAAGGCATAGCATTAACCATGAATATGTTTTGTTGTCCAATGCTCTGTACAGCAGCTCAATTATGTTTTAGTTATGATGTAACCTGTGTATTGTAATTGAACACAAACAGTCCCCCAAGAGTATAACTATAAAGTTCTACTCAATCCTCTAACTATTGTATTTTCTGTCATTTCCCACACAGACGGACATGCAGAGCTGGGAGGAGCAGAGTCAAGGAGCCATCTACTCTGTGGAGTATGCATGCAGGTGAGAAGGACAGGACCACATATCTGTAAAATTCCTGCCCTACTGTCGTGAATATTAACACTTTCTTTGATCTGTTGGATTTTGCAGTGCTGTGAAGAGCATGACGAACAGCAGCATGTATTTCAAAAACATTGACGGCCTCCTGCGTCAAGCCATCAGCATGAAGGAACAGATCAGCAGCTCTCAAGGTCGCAGGTAGGAGGCAGCTGTGAACATGTTACGAAACTCAATGCATTTATGTTATTAGTGTCAAGGTAGTATAAGGAGGTACTGTATCTCAGTTTGGCAAATACTTGTGCCAGGATCCAGGAGGTGATCATTATTGAAGGTGGTTTAAATACACAATTATCTTAACACAATTCAGATAATTATAGGATATTACTTATCTAGCAATATCACCCTGTGAAAGATCTGTGTCTGGAGTTTTATCCTGTTTGTACTCATTCTTTGCTCAACATCATACCTTTGTGCATGCATAACCTTTGCTTACATTTGTTTGATTTAATCCTTCATGTGTATCATTTATAGTTTGGGCCATTACTTTTTCATTTTACTTAGTCCCCCAATAACTGCTAAATACTTATCACGCCTGTTCTCATCTCATTGTAGTTTATGGGAGGTTCACATATTCTGTTTTTTTTTTTTGTCTGTGCTTTTTTTTTGTTTCCCATTGACACCTGCATGAAGCTTAAGTGATGTGACCCCCTCTCCCAGTCCCCTTGTCTCTGCATCACATGCCCCATCCACTTCCCCATGACCTCTGCACAGAGGTGTCCAAGGTTAGTAGTTCCTCCAGACATGATGTAATCACAAGTTATTGAAATGTCCATTTAAGGAAATTTAAAGGAAACGGTTTTGTGAACATAATTTTAAAGTTTTTTGAAGGTGTTGAAAACAATCATACTTTGAATCTGAAATACATATTGTAAAATTAATTCAAGGTTGATATGAAATAGTGACAAATGACAAAACACATCTGCATATTGTGCACAAATATTTGGCAAGAAGCTACAATATACAGCATTATTTACAATAATACAATAAAAACTACAAATTTGCAGGGCAACATTGGCGTTCATAATGACCTTTAAATCAAATTCATTGATACAAAATACTAATTGTAGAAAAGTTTTGCTCATATAATTTGAAAAGTAGTATGTTTTTCCATCTCTGCCCCATGTAGCATGCAGTCAGGATCTGTTTTATATGACATTTGTGTTAGCAGTCTGCTAATCATAGTCTTTATCCACGCAATCAGCTTCCTTTATGTCACACAAGAGTAGAGTCTTTTGCACTAATCCCCGTCTTGCGAGCAAGGACAGTCCTCATCTCATTATTGACCCCATTCCAGGGTTGAGCCTGGGCCTGTAGTAAACCAGATTCAGTAGACAGGGTCCTGTGCATTCTGGGACCGCTGCCACCACTGCTGTAGCCGTCTTTATCGCTAACATGGCCCTGTGAACCTCTTTCTGGAGAGTACTGCGGTTGCTGGTATTTCTCTCGCTGTCTCGGGTTACCACATTGAGGGTAGGACATCGGATGCTGGAGGTGAGACTCGCTCCGGTGCATCCGTGGTTTGTCCACGCCAATCTTGAGCTCGCAGGGTCGGGAGAGAGGTTTGCTGCTGTGCCCATGGTCGTTCTCGTAAAGAGTGTCGATGTGGTCGCTCTGATACTGCTTTGCACCACAGGAAGCTTTGACCAGAGAGTGGGTCACAACGAAGAGAAGGATTAAAATCCCAGAAGAGAGTACGCAAGCGCTTGCAATGCCAGTCTCCACCTCGAATACCAGGAGCATAAAGATGGACATAGCTGTTAAGGAAGAGAAGAGGGTGGTAGAAAAACAGAATTTATAAACACAAAAACTTGATACCAAGCTCACAATCTGTTGTTTTAGTTTGCACATCAAAACACTTTGATGCCTTACAAAAATGCATTTAATTTTGTTGCCATCTAAAAGCTAGCAGTTTTTAGCTGACTTGTCCTGTGTTTACCTCCAGGAAAAGGACTATGGACTCAGGCACGCTAAAGGAAGCGGGAGAAAAGCACAGCTCTGGGATATGATGTGCCTTCCTGAGGTGCTGGTGTTGCTTCTACAGTCCCTTACTCTACCACCTTTTGATTGAGGCTGAAGTGGGGTCTTAAGGGCAACACCTCCTCGTCACAATGGAGTGAATGCCTTCAGTGACCCCCCCCAGTACAAGCCGCTCAGTGGAACTGAGCACTAGAGCACTGCCAGGGCCAGCATTAAAAACACTCAAGTCATGGACGCTGCTCAAAGAATGCATTGTTCTCTTGGACGCTGGACGGACCAGAGAGAAAGCAACAGTGCTGCTTTTGCTGTTGGAAATCCACAATGTAATGGACATTAGATCATGAGTTTGTTGTTTAAGGCTTAAGACTAAAAAGTACACTGCATTTGAATAAAAATACACACTTGTACAACATGTACCTTCAGGAAAGTGTTGTTGTTTTTTTTTTGCAATAAGAGCTTCTCAGCTTCTCTAATCTGCATTTCTGTCCGGGATAAACACAGTTATTTTCCAGACTGGGCAACAAGTTCTTAGAAAGATAATCTGGTGTTTTATGAAATCAGAAAATCTTCTTTTTCACTATTTATTTTCTTACCTGCTAAGTAGACCGAAACCCCCAGGCAGAACAGTCCTATAGCCACATGCCGGACAGATCTGCTATCCAGAAGGAACCAGTCTGCTCTGTGGAAACAAATGTCATATGATCAATGTCCTGGCACTGACACACTTTAACACTACTTTGGTTGCTCATCAATGTAAATGAAAATGATATCATTTCTGTGTTGGCAATTTCTTTTTGTGTCAATCCATGGCACCAAAACATTTTGGTTATTGATTATGTTATGTTGAAGTGCTTCATTATGTTGGAAAGCTCATTATTATTCCCATTTTCTTGGAATGTCCCCTCTGTCAGGAGGGAGGTCCTGGGGTATGTTGTTGGATTTGTAAAGCGACGTGGGAAAGGTCCAGCTACAGGCCGTGTGCTGGGTGCATAATGAGAGGAAGGCCATTGTTTAGAGGGGATTCATAGGGGTTGAGAGGTGGGGGTCGACTAACAACACTGCAGTACTAGCCTCTGCACTCTGACATATCTAAGACCTCTTTATGCTTCTGAAACTATGTTTTCTTTTAATTAAACTCAACACAGTAAACCAGGATCCACTGCGTCTACAGAGAACAACTTGAGTTGTGTGGACATGGACGGAAACACATTCTAGATAGATTAAATGTTTTTTCCTCTTAAAGCAACAAGTGTTCTTCACTGTCTTTGTGATCAGAAAAGGAAACCTATTTAGGTTGTAATGCAATGCAGTGCTTTATCCTTGTAATAATAACCTTCATTAGATCATTATGTTTTATGAAGAGTATAATTATAGACTATACATGTTGATGTTGTGTTGCTCTGGCAGTTCTTAAATATTACCGTATCTTATTTTCATGTACAGACAAGCATACGATGCAAAACAACAGCCTCAAAAATAAGAATAATTAACAATCCCAAGCTTAGTATTAACAGCAGTTAAACAGAGTCAGCCTTTTGTAGGAATTTTACCACTGTATGTAAAATGTTGTAGTTGACTACAGTAGGTAGCAAAGTATTTCCTTTGTTGTTTATTGCACTTAAAGTGCTAGATAAAGTGTATTATGCTCCCTCTGGTCTAAGGTAGCCTCTGTGGCCACAAGTGACGATTACGGGATTATAGCTTAAATGTAGTCTAACAGTAATACAGGTTAACTAAATCCAATGTTAGTTTACATTGACAATTTCAGCCACTGGTCATACCAGACCAAGTTAGGTTGTAGCAAAGCTTTTGTGTGTATTAAAGTGAGCAAGGAAGGGATTTATTGCTTATGATTATATATTTTTATTTTGTTAGAGACTTAAATATATGTATATCTTTTAAAACGTACGTAGTTTCGCTTTCGTGAGTAAGGGGTGATTTACAGTTGCGCATTAATATTGTAATTAGCTCTAACAATATCACAGGTGAGTTGGAGCCTTCAGAACTGACCGGAACTATCTTTTTCTCACTGTTTGGACACACAGCAGCATAAGCGAGTAAAGCCAGGGCTGTCGCAATTGCTTATAACAGTTGGTTAGAGCTGCTTAACATGCAAGCTAAAATACCTTTCAGTATCGTGCTCTCCTCTGCAAACCTCCGTTGAAAAATAGCTGTGTAGCAGACAAACCACCACTGAGCTCAAGTTGAGGGTGAGGGACAGAGCAGAGAGCACCGCGGAGACTGGTAGAAGAACAGCCCAAACCGGAGCGGGTATGACCGAGGAGGTGGAAGGGGGAGACTCCTTTATGACCGTCTGTTGAGACTGAAGCTGGAAGATTAAAACGACAGATAAAACGGACATGATGGCCGACAAAATCCCCAGTAAAGAGAGAACTATTAGGGACCGCTGGCTGTACTTGAGCGTCATGTTTATCCCAGATGTCCCGTCGTCACGTTTCTCCACAGAATGAAAAAAGTTTCCTTCTCCTGGTCGCACTTTTTAAAATCGCTTCTCCGGCGGTCCTAAGCCTCCAAAAAGTGCTCCATGCCTGCGCTGTGTATTTTAAGTTGGGTCGGTCGGTTCGGGATGAATGGTTTCCCCTCCAGCATGGATTTTTGCAGTAGCCTAGTTTTTCTGTTGTTGTGGAGCGCCCCGCTGCCCGGTCCGAGCATGTGATGTGCTTTAAATCCCCAGATTAAAAACTTCGCAACAACAATGGACTTTTTCTCTTGGATCATCGGAAACAATGCGTTGACGTGCTCCTGGGAGAGGCACAGCTCCCTGACAAAACACAAAACAGCGCGAACAAAGGATATTATAACAGCTGCACTGCCAAGTCAATAAACGCACCTAATTAAACTACCTTTCTCGATCTTAGAAATCATATATATTTATAGTGGAAACACTGCCTTCTAGGGCCTACCCCAAACAAAAAAACATGCTGAAATTAGGCTACTAAATATCCACTTATAACAATGAGCTCATAGATTAGCCTACTTATTATACTCTGATGTATGTTGCCTTGTATCCCAATAAACTGATTAAAGGATTACAACAGCTCTTCCCAACAGGCCAATTTAATGTCTTAACTCTTACAGTAAAATAAGTAAAAACTGACATGCATGTCATAAAAAAAATAAAGTCAAATATAATGTGACTCCACGTCCAAGTAGCCATAAAGTTGTTCTGTGCAAAATGAGGGCATTGCAGGTGTACTTTACAGCTAAGTTTTGAGGAATTTGGAGCAGCGACGGCAACCTTAAGTAACCCCCCTTTCCTGGTGAATACCCCTTTTATTCTTAGTCCAACTCCTCCTGAATCTAATTAACTATTCACTATAGTTACCCTGAAAGCATGCACAATTTAGCCGCCCAGGGATGGACCTTTTTTCATCCCATCCACTTCTTTTACATTCACCTATATAGTTATGCTATAGATAAAAACTCAGCTAAACTTCTATGTGAATATAACCATGTAATAAAATAAGTGACTTGTCCCATATCTGCCTGATTTAATATACTACATATTAATAGTCACTATAGTTTATGTATGCTAGTTCTGCACAGCAAACACTTTGGATACATCTTGAAGTGTATGTCACAGAGGGCTCATTGTTCTGTTGGAGGTTGGGGTTAAGGTTGGGGTTAGGAGGGTTAAAGGTGTTGCCTTTATTCTGTTGAGATGTAGATAAGACTGTAGCTATAAAGGTACACAATGTGAACAATTGCTCTCACACATGTACACTGACCAGGCAGGCTATTTCTGAATCCGACAGCCTCACCACATGCTCTAAAAGGGTCGAGGCTGATCTTGTCGAAAGCAGAAGTGAGAAGTTTCAGGAAAATGAAAAAAAAAATGGACTTGATACGGAAAGTTCTCAAAGGCACCTTTATCTCTCTGTGCTTTTTACGTTATGGCTCTTGTCTTGTGTGTTTGTTTGCAACCTTTAATGACTGTGACTGTTGCGATTAAACCGCCAGTCTCGGCTTGATTGAGCTCTCACAGTGTTTGGAATGAATGTATAAAGAATACACTCACATTAAGGAAAAATAAAATGTCCTTTAGCTGCAGATGATTAGATTGCAGTATACACAGACTATAATATACAGTATGCACTATTCCCTGTTGGATTGATGAGACCGGCACAGGTGAATCCTGGAGGTAAAGGCAGTGGAAGTCTGCAGGGATGTTGCTAACTATTGCATCAGATGCACAGTTTGAGTTACCTCTTGGGGATCTCGAGGTGTGTGTTTTTGCGCGTACATAGCTCTGTGTGTCAGAGAAACAGAGTTGTTGTCCACAGATAATCAGTGCTAATAAATCCTCTCTATATTATTTTTAGGAGTACAATGTGTCACATCCCAGAATAGTCCATAATGCAGCTCACGCAGTGATTCAGTTATTACCTCTAAATATATCTATTAAGCTGACAGCATGCTGCTTTCTGTCAGTGTTTTAGCTTTGCTTTTCTGTGCGTTTTATTTCAGCTTTTTTTCTTTTACCTTTGTCACCACGTCAACTTTCATTAGTGATACCCAGGGAGAGGCAATAAACATACATAACAGCAAATCTACAGGAGAAGGTACATTAGTTTGGAAACACAGCACTGAGACAGAACGGTTGTATAAAATACTTAACTTGGTTAATTTGCGTGCTGTTTATCTTGATTTCTCGTCCTCTGAGGCCTCTGTTAGATTTTTATTGTCGGAGAGTGGTTCATTGAATTCTGGTAAACGTGGGCAGTGACTTGTGGTGGAGTTGGAGTAAATTATAGCCTGTTGTTAGGTAGTACTGCAATGTTGCCCAACCCATAACCCTGTCTGCACAGCCTTTGTTGGGGTTCAGCTTAATAACCCGATTTAGCTGGAAAATATTTTCACTGATCTCATCAAAGCGTGAGTAATATTAAGCCAATTATGTAGCTACTGATTTTGAGCACTGAACATAAACATACATGACATTCAATTCGTCTGTTAGGATTAAAAGATTAATTTAGGCACTTACATTTGGTTGAGAAAGGTTGTGATGTACGTCAAAATAGAAGTGACTCACATTTTATTTTATTCCTCAAATTTTGCACATGTGGAATACATATTCAATATTTTGCAGCTTTATAAACCCTGAAATAAAGTGTGCTATTTTACATTAAAGTCATGCATGCACGTCTTTAAATAAAGGTTTATAATTGACATAAATAATGCGTGGCCTCTTATGGGATCAGGAGGTGAATCTTAGGGGTCAATAAGTCACAGTAGGAAACAAGAAAAGGCAAAGTTCAGTTGCATAAAATTCCATAGATTTTGTATCTAATCTTTGCATTTTTCTTACTTTACTTTTGTTTTTGATACCGTACTATTTCATACTGCTAAATGTTGCTGCTATTACCCATATATGTCACTTTATCCTATACCATGTCACATTAGATTGCCACTTATGTCACTTTTGTACACCAGTTGTATATATCTCTTATTTTTTTTATTTTATTTTTATCTATTCCTATTCCATATTTATATTTGTACTTGCCTTCTTGCTACTTGTCTTTGTGCTGTTGCAACAACCGAATTTCCCCTCTGGGGATCAATAAAGTACTATCGTATCTTATCTTATCTTGTCTTATAGTTTTACCTCTAATAGGCCATAAATAAAATATACTAGTCAATTGATCTATAAGATAAAATAACTGTAAACTGATGCAGCCTGTACATTTTAAATTCCCTCAGCTCTTTCTTACTGTGCCACCGAGGCTCATTCACAGAGACTAACCATGTACGCCTATGAACGTACAACCTGACTAAGTGTCTTTGATTTACAGAAACGCCAAATGGTCTCATTTTATACAATTATCGATCATTATCTCAAATATAACAGCTCATTTACACAAACTAAATGAAGTTAGAGACATTTAAACAACACTTGGAAATGCATCACTCACAACCAGTGTTAATAATCCCAAGGAAGAATTTGTGCCACAAGAGTATTTTGCTCTCACCCCAATCCTTAATCTGTCTTGAATCTAGGAAAGGTCATAGCGTTTGTAGTAAACAACAACGCCAGTCTAAGAAGTATGAGTTTCCAAACCCTGGCCCTAGAGCCCCTAAGGGTCCAAAGAGGTGCTGGTAATGGCCTCAATTTAAACAAATATTAGACATTCATAACAATTATCAGCTGTATTATCATAAAAGTCTAGTGTGGTGGTTTGGGTGTAGTTTTGCAGACCTTCCTATTACTTCGCAAGGATGAGTGAAAGCTGTTTTTTTCCCTTTTCAATAAAAAACAAAATACATGCAAATTATAGATCCATGTCACCTCCCCAAAGAGATGATACTCTACACAAAATCAAAACTACTTTTTACGATGCTCCTTCGGAAACCATTTTACCAAATGGCTGCTGTCTGCTCTGTATGCGGATCTTTTAAGTTGCCCTTTAAAAGACAGGGTATTAGGCACTGTAACTTCTGCTGTGATCTTGCTGGCAGCCTTTAAGTGACTGTGGTGCGTTTGAAGGCGGATGGGAGGCGGAGGAGTGTGTCCAATGGCACAGCTGAGGAGGCGGTGTGTGCTGACACAGAGAGGCGGGCAGCAGCAGCCAGCTGTTGGAAAGCAGCGCTCCTGAACCATCCGATACTACTGGTATCTAACCAGGTGAATATCCCTACATCAACACGAGACCACTTCTGCTCGTTGAGACATCTGCCTCCTTCATCTGCGACTTTTCCTCGTTTGACTGGTGTCGATCAAGTGGGTGAAACGTGAGAGAAAAACAGAGGGAAGCAGATCGAGAACAGGTGAGATCAGATGCTCTGTTTTTGTTTTTGTTTTTAAAACACGTGAAATTAGTTTTTTAGTACGTTTTTACTTATTGCACATATGTTTACCAATGTGGCAGTATTGATGACTAAGCCGTGCGTAAACTACCTGTTGCTGTGTCATTGAACGCAGCTTATAGATGAGGCTATATTAGACAGGGATGCTTGGCAACTCGAGGACAGACAGGCTATTCTTAAACGTCTATTTTGAATGACGTCAGCAATTTGTTAGGTCTAATTATCTGCAAACATTTTTTTTGAGCTGTGTATTTTTACAGTTTTTATATTTAGCTAGCTGTGCAAAATGAATCTGCGTCATTTGGATGAAGATTAGACACATCCCATGAGTCTTCAGCAAACACTGAATGGCTTCTCTCCAAGTTCATCTTTCTCATCCCTGCAACCTGTTGCCTTTTCATGTAGCTGCTCAGCCACATTCAAAGACTGCTTTGAACACTGTCAGGATAATGAGAACACTGGCTGAAGAAATAATATTTTGTGACAAATGTAATATCTGCTATCGTGTTATTCAAAGAGCAGCCAGTTGTTATTAAGATGTGTCTCATCCTCACAGTTTCCAGGAGTCCGGCGGATTCCCAAACAAACTTTATAAAGTCATGAAAAACTTTTTTCTCTATTCGTGGAAACAGCAAATGTTCAGCCCACGCCTGCATGTTCTATTGCTATTCTTGCTCTATCAAAAATATCAAGGCAATTCAATTATCTCCTGTTAAAATTAGACAAATATTTCCTCACCATTACTCTGAAGGGCTCGGTGGGCGCATGAACCGTCTGACCCTGAAGATGACACACACATGGGGTGACTCACATTTATTTTACCTGCTATCCTGATGCTTTAATTAAAAAAAAATGACAGTCTGAGTTTGAGCTTTAATTTGAAAGGGTAACACTGTGCCACTGACATTTCAAAGATACATATTTTGTCCATCACGCTTTGAACTCTAGGTTGTTAAGAGTTGTAGGTAAAATGTGGTTCTTGTCTTCTATTTTTGATCAGACTGAGTCTGGTTTCACTTTTTAGTCTTCAAACACAGGGCTCAACCTAAATGACTAAAACAGCCAAAGCAAGGCCGTACACCAGCTCGGCGAGGTGTCATCCACAAGTTCAGTATGTCAGTGTAATGCAGGAGTTCATTTTAGCTGCGGCTTCTTGTTTGATGCTTTTATTTTGTAATCAATACACAGCTGAAGGAAAAGTTTTAAAATGTGTTGAGTTAACTAACATTTTTTTAACATATAACCCAAAACTCATGTAGAAAATGTGCTTTTTCTATACTCGGAATCTGCTTTGCCACAATCTGCTAATCCACTAGCTTCTTTTGCTTACTTGTTTGCACGTGTTTACCATGTTTTTTGCGACATTAATAGGCCATCGTGCTCTGAATGACTCATGGGAGGAAAACCATCGAAGCAGAACCCCCAATACTGTAGAAATGCCCTACTTATTTTCCTTCCTCATTCATGCGAAGAGTTCACAGCAGCGGTGTGATACATTAATGCTATCATCAGTGCCATCACAACAAATGATGAGGCCTATTAAAATCACCTGTCTGTTGCCGCACAAGCTTTTAGTTTACTATGCATGTGAATTGTTGTCACAGTGAGGTCCCCGATGATTATCGTCAGAAGCTCCCAGGGTATGCCACAGAGCAGGGCCGCTGTGTGCGGGTGTTATGCAGCTGTTCTTTCCACTATTTTGCCTCTGGGAAGGCATCTGACAAAGGTGCTATCTTTCCCTGCAGAAGCCTGAAACCCAGGGGTAAATGTGCGGTATGCAGCTACTGTTACTGCTAACTAATACAGAGCACACAGCGATTCTGCTTTACATTCATACATTTCATATATATTTTAACACAAAGAGGTGAAAAAAACGTGCTTTTCTTTTAATTTGTAAGTGACGACATGTTCAGGAGTTGACCTCATACATGGAAGGTTACAGGCAGAAGGTGTGTGCTGCTTGTGCTCGCTCTGGTGCATTCACTGACCTCAAACGGCAGTTGTCGTACGGGAGAAAATCCAGAATTAGCTGATGCGTGAGGTTGAGCCAGGTCTTTCCTGCCTGTCTCGGCCTATAGGCCTTCCTCAAACCTACCAAACCACATACAGCTCTATAGCTAACTCCACACCACCTGGCTGGAGGTGTAGCTATATTTACCCAGCTGGTTATGTGTTTCAGCAGGGCTGCTGGTTGTATCTGCAAGGAGAGGAACCTTTTGTAAAACCCTGAGATAAAGATCTTTCTGCCCCGTTCAGAGCACACATCCCACTTCCCTCTCTTTAAAAATTGACCTCTAAGCAACAGCTTTGTCCGTATTTTATCCTGTTTTACCGCAGAGATAATGCTAATGACGGCTTTATCTGCAGCTGTCAGTGTTAAGGTGTGTCTTGTCTCTACAGCATATTCAGCACATTGGACATCACAGGACTTTATAAGGTAATAAAAAGGGCAAAGAGGTGGATTCCTCCAGAAAATGCCCCAGATGCCTGTGTGCCAAGCTTACGTTAAGGGACAGCGGGCACTTCAGGGGTCGTGGGAACACAGACGCCATATCCGCTCACGCGCCATCAGGAGGGTCATGGAACTAAATATAGGGAAGTCCAATACATGTCCAGTATTAAGGGGAAAACCAGTGAAAAGTCCTCTGGGCTTTGGAGAAGCCTTGCATGGTCAGGTCAGGGAACTGATAGCGGAGTGTAACATGGAAATAACTCATATATAAAGCTAATTTATGTTTGCGTTTGTGTATTTAGCGTCACTTCTTGTCCATCTCCCCTCATGCAAAATGTCACATGTCTCTATAGTATCCAGCTCTATATAGTCCTGCAGGGGCACAGAGAGAGGGGGTTTTTAGACGGAGGGGAAAAAAAAGAAAAACACCGGGTGTGAGTTTCAAAAAATGGATGTTCTCAAGCAAACCGCAATCCATCCATGCCACTGCCTTCTGCCCCTCCATGTCCTGCTTTTTTTCTGACCTGGTCGTGCATGAGAGAGGAGTGGGTGGCTTTTAGCGTCAGCCATCTTTTTCTAAAACACACCGTTTTCCTTCCACTGTTTGGTTAAAGCTCTTGCCCGCTGAACCTTTAAAAGGAGCGATGGGCTGTATTTTTAACCCTGTCTCTCGGGGCTGTGCGGTGCAGAGGAGCACTGCGCTGCTGGCCCCGGGGTAACCCAGACTGTGGGGGTGTCAGACTGTGTGCACTGCTGGCCCGGCAAGAGCCGCTCTAACTTTAGACCACATCGCCTCATGGTGGTAAAAATAAACACCCTGCCCTTACCAAAGGGGAAGGAACTTGAGTCACTTACACCAAATGGTTGTCATTTTCCCACCAGAATTACCAGAAGAACTATTGAATGGTCGTTCTGTTATATTATATTAAAATAATGCATACACAATAATTTATCCTCAGTTCAGTCACCACACAGTCTTTAGTTTTCTTAAACAAGACGAGAAAAGTATTTAAATCACATTCACAACCGCTCTAATGTTCCTTTTTCATCTCTTTTCACAGACTGAAAGACGGCTGAAAAAATGGGAAGAAAGAAAATACAAATATCTCGTATACTGGATCAGAGGAACAGACAGGTGAGTCAACATGCAAGATCTTATTTATATTATGACCTTTCATTACTCGCACATTACATTTCCTTTTGTTATTTTTGTGCATTGCTATATTTACTCATGTTTCTTCATGTTAGAGAATGAGTCTAAACTATAATAGTAAACTATATTGACAAGTTAAAATACCAAGCGGTCCAGCTTCTTCAGTATGAGGATTTGCCACTGTGTATAAATATATATATATGTATATATATAGGAAAGTTATTAGTTTGGATTTTGACCTGTTGGACGGACAAAAGAAGACATTTGAACTCATCACGTGCAGCTTTCTGACATTTTATAGACTCTTTTAATAGAAACAGCCCACAGACAGCTCGTCTTTAGCAGTGCAAGATCGGCCACAGAAAGTAGACCTGACATGTCAAACACAAACTGTATACTCACACACAGCTAAAAGTCCACACAACACACACTGTGATGGTTGTACTGCATTGTGGGGCTCATATGTTGCTCATATGTGTGTACTGTACTGAGAGACTGAGGAGGAGATATCACATGATGATAAATAACATGACGTGATGATAAGTCTTTTATTTAGAGTGTTTGGAATATGGAGGTAGAAATGCGATTTTGGGTAAGTGTGAGGCTGCTGTATATTTGACACCATCTAAAAGATGTAACGCTTACGCTCTTTTGCACTGAACAAAATACGCTGAGCAGAATAAATATGGTTAGAGCCTAAAAAGCAGATGTATTTGACATTAAAATGTTTTTATAGGTTTAAAGGAAGATGATCAGCACAGATTATATTCACATTAAAGTCTTGATATTAAGTTTCCGTCAGAAGTCGCCTCAGACTGCAAAAATGTCAATGCAAAAGAAATGATCACATCATTTAAAGACTATCATATCTTAATAATATGAAAGTTTTTAATTAATGCAAATGCTCTGTGTTAATATTACCATCAAATGACATAAATTTAATTTTAAAGGAGTGTGAAAAGTGTGGAAAATAACTCATTAATAGACATAAGGTCAGTGTAGACAAGAAAAAGCACATTGCTCAGCGTGCTGCAAATATGATTTGTTATTCATATCTGATCTTTAGGACTGAATGTTTTTTTAGTGATAAGTTTTTCCTTGTCTGAGTTGAAGGTGTTTGGATAGACAGTGTGTCTGCCAACACTGTTTCATTTATTTGCAAAGTATAGGGTTGCAGGGTTTCACAAAGTCTGCAAGTATTATTTTTAAAGAGTATGAATCATCAAACTTTTGTTTGATTGTTTTTTGTCTGTTACACTATTTTTTGGGGTAAATGCACTAAATTACATTTTACAGCCATCATTGATTGAGATTCTTTCTTACAACTTTTTCCTTAATTTGATCAAAAATACTTAAGCTGTATATATTTCGTGTCGTAGGTGACTTTCACCAAGCGTAAGTTCGGCCTGATGAAGAAGGCGTATGAGCTGAGCGTGCTGTGCGACTGTGAGATCGCCCTCATCATCTTCAACAGCACCAACCGTCTGTTCCAGTACGCCAGCACAGACATGGACAAAGTGCTGCTCAAGTACACTGAGTACAGCGAGCCGCACGAGAGTCGCACCAACACCGACATCCTGGAGGTAAATGTGCACGAGTAAAGGTTGATTTAGCGTTTACAACATAAATAGTTTGAGAGGAGGATGCCAAACTGTTAGAAAAAATGATGTCAAATATCGTGGTTTTGTCTTTCGTATGTCATTCTTGCTTCTCTAAATTTTCATGCTTTCATAGTGGTTAATCTTGCACACACACTTTCTGTTCTGTATCAGACTCTGCGTAGGAAGGGCCTCGGCCTGGAGGCCTCCGAGCTCGACAGTGAGGAGAGCATGCAGGTGGCTGCAGACAAATATCCTCTCAGCGAGGGCATGGATCTGTCTGTGGCTCGCCAGCGCTTCTACGTCAGTCCACTCACACCTCTGCTGTTTCACAGTTACCACACACACACACACACACACACACACACACCCGCAAATGCCACACGTACACACACAGACACGCACACACACACTCAGATGTGAACTGAAGTTGATGTTTTCTTCCAATTCCTTTTACTGAATTGAAACAGCTCAAAGAGATATAATATGATATTTTTTCACAAAATTTTTTTGGACTGGAATTCTTCTGCTGTTTTCATACATGGACTTTTTTCCCACAGGCTCAGTCCCTCCTCTCGCCGGAGGCCCAGTTCCTGGTGTCTGCAGGCTGTGAGAACGGCTTCCCCAACTCCTCTGGATCCAGCATGGTGTCTCACAGACCTCCAGGCTTTAAATCTCTGAGTGCAAGACCCGGCTCGGCCAGCCCTGCTGCACCACACGCACACACCGCATTCATGTCTCCACACTCAGGTGAGCTCAACTGTCCAACTGGTTCCAACTCTTACCAGAATCCTTTCAACCTCCCAAAGTCAAAGATTAGCAAGGCATCATCTACAAATTGTCAGCCTTCAGAGAATAAAACCAATATGTACCTTTTGTCTCAAATATAAAGCAATTTTTATGCTATTAGATAAATGCAAAATATTAAGCATGCAAATCCATTAAACACTCTTCAAGGGGTCTGGTTAAATGCTCGCTGTAAAATTCACGTCTGCTGTCGTCCCTCAGTGCAGCTGGCCGTGAACTCACAGGAAGTGTGTGCGTGTGTGTGTGTGCGCACAGATCCACACATGCAGCGGGTTAGTTTAGTGAAACCAACCCTCCACCAGGGCCAACTCTGTGGTTTCTGTGCAGAATGTGTCACACCTGCGAGTCATGTCAGGCTCTTTTACAGTCTTTGACTGTTTTAATGACACAGTGATGTCATTGGACTGTGATCAATGAAATGTTGTCTTAATGTTCATCTTATAACTAACACTGAATTTAGGTTTGAGACTAGTTCATGATATTTTCTGTGGGGCAGCCAAAACACCACAAATTATCACAAATATTGACATGAACTCATCTGCCAAGTTGCTGAGAAGGATCAGAAACAAACTCAAAGTCCAAACCAAAAGGAGAAGTGTTTTTGTCACACTTGTAAACAGAAACAGACGGAGGTGAAGAATGTATCATAGAATAAATTATTCCTCTGTGAGCGAAACAGGCTCACATCTCTTTTCACTTCCTGCTCCGTTGTTTCATCACGCAGGTATCGGCTACTCCGTGTTCTCCCACGGCAGCCTGAACCGAGCTCTGGACATGAAAAGTCCTCCTCTGAACCTGGGCAGTGAGAACCTGCGGGGAGATGCTGCTAATCAGAGCATGGGGGCCACACGTGCTAACCACAGCTCTGCTGTAAGTAGCTGTAAGCATGCAGAGTGATTCACACCATGTCAGTGAATCTAACACATACTGTAAACCGTCCAAAACTAAATGGAAATGCCAGTAGATAAGATCATCATATAGTTACATTTTTTTGCAGTATGTAAGCTATGATGTCACTGTATCAATAGAAAACTCATTCCCTGTTCTTCAGAGGGGGGTCTTGTACCAGGGTCTGCACAGCAGCAGCTCTATGGTAGCCATGGGCAAGGCCGGGCTGCTGGGTCACAGTTTGGGAGGCTATGGACTTCCCTCTCCTGGAGCCTCTGGTACGTTTATCATCTATTCTGTGGTAACTTAGGTTGAACTGAGAAAACCTGCTTTTTATAATACAAAGAAAGAGACCTAAAGTGGAAGAAAAGGAATGTTGATATGACTGGTATCTGTCTGTTTATAATCAGGCTACAGCTATCACCTGGTTACTTTAGCTTAGCAAGTTTACCTTACCACAAATACTAAAACAGGGGGAACTGCAAGCCTCGCTCGCTCTGTCAAATCAAGATTTGCCTTCCTGTACATTATACAGAGTGCGAAAAAACACCTTGTGGTTTTATTTTATTTATTATTTTGCCAGGCTCTCCGACCTCCTTGGGTCTTCCCAGGTCCCCTGACAATGTCACAATGACAAGAAGATAAATTGTAGTTGTAGGGATTAAACTAGACATGAGAGTGGTCTGTATCCCAGCGAGGAAGCGAATAATTGCCAAGATGTCAGACTATCCTCTTATAGTGAAAATAATATGTACTATCATTCGTGGATAATTGTTTTTACAAACTGATTTTGTGTTTCTGATCATTTGGTTTATGTGTGTTCTTTTCTCCAGAGTACAGCCAGCCTGGTTTCTATCACTCTGTCAGTCTACAAAGAGGAGCAGTGAACCCCTGGCACCCAGCACAGCCTCCACAGGAGCCCCACGGGCCTCATATAAGCCCCGGGTAAGGATGCACTGTATGTGGGTAATAAGGAACCCCTGTGTGGTTAAATAGGGACTCTTGAAAATAAGTTGAATCAGCGCAAGGTTCTTAGCTTGAGCAATGTTTTTTTCCGCAAAGTTTCAATCAATCAGATCTTACAAACGTCATATTTATATGAATAGGTCAAAATGACCAAAGTTATCAAAGTCGTCATATATGTGGCTCCAAAGTATAATTGACACATATTTAATGAATATAATGATCATTAAAACTTCAGAGCAAAACAACATGAAAAACAGACAGAAAAAGGACAAGATAAGGAGAAAAAATTACATATTTATACATATATATAAATGGTCGATTAAAAAAATACTTTTAAATATGAATAAAATATTCAAATTTAAAAAAATTATAATTGAATTTAGAAGATGACAAAAATTGTAAGAAAAAGAAAATATAGAAAATAAAAAATAAAACAAATGAAAAATAATTAAAATTGTAAAAATAAGTTTGTTGTTAATAATATATAATATAATAATATATATATATGAACAGTTCAAAAGGTTTTAAATTTAAATCAAGAAAAATTAGGTAAAGTCATGCCAATTAATGGGAAATGAATATGTAAATATAAAATTAAATGTATTATTTATTAAAAAAAAGAAGAAAAGATCTTCATTAAAATAATATTTTAATAATAATATTTGAGTTTGAAAAGATTGTTTTAATTGTGTTTAAGTAAAGTGCAACTGGATTCTTCAGGTAATTTTTAAAACATAGAATATGGAATCACACAATTATGAATGATTTTCTTACACCTGGTTCCTCAACTAGTTTCATTTCATTTATTGTTTCTTATAGGGGGAACAAGCATCCACCCCGATAGCTATTTAATTTCTAATGCTAGATTGATTTCAAATACAACATTTGAAAAGCATTTTCTCAATGAAGTTTATATTCAGACATTTCTTTTGTCTTTCCTCGTGTTGTTCTCTAGGATGTCCAGTGGAGGGTGCTCCTTCCCCTCCCAGTCCTGCTCCTCACCCTCTCCTCATCTGCCCTCCCTCAACCTCAGCATCAAATCCGAGCGTAGCTCTCCGGAGCACATGTCCTCCCCCACCTCCCCTCCTCTGCACCACCTCAGGCAGCACTCTCCAATGAGCAACCCCGATTCTGCTCGCCACACTCCTCCAGAAGCCCGTTCGGCCAATGACACGAAGGAGTTTCCCAAAGCCGGCTACCCACAAGACGAGGAGGAAGGAGGGCAGCCGCTCAGGCAGTTAGAGATAAGTGATGGGTGGCAAAGATAGCTGGCTGCTGCAGTCCAACACCATCTCCCATTCGATCAGCTATCTTCCATCAAACCAGTCCTCTCTTGCACACATGCATACACGCACACACACACACACACACACACATATAACACAGAAGATAGCGAGATGGGGTGCATTTGTCCCCATCATGTCAGAGAGGAACGCCTCTCTTTGTCTCCTCACACAGAGCTGGTCTCTCCTGAGCGATGGAGAATTCTCTCTGCATCACTCGGTTGATCCCATGAGGAGACACGTGCATACAGACATTTACTTTTTGTTTGGTTAGGTTTAGTTTTTCTGTGTGGAGCTTATATGAGACAAAAATACAATTTGAAATGTGTTTGTTTTTAGACTTTGTTGAAGTTAGCTACAGCAGCACATCGGGACCAGCTGAACATCTCCAAAAACCTGCCAAACCTTGTTAGCGTCCAAAATCAGTGACATGGTCTCCCAACATAAAACACAGTCAGATCTCACCCATTACTGGAGGCTCTGCCTTTTTTACAAATACAACAGGGCAATGAAAAGGATAGGTTTATAAAAGTGTATCCTTAAACAATACTTGTGTGCCCATGTGTACATTGAAATATCAAAATCTTTTTTTTTTTCCCCTATGTGTTCATTTAAAATAGCATTAGTGGCAGGATGTTCAAGTCAACTTTACTTTACTTTTCTAGAGCAAATCTCATGTAGAAGCGAGTCAAAATGCTTTGCAGAGTTTTTTGCTAAAACTTCTTTGCAGGACGTTTTTTTGATTTGACTGACACACACAGCTTAAAGTGATAATCTTGGAGATTTTCATTGAAAATCACTATCACGATCAATGACTGTATATATAGATGGACGACGCGTCGCCATTTGCTCTCATTGTACAGAATTGATGCCAAAATAGACCCTGTGATAGGAGCTGCCATCTTGCGATGGTGACGTCATTTGGAGCCAGAGTCTGCGCAGTAGAGATTGGCGGGTACACCATAGCCACTTACACTGACCAAAAATCACACTTAACTTACCAAACAAACAGCAAGGATCCCGCTCACCGGCGTATTTAACAGCAGAACAGCTTCTTGTGTTGGTCTGAGGTTAATGTTCACAGATACTTTAATGACTGTAGAGACTGTTTAAGTTTCGTTTCCTCTCGTTATTCCTCCTCCACTCTGCTAATCTGCAACAGATCAGCTGCAGAAACCAGATTTGTCAACAGAGCTGTCAATCATCCTTTTTACAGCATCAAATAACTAATTAAAAGTCAACTTGTCAGAAAAATGAACACTTGGACGTAAATCAGCATGATAAAGACTAGCTATAATGACAGAAACCATGTTTGAGAGAAATTTATTTGGTATGTATTTTGATTTTATAGTTTGACTGATGTCCCTGTTGACATGGAGGAAGCGGGCTTTATGACCTATACTGCAGCCAGTCAGCAGGGGGCGCTTGAAATGTTTTGGCTTCACTTTTAGGGAGCTGTCACGTCGTCCATCTTTTTATACAGTCTATGGTCACTATCTATCGTTGAATGAGGTAACACAATGGTGATTGAGCCTATGGCCCACTGATGAAAGGCTTTGCATTTGCAGTATATAGGATTATTATGGACTGGGTGTCTGTGGCGACTTTCGCAGAAAAAATCACAAGCGGCGCCCAGTTACTGACGCGGTTTCCATCACCTAGCAGTGGTTGGTCTGCCAGAGAGGGTAGGCGGAGTGTTGTGAGTAAACAGTAATCTACTATGGCTGAACAAACAAAGAAAAGATCAGATGAAGGCAAACAGAAAGGAAAGCGACTGATCAAGGAAAATCAAGAATTACAACTGGAGCCAACCGTGGACGTCACACATGCAACACTGTTTGGATATCTGGGAGGTGTGCTCCCGCAATTATCGCCATAGGGGCTGTCAAAGAGAACGAAACTGAGATCTTCGAGATTATAACTTTAAGCATAACTTTGGCTCCAGACTGAAAGATGCACTATTGCAGAATGAGGCCTCTGTATTTTGTCCCCTATCTCTTCCTGTACATTACATCATTTCAGGGCCAGTAAGGACAGCAAGAAAAGATACAACAAATCATAAGCTGTTGAACATGAAAGATGTACAGGGACATTGAGTTATTAGTTTAAGACATACTTGAAAAAAGGCAAACCTATCCTTTAAAATACTGTCAATCAGTGTGTCTCAGGGCGTTGGATGATGCTTTCTTTTGAAGGTTTGAAAAGGTTTGAAAAATTGCTTCTCTCCATGTTTGTTTGTAAGACTGTAAGTGTGGATAAGCTAAGCATAAGTTGTCTATTTCCTTGATAAAAAAATATTAGTTTCATCTTTTTACTTTTCTCCATCAATACCAAAATCTGTACCAGTCTACTTTAACTAAAGACCAAATAAATATAGTGCAATCTGTGCATTACAATCAAACACGTAAACAACCAAAGACATTATGTGTTCGTCTATATTGGGTCTGATTTGGTTCTTATTGGGGTAATATAGAGGGCTTATTTAGTTATTGCATATTGTAGATATTGTTGAGCTTCACCATGATTATTTAATGGCCTTTTCAATATAAAACACTGTGTAATAAATTAGAAAAACACAGATTTCTTTCCCTTTAAAGAATATTGAATTTATTTTTGTAAATTTACTGTGTGCTCCAATTTTTCGCCGGTATTTGTTTTTGCTTTTCTTCTTCATGTGATAATATAAACCCAGAATTCAGGTTGGAATGAATTTCCGCATATTGTCCACAAGGGGGCGTCTTAATAACAACATTTGGATTTTGAGTGAGAAAGAGCAGAGCAGGGAAGAACAGCCTCAACTGTCTGTGATTAATTATCTAATGAACCTCTATGACGACACACAGGTTCAGTGTTTCTGCCTGAAGACGATGAACAAATAGAAACTAACTGTGCTGAGAGTCAGTGAGCCGGCCGTGGAGGTCTTCATGTTCAAGTGCTGCTGTGGAATTAGTGCTTTTTATTCAGTTCTTATGCAGTTATGTGGATTAATATCAGCATGAAAAACCAAACGATCAGTATTCTGATGTTTTGGGTCGACATTTTATATGTGATCTGAATGCTTCACTAACAGAACAAAAGAGGGGTTTTTATTTGATATTTGTTGTGATTCCTTTTAAATAAAAATGGTTTGATTTGTACAATTGCCTCGGCCTGCTTTGTTTCTTCTACAAAGGCCATTGAGTTTGCGTTTCTTTTTAAGATAAAAATATGATTCTCAATGCACTCTGTCCTCCCTAAATGAAAAGAGATGCATGTACGTTCAATCTGAAGCAGATAAAATGCTCTCCGCTGCGCAGCTATCAAGCTTTCATGTGTCCATTTATTCACCTCGGCTTCATCTTTTGAATGCACACACTCCCTCATTATCATGTCTGGCCCCTGTCAGGCAGCTCACCACGCAGCCACCAAACGGCACCAACAAGAATGGACCACTTAAAAAGACTGGAGACCTTTATGTCTTCAAAAAAAATACATCCAGCACAAAAAGGCTCATTTCCACAGCTGGTTGTCCCGCAGTTACTGTGCTGCAGCGCTCTCTTATTCTACCACTGTGGAGCATTTTAACTAAAGCAGAGAGGGGAACTGGTCCATCTCTGTCGTCTCCCCTCCCGAAAATAAAAAGAGACCCTCACAGGGGTCATGTCTGGTCTGCTCCCCAGGGACCAGGCTGGCCCAGTCTGTGGGGCATGTCTGGGCGTTGTGCACACACTTCCTGGTTCTATAGCAACCGCGGCCTACTGCAGTTCACAGATCAGACTTTGGGGGGCTCGAGGCCTCCAGCACAGACAAATATAATTAATGTGATTATATAGATACGTCAGCGTCTTTACCTTTGAGTTCATGAGGCTGGGCGCTCCCACAGACCTCAGGCTCAGACAGGAACAGAGCTCCACTAGTCATGATAGGCGAGGATTCCAGATTTGCAACAATAATGTAAAGTAAAAATTAACTGAAAATGTGGAAACGTTTTGGAATGGAAAATGTTATCCTACTGACACACAACATCCCAGTGCTAAATCCCAAAAAGCCATCTTGCCAAGAGGCCTTCAAATTGTCTTCACTTTTGCATTAGCTATGTGATTGTTCATATCCTTTAGTAAGGATAGCGCCATGAGCATGCCCCAGTGCACATAAAAAGCCAGCAAAGTGGCCGTCCCTCCCTGCATTTAAGAACCTTTGTGGCTTTTTGACGGGACGTGGAAGTCAAATGATATCAGCAATAAATCATGTCTGCTTTCAGACAAAGAGCCTCTCCAGTCTCGCTGTGGCGAAAGGTCACGTTCCTCAACTGTTGTTGCATCACAGGCATATTTTTCTAAATGTTTTTATATCATAACGCCTAAAAATGTAGTTTGAATGTTTTAAGGCTCAACAGAAAAATGAAATATAACTATGGCGAAGTTGAGCCTCCACAAACTATATGTCCTCCCAGACTATTGAGGGGCATCGAGTTCATAGTAATTATCAGTGATTAAACAATGATCTTCTCAGGAGGTTGGGGGTCAGAGATCAGGACCCAGCACTGCGGCGAGACACTCCTTTGTCATGCACGATGTCTTTTGTCGATCGGAGCAGAGATTTTTTTTAAAAGGAAATGTTTTATCGGCAGGATCTCCCACGCTCCTCGACGGAGGGCAGGATTAAGTGTTTACATAAAACTGACATGTGACTTTAATGTTTTTATTGAGCCACACAAACAAAAGTTTTCACACCATGCGTTCAGAAAAATCTCAAAAAGCAACATTTTGATATAAACTTCACAGTATAATGATTTCAGAGCATTCGATTCAAATATACTATCTAAAAAAAACACTAATAATCTAACACAACACAAGAATGTAAGAACTGCAGCATCAGTATCATGTCTAAATAACAGAAGTTATTAGAGCCAATGTGTCATAAATAAATAAATAAAATACACTGATGCAACACGCATTCTAAGCAGGCTTGGATTAATCATGTGAGCAGACGAGCAGACAAACAAACTGTAAAATATTAAAAAAGAAATTATTTAAGACACCGCAACTAAAAATGACAAGTAGTGTTTGAAATGAAAGGAAAACAGAAATAAGTGTGAAGTATTATTTTGATCTAACAAAGATACTATTCAGTCTAAATATGCAACATCAGGACGAGAGGAGATCTCCCAGGCACTTAGGAAGTGTGAAAAGTAAATAAAAGCATCAGCTCTTCAGCTCTTCAGCTCTTGGCTACGACACAAACGCAGTTCTGATTCATCATCACCTGCGTTTGCTTCAAAAGGAGGGATCTGAGCTTGACTACTTATTAGCAATCAAACGTTACAGCAGAAAAAAAGATAACAAAACCATTTAGCACTCTTGAATCGGTTCCTTGAGGGGGACAAAGCCTCCCTCACAACAACAAAAAAACAACTTCTCCTGACAGGGATTAAGTCCTAATACTTACCCTGGTACCAAATAAACATCTTACATATATGCAGCATTTAACAATGTTCTGTTCAGAACAATTCAGGTAACACTGGCACTGACACATGTCTGAAAAGTTGCAGAATTAAATGTTCTGCCGATTATCCGGAAGATGACAGAGGACTGTATCACAAAGCAAGAAGGGTGGGTTCGCTGACTTTCTTTGGTCTTGACTCGTTCTTAATGTATGAAGGACCTGGACGGCTAACTTGCTCGTAATAAGTTACAGTAATAATGTCAAAGATTTTCATTTAAATAAATGTCTGTTAAGTCACTAGCTATCCCCGAATGAGGTAACACAATGGTGATTGAGCCTATGGCCCACTGATGAAAGCCTTTGCATTTGCAGAATTATAGACTTGGTGTCTGTGGCGACTTTCGCGGAAAAAAATCATAAGCAGCGCCCAGTTAGTGACGCGTTTTCAGCTGTGGTTGGTCTGCCAGAGAGGATAGGCGGAGCTGAGCAGCTGCTTTTCCGGTCTCTGCAAGTGTTGTGAGCAAACAGTAATCTACTATGGCTGAACAAACGAAGATTGATGACTACAGATACAACTTCAAAAATAAGTGAAAATCCAAGGACAAAGAAACAAATTCGACACTCACATGAAGGCAAACAGTCTAAAATGGAAAGCGACCGTCAGCGAAGAAAATCACAACCGATAAGTGTACTCCCGCAATTGCCTTTTATCGGCATTAGGTGCCGCCAAAGAGAATGAAACGGAAATCATTATACCTTTAACTTCAGGGGACAGGATTACATCCTGCTGACAGCACAACAAATTACTAAAGAGATCACTGGAAAAATATTGGAAAAAAGGCCTTCAACAGACCAATTAACAGCCCGATTAATGGCTATTAGAGCTGCACATCACAGCACTCAATTTGAATTAACACAATAGACCTTATCAGCCCTCTTTGCCTAACTGTATGACTGATAATCATTTGCTTACACACTCAAGGGCTCCAAAATAATAAAAATGACACTTTTCCTATTTTGTCTGTGTGATAATACTGTAGATATTTTACCTTGCTAAATATCACCACAATAACCGAATTCTCAGGGGATATCACTGTCATATACAGTTCTTTTGATGTTGCATATAATATAAAACTGCTTTCACATGAATGCGCCTTTAGATTGATCAACTTCATGATACCGGTTGTCAAGCATTGGAGGACTCTGTGTGGCCAGGTAACCCAAAGAGCCACACTTAGTTGAACTTGCTTTGTGATACAGGCCCCTGTTCTCTCTGTTATTTTGTGTTATCAATACCAGTAGCCTGCTGGTCATAAAAAGTCAGAAGGGCAAGAAATGAGCCGGTGATGCAACCGACAGTGCCCGTTCACCTACCCACCCTCACCTTGATCAAACTTCTGTTACATCCAAAACAAAGCGCCTTCTGTCAGTAGTTGTGTGTTTTATTAAAATGTCCCCTTCGCTGCCTGCAGCTTTCCTTTGCAACAGCGTAACAACAGCTGAGGGCTGGAGCTGCATTGCAGGAAGAACAGTATGGCACTCTGTTTCCTCTGTTAGTTCTGCATGAGGTACTGGTGGAAGTAGATGCCGAACAGAGAGCTGATGACCTGGCAGGCGGCCACCCACCAGGTGAGGAAGGCGAAGAAACCTCTAAAGAAAAGAGGAGTGAGGACGGAACGCAGTGCTGCAAAGGCCTCTGACAGATGCGCTACTGTGGCCTGGATGTCTTCCTCCATATCCTCCATCCCCTCTTCATCTTCATCCAGACCTCCAGGCAACACAGGTGCTGCCGTGGGCATCACCAGCGCTGGTGTCACCCCGGGAGTGTCCTCTGAACCAGGCGCCCAGGAGAAGTCCCCTACAAGTCAGGCAATATTTACACTTTACAGCTGAACTTGGAGCTCACTTCTCAGCAAGTTATATCTTGTTTGTTTATTCAACACTGAAACCAGAGTGTAATAATATGGGGTTTATGTGCAGGACTATTTTGGCCTGAAGCAGGACTGTTTCCCGTTTCCAAAATAAAGCTAAGCTAAGCTATCTGACTCCTGGCTGCAGGTCTATATTTAATGGTACCACAGTGGAATCAGCACATCTTACTCCTAGCAAGAGAGCATATTAACATATTTCCTCTAAAGTTGAACTGTTCCTTTAAATCTACATTTGGATTATAGGTATACAAACAAATAAAGATCATGAGTTGAATCTTCCTTTCATGACGGGGTTGTTATAATGATGGTGTATTTTACTTACCTAGTGCCTTGAGTGCCAGTGTGGAGAAGAGGATAAGAAGAACAGGAACCAGATACTGGAGTGTAATTACAGTCAGGTAGCAAAAGATTCGAGTGACCTGAAAAACAGAGCATATATTTTCAGTTTACACTTATAATGCAGTTAGGGAGATTTTCCTTATATGGCCCAGTAAAACCTTGAAATCATGAAATGTCATGATTTAAAAACTCTGAGCTTAAAACCAACCCATCATTGTGTAAATATCCCACCTTCCTCTGGATGTCAATGGCAGCAATACGTCCCGCCTCTTTCTTCATCTGCTCCACCCATTTCTGAGCCAGATTCAGGTAGGCCTGCAGGTGGTAGCGAGTCAGTCCTAGCCGCAGCACGCACAACGCCACGATGATCCACAGGCGCATGCTGTCGAATGCTTCACTGGAAACTCTGCAAGCATGAGAACGTGAGAAGATCAGAAAAAGTCGGGGCTGGCAGAGAGGAAATCTTGTTTCAGCCTTGAGAGTTGATAGGTTGATTATAGTTAACAAAATGTATGTGCACTCACATTGTGACGGAGGTCTTCCCCATAGGGGCATTGGCCAAAAAGTCCCTTGCAATGGGTTTCACCCAAAGAACCAACACGATGACTGGAGACAGGAAACTCATGTGCAGCAGAATTCTGCAGGAAACATTAGGGACATCTTAGAAAGCTAAATACTGCAAGAGAAAAACTTTTAATAAGACAGGAGGATGTGTGTTGCAGTATTTAATGTATCAGTTCGTACTGGATGAGTGGGCGGTCTGAGTTCAGCTGTACAGCATCAAGATGAGTCTGGGCCAGTCGCAGGCCGGGGAAGGCCAGGAGAGCCCCAATGTAAGCACAGACTGCAGCCAGGCCGAGCTTCACTGTCAGCTTGGTCACCGGGATTCTGGGAGAAATTAAAAAACACCAAAGGTTATGCTGAGTCTGTACTTGTGGTGTTGTCGCTTAATTCATAATGCAATGTGAATCAGTATTACAGTAACACTACTTATTCCTTTGGGAGTACAAAGAAGTTGTTTTTTCAGGGACAGATACTTACGACCATTCAGCGTAGCCGTGCTGTTTGGCAAAGACTTCCAAGTTGTCAAAGAGGTTGGAGAAACCAGACTCCAGGCCGAACTCCAGGTAGTCCTCTCTGACCACCAGCACCAGCATGGCCACAAGCAGAGACAGAAAGCCAAAGGCAAGGCAAACAGAGCGCTCCCCGCCTTCTTCAGAGCGGAAGTAGTGACTCATCAGAGTGTGCAGTGTCTTTCTGAAGGTTGGCAGTTAAATTAAAACAACCAAGAGGAAAATGTGGCATTCATCCAGTCCAAGACTCTTCATATATCCAAGTGAGTTTAATCTCTCATCTAAAACTATCAAAGTCTGTTGATCAGAGGGGGGATCCCTCTCCCAGGAAGGACAGACAAGTAATAGATTATAATAATAAATTAGAGACACTTGTAGATTGTACAACCCATGTGAAGATAAATGATCAAGCAAAAACAATTATGGGATAATTATGCCTTTTGGGATGAATCCATATTAATGCTCACAATCTGTCATAAATTAACAGTTGAAGGATACAGCCCGAAGAGCACAGTCAGGACACACCAGATGGCTCCAATATTGACCTCTTTTCTGGCATCTACGACATTGTAGTAACACTCGGTGAACAGGAAGACACCCATTGCATAGACCGCAAAATCTATCAGCCACTGGTACTCCAGGAAAAAGCGCAGCACTGAAAGTAGAAACAAGAACAAAAAGGTGATTCTTTTGAGCTCTACCTGTTTATCCAAACTGCCTACCAAACATTGTAATGATGCAGGGACAAAATGTACATTAAAAAATGTGTGTATGTATAGTGGGTCTGTTGTGAGTCAACAACTAAGCTTGAGTACTGTTTGTGCTAACACAACATCAATGTGGGAATGAAAGGAATGTTTGTGTACCAAGAGCATCAATGGCGTTGACTGGGGCTTTATCCAGGTGAAGGTCGATGTCTTTGGGGACAGTCAGAGGCTTGTTCTCTCCGTTCTGTCTCCTAATTTAAAAAAAACAAGACACAGGAGTATGTAAAAAAAAAAACAGATCTGAGACAGATTTTTACAAGATAAAAAAATGCTGGCTTGTCTGGAGTAGCCTTTTTTGGTTTTTGCTCTTAAGTACAGCACTGGCATCAAAGGCAGATTCCTCCTAAAGACAACATTACTTAGATGTGACTCTTCTCTCACGTATCAGACCCTCCCCCAACTCCCACCTGTCTCTCCTGTTCTGTTTTGGCATCTGTTTCCCAGCCAGCGCACACAGCTCTCCTTCTGACGGGTGTTTGAACCGGAACAAACTGGAAGGAATAACAGGCACATGTATGTAAACCGAGCACAGAGCATTATGTGTATAATGTAAAACTTGATTGTAATGGTTAGATTACCTGCCATTGCAGAGGAGCCAGCGCGCAAATGAGCAATGTGGAGCCATCCTCTGCATAATGCTGGCAGCCAGCAAGCTGACCACCAGCTGAATTCCCATCAGCGCCTGTTAAAACAAACACACAATAAAGTATGAAATGCAACTTTAAATCTCCCATCTTAGACATGAAAACAGTTTGGGTTATATATCAGTGAGTAATGCATCAAAGACGGTCAGAGAGTAGGACAGCTGTGTCAATTACTGTGATAGTCAGTAAAGTCAGCAGTTTATATTGCAAGACTAAAGTTTCTAGATAAAGTTTTCTACATACAATTTAAATTACCTAATGTATCACAGGCTGCTGAGGAAGCTAAGCTACAAGCTAAAAAGCTAACAGTTGCTGGAGATTAACTAATTTATACAACCTTAACTACAGGATGTGTTGAAAGCCTCTGCAAAATGAATGAAAGTTAGCAAATGGCTATCGTGCTAAATTTAGCTTAACTTCACCACCTGTCAGTGCTGCTGCAAGCGGAGCTAGCTCGTTAGCATTAGCACATTAGCTTTAGAGTTTAACAATACAGGGTAAAAGAGCTCGCAAGCGAATGTTACAGCAAGTCGTTAACGCTGGTAACCTCATGCAGATTTACTTGTGTAAGAATTAAGTCACCATGTTTTCCTGAAAGCTGTAGTCAAAGCCAGAGACGCTGCCAGACCTTCTTCACATGTAGGAAAGTCTTGACAGCTGAACCAACTGACATGTGAAACTGCTCAGTGGCCCGGATGTAGTAGTGACGCTGGAGTCACGCGCTGCATTCAGGTGCTCCACTAAAGCTTTGTAAATTTGAAACATTATAACTCATCTCAACTCGAGAACCGACGCCACTGCTGTTTCGATGAAAAGGTGGGAGCAAAGAACAAATATCACTCCTATTTATTGTGTTTATGTGAATGTTTACATTTTATTAGATCGCGTTTCATACGTTTATTAAACAGATGTAGTTAAGGCCTACTTCGGTTTGACACGAGGTAAAATAAAATGTTAAACGACGACTAAAACAATTTAGCAACAACTGGAGGATCCACTGGTGCCAGGTTGACTTACAAGAAATAAACTCATGGTTCCTTACTCATTATTTTTTGGTCACACATTTTCTTGCTTAGCCTACATGGTATATTGTTGAAGACAATTTTCTCCTTAAGAGATTCAAACGAACAAACATAATTTAATAATGTCAGTTGATGTTAATAATTCAATTATGTGCTCGTTTCGTAAAGCTGTAGACCTACATACAACAGGACTATGTATTTATATATATCCTAAAGTTAAAATAATGCATTGCAATAATCAATTGCAGAACTGCAATTTCATTGTTCTGGAAAAAAAAACCTTTATCCATTTTTTATGTTTAAATGTCCACAATACATAGTGAACAGTGACATCTGAAAGCTTTGCTGTCTTTAGTGCTCTCTTTGACTAATAGGTACGTTGACCAAAAAATATAATTATTTGATGGTAAATGGACTGCACTTATATTGCGCTTTCCTAGTCTTCCAAGCACTCAAATCGCTTTTACACTACATGTCACATTCACCCATTCACACACTCATTCATACACTGATGGCAGAGGCTGCTACGTAAAGTGCCTAACTGCCAATCAGTAATTACATTCACACACTGATGGCTATGCCACCAGGAGCAATTCGGGGTTCAGGGTTTTGCCCAAGGACAGTCCGACATGTAGTCTGGGAGCTGGGGGTCAAACCACCAACGATTGAACAACAACTGACTCTACCACTGAGTCACAGCCGCCCTAAAATAAATGCCCTTTCACAATATTATTCTTTGACATGAAAAACTGAGCAGACCGTTGTTGTAAGCTAAGACGTCATCTCTAATGAAAATGTAACAAATAAAGTAGCCTATTTAGTTACCCAGCAGTTTTTATTTCACCAACATGGTCCCTCTCCCCTGTAATTAAATCGTAAAGTTGTGTTTGTCTCAATTCTTTGTTCTTCCTCAATACCCCCGAACACCTCCGTGAGATCCTCCTAATGATAATCTCCACGATTCGTGCTTCCACCATCATGTTTCTGAACATTTCAGTGGAAGAAAACAAACATTATGCAGATGGTGAGCTTAAAATCTCAGATACGCTCCTGATACGCTCTGCTTAGGCATTAAAACCCCAGCCACCAGGGAGGGGATGAGGTGATTTTGATTTAATCATGAACGTGAGTGTAATTTTCCCATTTAGAGAGATAAGAATAAAGAAAAACTAATACCAACGTGGTTATCTTCAAAGTTTATGTCTTTGTGATGTGATGCTGTATTATGTTGTACGATCACTGAGCCTCTGAATAATATAAACCATGAGGTGTTTGGGGACTATCGTGGTACGAGGACGACAGCTTTCGGTGCCCTGATGCATCCTTAGTGTGTGGTACGCTTGGTCACTCAGAGTAAGAATGGTTGCTCACACACACTGGCACACACACAGCGGCCTGTACATGCATTATAATGTCAGCTCATCCTCAGTAAAGCAGAAGCCTGTATGCCTGTTCCCGGCAGATCTCCCTCTAAAAGATCTTTTACCAAAACCATTCAGCACATTAAAATCTGTGTTTAGCATGTGCGCTTGTGTTATTTGGGTGGTCTGCTGAAGCTGATTGAATTCCCACTTTTTTTTTTAACTAATTGCTGGCACCCCTTCTGCTGAAGATGTGTCTGATCCTTTGCCCTGTGAATTTGCGCACGAGAGCATGACATTTCAATGAGAGCTGTGAGTCTGATCAAATGGAGCTTTGTTCCATGAAGCAACTCTGGTGGGCAAGTATGCACCACCGGGCAGGCGTCTGTAAAACTAAATCACATGAAATGAGTTGTTCAGATCAATATCAGACTCTTTGTGCTTGTTTGATCTTTATGAATCTTGTTGATGCAACTCCTGCATAAATCCTGAGGCGATTAGATGTGAGATTTAAGCAAGGGGAAATGGAGCAATCACACTTGTTTCCCGTCCCTTGCAGCTGCTGAAGATAACGTACGCTACACCGAATATTTGGACAAATATAACAGAGAATTGTGTGATTTTATGACCCTTATATGTGGATAGTGCAACATAAAGCAATGCGTGTTGTCTTGCAACATCATCTGACATGCACTTTGAACATTTTCCATCAATGTCAAGCAGCAAAAATGTGCAGAAACACATTAAATATTCTGCACATTTCCCCCAAAATGTCAGACATTAAAATGTCAGTCACACTGTGAGAAGAAACGTCTCTGTCTGGGTGGAAAAACACTTCCATAATCATCATCTTTGACACAAATGCTAATCCCTCTGCCATGTTAGCCATCTGTGGCTGAAGTGGCGGGGCAGAAATTACTGAGGAAAATGGACACAAATAAAATGCTAATTCACCACGGGCTACAAGTGGCTCCCCTCCCTCCGCTCAGCTCGGGGGGCCTCTCGGTTCCCACACCACTTCCCTGTGTCTCTCCCAGGAGGCTGCTGGGATACCGGCGGCTGCTTCTGAGCCCGCAGCAGGGATGCAGGCCTCCCATTGGCTCGTCTTTGTTTGCCAGCATGCACGGTATTCATCGTCTGATTTAAATATATGCAAATGTTGCAATGGTGCCCCGTCAAAGGAAACTCCCACCTCCGTCTCCCTTCAATTTGCCCGCTCTTTTTCCTCTTTGTCTCAGCGCTAACTGCTGCCTCCTCTGCAGTGTGGGAACCAGCTATGGAGGGCCAGATCTGCTTTGTCACAGGGATTTATTTTAAACTGGAGTGAGACTCATGACTGTTAATTACCAGACATAGAAGTACAGTGTATCACAAGATGAGAGAAGAGCAGCCTGTGAAACACTTTCCTTCAACCTCGTCACTGTGTCGTTCAAAATCAAACCAAATATCAGGGTCATAAGTGTCAGATATGGAGGCTCCACACCCTGTACGTCTTTGTCCTTTAAATATAACATGGAGAATGTGCTGTGTAGCAAGCAAATACATCACATGTTGTGGTGATTTCTCTGAAGTAATCATGAGAATTGTGTATGTTGAGGGTTCGGTCCAAACTGCTACTATAAACCAGATTGATGCCCAAAGTAAGAGCCTTGAAATTGCAGAATCTAGGTTTTACTGCGCTCCATTGCGTAGCAACTACTCCAGTTTCACTGCAGAATGTTTGACTTGTAAAAGCAGGAAAAGCACAAGTGTTACAAATAACATTATCAACGTTTCTCGTCTTGGGTTTGACAGAGAGAGACATGCTGATCATGTGCCAAACCATGAGTCCACTGAAGGATCTAAACGGCCATCATCCGTTTGATTATCCACACCTCTGTTTTCCAAATATATGCTACCATTCCTTGAAAAAATATTGCTGAATGTATTCACCTTGTGTTCGGAAATAAAAAGGCATTTTGTGTGATGTCACAGCTGCAGATACAGCTCTTCCTCAGAGTGGATCAGGGGGCTGTGGATCCCTACAATAAGATACCCCCCTCTTGAACTTGTCCATTTGTTGTTATGTTACAACGGCTAATATAAATGGATTTTATTGTGTTTGTATGAAATGGACCAACACAAATAGTCCATCATTTTGAAGAGGGGGTGAATTATTCATATGCTATTTTAAAGCATTCATTAAAAAAATAAATAACGCTTTTAGTTCTTTCCTGTGAAACTCGTTTACCAAGGTCAGCTGCATTGCCTTCAGGTTAACTGTAAATTAAAAGGTAAAAAGCTGAGATAAATCGTCTGTAATCCAGTAAATAATGCTGTACATTTTGAGTGCAAGCGTATAACTAGAGAGCATGCACATAAATTGAGCCCATCTGCAAAAAGCTTCATGCGTGCATACGAGTATCAGGCTCGTGTATTTCTGGCTTCACACTGAAACAGAGCAGAATGATCTGGGCCTGATGCTGCTCTGATGTGTTAAGCCATTACCCTGGCTTGTCCTCACACACTTTTTGGGGATTTGGACGCCACGAATCGTTGCACACTCGCACTGTAATTAAGCAAATGTTATGCTGCTAATTCTATTTCACTGAGTGTTTGCAGCAGAGATGATCCGGAGGATGATCCATCGGCCTCTGCATGCACAGATGGCTGATGTACATGCACACACAGGCACAGAGGCAGAGTGTAAATTGACACTTGCAGAATTGTACACTGTTGTCTTCTTTGTGTTCACTGAAAATATGGTGGCACAAACATCCATTTACTAGCAACATTTTTATAAGACATCTTTCTGACTTTCAGCCCCCCTTTTTCCTTTATTTCTGACCTCCCCTCCTCCTTTATGGTGTTATAGAAAATAAAAGGAATAATGGCTTTTACCTGGACTATTTTTTTCAATCCAGCACACATTAAAGTGTCTATTTCTAAAAAGCTATTTTCCAATTCTGGATTTATAAAACCACTCTTTTAATAGAAGTAAAAGCCCACTGAAAATAATTAATATTAACAAGTTATAAAACAAAGATATATAAAAACAATTTAAACCTGTTTATTCTCAATATTTCTAATTTTTTGCATCTCAAAAAAAAGTCTCACTGATAATTTTTGCGTTTTCATCTCTTTTTAAGGAAACCTCTTTGTGAACTTCTCTTATTGGGAATTTTTAAACTAATGATTGATCATCTATTTACCGCATTCAGTTATCCAGCTTCATGTACACGCAGGCCTCCCCCCCTTCTGTGCATTCACCGTGTGCATTAACGTGTTGTGAATGCGCTGCGCTTGAACTTGACCGGCGGACTTTCCTGGGAAAAGAGGCGCGACTTTGGCCCTTTGCTCCTCTCCTTTATGGAGTGCAGCCTGTTCAGACTGATGTCAGCGCTCATTAGCATAAACTTCAGCCTGTTCCCAATTAAACCAGCAAAGCAGTTAGAGCACCAGTCTGTTTGCGCATGGCGGGGAGGGAAACAACATCTCTCCATCACTGCGAGCACCACGAGGAGCTGCTGCAATGTAAGTTGATGCGTTTTTTAAAAATGAGCCTACGTGTTTTAAAGTTTTACAGCCTGATGCATATTTATGCTCCTTCTTTAAGGTGTCATATTTGTACATTTGAAAACTCTTTATTTTTCCTCTCTTCTTCTACTACTGGAATTAATCTACAGGCATGACTAGTATTTAGTCCACACTTATCTGTCTCTTGAGTTATCTGTGGCTCGTTGATGTGAGAGTGATGATGGATACCTTCAGTCTTTCTCTTGTTTGCACCTGTAGGCCTAAATGTGTGAGAGATAAATGCAGCATCTTTGCTGCCTGGAGGTGTCTGGTTTTACTGCAGGTTAATCTGATGCCTTATTGATACAGCGAGGTGATATACAACTGAAAGCATTTGCATTAGTCAAATTGATCATTTCTGCTGAGTGTATCTACAGCACAGTACACTTTAACTGCTGTGCTGTGTGTCAGCATAATGCAGGAGACTGTAAGTGCTGCTTACACTGTAACTGGCAAACCGACAGTCACATTCCTCCTTACTCACCTGTTTGGACTCTTATGCAAAACTTTTTTGTGTTGCAAAAGGAAAATGACTAAATGGAGGTATTACACAACGTGAAAACAGTGCGTTTGTTGCACTATTTGTTGCCAGTTTTGATGGACTATATTTTTAAAGCAATGCATTTATATTCTTCATGAAAAATGCTCCAATTATGCTCCTAAATGTGGCCAAAAGGACTTATAAAATATGCATATAAAAAGGTGTATAATGTTGCTGCAGAAGTCAAAATTACAGCAAATAGATTTAAAATAGATTTTCTAGATTTGCAGTTGAAATCACTTGGTCATCAAATCCTTTGTCTTTACTGAGAGTGCAGACAAACACATTAAAATACAGCTCAGACAAGGATCTCATTAACATATGTAGATGCATGCTGTAAGATAATAATGTATCTGAATAATACACATCTGAGGAAGTTTCCTGATGTTTTATTTTATTTGAGATATTTAAAATATGAAGGTACAAGGATTATTGATCATTAGAAATCAATAACTTCTTACTATTAATCACGATTAGGTGCTGATCTGCGAGCATGACATGCTGAAGCACAAATATTTGCTCCCTGTTAGTCCTCATGTGTGACCTCTGACACCTCCGTGTCCCTGTGTCAGGTCAGGCCCCTTTGAAGAGCGAACATTACAATTCCCAGAAGTGGCCACTTGAATCGGTCAGTTATTATCAATCGGCTCAGCGTGGTCATGCACGGTGACATAACAGCCATCCAAATCTGTCAGAACCGGAGGAATTACAGGGGAAGGAAGCGATTTATATTTGGAAGATGTGATTTAAATGTGTCTACCTGAGTGGTGGTGTGTGGTGTTAGTAGCTGACTTCTTTAAATAGATGTGAAAAGATGCGTCATGAGGGAGAGAAAAAGTTTTTGAACGGAAGGACCTACTCTTTTCATAAAAACTACTCCCTCAACAATTCAGCTGAGGAAACAGTTCCTTTAGGGATTCACAAACGGAGGAATCTTTTTGGAATAATGTTGAAATTGATCTTTAATGGGCAATAACACGCCAAACTTGAGTCCTTTACCAGCACGGAGATAAAAAGAAAATGCATTCATTTACAAAATAAATAAATAAAGTAACGTTTGAAATCTTAAAAATGGAGTGAACCAGTCTTTCTTTGGATTTGCAACAGAATAAAAATTAAGCGTAATTCAGAAACCTGCACTGGATGTCCAATGCGCCGAATTAGCTTTGCTTGGCACCGTGCATTTACACTTCACCTCCATTAAAAAGCAACATACTGTATATATAATTATTTTTAATTCGTATGTCCAATGTATTTATTTAGATCAATGCAATTCTAAAATATTATTTGTAATGTCTGCTAAAGTCTATAAAAGCAGCCTATATGGCAAGTCTCTTACTGCATATACGTTATTTTTTCTATTGAATGAATCAGCAATACTTCCCCCAATAAACACGTTTTATTTAGGTAGGCGGTGATTTTTATTAATTCACTTCCAGGTATGTAGAAGTATTTTTAAATAGCTTAAATAAACTAACGTTATTAAAACATATAGTGCGCAATTTCCATTAATATCAGGATTAAACTAAAGGATTTATTGGCGATATTATTCTAACAATCTCAACATTACTTATCTTTTAAACTTTAAATTAAGCACAAAATCTTTATGAATCGCCACTGAATTATATTAGCCTTGGAGGAATCCATTCAGCATCTGCTCCTGTGTTCCTGTGTCATTACTTTTTATGCATGTTCACCTGCTGGAGCCATAAAAACACAAGCAAATAAAAAAACAACAATTCCTCCGTTTTATTTACAAAGCCAAAACCGTCAATAACATTATGAATCATTCTAAATGTGATTTTACAGCTCTGAGAGAGAGACTGATATTGACATAGCCTCTTGTTTCAATAGAATTATAATTACTACGGATTTTAATATTTAAGTGTTGTATACTGCCATCCTTTCAGTTCTATCCGTCAATCATTATTTCAAAGAGAATCACGTTTTTTTCCCAGCAAAGTTGAACTATCCTACAGTGATTCCCGCTGTCCTGCACCGTCATGTACCGGGTTATGATGCGGCGCTCTCCTATGACGTAGGATCACTTATAACGATCAAATATTCATCTTTATACACCTCATTACCAAACCAGTGTGTATTGATTTAGAATAGTCTTTTTTTCCCAGTTATTTCTTTGAATTTGGATAAATGAAGATAATCTGGAAAAGGCCTGCCACTTCCTCCACCAGATGCACGAGCACCTTCGAAAAGTTGTAGCGTTTTAAGATTTTATTCTGCATCTAATTAGAGGCTGTATTTCTATTATGTTGTTGTTATGAGATTAAAAGACGTTTTGTGGCCATTTGCAGTGTATTTTGGATTTAGGCCAGTCAGACTGTCCACAGGCCTGAGCCCCAGTGCTGCTGCTCACCCAATAGGTGTCGCTGTTTAGCTCCATTAACACTGATGGCAGCGATACTCAGTGAGATGTGTGATAATTATTAATATTATGGCTACTTTTCTTTTTAAAGGATTTCATATTTAGAGGATAGGAGTTATTTTTTTCCCCATTATATACGTGTGTAATATTTAAGATATGTTTGACTTGGCCCATTACAGTCTAACCTCTCAGAGCGTGCTCGCTTCCATGCCCAAATAAGGCTACTAGTCATTTATGAAGCTGTAAAAAATGAAGGTCTTTATATGGACGCAATAGGACTCTCTTGTCTATCACAATATAGGCTACAACTTACAGATTGTTAGTCATTTAAATCTCTCCTTAACAACACACGTATGCTTGTAGAGAAAACTAAAATAATACTAATATAGGTCCATATATAATATATCATACAATCATATAATTGAATTTCATAATAATAGTTTCTTTTCTGTGGTTATTATTTTCGTAGGTTGAGATGACCTTCACTTTTAATGTCGTCATAAATTCCGTGAAGATGAAATAATAACCTTGCTCTATAATTCCATGCGTTAACCGCACACACTGCAGCCCTAATATTGTTGTAATAATATGTTCATAATGTTTTCTTAAGCCCCAATGACATTTCTAATTCTTTCAAGTTGGGGGGAAAAACCCAGAGATATAATGTAAACTGTTAAATTCAATGGTTGCTCTGTGAGGCTTCATTTTAACCATCATCATTTGCAACTTTTGGTTTGCAAGTGATAAAGATTATTGTTCCTGAAATATATTTGATCATGGTCCACTTCTTACTCAGTTACGATTTTTGCTAAATTGGCATATACACTCACTCACACACGCATACACACAAACAGTCACACACACACACACACACACACACACACACACACACGCTTACACACATACAGTTAAAATTCTATTCTGAAATTCAGAATTTAATTTTAGCAGATGTTTTATTTATTCTCTAAAAATAACTTAACGCTATAAAATAAAGATCTAAAAATACAGCTGTGTTAGTAAAATAGTGTTGAGACCCCACGAATGAGCCTGTAGCGTGGATCCCACACACATGCGTATTGGATAATATATTTGTGATAACCTATCCCGGCGCCTGACGTCAGCACGTTACAGTTGCGCCCATTTCAAATCAAAGTGTTATTGCACGCAGCGTTGACTCTCCACTGTATGCATGCAGTTTTCGCGTTTATAGACTTAATTCAGTGGTTGTTTTTTTTTCTTTCTGTTTGTGGTTGACACTTTGGCACATGTGTGTCCACCCGTGCGCTCCTTTACGCACAGAGAGGAAGGAGACGTCGCATCACGTAACGCAGCGTGACCTGCAGGAGCTCCGGGGAAGCATCTGCGGCAGCAGCATCACACACTCCGCTGCTGCGTGCTGCTCTTTAGTCCTCTCTATCTCTCACAAATCGTTATCCCGTTTTACGCATTTTCCTGCAGACTGTCAGGAAACGTTTGGAAACTACAACATTTCAACCTGCGGTCGATTCTGCTGGTTAATGGCTCGGTTGGGTCGCTCTTCCTGCACGCCGGTGTACAGGTGACTCAGTAAAGCAAGTGGCAGGTTTGGAGATCACTACTAGGTCGTCTATCAAACGCTGCCAAAATAAGATTCTGGGTGCAGCCAAAGAGGGAGACGCGTCATTCAAAACAGAACAATGGACACCAGTTCACAATGGTCAACGAAAAAGCGGTGCGAGTGTGTTTGGGTTTCTGTACACGTCTTCCAGAGCAGCCGGTGTGTGAACGAGTGCATGTGTGTGTTAAAAGAGAGGGAGAGAGGGAGGGGGAGCGAGGGAAAGAGAGAGAGAGAGAGGGGAGGGGACCGGCGACGCAGCAGCTCCGCGCACACTGTCATCCAAAGCTGGGGAGGAGATGCTGGGATGCGGGAGCGGATGCTGGCAGCGGTGTCAGCTCGGCCTTGGTTTATCTCTGAGGCAAAAGTAAAGCCAGTATTCCAAAAATACTTCTAGGATCTGCTCATTGTCTCGGTTTACCCTCTGTTAGAAGGCTTGCACCGTTTGGGGTTCTCTTTGGACTTCTGGCTCTCATAGTTTGGTCACACTTGAGAGATGATGCTGGAAACGTGCGTAAAAATACTGAATGGACTTGGACCGGAGATGCGGGATTTATTCGAAGTTTATACCTTGTAAGTATGATTTTTGTGTGTTTTATTTGTGGATTTTTGGCTATTTTAAGCTCGACTTTTGCCTTATAATAGTATCAAATAAATGAGCAGGAATACAAGTTAAACAATAAATCATATAATATAATAAGCAAAAATAATATTAAATGAATACAATGTGAAAAGTTTGTTGTTTGAGTAAAACAGGAAATTAAACTTCCAAATAAAGTGAGCCCTGAAGTGCTGAGGGGCAGCAGGCTGCTCATCTCACATTAGCGGGAGCCTCCATTGAGCAGTGTGAGGCGGGCCGAGGCGGGCCGAGGCGGGCTGAGTGGCCCCTGAGCTGGCGTTTAGAAAGCAAACAGTTGTGTGATTGTTAGCAGAGCCTGGGAAAATGTCCCCTCGGCTGGGAGGTGGAGGGACTTGACGCCAGAGCCTCTTGTTAAGAAGACTTGTGTGCTCCCAGACAGCATTGTGATGCTAATGAGCACCAGCACGTTGTTGAACTTGATGTTGACTTTTTTTTTTCTTTCTTTGAGCGTTTTTTCTTTTTCTTTTTCTTTTCTTTCTTTTTTTTGTCAGTTGTTTATGGGAAAATTTTCCTCCGGAGCAACAGTGTGAAATTAATTAATTAGGCCTCTGCAGCTGACTACAACAGAGAGCCACCTCAGACTTGGAAACATGCAAAGTCATTTTTCACTGCAGGGCTTTAAGAGTTTATTTTGCTAAACCTGTTTAGACAGATATCACATCTGAATTTAATTGGATTTACTTGCATGGTTTATATTTTCATGGACGAGAGATTTCTTTTACTATTTTTTTTTTTTTTTACAGAACCCAAATTAATAGTATGACAGATTTAAATAACTGATAATTAGTATTATATATAATAATAATATTTTAATATAGCGTGTGAGAGTGTGTTGTCATTATAATGGTTAAAATTGAATTGATTAGCTTAACAAATCTAACAGTGATTAAACATCTTAATAGAATTTAAAGATACAGTTTCTTTCTTTCCTCTTTCTCCCTTTTTGTTTCTTTCTTTTCTCTCTGTCTCTCTTTCTTTCCTTCTTTCTTTCTTTCAATATTACACAGTGCAACAGGTGCAGGCCTATCCTTACAAATTTAATTATTAGCACTAGACTACTAGCCTTTCTGCTTTATACACTTCACCTTAAATACATAATTTCTCATGCGTAAAATCAAACCCACAAACTGGCGCTGCATTATTTCCAAAGCGACTAAGCCCGATTATGATATTTAACTCAGATTAACTTGCGTTCACAGTGTCGCTATATAGTTAAAAACTTACGTTAGTTTAATATTTAATATTACCCCATGTTAAATTCAGCTGATGTAAGTCTAGTGTTTTAATTTAAGAGCAGGTGGAGCCGGTTCGTGTTTATATTTCTGTCATAAGAAAGTTAGAGCAAAAATAAAATAACGATAAATAATAAAACTGATTTAGTTCGTAAAGTCTGTTTGCAGATTTAGATCATCATTCACAGCTTGATTCATTTCATAATTTTATATCAATAAAAAAATGTAAATGAGGAAACCTGTTAATGCAGCGAACTGTTAAAGTTAATGCTGTGAGTTTGTTACTCCTTCATCCAATATGGAAATTATTTCCCCACATCTATACGGCTCCTCAGTTTAAATTTAAAAATATGAGCATATACAAGACATTTTCTCCCCAACAAACCACAACTATTTCAGTGTTTTTCTTTTCACGCTCTGATTTCCAAACAGCGCTGAGGATAATTTTCATTAGTTTCAGCACCAAGGACAGAGACTGTACCTCACACTGGAGGTGCTGAACTTCACTGTCTGTCTCCCTTAATACAAATGATTTAATACATTTAAACGCACTTTATTTATACATTTTTTATCATGCAGATCTTTAGATACCGATTTTGCATATATTTTCTATTAGATTGTGTTTTGCAGTTTTTTTGACAAAACAAAATAGAAGGAATGGATCCTGTATTTTTTTCTCAGTTGAATCACACACCGTGTATCCGGCGTGCAAGCAAACTATTCAAACAAAGCAGTATGATAGGTGACCTAAAAGTTGCAATTTATTTATGTTCTATAGGAAAGAGAGGAGCAAAGAGCAGGAGCAGAACCGTGAACACGAAAATACAGAAACCGCGATAGAATACAAAAGAATAGAAAACAACTAAAGAAATGTGTCATTGAAAGGTGCTCGGCTCGTTGTCACTGCACACCTACTGTACTGTAATGTCAGACAGGACGTGACGCAGTCAGGGGGCGTGTTCATACGACTTCACGTGAGTCTGATGAAAGGAAGAGCTGGGAGTCAATCAGCATTAATGTACAGTACTCACACACTCTCTCTCTTCCTCTCCCTCTCTCTGTTACACGCGCACACACAAACACACACTGAAACACTTCTGTCCTTTAAAAGATGAAACTATTGTTTTTACTGTGTTATGTCATTGCGGATGGCATGAAACCTTTGTATCTATGTTTTCTTTAGAATGGCCTTGTTTTATAAATAATACATCTCATATCTGCCATTGAAAAAGCCAACGGTCTACTGATTGGAAAGCCCAGTATTATGTACATTAATTTTCCTATTGCCCTGTCCTGGAACCTTTCTTTGGAATAGGAAACATCACCTTGATGTGCAGGACTACAGAGGACAGACAGAGCTCATTACAATGCAAAAATATTGTAGTTCTCTCTCTCTCTCTCTCTCTCTCTCTCTCTCTCTCTCTCTCACGCACGCACACACACACACACACACACACACACACACACACACACACACACACACACACACACACAGGCTCGTTATTTTTTATTTGAAAAATGAACCTTTCTGCAATCTATGATTTCAATTAAGCTAATAATGTTGAATACGATGTTTGATGTGTGAATTGCAGAGGGCTCTCTATTCATCATATAGGCTACAGCTAAAGAAGGTGATACGTTAACACACCATGAGCCTCAAATAATGTGGCAACAAAGGCTGTGATTTAGTCCAAATTGTAATAGGCGTGCAGTTATGCTTTAGCCATTCCTTACATAACTGATCAGAAAATGATCTCCCTGAAATTGCTAATTAAAAGATCAACATTTTGTTTTGTGGACTCATTTTATCCAGTGAGGAAAATACATAACCATAAACAATTATTAAACAAAACGTTTCGTTTTCCTTCACAAAAAAATAGGATGATTTAGCTTCATAATAACAAGTGTATATTACGCTATTATCCCTAACCCTATGCCACTGTGATGCAGTCTCCTGTAACCTGCAGGCTGTTACCTTGGTCAGTACTCGTGACCCTCTACTTTCTCTGAGTTTATTTAAGGAGAAACACTTTTTTATTGTGTGTTTACACGTTTTATTTACGCAGACAGCGTGTGGCAGAAAGACGGATGCTTCATTTTCATCAAATTCTTAAACATGGCCAGATGTGTGATGCATTGAGCAAGGCCTGTCCAGCCTGGTGACTATTGCACCTTTATTTCGGACAATGCTAATGTGGTTATAATTCTATTATTTAACTCAGCTGTATGTACCGAAGTTGTTTGTTGGTTATTGTGAAACATGGCGCATGTTAATTCTCCAAATGGATGTTTTCTTACTGGATTATAAACGAATATATTCCTTATATTCTTTGAGGACCCTCAGCGGATTTTGGAAGGATCATTGGGATATTCAGATCCAACAATAATTTACGCTAGTGGTGGCTGTTTCACAAGGTGGATAATATTGGTAGCATTAAAAAGCCTGCATCATGATTCTTGTTTTTGTGAACCTCCTCGGGCCGGTCAGCCTCTACCTTGTGTTTTCCCTGCATGCCCGTCATGTCCATCCCATATCTCTGCTGCTCACCCATGTGTGTGCCAATGAGCATGCCTAATTCTGTGGACACCGCGCGTCTGACCCCGAGGCCCCCGGGCGGCCCTCCGCCTCCCGCGCCCCACATCTGACACTCAGAGAGCCGAGGCGCTTTCTCCTCACTCTCATTCCCCTTCCTCGGGTTCTGTTGTATGGTTTTTGACAGCCCGAAATGGACGTTTATTCCTCGACTATTCCTCTATGGATACACGTGCATACACCGGTGGTATAATGCTGTGCGTAAAAAGGGGCTTTGTCTTCGCAATGTGCCGGCATCCCACGTGGTGGAAGACAGGGAGCATCACGGCTGGAGGGAGCCGGCAGAGAGGCTCCCATCTCGGGTTGAGCCTAGAGAATATCTCAGCCGCATCAAAGCCTGATGGATTTTATTCATGTAGTTTTAATTTAAAAAGAAAGGACGTCAGACATTGTGGAAACTGCTGTTTGAAATAGACTGAATATGTGAGTATTCTCTGTGTTTGTGCTCAATTTAGGGACGTGTCATAATTAGAAGGCTATATTATATAACATAGCGTTTCAGCAACATTAAGAGAACAATTTGAGAAGGAAATCTACTGCACATCATTGTGTTTTACTCTGGCGTTTGTCATATAGTTTATCTCCATTATGCATATATTTGTGGAGTATAATTTAGATGTAAACGTTTAGCATACGAGCTGCCTTGCATTATAAATATTTATGCTGCATAATAACAACGTTTGGCTGATTACAAAGGATCATAAATGCTACTTTTCCTGCTTCAGCTTGTCAGCATGTCACCAACTAATCCAAAGCGCGCAGTGACACAGTGAGGCTGGACTTGTTCCACTAGATCATGTTGTTGACATTTAGCTGGAAGCCTCTTCTACTGTACGCTGTATGGGCCTGTGGTAGTTTGTCATGCTTTCAAACAATTCATGGATTAATTCACTCAAAACGGAAACTATGGTCTATGGTCTGAAATCGGATCGATGTGAGCTGGCATTTAAAACAACAATAAGCTGCTTGTTTGTGAGGGCCTGTGGTGTGATCTTCTGGGGAGACAGTGGAAGTAGCGTTGTCTCTTACCTCAGACTCTTACTTGTTAGCGCTACATGAACTCAAACTATGGTCTTTTTAAAAGGTATGTGTGTGCTATTCAGGCGGCATGGTGCCTATAGTTTTCCTGTTACGCCTGTCCACGGATGACAGGTGGATGTGTCATCATGCTCCTGCAGCTGGATGACTTCACCCTGCAGATGCTCGTCAGGCTTGTAGTCGAGGGAAGTTAGTTTATCACTGGTTTCAAAGAACAGAAATGATGGCGTGACTCCAAAAGCATATGTAACTGCTAAAAATGGCTAATTTCAGTCTGAAATAATGTACTTTGTGATCTATTGTTGATGTTGTTTGGACGGTGGCATGGTGATGGAGGTTATGGTGTGCACATTTTTATTTTAGCAACCCCTCTGCATCATTGGCCATGCAGTTCTGAGCTATTTTAAGGCAGTGTGAGGACGTGGTTTTTGTAAGGACAGGGTAAAGACGTTTACGCGTAAAAGGAACACAAAATAGAGTGATCTGCATTATAAATGCGCGTACTTATGTGTGCATATTTGAGATAAAAGACAGAGAGAAAGAGGGACAGGGAGAGCAAAGGAAGAGGGAGAGAGAGAGGGAGAGAGGGAGAGAGAGAGCGAGAGGCGTGCGTATGCAGGCGGAATGCAATGGCTCCATGTGACCACAACACAAGCAGCTCCGGCGGCGGCAGCGGCAGCGGCGGCGGCCCCTTTAAGAGACGTGGGTTAGTTTTTCTCTTTGGTTATCTAGCTGTATGAGTTTATGTAATATCATAAAGCTAGAGAACCGAATGTATAAACTAATCCTACAGTCGTCGCGGCGGAGCGAGCCGGAACCGGGACCCGATGGAGGTGCTGCTGCCGGAGCGGAGGGATGGATGGATGCAGCCTGCACGGAGGACCGGGAGCCCGCGGCAGCGACCGTGCATCGCACCGAGAAACGCCTCCTGCTGCTGGGGACGTTATGCCGGTTCAGAGGACAATCCCGCCCTAAAAAACGGATTCATGGTGCTTATTTCTTCACGGGGAATGCGCGGAGTGACAGTAGTTAGCAACCGGAGACAGGCTCCATTCATAGAGTGATGGTGATGATGAGGAGGAGGAGGAGGAGGAGGGCGACTCGGCAGTGCTGCTTCTGCTGTTTCTCTTAATGGAACAAGATAGCCGCAAGATAGTAGCTTTTAATTAGCACGTTTTGATGTCTTTCTGTTGGTTGTGTTAGTTTTGGATGCTGATAACCAGGAGGAGAGATGAACACGGGTTGTAGCTGGAAAAGCACCTGATTGGACGGCTCGTGGGAGTCACGTGCTCCACCAGTAGCCCCCATATCTCCTTGCTGCTGGCCTTTCTATGTGCTGATATGGAAAAGAGCTTGAACAATTAAAGCTAATGTACCTACAGAGGACTATTTTTTGTGCCTCTGCCAATGCATGTCGTTTAATTTGCACCTTAAAAATTGATGGTTGAAGCTTTAATGTGCCACAGTGGCAAAGTGCTCTAATTCTGTATGCAATGAGAACTATTCCCAGTATCAGGTACAATCTCAGGACCCGGTGTATGTGGTACTGCACAGCGTCTGTTCTGCAAAGATCAGGAGAATGTGCCGTATGTCCTCACAGTAATGTGTCACAGGCTATGAAGTGCAGGAGAAGATGATACTGCGATTCAGTATAGGAGGTGCTTGTCAAAGGGATCATCTCATATCCCTGGATTTAGCTTGATTGACGCAGTTATTAACAACAGCTTCAGGCTTCATGCACAAGGACGACAGAACAAAACAACCTCACTGCTCAGGAAAAAACATGTAGGCCTTTGTAACTTTTTACTGAGCTGAAAAGCAGCTTTTTGAAGGTGTAGTTTCTCTTATAGTTCAGTGGATGAAAACAGCATTGCTGACAGTAAACAGTAGTTTCTGTAATGACAGATATTCCTAACTGACTGGGGATTTGTTGATGCACAATAGCAGGCCAAACAGTGATCTCCATTATTTGTGGAGAACAGGGTCATCTGGGCCGTCCACAGCCGGTTTTCAGGCCTGTTTTTGTAAACCTCCGCACCATCGTCTCTTCCTTCTCTTCCATCTGACTCAGAGAGGAGCTCCTGTCTGGGCCCAGGACCGCCTGAGTGATGGGTCGTACTTCCGAAGTGGAGCCTGTTGAATTTTAAACAAGCCAGTCCTCTGTTAGCTGCTTACAGCTGTGGCTGCTGTGTGTGTGTGTGTGGTGGCTCTGCTCTGCTCTGCACGGTGGAGAGTGTGTAGCAGCACAGAGCCTGGTGATAGTGCTGGTAGGCCCCTGCTTACTGCGTCACAGACAGGGCAGGTGCAGAGGGAGCTAGCGTGGATTTAGAGAGGAAATATCTCTGCTTTCTCTTTGCTTCTGTGGCAACATGCTGCTATAGTGCACTGTCTTGCAGTGGGTGTGAATATATGTCAGTGTTGACGTGAAACAGCGGGGTATAAAGCTCTATTGTGTGCCATTGTAATTATGAGGATATTAATGATAATTTCAGACAAGCAGTGTGAGCTCTGCAGTTATACATCCTGTATTTTAATAGAGGGTGCTACAAATCGTGAGGATAGATGTTTCAATTTTAATGTGACATGAACCAGTGAAGGTAATGTCCTGTTGAGATTTTGATCGACACAATTAAAGCGTGTATTGTTTTAGTTAGAATATCTAATCTGGTAAAAAATTGACATCATTTTAAGGCTTTTTGTGCAGAATTTGCACAATATTTTGCACATGCCCGTCCCTGCTGCCCTTTCCAGGCTAATTTGCAACTAAAGCATTAATAATACAGAACGCTTCCATTTGATTTGACAATGGCGTTGTGTGCTAGGACCACACCAAACGCCACGGCAGCACAGCAGCAGCACCCTCCCAGCCTCTGCCCAGTTGCAGTAGAAATTAATGCATGGCTGAGGGGTAATAAATGGAGGATATGGGGAGAGCCCCTTTGAGATTGAAATGCAGTCTGGCGAGTGACTGAGAGGCAGGCTAGACGTCGCTTTTCCCACATTAATATGTGTCTGTCTGGGCCCTCTCCACCATCAGGAGGAGGCCCTCTACACCAGATGGAGCCCAGTCTAGCCTACGTCTAGCCTACCAACACCTGCCATAAGGCTGCAGTACACTTCCCATTGTCTTGCACGGTGATTGATTTGTTTTATATGTGAAATGTAATTGTTTAGCAGCCCAGATTTATTCACTGTGCTGCAACAATATAATTAAGAGAAAATGTAGCACGATTAGAGAGACTAGTGGTTGGAAATTACATAAAAGGGATGAGGTGAGAAGATAAGAGAGGAGCAGAAGGAGACGTGTTTATGCACGCATGCCGTGAATTTCTAACCGACCTGTCATGTCTGCAGCCTTTCCTGCTGAAGCGTGGATATGTCAGTATGTCCTCCCATCTCTCCCTCTTCCTCCACCTCTCCCTCTGTCTCTGCCACGTATTGATAACATTGAGTACTTTCATGTTATAGTTGTGGTGGAGCGTTGGGAACAAAGCAGGCATCCTATACTCTGTCCTGCACACAGCAGAGCCATTGTTTTAGGTTCACAGCCCTGCTGCATTTCCAAGAGACCATCCTATAGATGTTATCTTGTTTGTGTCACACTCGGCCACGACATTGCACAGCTGTGTGTGAGAGTGCACATTCTGAACATCTGTACATGTGCTTCTTTGCATGTGCATGATGCTACTGCATCCGTTGTGCCTTATTATAAGTCTCTAAAGAGTGCAATAATAATGACAGCCTCCTCTCTTTAATAGGATAGAACCTTTAGGAGTGTAACATTAGGCTGCGCAGTTTGTTACTCGACTGCAACACTGCTCAAGGTTGAGGAGTGTTTCTGCTATTGTTTGCAGAAACAGCTTCTGTAATTCCTTTTTTTTAATGCAAAAAATGAGTGAATATCTTATTCAGAGTACTTCCTGGAAAGTGTTTTGCAAAGGTTTATTCATTTTGTGATTTTGTAGGAGAGTATTTCTCTGTGAGCATCCTTTTAAAGCACCTGTCTCTAGATGACTACTATACCTTTAAAAATTCCCTTTACATTTTTATTTAAAGCTATAAAAACTTCACTGTAATATATTTTTGTCATTATATATTATAGCTATTATTACACCTTGATTCAGATCGGAAACAATTTACGCCTCATGCTCGATTTTTATTCCATATCATCCGAATCCGTATTCGAGCGTTATCAATTTTCTATTATCATTTTTTACCTTGAATTGAAACGGCCCACGTAAACCTTTTCTCTGAACTTATGAATTCTGGGTTTGGTAGCCTAGCAACAGCCTCTGACCCATGCAAGAGACAGAGAAAAAAAAAGAATTGAAAGGCTGACATGCAGGCTTTAAACCCGCAAAGGACATCAGGTTTCAGCGGATGTAATCTTTGAGTATTTTGTGTAATCGCTTGTGGAGTGTGTGTGTGTGTGTGAGTGTGTGTATGTCTGCATCCGTGTGTGTGTGTGTGTGTATTGTAGATAGTGGTATTGTCATGCGCTCACCATTGAAAGTTGAAATTAGAAATACAAGAAACTTCCCCCACACAAGTCTGACAATATGACGAGCTTAATTTCCCCCCAATATTACAAAAAGCTTCATTATTCTATTCGGACACATTGAAGTGAAACTTACTTTTGATCATGTTTAATGTGTGCATGAAATTCTTCATTTATTGCAGTAGATTCATATGTTTTCTTTCTTTAATCTTATTTTTGTCATGTAGTTTATTCAACAGGCCTAATAGTGTTGCACCAATAGAAGCCTGAATCATACGAAGCAGTGGCCTTTTGGGTTTGACAAACAAAACTAAAACTTGAATTTCATATGTTTTATTTTAAGATTTAATATTTTAGTTTATTTTATCTGTAACTTACACTATTTAAAATCTTATTTTCACAATGTTAGGTATCATTTTATTATTAATAATACTTATTTAAAGGTTTTAAAATCAATGTAACAAACCTTAAAGGCTTTCTGTGATCGGGGAATTCAAGTGCTCGTTGTAGTTGCAAAAGAACAGTGTGTAAGTGATAAAAAAAGGTGAAACAGACACACTAAAGCCACGACCTGCTGCAGGAGCCGACCTTTCTCTCAACTATTCTCTGTGATTTTGCAGGAGTCTGAGGAGTGCACACAGAAGTGCGTATCCCATCTGCAGGCCTGAGCGTGAGCCTTCGGGACAAGAGGTCAGCAGAGACACGCCAACTCCAGCTCGGAGGATCAAAGGTCACAGAGTGGGTCAGCACTCCAAAGTTGCAGGTGAGACTTCAGAATAATCGTCCTGCATGTGAGCCATCCATCAGACTTTAACAAGTATGCCACACTTGAACTTGAACTTTCTGTGCGCTACTTTTAAATGATTGCACTTGAACTGGTTTGTTTTGAGGCCTTAAAAGTTGCATGGCGTTATCAGGAGCCTGCGTTATAAATATGCTGATGAATCATAATTTATCTCTTCACAAAAAAAGCAGAAAAGTAGACCTCTGATTGTCCGATTCCTCGCCCTCTCTTTGGCCTCTCGCCCCGCGCTTCATAACATCTGATCCAATTTGTTCGATTCTTCGGTTTCAGCAGATAAGACGCAGGGTGCCCACTTGTGTAATCTATATTTTAATTCCTTTGTCCGTGCTTTTTATCCTTTTACGGATACATGGGGGGGACCTTGGCCTGGTGTGTGTGTGTGCGTGCATGTGTGTAAGGTGTGCTCATGTGGAAAGACTGGCAGGGTGGCTAAGTCCCTCACTCCTCTAATACCCTCCCTCCCTCTGAAGTCCCCCATAAAGACTTACTTTTCTGTCCTCTGCTCTCTGTCCAGGCCTTGAACCCTCATCCAGACACTCGCACACAGAGAGACATCTTTTTTTAAGGTGTCTTTTTCTGGATTGTTTGTAGTTTGGGAAAGTTTCAAAATGCATCTTAAGACAGCTTTGAATTTTACTTGTAGTCTAAGACAGATTAAGATTTTTAATAAAAGCAAATTTACTTCCCAACACGTTTTCATTTTTGGCTTCATCCTTTCCCTGCTGTGACATGGCACTATTCATTTTTAGTCCAGATCATTGTGCCTCATTTTTTTAATAAGATAAGTGATGTTTTGGTATCAGAATACAGCTGATCTTTTTATAAATTAGTATCCGCAGAGCCTTTCTGCTCTAGATGTCACAGTTATTTGGCTCAGAAGTTGGCAAAACCTTTTGTAACAGCGTGTTACGTTGAGAATGATGGAAGGCTGAAACTCAAACTAGGTGATCCCCTCACTCTCCTCTCAGCATCCCTCTCACCGTTGAGTGACGTGACTAAAGATTACCTCTGCTATCCTAACAGCTGCCACAGTGGGCCAACAAGCCTGAGAACGGCGCTCAGCTCGTGCATGTCGAACCTCTCGCCGAGAACAAAGTAGACGGAGTGATGGAGGGAGCGTTGGAAAAGGGGAGGAGAGATTGAGGTCCGTCATCGGGGAGAAAACAGAAGAAGAGAATCTTCTATTTCCCTCCAGGGTTCGATGAGCGTTCTGTGACATTGGCCTAGTTCTATATGAGCGTGCCCCCCCAGAGAAGGAGTTGCGTTTGAGAATCAGACAAGGGAAGATCAGAGGAGATTTCACAGCCTGTGGCTATACTCCTCCATAGCGTTCGACCACCTCTTAAACCTCCTTCGCTTGGCTTCAACTCGATAAGGGCTGCCGGTCTACTTAGTCAATATCATATCCACAAACTAGATAAATCGATGCAAACAAGCTCCGGTTGGACGTGGGCTTTAGAAGTGGAGGCATAGCTACGGGCTAAATTTGATGCAGAGACGCATCAATCCAGAAGTGACACTCTTCACATCTTCTTTTTATTCATAACGGCAATTAAGATCCGGCACGCATGGGTCTGCATTCAGGCCTTGTTTTACCCTTACAGGACCCGCGTTACAATGTGTGCATGTGTTACAATTGTGCGTATGGGAAGTGCGGGCCGGAGGATGTGTGATTTCACACATAGCCGTGTTGCTTCCACAGCCGAGCACTCTCATGTTTATGGAAAGACTTGAAGAGAGGGAAGCAGTAATCCGCTCATTTACAGTACCTCAGATCCGGCCTTCTATCTCTCTCTCTCTTATTCTCTCCTACTCTCTCTCAAACACACAAACAGCACACATACCTCAGTGTACCCTATCTCCCCCACCACCCCCACCCCCACCTCCACCACTCCTTCCCTTCCCCATTCGGGCTCATCTTGCCATCACCTCTCCAGCTCCGCCACCCCAGAGAAACCAATTCAGACTTTCTGCTCCACACCGTCATGGCATGTTGGCCAAGGGAGATGGAGTCCTTTCAGGTTCTCGGCTACAACCTCCCTCCCTCCCCCTCCCCCCCCTCCCGCCCCTCCTCCGTCGCTGCCCCCTCGCCGCTTCTCAACATTTCCTCCACACGCCTGGCGTATCAGCGGGGTAGCTCGACGGCAGCGATAGGACAGCTCCTGAGAATCTGTCAGAGTTATTCTGCACATTATGTGACCTTTTAAAGTTTCGCTAAAATTGCGTGTGGGTGTGTGAGCCATGCCTTTGCATGGTTATACTGTCAGATTACTAAGAGTATCTGAAGGAAATGAAGCCTGCGTTATGTGTTTAAACAGAGTGACTGCGAGGTTTATCAGTAATAGGTTATCTTTAATGGCAAAACCAAACACCCACCGCCCACCCGTGGCTTCTTAAAGTTGGCAATCTGCTTTTAATACCCCCGCTGTTTGCTGGGATGCTTTTTTCACAACGCTTTCTAGATTTGTATACATAAACTGTGCTGCTCGGCTGTTCTTAAAAGTTGATTTGAATTATACCCTCTGCATTATGCCACTTGATAGGAAATAAATCTCTTCAAATGAATACAGTGGATGGAGGCAGGGGGAGAAAATGTGCGTGTGGAGGGTAGGCACTGAGAGTAGAGTGGTGGCGTATGTTAACATAAATTAAAGTCTTTCTGCAGAGGGGCTCTGAGAGGCAAAGAGAGACGAGAAGAATTAGAAAGACAAAATTGGCTTTGAAGAACAAAAAGATTGTTGAACTTGAAATAGAAGAAAATAGTTCAGATGTTCTGTTACAGATGTACAAAAGCAAATTAGCTTTGTCAGCTTCTTTGCGTTGGTATAAGTGGCTTGATTTCATTAGCCAGTTAGCTGTGTTGTTTTTCTTAACCTCCTTAAAGCCCAGAGGCCTCCGGCATCTCAATGCACCCCGTCTGAAAGGCGAGGTGGCTGTATTAAAGGTTGGTGGTGGCTGCGAGGGTGGGGTGCAAGCAGGGTGACGGACAGAGCGCAAGGAGGGAGGGACAGGGGGGGGCCGCTGAAAGGCAGCAGGCTGCAGAGTGAATGGGAAAGGGGTAAGGAGGGAGGAAGGGAGGGAGGCAGGGGCATTAGCGGCGGAGGCAGGTTGGGGGAGGTAGGGGGTTGTTGGGGGGCCTCCATTGGTTCAATGCAACGGCCGGAGCAGCTGTGAAAAGAGGTCTCCCCTTTTTCCCACGCCCAGTGCGACGCACAAACCCTGCTTCAGCCTGCCAGGGTCAAGTCACATTTCTAATATATACACCGGGGCCTGTGGACTCGCACAATGCATACGCACAGCTCATTTATTTTATGTATGCACACAGACAGACACACACTTGTATGCACACAGCGAGGAGACGGACTCTCAGACGGAGGCAGAGGTGGGGGCCGCTGCAGAGAGAGAGAGAAAGAGTATTATGACACTGATTTCTGTCTCGTTGGCACCATTGTTTCGACTTGGATGCTGCAAATTAACTAGCTGCAAGTAACATGCACAAACACACACACACACACACACACACACACACATTTCACTGCACCTTCTACATTTAACACTACACACATCATTTTCAGTTTATTGTGGGGGGACAAAATCTACAAAAAATAGCAGAGAAAATTGAAATTTGGATGAAAATTTTGCACTGGATTCTGGTCCAGTTGTTCCGTTAAGACACTCATGATTTCCCAGAATCCTTTTCACATGCTTGGACTAATATATCTGTTGGTGTCTGAACTGTAAACACCCATAACCGTGTCCTCCATCCACCCTCCCACCTCCTCATCTCAGCCCCTTTCTTCTCCTCACACGTTTACGTCTTTTACAAACTATAATCATATTCCAGGGAGGGGGGGGGATGTAAACGCTTTGTCCTGAGAGACCCCCACCCTGCTCCCCACCACCCACCACCCCAGTGCCAGATGCCCTGCTGCATTGTGTGGGTGCTGGGGGCAGACAGGCAGGCAGCCCCCTTTTCCTCTGTCTCCCTCGCTCTCTCTGCATCATGATGTCACCCTACTTGTCGGTCTGTCTGTCTGTCAAGGCCTTGACAGGAACTTGAGTGTGGGAAGGCAAAGTGAGGCGGTGGGGGGGGGGTGGGGGGAGGTAGAGGTTCAAGGAGGGGTTGAGGGTTTGGAGGGGATTTTGTTAAGGGGGGAGAGTTTGGGGGTGTTGGGAGGAGAGTGTCTGGCCTGGGAGGTCAGCAAGTGGACTTGAGCATGGGCTGAGTGTGTCTGTCTGTGTGTGTGTTTTTGGGGGGGTGGGAGCGGGATGGAGGCTCGCCTAGCAACTCTAAAGAGAAGTGGAATGTAGACGAGTCTGTTCGTCTGTGTCCTCCAATAATTCTGTCGCTCTAACTACTCGCTTAGCCGCACAGAAAGTTTGCACTTCTCTCTATTTCTTCATTATGATTTCTGTCAAGTACCTCCACTCTGATGAACAGCTGCGGTGAGGTCAGGACAGTCTGAAGCTGCTATAGCCAAACTGTTGCAAGGCAGCGTAACGCATGGTGTAATATCCAGGATATTAAACATAAAAGGGAAAGTTATTCATCTTTCCTTTGTGATTTCTTTTGACATTCAAGGGTAATTTTAGTTCAAAAACACAGACGCACTCCTGAACCTGTTTCAGGGTTCCTTCCTGCAGGGTTAAAATAAGTCTTATTCGGTTTTATATTGCTCCATGTAGTCTGGTTTGTGTAGATAAAGACCCTTTTTATAATAAGAAAGACTACATGAATTTAAGTGAACATTAGACAAGCTTAAAGATTATCTTGAGGATTGTTTGAATAAAACGTTCTGCTTTGTTATATTATATCCGTGATGATATTCAGTCACGACCACAAGTGTGATATTGCTTTTATACAACAGTTACACAAGCTGCAAATAGTAATAAACAGTAACAATCAACAACAGATCATTTTTTTGCTCCACCAACTCAACTAGTTCCACAACTTTACTAAAACTGGACTTTTGTTGCCAGGCAACCCAAACATTCTCCTGCACTCTGGGTCTATATGTTACCGCAGATCAGCTGTTTTTATCATGTACATTTATTCATTTTAATTTATCATCAACCAGTGAACTAAGAGTCTGCCGAGTGATTCAGAGGCACCAGCTCGATTAATGTCAGCATACACGGTCTGCTGTAATGTTAATTAACAGTATTCAGAACGCCTGGCTGAGGCGGAGTGATACACAGAGTGAAAAGTCCCAGTGATGTTGTTCTCTATATCGGCATCAGATTACTTGGTCGGAACTAACTGTTGTATAAAATAGATTTATAACACTTTACATTATCATTATTATTTACTGTATGTTATAATATAATTATAATTTGTGTCTAAGGAGGTTTCTCAAAAAAATTACATCTGCTCATTTTAAGTTTCCTTCCTTCAAATTGAAAACATCCCTCTAGCATCAAACTCTGCACATACGTCATTCTGCACACCAAAGAAATATAAGAATACAACAGCAACCAAAAGACACTTTTGAATGGAGGACTTTAAGACATTGGAAGACTCCCTAGTGTAACGTAGCAGTTTATTCACTCCCTCTAATTACATCCTCTTTACAAATCTGGTCGTGGTCATCAGCCAAGACTACAATCAATGTAACAATCCATGTGTGGTTATTTTAAGGCCTACATCGGCATACGATAACTTTTATAAAAAGCAATTATGTGATGTTTACATCCTGGCTAAAGACAACTAGAACCTTTTTCAGCTATCAAACATTTACTAGGACAAAAACTCACACCTTTGTCATTCATCCTCTCTCTATTTGGACTCCTGCCTTTGTATTTCTTCCACCCCTTTGCTCTTCCCATCTCTTGCTTTAATAGTCCTCCCTCTGACTCTCTCTCTCTCTCTTTGGCTGCGTGAAGGGCTGATAGTATTGGGAGACAATGGGAAAGACTCACTTAATTAGCTGGACGAGAAGATGCATTGTGGCAATTACTGAGCACAAAGGGAGGGGAAGGTATGGCTCTGTAATGTGCTGCTAGTGTGTGTTTGCCTGGCTGTTGTAGCCTGGAGTGCAGGCAGGCCTTTATGGGGGAGAGTGAAAGCAGTAACAATGGAAGACAGGATGTACTCCACATGTACAGCCATTTCCAGTCCTTTTACACACAGGGACAATAGCTGCTACAGTCTCTTAAAAGCTGGAGATGCAGAAAGTATATGGCCTCTATGGATGGAGTCTGGAGATTAAAATGTACAGCTCTGGTGGCTTTGTGCAAACGTACTATCCGGATGTATATGTCTACGTATGTATAGTTTTGTAGTGAATATGTTGATACCACTGTCTAATAAGGTGCCTTTATAAAGATCTGTTTTTGTATTTGGTTAATTCACTAAAGAGTTTTAGTTCAGTTATAAATAAATAAATAAATAAGAACAACTGGGACCACAACTTAGTATATTTTCTTGATTTGAACTGTTCATTTGGTCTGTAAAATCTTAGAAAATAGGGATAAATAGGCGTCTGCGGTAATTATCCAATCATTAGCAACTTAGCACCGGTAGGCTAACTAGATTCAACCAGCATAATCAAGCTCTGGATTCCTCCACATGGAGTACGAAATGAGGCAAAAGTGTTATGGAGTTAAGTTAGTAGCTATATATTAAACGTGTATAAAAGTTATTTCAACACTATTTCAATTTATTTTCATTTAAAACACATTCAAAACACACAAATTTCTGTTTTTGCCATGTCGACTTTGTAATCCCGTTAGCTCCCGGTGCTGTAGCTAGCAGTAGCTGGCAGCTTATGGTAACGTAGAGGGTGGCGGCTGCAATGGCGTTAGCAACAATCAAGTTTGTTGACAGTGAGGAAAACACAAAACAGCACTGCGGTATATTGTAAAAAGGAGACATTGTAGCGGCTTGGACCCAGAAACAGTTTAATGCGGAGATGTGACATCACCACTTAACAATCAGATAGCGCCATCGTCTGGGTAAAATACCAGACAGACCTCTCTCTGCATTTTATGCTGGTATATTGGTCACACTGGTATATAGGACGCAGCCCACTTTTTAGATGAAAAACATTTATTAAAAGTGCGTCTTATACACTAAATTTAGTAAATACTATTTTGTATTATTAATTTTCCAAAAGGTCAAAACGCATATCATGGTGCTATGTTAGCCTGCTAAGCTAGCTAGCTGGCTCGCTACAGCAGAAAAAATCTGCCACTGACAGTTACTTGTTTATTTCAGTTGGGAAAATCTGACCACAAATGAAAGGCCTGCTCTTAAATCAAGGCCCCATTATTTTAGAACTTTATTAGAGTTATGAGTGCTTAATCTGCCACAGTTTTTTTTTTTTAAAGACCATGTTTTTGGCCTTTACCTTAATTTGCTGCTGTGTCGAGGACTGAGCCTCTGTAAGCCGGTGCCAAAACTGTTAGCATTGTGTGTTAGCTTATGCCTGGCAACATGGAGAAACTTGATGGGCATAGCATTGGACATTTGGACGGGGTGAGTCAAACAGAAGTTAGGACGTTTGTAACACTTAGAAAGTCATGGTTTTCTTCCCCCGCACGAAAAGTCATCCTATTAGATGTAGTCACAAACAGTCCTTGAATAGCAGGCCTGAAGTTCATGAGTTAGTCACAGAGATGATGATTCATGTCCTTGGTTAAGTCATTTTATTATCCTACAGGACAAAGGAAACCAACAAATATTCACATTTAAGAAGCTCTCTGGTATTAAAAACCTAAACCGTCAATTAATTCTAGTTTTATTTTCTTAATTGACTAATTGTTTCAGCTGTAAAACTTGTGTGCTTCCAGGTTGTGAAAAATATCTGGTTGTGTTTTAAGCAGCTGTGGCTGTAGCTACCTGCTCGACCAATTACCTTTTTGAAAAAGGCTGCAGTGCTTCTGACACGACATTGTTCTCCTGTTAAAGGCTTTAATGAATCATAAATGAAAGCGCATGTTTGACTTTGTTAGGTAACACTCGGTGACTAATTTTCTAATTCCCTCTCCTCTCGTCCATTCATCCATCCTCTTCATTTCTATTCCTGATTGTCTTGTTGCTGTGTACCAAACAGGACATGTTGCTTTCTATTTCTGACTGGCTATGAGTGGGCCGCTGCTTGGTGCCACTGCATGATTTGTGTGTGTGTCTGTGTGTGTGTGCGTGTAGAGTTGAGCCTGGCAGAGAGCATCCTCCTCTAGTGGAGTGGCCTGAGGGGATTTCTTTCATGAAGTCAGATAACATCCCGGCGACCCCCTCTTCCCTTTTTTATAAGAGTTCTTTAACCTTGATAAATGAAGTAGAGGCGGGAAGGGAGGGAGGAAGGGAGGCAGAGAGGGAGGAAAAAGTTGTGGGCCGTGTTGGGGGATGAGGGTGTGATGGAGGGAGGCCAGATAGAGAGAGAGGGAGAGAGAGGGAGAGACACCAACTCCCTGGCCGGCTTGCTCTCAGGATCAATAACGTTCGGAGAGCTGCTGAGCACTCCTGTCTGGCAGCTCCACCATAGGGGATGGAGGGAACGTAGGGAGGGAGGGGGAGGAGGGAAGCAAGAAAAAGAGAGTTGAGAAAGCCTCTCTATCTCCGTCTTGTCACCCTTTTTTTGCGAAGAGAGGGAATTGAGGCGGACGGTGATGTAAAGATGGAAGGATGAAGGGATGGAGAGGAGCACAGATTGAGGGGACTTTGCACCTATATCCAGCTGAAACATGCCACCCACAAACCTGCCCGCATGCCCGCCAGGAAAACACACACACACACACACACACTTTGAGGTCTCCTTTTGCGGAGCCACAAGGTTACAGAGTGTCGATACAAACGCGCACAGCACCTCCGACAAATGGGATTTGGCATGTTCAATCAACAGTGCTGCCAAATCCCTGTTGTTAAGTATTGCAGAGCCATATCAGTCTGCGGCGGGCCTGAGCTGTGCTACCTGGGCTAACGCTAACTGTCCCCTAAATATCCTCTATTAAAGTCCTCTCTAATACAATTATCTGCCGCAGCCGTCTTTGGATGTGAATAGGTGCGTGTGCTGTGGCATAAATAGGCAACACAGAGGGAGTTTTTTCACACTGTGCACCTGTGAGCGCTTTCCCCCTCTCCTCTTTCTTCCCCTTCTTCTCGACTCCCCTGCTCGGCGGTTTAAGTCGCCGGCTTCCCTCCTCTGGCCATCTCTCCTGGCCCGTCTTCCTGTGTCCTCTGTTAGACCTGATCCTTTCATCTTCCCTCCTCTAATCCTGTGCTAGAGAAGCCTTCTCCTCACCCCTCCGCTGCTTTCCCTTTGCTGTCTTTTTAACTCCATGCCTCTTCTTATTTTAGCGTGTCCCCGTCCTCCTGTGCACCTCTTTCTTCTCCTCTCACTTTCTCCTCTTTATCCCCACCCTTGCCGCTTTCTCCGTCTTCTTCTTCACCCTCTCCCTCCTCTCCTACTTCTGTCCTTAATTAAGTTAGTGATCAGTTGACTGCCCCTATCATTGGTAGAGAGCAGGTTGGTCCTCCCATCTCAGGAGGGGGCAACATTGTCTGTGATGGTTGACCAGTGTAATCCCCCCACCAGGGACAAAGGGCAGTACCCTCGCTACCTCAGCCACCCCTGAAGGGCATTAGCCCCCTGATGAGAGCCGCGCCCTGGCCTGCCCCGGCCTGCCCGACACCCCGGCATCACACGGCTGGTTCTCTCCTTATCAGAGGAGGCCAGTTTGACTCCACACTGCTGAGAGTGAAGTCAGATGACCAGGTGTAGCTAATCCTGGACGTCACAGTATCATCCAAAGTTCATTGAGGATTGAGGTGTGCACCTGTAGGCCTTGATTCATATATCCTCAACCCGTCACACACACACGCACACGCTCATAAGCACACATGCATTTTTTTTTATTTTTTTTTTTACAAAGATCAGGAAGTCCTTTAAACCTCCAGACCACCCCACATACATTCTCTCTTTCCTCTCCCTCTTCCTCTTATTCTCTCACACACACACATTCACACAGGGAACGAGTAGGTAAGGTTGCCATGGGAACGGTTGGTCAGAGTTTACCAGAGGGGAAACAAACAAAGTACTGTTTATGAAAGCAGGTCGTTCGGTGCAGAAGGAGCAGTGATACTGTGCCTGTGTGAGTGTGAAAATGTGGGCTGTGTGTCATGTGATTAGAAACATGTGTGAAGCTGCACGTTTCCTCCCTTTTATATATTTCTCTTTTCCACAAATGTTTTACCGCTAACACGTTTCTGCTGTCTTTGTAATGCTCAGTTGGTGGTAAACGCTCAGTGACTGCAGCTTCCAGAGGAATGTGAAGTCTATGAACCCATATGGAGACATAGCGTTGCCTTTTATATGTGATGTTTGCGACTTCATTACACTCATTTCAGTGAGCTAGATTCCCTCGTTTAACAGAACTGAGCATGCTAACATCATTTGCTCGATTTAAGAGCTGTGACTAACCATCATTTAAAATGATTAAACGGCTAATTATATATCAAATTTGTCTATAATAACTCAAAAACTTTACTTCTTACTACTTTTTTCAGACAAGGGCAGGCAGACCATTAAAGATATAATCTCGAAGATTTTCATGTAAATAAGTCTATCGCTGAATGAGGTAACACAATGATGATTGAGCCTGTGGCCCACTGATGAAAGCCTTTGCGTTTGCAGTATATAGTATTATCATACACTGGGTGTCTGTGGCGACATTCGAGGAAAATATCACAAGCAGCGACCAGTTAGTGACACATTTTCCGTCACCCAGCAGTGATTGGTCTGCCAGAGAGGGTAGGCGGAGCTAAGCAGCTGCTTTTCCGGTCTCTGCAAGCGTTGCGAATAAACAGTAATCTACTATGGCTGAACAAACAAAGAAAAGATCGATGGTTTATCAAATCATATCAAATTTTATCTGTATGGCACCAAATCATGACCAAAGTTATCTCGAGACACTTTACAGAAAAAGCAGGTCTAGACCGTACTCTTTATGTTAGAGAGAGAGAGGCCCAACATGAATCACCATGAGTAGCACTTAGCAACATTCGGCACATTGGCAAGGAAAAGGAAAGGCAGACTCATGTTGAACAGCCATCTGCCTCGACTGGATGGGCTGAAAAAATGGGATAGAAGGACACAACTTCAAAAATAAGTGAAAATCCGGGGCGCTGTTTTAGCTGAGTTGGTAGAGCAGGCGCCCCATATACAGAGGCTGCAGTCCTCCTTGCACTGATCGCACGTTCGACCCTTGATCTGCCGATCCCTTTGGTGCATGTCATCCCCCACTCACTACTCCCTACATTTCCTGTCTCACTTCATCTGTCCTATATAATAAAGGCAAAAAGCCAGAAAAATAATCTTTAAAAAGAATACAAAGAAAAAGAAACTAATTCAACACTCAGATGAAGGCAAACAGTCTAAAAAGGAAAGCGACCGTCTGCGAGGAAAATCAAGAGTTACAACCGTGGACGTCGCACATGCAACACTATCACTATCACTGTAAGATTTACTTCAACAACGACCTGATTATCAAAACAGTTTTTTTTGTTGACAGCTTAATCTATTAACTGAATCATAGTTTCCGCTCTGTATGACATCAAATTTGAGCTACGCAGTCTTTTGCTTCCTCTCAGGTATATTGCAGTCTAGGTCTTTTTAATAGTGCAGAGATGACACAGAGTTTAACTTTCAGCCATGCATGATATATGTAATGTAATATATTTGCACGTTCGACATTACCAAAGAAGAAGAAAAAAAATGTCTAACGTGAACAGGTCATTTCATTGATTAGTAAATGAAACAAAGCTAATGCCATATTACCCTCAGTTTTCTTACATGTGTGACGATAGACTCTTTTAGTTAATCATCTAATTTTACTCTTTTTCTACTTCACCCAACTGGAGAATCTGCTCCACCACATGTTTCATTTTGAGCAGTTAATTTAGGGATAATTCAGTAAAGATTTGCTCTACATTTGGATGTAGACCTGCCTTGTATCTGTGTCTGAGTCACAGCCTGCACTCCCCTGTGACTTCTGTGCTGGTTCACATCTCTCAGTTTTTTCCTCCCTTCGAATTATAAACTGGATCTCCTCTCCTCTGCTCTCCTCTGCTCCGGAAAAGTAGGTCTCGTGGTAGCTGGATGTCACCTCATCCGAGTCACAAACAGCAGCATCCTCCACAGTTCTCATTTTCTGTCATTCTCCTTCCCCGCTCCTATCTGCTCTCCCTCTTTTGATGCGTATGAACAAAATGCATCTAAACTCTAAAGCAGCACACGGACCTGCTGTGTTTTCTCCCATAAAAATGCCATCATGGCTTCCTCGCTCCGTCTGTGTCCCCCCTCTCCTTTAATGCCCCTTTAGCCCTGCATCGGCTGCTTGAGTAATATTTATCGCACATCCTCTTGTAGTCTCAGTTTTATGTTTTCCCCCTGAAACAAACAAGTCCAATGCCATGGGGCAAAAACACCCCCCGCCAACGCCACCACCTCCTCCCCACCTTCTCCGCCCCCTGTTCCCTCTGCCGCTCGCTCCTTCAGCGCTGACACATAGACAAACGTACTGTTCTCTCTTTCTTTGCCTTTCACCTCTCAAACCTCCCTCCATCCATCGTGCCGGACGGGTACAATGCAGGCGCTCTGTCCTGCGGCAGGGAGAAAGCAGCCCTGAACTAACAATATCACCGAGGCTGCCTGAATGCCGCCGAGCCCCATTGTGCTCTGTCAGAGGGGAGTTAACACCCATGTCTGAGCCCAATGAATAGTATTATTGTGTCTGAGACATGCACCGCACCCCCGGTCCCCATCCATGTCCCCCGAACTTAACTCACCCCCCTCTCCAAAACTTGCCGCTCTTGTCCCAACTGTGTAACCCCCCAACGCCACTCTCGCACCCCCTTTGCTCCTTCCTTAACAGACAGCTCTTCCTTGCAAAGCCTTCCCGGCCCACCGACTCTAAACCTCTACACTTTACTTCTCTATTCCCCTGGCAGTCGGCCTGTGGGCTTTAGTCTCTTTTTCAGAGAGAGGTGGACAGAAGGGCTGTCACAGCTCCGTGGTAACTGCGGCAGCGGGGATATTTTTTAGGTGGTGTGGTTGGCGCAGCGCGCTGCAGTGTGGGCTGGTAGTGGGGGTTGAATTTGGCCACGGCTCTTTCTCTGTTGAGGAACACAATGGGACCATGAATCCTCAAAGAAATGTCCCCCCAACTGCTATTATCATAAGAAGAGGGCTGCTGAACACATTTGAATAATTCTGGATGATACAAAAGCTGAGATGTTTTCTTTGACAAAGTTTCTATAGGGCACCACCGGTCCGGCCAAAACATTTCCATTCCTTCACTCTCACTGTGCCGCAAACAGGGAAGGGTGCTTTGAAACATCCCAGCAGTTTTAAATGTTCCTCTTGTTATTTAAGGGCAAATAAATATGAAGCTCAGCGGGCCTGAGGGAGAGTAAAGGAGGCTGGCTGTTGAAGAGAAACTTTTCCTGTAAATATTTCTAATGTATTCTATTGACGCAGAGGTGATTTTTATAATGGGCCCACTCTCGCTATATTTTGCTATCTGCAGCACATCACAATCTAATAGCTGAGAGTACCTTTGGCAGCCAGTATCTCTCTGCCTGACACACTTAACTCTCAGGCCTCCAATCCCTGCAGTTTGTGCTCTCCAAGGTTAGCAGGTTCACATTACCAGCTGAGAGAGGATGCCAGATTCCTCACCCCCAACTTCTCACTGATCAAAGCGCAGGATTGACATTCAGAGTGGGTAAAATGCTGAAAGTTGAGATTAACTTGTTTTTTCTCCATCTCTGTCTCTGCTTGTTTGTGTACAGCAGGAAGAAGAAGAAGAAGAAGAGGAGGAGTAGGAGGAGGCAGTGGAGGAGGAAAAAGAGAAGCAGAGTGGGTGGAATGATGGAAGGAAGGAGAGAAGGTTGGAAGCAGTTCGAGGAGGTGGTTCGAAGCGGGTGAACCCAGAGCAGGTGAACACAGCTGTGGATCGCCATGGGCTCTCTGGCTGCCTCCCTCCTGTGGCCCCGGCGCTGCATACAGGGGTCCCGGGGAGCCAGCAGGGGCCAGCCAAAGCTGCGGCAGAGTGGGCAGGCTAGGCCAGCCGAGCCAGGAGAGAGGCAGGTGAGGCGGGTGAGCCGAGCGCTCATCCCCGCCGGCTAGGAGCCTCCGCGGCAGAGCGGAGCAGCGCGGAGCAGCAGAAATCAATACAGAGGAGAGAGGCTAGCAGAGGTTGCCCAGCACCGCCTGCAGGCCTCGGAGCCCAGGGACCAACCACCACCACTGCTCCCAGCTCCTCTCTCCATCTCTCTTTCTATCTTCCTCCAACAGTCCCAGCACCAGCCGGGGCCAGGGCCCTAACCCTGCAACCGCCCCACACGCAGTGTGTGTGTCAGGAGGTGCACGTGTGTGTGTGGAATAGAGAGAAAAAGGGAGAGGGAAGAGACAGAGAGAGAGAGAGTCTTTGTGTGTGGTTCGCCCGGAGGGGGTTTTGCTGCATCCAACACCGCTTGATAAAAGTTTGTCAGAGAGACACGGAGACTGTGAGGGAGGGAGCGAAACGGAAGAAGAGTAAAACAGGACGTCGAAGGTCTCTTTTCTTCCAGCTCCCTCCTTCCTATTACTCATCCCACCTTAACTTTGAATAAGGATCCAACAGAGACGACACGTTTCTGCTCAGTCCCACTTCCAAGCACCCAGCGCACAATATTCCGAACATCTCATGAGCCAGGATGAAAGGACAATTTGAACTTTTTCTCCCATCCGCTGTATCAGACACAACCGGTCTTTTCACCTTAGATTTTCTTACCCTCACTACAGCAGCTCCCATCAGAGGATATGGCAGCGCAGTATTGATCTATAAGGTGGAAGAGAGGAAGGCGGGCCCGGGCTTTCATACCTCTCTCTCCCCATGTGTGTGGAAATAGCACCTGAAGTCCACTTACGGCTGTGCAGCAGGGATCCCATGGCAGCTGCAGTGAATGGCTGCTAATTGAATGAGAGATGAAAAGGACAGTAGTTGTGCGTGTTCGGTGCCCCCCCCCCACCCCCACCCCCCGTCTGATACTACGTGTTTTTTTTCCTCTGACTTTTTTTGTCCTCTACGTTTACAAAAGTCCTCCCTCACACAAAGCTCTTTAGATGTTTTAACGAAATTGGCAGTGACTTGAGAAAAACGGAAACATCCTCAGGAATGAACAAAATCAGAGGTGAACCCCTTCAGAGGAAAACAGAGAGAAGACGGTAGAAACATCCGATGGTGCCAGAAAACATGTACTGTACAACTTTGTCGACTTGGGAGGACGTTACAGGATAGATGGACTGTTTTCACACCCCTTGGTGAGTATAGTCTTTCCATTTAACTGATTGTTTTGTGCTAAATTAAATCAATTATGTGATTCCCAGAGCCGTATTGAGCTAAGCGAGGAGAATAACAGATATAGGAAACATTCCCCTTCCTGGTAACGGTGTCATGATAAGATAGCATCCCTGCTCAGAGGTGCGTGTGTGTTTGTAAAGTGAACACAGACGCGTTATGTTGCAGTTGATCTCCTCGGCTCTCAACAGGAGCCGTGTGCTGTGATCATACTGTCACTGACTGTTGGAGGAGTTCGTTGTTGTTGCCTGTACCAGGAAAGAGTATTAAAGCGCAACTCCCCCTCGCCTGCCAATCTGCTGGCACACAGAGAGAGACTGGCGCCTCTCTCCGCCTCAGCCTGGCAGCGACCCATGCTTACAAAATGGCCGATTCCTGTCTGCCAGCTGTCTCCCTCAGCCAAGATGGCGCTCGGTCGCTTTTTAATGCCCGCTGTGTGCCATCTGCCCTCTAATTGTTAACGGCTATGCAAATATCCTGTAATTGCATTTGCATGTGCTTGATACTTAACCCCTCCCCCTCGGTTGTAAATAATAGCGCTAGCGTAAAAGGAAAAAAGGAAATAGAATTGAGCGCGTTAGCTGATTGAATACACAGCAGGAACAATTAGCCCTGTTGTTGCCCTCCTCTTTACTTTCCTTTAAGCTCACCTAATGCAAATCACTGATGCCCTGCTCCTGCTTTTGATGCTAGCTGAAAAATAGCGCGTCACCCCATCCTTTTTCTCCCAGCGGCTCATTCGGAGACGCTCATGTGTCTTCTCATTGTGCCATATGTGACATCTGTGGTTGGCTGCATTACCAGGGTACCCTGCCTCCTCTGACAGGCAGAGCCCACACTGTAAAAAGGAGAGCAGGAGCGAGGGAGAGGCATAACATAATGACCTCATTAGCATGCTCAGCACTCCCTGCTATAGGCCCTGGTGCGCTGCTGCGCCGTGGGACCCACGGGTGTACGCCCTTCTCACAGCACTCAGCATGCAACATTGTGTTCTCCCCACACAATGCGGCGCTTCATACAGGCTTTATTACGCCTTGTCAAAGCGCGGGGGGATCAGGGGTATCAGTGCAGGAGCAGCAGGATACGGGCGGTGTACGTGGAGCAGGAGATGTATCGGTGCTTTATGGTCTTAATGTGGTGTTAGCTGTGCTGATGGAGCCTCCGTTGCTGCCGTTGTGCGTTGACATGTGTGTTTATGTTTGTATGTGTGTGTCTGGGCTCTATGGTTGTGTGTGTTCGTGCAATTGTCCGTTTCATTGTGAACTCCCGAGGCATCCGTGGTCGTTTTCAGCTGTCAGTGCTAATTATTGGAGAGAGCGATTTGGGGAATTGTGTGTGTCCTGGAAACAGGCCATCATCCGCTCTGAAGACCTGCTGTACAGTATCTGTTGGTCTGTGGTTGTGTAGCCTTGAACTTCACAGCAAAGACTGGAGATACACAGACCCTCAAAAGTCGTCCGACAAAGTGTCGTTAGTTCTAAATAGTAGCTAACCATACGGCTAATTACAGGCTAAATTTTGCCCTTGAAATATGTGTCAAGAAATAAATGATCTTTCTAAGTCGGCTGAGAACCACTGGTGTTGTTTAGGCATCCAGGAAAGGATTGTTTGCTGCTGTTATCGTCCTTGCTATCAGACTCAGGCAGTTTTAATCAGGTATCCGTCTAATCGACCCACAGTGACACTGATGAGGCTGAGGTAGAGAGCATGTTAGCCTTAGCCAAGGCTAGCTGGAATTAGCCCGGAGAGGCAGCAGACTTTATACATGTGTTAGGGAAAATAGCAGAAAAAGGACAGACAGGCAGGTTTTAATCTGCTCTTATAGTAACAATAGGTCGACAATTCATCTATTTATTTTATTTTTTTAAAAACGTATTTGAATAATTATTTCCCTACATCTTTTGAGAGTTAACAAGCTAATTTTCAGAGAGAGTAAGAAACAAGAAGTCAAGAAGAGTGTGAAAGAGGCAGCGGAAAATGAGCCACAGGGTTAAACACATTTTAAACCTGTCATATAATCTTGCATGTGGATGTGTGTAGGTGCTTTAGAAAGCTGAAGCTCTCCGGGGGGGAGGGAGAGGGATTGAGGAACAGGACAGGGAGGTGGGTGTTGAGTCTTTCTAGTGAGAGAGAGTAGTTTGTCTGGATCATGGGGGATCAAACTGGGTGGAGCTGTTGTATTCATCATTTGCATATTCAAATCAAGCAAGGGGGGACCATATGTTTCATGTTTTATGAAGCAGCAGATGAACATAACACCCAAGCACGTATGCTAGTCAGCCGCTATAACAGCTAATGCACACATACCACATGAAAACACACACGTTTACATGCTAATCCATAACACATGGTCTATTCAGTAATATACAGGGGGGGAAAAAAGGACACACATCCCAGCACCCTCCCCTGCAGAGAGCTTTTACGTGTATAATGCTTACAGGCCCATGTGTCACCACGTCAATGCAGTTATGCACAATTCAATGCAAAGAGAACAGGAAGGATGGTATACTGAACCTTGATATAGGAGGATGTATTGTATGTGCATTAATATAGCAGTGTGTGTATGTGTTTGAGACACTTTATAAGAGAAGAACTGATTGAATATATATTTGCATTTTTATAAGCTTGAAGGCTTAAAATCTGCAACAGTTAGATGACTCATACGCCGGTCATTTTTAATTAAATGATTTTCATAAATTACATAAATGATGGGCCTTTACTACATTAAAAAATCGTATGAGTCTGTCTAAACTATAAATGATAATAAGAGAAAGTCAACAAAATTTCATAATAGACAAAAAAATATTCTTATTTGATTACTGCATAATTTAAAGCATTCAAAGCAACGACCAACTCGAACCTCGCCCACTAGAAAGAACTAAAGTAAAAGAAATACTATTTGTCCTCGACACTTAGAGTTAGATAGTTTAATAAAATAATCCAAACCAGGTATATAGGGTTCTATTTCCTGGTATTGTTAGTGTGGACTGTTCATTTGTGTGATTGTCGTCCAGCCCGCTGCAGCTTTTCTCATTCAGACTGCCCTCTGCTTTTTATTTGCTTAGGTATTGATTGGATGTGTTCCACCCACTGAAGTAATAGTTGCTGAAAGCATTTACAGCCATCGCTCAATTCATCCCGGCCCACGTCTTTCTCTTTCTCTTTGTTGAAACCAAACAAATAAGTAATCAGCTCTTTCTCGAAACACCAACTGATTTCAAAGTAAAATTTGTAATGGGTGTGTTGACGCCTTTTACACACAGAACAATGAGTTAATTGGTCAGATTCAGTGTTTTCAGGAAACTTAGATTTATATTTTTTAGCTATATGATACAAAAAGAGAGCAGCTATGTTTGTTATGTGGAAGGGCATTTTATTTTGAAGGATTGGATAAAATTGCTAAGCACAAATGATCACAACAGTTTTTTGAATGCCCCTTTTTTTCCATATTATTCACATTTTAATGGAATAAATGTTTTTTAATATAATTAAAGCTGAGGATAAAGATAAATTACATGTTTTAACTGTTTATATCTTATATGCTTCGATATACATTTGTTAAACAGGTTGCATTCATGCAATCAAATGATATTTCTTTTAGCGCCTCTGTACATAAAAACAACTATTATATTTTTCTACATGCAGTCAACCAAACTAAATCCAGTGCATTGCTACTCAGACAAATTCCTTGCGTGAACCTCCCCTCCTTAGGAAGTAATTCCTGAGTCAAGTGCTGCTGCTGTTTCCTCAGAGCTGCAACGCTGAGCCCCAAGTCTGATTATAGACTCGAGGAAAAACAGTCAGGCATTTATCCAAGTCACTGATTATGTCATTTCAACAGGCTGCAAACACTCAGGCGGGTTAGACAGCTCTGAGGGGAGAATTATGAAGCTGGAGTGGGATGGAGGCTGTATGAAAAGGAAATGAAAATGGAGTAGTGCTGTATGTGTGATTAAACTGCCTGCTCGCCGGCAAAAGGCCACGCGGCTGCAGCACAGGCCTGAGATTTGGCCGTAATGAAAATGGGAAGGTGGAGGGGTTTGAACCCCCTGAATGACTTGTATGAGCATGCACACACACTCACACATACATTATATAGAGTATGTATGTGCTCAGGCTGAATGAGCAGGCCGTTGAGAGAGACTACAGAGAGGATGAATATAGTTCGGAAAGAAGAAAAACTTCAACTGGAACTAAAACATTCAGATTCATGTTTAGCACGTAATTCACACAAGCCACCGATAATCCTGCTGTTGTTGTCGCCTTAGAAACAGACAGACAGGTCTATGGGTACATAAATATTAAATTGCACCATTCAGATGCAGAGGCAGCACCCAGTCATCAAGCGTGGGAACGGGCTAAACGATCAGGCGATGAGGGGTCCGTGTAGAAGAGGGGGGTTGCGGTTTGTTCATGGCTAGACGCCCCAGCTGCACCGACTTCCATTCAGAAACAGGTTAGCAAGGACCTCAGGGGTCAAGGTCAGGGGTGTGTGTGTGTGTGTGCATGTGTGTTTGTGCGGTTCATGTGCAGCTCATCCCCGGCCGGCCGGCTGCCCGGCTGACTGTCTGTGAGCTGCCTCCGTGTTTGCTTATGTTATAAGCTGCTTCTTATTGCTTCGCTCCAGGGACGAGTTGAGCTGAGAAGCAGGGAGACCCACCCCCCCCCCACCCCCCTTTTAGTCAGCCTCTAGCCGGTCTCCAGTCGGCCCTGAGCCAAATCGAGCCAGAAATCAGTCCTGCAGCCCCGTCAACCCCCTGGTCAAACAACCCCCAGCCAAACACAGTCAAACCAAGTCAGACACTTTGACAGCCCCCCCCCCCCCTGTCTGTCTCAGTCTGCTGCCTCCTGTAATTTAACATGGCGGGTAGGGGTTCATCGTATGTGTGCACGCCACAATCCCAAACGTACCTGCTTTTAATCCTAATCTGAATGTTTAAATTCTGATTCAGAGCGTTGATCTTTTAGTCCCTGCAATTTGCTAATTTCCTACGTAGCTTCGCCATGTGTCACATTTTCTTGATGAGGCCGGCCCGTCAATAGCAATCCTCTTTACTGGTGAAATGCAGCCGGTCACTGTATCATTGCCATTTCATCAAATCATGTGAGAGGCGAGTGCTTGAGCTTGCGGCACGTTGGAAATAAACAGTGTAAGCCCTTTAAGAGGAGGGACTGCAGCACATGAGGAGAGGAGAGGAGAAAAGGAGGAAGAGGAGGAGAGCAAAAAGGGGAGAAATGGAGAGGAGCGGAGACAGAAGCTAACCCACCCTGCGGTAGCCTGCCTCCATTCTTCATCGGGGACTTATGCTTCATTAGACCGTCTGAAAGAAAGACCCGCTTTCCCTCATCACCTCAATAGACCGGTCCCCCTTCTCTCCCATAGCCTGGAGGGTTCTCCAATAAAACCCACCTCCCTTACCCCCTGTTTTCCTCCTCATTTCTACCTCCGTCTCCTAATCATCTCAACTCGCGCTGAAATCAAGCTTAGTAACGGCAGTTTTGTGAGCCCCTCTGGTCCCCCCCCCCCCCTCCTCCTCCTCCCTGCCTCCTCCGCCTCCTATCATCCTCCGATCCCCACCAGCTCCCCTTCTCTGCTCATTCACTCACCTTGGTCAGACACACCACCCACCCACTGCTTAAATCCCTATCAGCATGTCAAGTAAATGTCTGCCCAGCTGGGGTTGACACACATACACACACACGCTGAAATATAAATGCACTGCACACACAATCTTTTGCTTGCTTCTGGGGTTTAGCCTTCCTCCCTGCTGACCCTTTTCACCCGTGTTTTGCTCTCTTCCCCTTCTCGCCGCCTCTCTTTCCCCCTCTGCCTCTCCTCAGGCACTGATCTGACAGGATGGTTTGGCTAGCTGACTATATCTGCAAGAGGTTTATCACAGGGCTCCACCGACGCCTCTCTCTCTGTTGCCTACCTGTTTTGTATTTTCAAAATTAAAGTGCTTTCTCCAAAAAAGCAGCGCCGTACCTTAGGCCATGTTCACCTTTACATCCCATCTATTTGATTAAAAGTTTACTGGAATCCTATCCTCTGGATTTGTTACAGTAAAATCTGGTCAGTTTATCTCCTAATAAAATCTGCCGCTGAAATATCTGTGCCGTGCGTTATGAAATAAGGTCTCATATCTGCAGTATTTTGAAGTCACTCTACTATCAAATATCCTTGCAGGTTTTTTTTCCGAAGGGAAGCAAAAAAAAAAATCACCCTGGAACATTTTTCAGCACAAGTTCTGCCTTTCCTACATTTTTAGATGCATTCTTTTGCTACCAGAATTTTTAACATAAGCAGCAGGATGGTGATTAAGACGTTAAATATAGTGATCAGATTTTCCTCTTTTGTGTTTCTCTCATGAGTTTATTTCAGCGTCTCAGTTAGGGAAATGTGATTTCCTTGTTCGTCTAAATTGTCACAAACTTCTTGATCAAATCTCCTCTCAGCCGAAGTCTCAGGGGTTGTGGCGGTTATTTGTGCAATTTGTGTTTATTCTACCTTCATAGCGCTACTTTTATCCTTCATATTATCCCCCTGCAGGCGTCTCTGGTTCATATACACTGCTGATGTCGTTAACATAATGGCGAGTCTAAAAAAGCTCCCCCTGTCTCTTCAGTGGCCGCTTCATCCCCCTCCCATAACATTTCAATCATTACTCTGATTTTGGGGGACAATGACGCGCACGGTGCATTCTCAGCGGCGCCTCTGTCAACGTTGCGCCATCTTTATGTAAATGTATTCAGATGCATTCTCAGCCCCCTTGCACCGTCCTCTCTGCTGGGTGGTGGCGGCTGTTCAGTCACATTTTTCCCCTGTAGCCGGCTAGCATGCAGAAAAAAAAAAAAAAGAAAAAACATGCAACACGGCTGGTGGAGCACACGGCGAGGTGGACCCCTGCCAACGCGCCTCAGAAACCCCTATTAAACCCTATGTTTATATTGGGGCTGTGATTTACAAATGTGCCTTTTCTTGCCTTTAGGCATGTGCACCCCCTATGCTCGTTCTGCTTTTTCATCAGGCGCGCAGCAGACAGCGCTAGACTTGCGAGGACGGGGTCCTTGCTGCATGTGCGCGGCGAGATGGGAAGGGGAGGGGAGCAGGAGAGCGAGAAGAGGAGGTGTGTGTGTGCATTTTCATCTTAGTGGGTGCTCTTCTTTGGAGCTCGGCGCTGTGCTCATATTGAGATATTTCCTGAGCCCGTTGACACAATTATGCACACGCACACACACACGCGCGCACACACACACACACACACACAGTTCCTTTGTGTACCGCCGTGCTCCTCAGCTCTGGTTCATCTCTAATGTTCTGAACTTGACTCTCAGCAAGTTCATTGTTATTCATTTCACTGTCATCCTGAGCGCCCTGAGAGACTGACTAAGTCTCCGGCCCAGGTTTCCAAAGTACGACTGTGTTTGTCACACACACACACACACACACACACACACACACACACACACACATTGCCACACAAACCTATTGTTCCAGCAGCACGATGTCTGTAGTCCTCTGGGTAAACGTGTGTGCTGACTGTATCTGAGGACACGGTGAGACGCTGCAGTTTGTCAATGACCTGGTTCCCCTTTTTTCCAACTACTGCAAAGTTCAGTTCTCAGGTGATTGGATGCAGCGAGAGCAGACGTAGCCACAGAGGCGCTACAGTGGGACTTTATTGTCCTTATTTTGGCAAGGTGTTGGGGTAGATCTAAAATATTAAAATCAGATTTTCTGAACTAAATATAAAAATAAAACTGGAGCTTCTTTGGTTCTTGCTGTCAGTATTTTAAAGTTTCCCATGGAAACAAAAAACAACCTCTTCAGCCTCTTTTTTTCTCCTCTTATTCTGTTGCCTTTTTTTTTACTTTCTCCTTCTGGCGCAAGAAAACCAGGGGCTGCAGTTTGCTTAGCTGAGTCCATAAAGAGGCGTTTTAAAAAGCTGTGTTAACAGAGCAACAAAGCTTTAAATGTGCCCCCCTCTGTGAAGGGGTGGTTCCCATAGGGATGTAGCGTGGCGCTCCATTGGTAGGCCTCTATCCGGCCTCTGATTCAGCCCAACGCTCAGTCACGGCCACTTATGGTAGGAGGGAAAATCACACAATTCAGCCCGGGCCTGATCCAATGACATGTTTTTTTAATGAGGTGGCTCTATGTCTTTGTTTGGGCACCAAATTCAAGTCCAGACCTGCGCGAGGCATGCTGAATAAGATGCGGGGCCACGGCCCGGGCACAACTTAGAAAAAGGCACAAAGAGCTTGGCTTCTGTTTAGCGGTGAATGGCTCTTTGCTCTGCTCCCGTCCCCACCAGAACATCACAAGTAGCAAGCATGCAGAATTTACTTAAAAGTGTAATTTCTTATTGCTTCTGACAGTTCTCCTCGCAGTGTTTGGTGCTGTATCATCCGTATAAATCTTGTTTTCAGAACGTGGGGTGAAAGGTGTAAATGTGCTGAAGGACAAACTCAAAACTCTTGTTTATTTTTAACAGAGAAAAGCGACGGTCAAAAGAGGCTCCTGTTAGTCATTTCAAGCCCCTCCAGATATTTTTTTCCAGGGTCATACACAGAGAGATTTCTTTCTCTTTCATTTTCACCGGCCCCTGTGTCTTTTCCAGAAAAAAACGCCGCTCCATACATCACACATATATGTGCACGTGTCATACGCTGTGTGTACATCTGAGAGCAAGCCGGGCACTCGCTGGCTTGTATGTTCAGGGGTGAGGACTGTCATTAAACTGTCTGCCTGCATCACCAGACTCAACCATCACCCTGCCCGGCTGTCTGTTCTGCTTCTCGCTGGGCCCTCGAACTACACACACACAAACACACAAACACACACACACACAACCACACACAATGATTCACTTGGCTATCAGCCAGGATTCACATACACAAAGCATACTGTATGTTTCCTCAAAGTCAACACACAACTGGTGCAACATTTTGAATGCTGACATTAAACAGATATAATATTGAAGCTGAAATAGTTAACATTTGTATGCAAAATAATCACAAATCAAAAATATCATATTTTTTTACACAGTTGGGGACCCTTTTTTGTCTTTATTCAGACAACTTTGGGGGTCCCAACTCTTATTTTGGAACCACTTTGTGACATTAAATGTTGAAATCCGCGAGAATACATTTTATTTTCATGAAAATACAAATTTGAAAAATATATTTTTTTAATTCAACTGCCCATTATATGACCAATTTCACCAAATCGTAATATTGTCCAAACACCTCAGCATACTCGTCGAGCCCGATGAATCCGCCTGCTGAAGTACTCTTCTCGCCCCTCATTCAGCCGACCAATCAGCCAGCTCCTTGTCTCTGATTTAGTCCGGCTCTGTTCTTCGCTCACGTTCAAGGTTGCTGTAATGGGGAATTAGTATGCAGAGAAGCAGACAGACAGCCATGTGGATCTAATAGGTAGCCAGACTGGAGAAGAACACTGGAGTGGGGGGAAAGAGCATCTCTAGCTGAGGGGGGAGTTAAGCATGGCCTCACTCCTCCTCCCTTCCCTCTCCCCTTCACCGCCTCGTTCCCCATGCCCTGTCCCGAACCTTAATGGGACGTCAGACGGACAGCCTCGCCTGAATTGAGCGGGGAGAGCAGCCTCCACCCTCCTTGTTGTGTCGAGACTCCCCCCCCCGCCCCTTACCTTCCCCCATGGCCCTCTTGCTCCCACACTGCTATAGCACCCATAGCTGCTCCCCTTCATTCTAAAGGGGTATTGAAAGGGGTCCCAGACACCCTCCACTCTGCAGCCCCTTCAGCCTAACTCTGCATAAATTAGGCACGTCTCCCTGGTGTCTCGTCAGCCGGTTGGGGCACCCCTGCCCCCGGGTCTGCCGTCTCCCAATCTGCTGCGCCTTCTCCCCCTCGTGCTGTCACCTTCTGTCTCCCTCCACCTCCCCCATCTACTGTATTCTATTAATGCTCGGCTTATTTTGGCCAAACGTCATCAAGCTAACAGATCATTTTTTCAAATGTGCGCTTCCTTTGGAGCTTCTTTTCCGTCAATCCTCCACTTCCTGCTCTTTTTTTCCAACCTAAATCCCTTGACACGCTCAATCCCACTTACCTTTTTTATATTCTCCACGTTCTCTCCTTTCCTTATCCTTCAAGCACCGTGTTACCTACATCAACCAGGCCCTCTCCTCTCCTCCACAGCCAGGATATTGTTTACATCTGTCTTGCTAATCACTGGCAGAGCCTCTCTAGACCTCACAGATGTTGCAATAATACAGGGGATTAGCAGGCTTAACACTTGGGCTTATTTGGGGAGTTTTCCCGATGGCCTGGCAGCGGAGCCCGTCAGCTCGTCTGAATTTGACCTTTTTTCAGTTTCACTGTGTGCTGAGATCCTGCACACTCGCTTCTCTTTGATTTTTGTTGCAAGCGTTTGGCATTCTGATGTTGTTTTATCCAGATTGGTGCTCTGGGCTTTTACTTTCTGCGGCTACATCAGTGCTTTAGTTTAATGCAGAGCTAAGCTGTACTGTAGCGTGACGTACGCGAGGAAGTACGTTGATTTAGCAACAAACAATGCTCTTTTTGTAGCTGCTCTTTCACCTGAACGGATTTAAAACATTTTAACACTCATAAAATTACCTTTAAATACAATATATCCGTCACATATTGAAATATTAAAGCTATGATCGCTGCCTGTTTGATTCCATTTCCTGGTCTCCTTTATCCATGTAGCTAGCTAGCTCTGTGTTAGCTGCTTCTCTGCTCACCATGGTGACGCCTGAACCTCCCCAGTCTCCTCTGCTCCCCTCTTTAACTCAGCGCTGAAACATAATTAGATGGCCTCCTCAGACTCAGCATCTTTGCTGCCTCTGTCTGCGTCATGCCGTGCAACCCAGTCCTGTTTTATGACCAAGCAGATCCAGTCAGTGTGTGTGTGTGTGTGTGTGGGAGTGCGTGTGTTTGGGGTCAATGTATTTCTGTCTGGATCCTAATCCCAAAGGTGATATTAGTCTGGAAGGGGGCAACCCCTCCCCCCTATGTGTGTGTGTGTGTGTGTGTATGTTTGCGTGTTAATGTGTGTGTTTCTGCTGCAGGCGTTGGTTTCAGCCAGGAAGCCCAGACAGCCTCTACCTTGACCCTTGACCCATGACTGTCTGCTAGCTCAGGGGTCATGCACACCATAGATGCAGACAGCTGATAGACGCACAAACAAACGCACATGCACGCACACACATGCAGAAACGCACAGCCCCCCCCTCCTCGCCCTTGTAGTAAACCTTAACAGTTTGGGGTGTCTGGAAAGACGGTGACACAAGCAACGTCATCCTGGCAGGCTGTACGCAGAGAGGGCATATGATTTATACACGGATACATGCAGCTACACCTCTCTACGTATGATTTTAGATTTAGCAGGACATGCCTGTGTAATATTTCTGTTTAATGACACCTAGTATGAGTCTTCTTTTCACTAATCGCCCTTCTTCATGCGTTTATGTCTTCACAGATGCAGCCCGTGGAGATGAAAAACAGCTCATTGGATCTTACTCTAACAACGCACACACACTGTACACATGATATCTCTGGACATGTTTAGTCTCACCCACATGTGGGAAGTGTCCCCTCTACACCTGCAAGAACGGTCAGATATACTCACATCAGAGAGGCCGATTATCAGTTCTGTAGCCTGTGGTCTGTGTGGACGAGGACAGGTAAGTCTGAGCCGCTGCTAAAAGGTAAGTTTAGAGGTTGAATCAATTTAAGAGCTATCTAAAGTGTAAAATTGAGCTACTGAGCAATATTTTCCAAAGTTAGTTTTATTAGATATGATTTACTGTGTTTGAGACCAATTTTAGGTCGGAGATTGGATGGCACCCCGAGGGGTCCTTTCTTTTTACTGAGTCATTTATATTCAAGTATTTGACTGGAGAATAGTTTAAAAGAGTTCCTGGATGTTAAACTACTTTCCCCTTCTTTGTGGGATGTTATGTACACGTTCATTTTTTATTCAATATCTTTCATATAATGGAGGAAATTATGATCAAATTTTAAGTGATATTGCCAGAATGTCGAAAGTGTTGCCCTGATATGATAAACGTTTTCAATAAAGTTGAACAATTTGTCAAATGAGAATTTGTCTTTGTTGTTTTTTCCCTCTTCCGTTCAATCTGCCAGTAATGTTTGCATTATTGCTGAGATTAAAGCTGAACCTTAAAGGGAAAGGAAAGGTTAGGATGTTCTTTTTTATAATGCAAACAAATCCCGTAAAAAGACCAAAACCATCAACGAATGTACGACTGCCACCAGGATCCTCCTGTGTATTAAAAGTTTCATGTATCTTATCCTTGTGTTTTGGACCTCCATTGTTGTAAAAAAAATATATATATATATATATATATCAAAAACACATTAATGAGACACATCTTAGTGCAAGTAGTGACATGCTGCTTTACTACAACTAACATGGGCCCTTTAGTTTCACTTTAAGCCAATCCAGCGTACTGCCCCACAGCTGTAGGTGCTTACAAGAGATCCAAATGTGGATTCATGCTCAGCTGAAAATAGACCGTGATCATATGTTTGAGTGACACTTGCTAAAAACTACATCACTTAGCTATTTTTGCAATATTTGTCGTCTTTAAAAAAACTGACTTCATCCTTTTTTTAAGATTTACTTCTTCATCAGTTAAAGGATGATTCAGGACAGCCAGAGACGGGGTCAGGAAGTTTGACAATATAAACAGATGGTCTAACAAATTGTTGTTTTCATTCTTTATGGCATTTGTTGACCATTAGAAAAATATAGAATATTGCCAGCCATTGATGCTTCATGTAAAAGTATCATGAAAGATGTGGTACGAGAAGCTTTATGAGCCTGCACACTTGGATTACTCTGATTATTCCAGCAGTGGCTGAAGGGCTGGAAGGGGAACAGTTAAAGCTAGTGGCCTAAATCTGTGGTGTCAATTAGGTGCCTTTGTGTGTGAGCAGCAGGGGTGTTGAAGCGAGTTGCTGGAGCTGAAGCAAACTCTGAACAATGATACACATTCATAAGCACAACACACACACACACACACATACACACTGAACCTATGTTTTGTGGGGATCACACCTCCTTTTGTTTTCCCCCAACAGCCAGTGGAGGCGATGCCCCAGTGCCCCCAGTGTGCTCCACTGCTCTGGCTGAAATGGGCTCCCTGCTTGCCTCCCCACCTCCCCCCCCGCCACCTACACTGTCCCCTCGCTCGCTCGCTTGCTTGCTCTGGGTGCCCCGGCCTTCTGCCTCCCCCTGACTGGTCCTGACCTGAAATAAGGGCCAGGCGAGCCTCCATTGCCAGGCCAGCATGAAAGGAGATCTGTGTGTGTGTGTTTGCATGTGTGCACCGTGGCCCTGAAAGAAAGTAGGAGATTATCCCATTCTGTGTGTCCAGTCACCAGTGCAGTATTGACCATGGTGGGCCACCCAGGGAGCGTCCAGCCAGCCGTGAGATGGCCTGATATACATGCTTACTGGCCATGCTAGATTCCCCCACTCTCACCGGGGAGAAGGCCGAAACCCTACAGGCTGGACGCTTTCTAAAGACACTGGAGTCCGTGCGCCGAGTGACCCACAGATGCTCGCACACACACACACACATAAACACACACTCACACATTGCAGCCCGGCCTCTGTACAGCGAAAGGCATTGCCATCAGGTCGTTTTCTGTGTCCTGTGAGGCGAGGCGGAGGTCATTGGGAAGGTGGAAAACCTCTTTAATGGCGAGAATGATACCATAACACCTATAGATGGAGTTACGGATCATGTCACATACACTCTGTATACAGCGTACAAGTCTGCCAGCGAGGCCTGCTCACTGCTGATGGTAAATGTGAAGACGAGCGTGAAAATAATGTAGCTTGTGTTAAAAGAAAGAATTGCTCTTTTTAAATCCTTACTCGTCTGTATTTATTTACTACAGTTATTATGTTTATTACGTCCTTTTAATATCCCTTTGTTCACTGTAAAAATTAATTGTAGTCCATTTATTTTTCTTTTGTTTTTGCACTTTTGGTGCGTCCTATAAACCAAGCACTAAAGTAAATAATTAAACACATTAATATCAACACTTTTGCTGAATTTAAAGTTGACCTCATAAATACCTGGATAAATATTTAAGAACAAAGCCTCCCTTAGTTTAATAAAACTTCTCTAACCCGCCCACTACAATGATTTGTAGCTGCTCCCTGCGTTGTAAAAGCAGCCCATTGTGGACCTTAACAAACCCTCAGGGGTCAGCTAATTGTCTTTTAATTGCCCCGCTGTTTGTTTGTGCTCGGAGAGTCTCTAACATCCTGGCCGGTTCACAAACAAAGGCCTTTAACAGCAGGACGGAGCTGCACAGAGCTCACAGGCAGTAAAAGAGAAGTGGTGGGGAGGAGCAGGTATTGTTTTACTGCATGTAAACTATAATTGAAGAGCTACGGTGTCAAAATAAAACTGTGGAATAAATTACGTAATCCATTCTCTGTTTGTTTTGATTTTTTTTCCCTTTACAAGCTTAATGTGTTTGAATAAACAAGCTGGAATAAAACTAAAGTCTGCCTTAATAATGATCACATTACTTACTTTAAATGAAGAATGTGACTGTCATTAATATTTCTGTGATATGAACAATTCAACAGTTTATATTTTGCTATAATAAATGTGGGCCTTCAGGTTCTTTCAGTGTGTATTTTTTTCACACACACGTTCGCTGATTGGCTACATTCACGAGGCACATTACATAAACAGCACAGTGAGATGCATGGAGGAAATGAGGGTATATTAATCATACAGAAGATGTGGAAGAAGCAAATCGTTAGCACAATGAATGAGTTAATAATTATACAATAAAATGCTGTTATTTGCTCTAATGAGCAAAAAACTAATGTGCACAAATTGCATTCACATTAGCCTCATATTTTAATGTTAGTTTTATATGATTGTGTTTCTTTTTTTCTTCTAGGATTTGAGGCATCATATTTTCCCACTGCAGCTAAATATTATGACATCTTTTCAGATGTTAACATTAAAAATGAGAGTCTGGGGCTTTTTGTAAAGATACTGTGATGCACTCCAAAATACAGCACAGTTTAGCTCTCCAAATTAGGCTCATTGAATAGAATTATAATGCCGTCATTACACAGAATGAGCACATTAGTGTGTGTTCGAGTGTTCACGGCCCTCAGGATTTACAGATGTTTTATGCCGAGGCGTTACACAAACACAACAAGGACGTATTTTTGTTACACCGAACATATTATAAAATATATTCATATAAAACAGTCTGGGCTTTAATTGTACCTATTTATTTAACATTATTATGATGAAGAATCACTAAGAATTAATTATCACAGTGGGCTTAAAAGCCTCACCAAGCAATTAGCAGTGACCAGTCTTTGTTTATAGCTACAACAAAACATACAGTATACTCTGTGTCCTGTGTGAAATAACCCTGTATGACAACATGTGTTGTACGTAAAAAATAATAGCCCGCAGTGGAGATTATAATGTATTATTGCAAGTAAATATAGGTGTATATATTTATATGTGAGAGAAGTGACTGAATCAGTATTGTTTGCTTTGTGTTGATGTACTAGAATCCTCAGCGAGTTCATCGGGTTCAGTTGCGGCCCACTGATGTGCCAAACCGGCACACACACATACAAAATTAAGTTCTTATGTAAGCGCTCTAATTTCAGCCCCCAATGACTGTTCTCACATGCACGCGTAATAACACGCTGACTTGAATCATAATGATGTGGCGTTTAGAGGACTGGGAAGTGAAAACATTAAGGAAAAAATGTCCTGATAGATTTTAGATCAAATTTGAAGTCTTACAAATTGTCTGAAACTTAGATTCTGTTTTTAAGCTTCTTCTTCTTCTTCAATTAAAGAAATAAGTACAATTAAAACTGTCAAGACAAGTATCATTGTCATTTTGTAAGTTCCATTCCATAACGCCACTTGTTTGTGTGTGTGTGTGTGTGTGTGTGTGTGTGTGCAGGGGCCGTCTCCCTGCCTCCCCTGAACTTGGTGGCCCCCCAGACACCTCATAAAATCTGCAGGCTCGGCCCACAGTGCACCCAGAGGAGCAAGTTGAGGGTAAGGGGTTCACCAGGAGGGGGTTATGGTGGTGGCAGAACTTGGATGGGGGAGGTCGATAAAATAGGAGGGGGGTTGGGGGGGGGGGGGGGGGGGGGCTGTTTTAAAAAGTCCAAGAACTTGAAGCCTAGTTTGTCATGCTAACTGCAGCGACGCCATTGAATGTGGACACAGGGAGCAGAAGGTTCACAGGACCCCGGCCATTCTCATGCAAAGTCTGTCAGAGCCTCTTCTTCATCCGTCCACCCACCACCCACCCATCAAACCCCAGCCTTCACTCCTGCAGGAGAATTACATACATGTTTATACATGTGCAAAAACTCACTGAGGCCTTGGTGGGGTGCCCCTTTCTTTGTATGTGCTCTGTCTGCACATATGTGTGATGTAAAATACCCACGGAAATAAATCAATTTGATAACAATAACGATCAAACAGAAAATGATCGCTGACTTGAAATTTTTATGAATAAATGTTAATTTGTGCAGCCTTCATTTAAAAATATCTTAGATATCTGATTTTAAATACAAAGTAACTTGAATTAACAGCTCTCCCAAAAATGGTCATTTCCAGATGGAGGTTTTGAATTGAAATCCTGCATCTCAGCAGAATCACTGTAATAAGATGTGACATGTAGTCAGATGCATAGACGTACCACCTCACCATAATTATAGCATTCTAGTAATGAGCGAGGCGTGCAGCATACATCCTTACTTCCTCTGACCTTGACACTACCTTGACAGTGACATTGACCTCATTCCCAGACTGATTGTGAAAAATAATTTAGCCCTACATGTTCAACAAAAACACAAATTCTATTTAAATTTCTACTTCGGCATCAAATCAGCCTTATTCTTATTCCTGCCTGCTGCTCGTCTCACCTCTCATCTGTTTCACCTGATCCGGAGACGGAGCGAAGCTACATCTCATTTAGTGTCGAATCTGTTCAAATGCCAAGTGTTGAAAATGTCAGCTGCAGTACAAGCACACACACGTATACATTTACTCTCTTTAAATGCAAACACTCCATGCAAATGAATGCGTTACCCCCTCGGGGCTTCGAAACAGTGAGGATAAGCACATACTGTGTGTGAGTTAGAGTGTGTGTGTGTGCGTGTAGGTGCCGAGATTTATGTGCTCAGATTTATGCGTACGATAGTTTCACAACCAGGGATTGAAGGAGTCTCCATTTGTATATGTGTGCGTGTGAAAGTGTGTGTGCTTGTGCCCCCTCATCTGCACTTGGAGCAGCCGTTTGGAGCCTGTATTTGATTGAGTGAAGGCCAACGCAGCCTGAACACTCCCTCTAATGGAAGAGTGGAGCCCAGCAGCTCAGTAATGCACTGACCCCAGAGCTTTTACAACACTGCCAGCCGATAAGTGGCAATATGCTGGATCTTATAAAATTAACAAGACTGAGCTATGGGGAGTGGGAGCTCGGAGGGTGCAGGCGGTGGGAGAGGATGACGCTCCTATAGCTCTTGTAAATATCAGCATGCATGAACGGAGGGATTACAGCGGCTCGTCGCTGAGTTTTACAGTCTCAGCAGCGTGATTAGGTGTTATTCATCTTGTTTCTTGGCTTTTTTAAGGCGAATTTACTGGGAAATGTTTACAGGACAGTTTATGTTAGATAAAAAAAGTCTCTCAAGGCGTTATAATGGTGGTAAATTTATGAAGCCTACTATGAGCCAGCAGGTGTTTGAGGGCCGAACACTGAGCTGACCTTCAAAATAACGGCAACTGGATACCAGCCAGTGTGCCTTTGCAGGGAACCACAGGGGTGTGAACATGTGTGTATATGCATATGTTTACCATACCGCCCTCCCTGAGCTTCCTGCGGTGTGACTTCCAAAGTAAAAGCTCAAAGTCAAACAGCATCCCGGGCCTGGTTATGCATTTATTGTGTTTTAGGGAAAGAGGGCCTCGTCTGAACAGGCAAGAGCGTCGTAAGGAGCCGTAAAATACATGCGAAATGATAATACAGCAGCAGCCGCTGTCTCTGCATCCGAATCTGATTTATCCTTGAGAAAAAAGGCTTTCTTCCTGTGTGCCTCCCAGTATAACCTCCTCACCTTTCTCACACAGGATCAGGCTGGGTTTGTGTGTGCAGGAAGGCAGTATTTGTGCACATTTTCGCCCATCTACTGTGCATTTGTGTGTATGTGTGTGTGTGTGTGCGCGAACAGCTATTGTCTGCCAGCGCTCCAGCAGGGGCTTCAAAGTGAATTATTCATGCGAGATTTGAATACATGCAAATGGTTCACTCCCCTCTCCTGGCACACATCCAGGTTACCTATGGCAACGGCGCCTTCAAGAAGCATCTTTCCACCCCTCCTCCTCCTCATCCTCCTCCTCCTGCTTCTCTCAGGCACCCACCCTCCGACCATGTTATCCACCCAGTGGTATTGTTTCGATTGTTGCAGTACCAGGCTGGGTGGCTGTACACTCTGGGGTGGCAGGATATCCCATAATTCACAGTCAAGGTCATGCAGGCGGGAAAGGATGAGAGATAGAGGGATGGAGGGTGGACAGATGGAAGAAGGGCGGGATCCCTCCATCCAGACGTGAAGTTCAGAAGACGACACTCAGCATCTGGTAGAGAAAAGGAAGCGCTTTCAGGTGGTGAATGATGCAATAACCAATGCGACAGACCGGGCACGCATTCGCCTACTATTTAGATGTAGTCGCAGCTAATGCACACCAGCAGCACGCACAGAAAAACCTACTACCTTTGAATGCATCATACCCTTACCCAAATATAATGTAGCCTATACAATTTTAAATATGTGTTTGTACCATATAATGTATATCACAAATAAACTAATTGTGTGTGTAGGTTTGGGATTGTGTGTGTGGCAACCTTCTTGTTCAAGCTAAAATAGAAAAAATGCTATATATGTCCTGGATGTATAGTTGGTGTGATTAAAATGATCAAATAAATATGTTGCTGAAAATCTTTTTTTCTTTTTAATATTAATATCATTACTATAAATTTCTGTGTATTTTTGTTGACTGTGTAACTGTGTATCTTTTTGAATACATGTCTTTAAACTTGCGTTTATATAAATGATAAAAGAGCAAAAACATGATTCATTGATTGGGCATACATTATATTTTCTAACAAAACAGAAGATTATTATTTCTTTCAAATGCACTATAGCACAATTATTTAGACATCAGTGTGAAATAATAAGTGGAATAAATACATTAAAAATAAATTAAGAATTTAGTGTTTAGGTATGTAATTAGCATTTTGTTGGAATAATTTACTCGTTTTGTTTGACTAAATTTTGTTTTGTTACACCAACACATTAAATGCAGTATTTGTACCAATAAGAAAGTAACATAAATAATTAATTAAATATAACACAGAAGGGTTAAAATAACTGTAAAAGTGTCCGAGTGAGCAGAGGGCAGGTCAAGTTCAGGCCACGAGGTGATCAGAGCCTAACTAACCTCCATGATGGTCGAGGACTCGCGGTGAGGAGTAGCCGCTCAATGCTGCCATCTACTGACAGGGACGAGACACTGTAGGTGGTCTCACACATGTAGGTCAGATAGGATTTATCAAATTAATACAGAATATATAGTGTAATTTTACAAAATTTTACTTAAGATATAATATACAATCATTATTTTTAATTTCTAACAACAATTTCACTGCATGTGTTGGAAATAGGTGCAAAACAACAATCGTCGATATATTGATAATTTAGGACCACAAATATTTTAATTGAAATGAAAAAAGAGATGTTAATGTGCCGATACAAATGGAAGATCTTAAGTAAATACTCATTGTTACCATATTACCAGTTCATTTCAAATATCTACTTTAAGCACGGCCTTTTATGTTCCTGATGGTGTGATTAGCTTTGCTTATCATATAGCTCCCCCAAGTGGACAAAAGGACTCATTGCTCCGGGCTGTGGAAGAACACTTTATTGCGTCTGTTTAAACGGAAACATCAGTAAACTTTGGAAATACTGTATTTTTGAAATACACATTAGCAGTGAAGTTAGAATGACTCCTTATTGACATGAAACGTATGACTGAGATAAGTGCTTTGGTATATTTTGATTGTTTAAGTAAACAACGCATTACAATCAAATAAAAGCAATCGGCAAGACATGAGCACAGTCAAAAAATGTAATCTTGATGATATGCACATAAATCAAATCTGTTATATATTTATATAGATTTATTTCTCATATATTTCAGCCTCCAGTTTTTAGACATGTTAATACTGTGTCACACCTCCTCAGTGATGGATGGACAGTGACACTGTGCAGTCCTGCTGACATGATCACCCTCCTGCCAAACAATCATTCATCCATTATTTCTGTTCACTCAACTTTGGCACTATCATAAGATCAAAAATTAAAACCGAACATATTGCATACTTTCATTTATAATCGTACCCCTGCCTGATCAGGCTTATTTAAAACCATCAAAAAGAAGAAAAACAACGTGATTAAAACAAAAATAAAATTTCTCTCCAAATTAAAAGCATTAAAAAAATTGTTAACCAAGCTCCCTCTGTTGATACAAGATTAAGTTGAAAGAACAACGCGGGTCTGATAAAGTGCAAGCATCATTGTATCAACAAAAAGTCCCCCCCCTTTCAAAATAAAAACAACTTTCTTTCTCCATTGTTCCTCTGTCAATCACTTCACCCACCACGATGGGGTCATGATTTTAGTTGTGACTGTGCGAACAACCATTTAAAGACACCTTTTTTGTCTCCTCACTCTCTCTGACAGTGAATCCAGGATATGTTTCCAAAAGTACTGTGTTTCTTTGTGCACAACTGACTTCCTGTCCACTCATCCTGTCCCCCTCCTTCCTGTCTGACGGGAACAGGAGTGTGCAGGTGACGATCCTGCACTGACTGAGTTCGAACACTTATTATTGCCATATAAGAAAGAGTTCACCATCTCTTTAGTTCAGTTTCATCTGTGCGTTTCGTTGTCCCTCTGTCTCTTCCCAACGATTCAGTGGGTGAAGTAGCTCATCTGGTGCAGTTTGAGCAGAAGGCTGTGCGTGAGGTCAAATGTGGTGAAGCTGATCCCAACAGCGATGGGCCCTTTAAGCCAGTTCATGCTCAGGCCTTTGTATAGTCCACGCACAACTCCCTCCTGTGTTACGATCTCACGCATGGTCCCCAGGATTGTGACATATGACGAGCCTGTGACGCCTGCTGTTTGCATACGCCGACGCACCACGTCCAGAGGGTACGAGGCAGATTGTCCAATGAGGCCCGCGCAGGCACCAAACGCCAGGCGCTCGTGGGGGTATGGCTGGGGTCGCTTTGTTTTTTCTAGAGCGAGAGAAAGAAATAAAGAAAGTAGTGTTAAACATGAAAATAGTACTTTACTGAAGTGAATACATTTTTAAAAAAGCAGAGGTCAGTACCTGTGTGTAGCTTCTTCAGGGTCTCATATGTGAAAAATGTGATGCCTGCATATGGGATGACACCCAGGATAGTGGGAGTGAAGCCTCTGTAAAGGGTCTTCACGCCTTCCTCTTGGGAGATCCGCACAAAGACGTGCATGATGTTGCTGTACCTGTTGGGAGAAAACACATCAGGCAAGACATTATTACCAAACTCTACCAAAGCCTTAACCACTAAAGGATTCCGCAATTCGACCCTGGAAAAAGCCACCGTCAGTCAAAGCTGGTGTTCTCTGTAATCGATAGAAGCAATAATATTTGAAATTGGCGCCATAGCTGTGGAGAAAGTTGTGCAAACAGCTGGTGGTTTCGCCAGTTCTACATTCCTACAACACTGAGCATGTATTGCGCCCCTCCTTCTGAAAGAAATGGCCCAGCGAGAGACGCTGGAGTGAAATACTACCGTTTTCGCTGCAGGCAATGGCTCAGAGCGGTACAGAATCTGAAGTACAACGACAATATACCGGTGGATCGTCTAGAAAATCTTTGGGTCTGCAGTCTGCATTTCAAACTGATGATTTTAAACGAGACATGACATCGGAGGCGGCCGTCCCAGATTGAGGAAGTGTAGTTTAGCAAGCTCCCTGCCTCCAATTTCGCTCTGTGCCTTCCCCCCGATGCTATCCCCATCTCCGATAGGCCTTGGAAAACCTCCGTCAGACTATGTGAAATGCATCATCTGGTGGAGGTTTTCCAGGGCCCATTGGAGAAGTGGATAGCATCCTCCATAGGCACGGAGCAAAACTGCAGTTTCATTCTACCATAATGGCATTAGCTCCCCATAATAGCATATCAGGACTGAGGTTGAAAATCGGCGAACTGGCCCTTTAAGTGATAGTGTATGACATTTTGTAACTCCATATTATTGTAATAGAACGGCAACAATACACATAGGGTTGAATAGTACAGAAAAAATAAACCATTAATACACAGTATTAGGTGTTATGGGAATGTAAGAAACAGAGGTTCATACATTTCTTTGGCTGTGACTGCCATCCTGGCCCGCACCATGTCCAAAGGGTAGGTTAGCATTGCAGCAGTGGTCCCAGCCAGAGAGCCCGCCAGGAAGCGAGGGAAAGGAGGCAGAGCTCTGAAAGAAAGCCAACACAATGACATAAGGTTATTAATAATACAAACAGCCTTCTTCTTCTCCTGACTGCCTAATGCTATAATCTGTGTGACTGCAGCATTGTGGTGCTTTGAGCTGCAAGCTAATGTCAGCCTGGCATGTTGTTGTTTAGCAACTAAATGTAGAAATTATTGCCATCCTAGTTAATTGTGTTTGCTGCACATCTGAACACAAAGTGCAGCTGAGGCTATACAAACTACATTTTTGACCAGAAGATGGTGCTAGATAAAATGTCAGAGCTATTTTAATTCAACCTCTAGGGGGCATGAAAAGCTGTACAACATTTTTTGGAGATGATAACAGTCCAACTGGTTTGTTTTTTTTCAGACTTGTGGAACATGATGGAACAACCCATTGACCTACATTCCCATCCTTGGATCCATCCCACAACTATGGCTAAAAACTTCTCATTCTCATTTATAATTCAAAATAAATTTAATTTCCTTTTTTTTTTTTTTTTTTTTTACAACTGAATAAAAATGGAGTACTTACTTTCCCTGGTAGCCGTAGTAGCCTCCCAGCTTCTTTTTATACTGTTCATGGGAGCAGAACTGGATGGCAGCGTAGGGCATGACCCTCACCATGGTGGCAGAGTTCCCCCTCCACAGACTGAGCAGCCCACCCTTCATGTAGCTGCAGTAGATGAGCCTGAAGGCCTCCTGAGGATGGTGAATATGCCGGGTTAAAAGCAGAGATGGATATCTTGACATTTTTAATATATCATACACATGATGATCTAGATATGTGAACGGTGTAGTGCTTAAGGCTTGTACGTGTGTTGTATGGCTGTGAAATAATGGAATATAATACGAGCTCAAACTATTGTTGTTTTTGGTATCCATAAATCATTTCAAAAATTAGTTTCTTGAATGTTTAATATATATAATGTCAAATGGACGAACTTTCCACTCCTCAATAGAGGCCCTAAATTACTTATTTTGTCTGTTTTGCTTTTATTCTTTAAATAATATTTTTTACTTGTATCAAAAAAGTCTCTGATTTCTTTTCAGCATTAATACATACATGCATTTTCATTGTGTGCATGCTGCCAGTGTACCCACATTAAATCAGGTTACGCTGGAATATATCAGTAACTGATTTGCTGCAGAGATAGACGCCTGAACTCACCTTAGCGGAGAATCTTTTTGAAGACACTGTGGAACAACGAGAGACACAGTCAACCTCAGGGTTAAACAAAACAACCTCCCATAGAGGCTAAACATCTACTAAGAGGATTAACAATTACTTAACAGTTACAACATTCAGTGAAACTTTGGTACAAAGAACAGTAGGGGCATTTTCAGAGGACTGTAATACGCAGAAAAGGATTTAAGTCGCTAAGATGTACAGAAGTCCGTTTGGATGCAGAATCTATATTTGGAGAGAGCTATTTTTGTGGCGGGTTTCCCTTACCTTGGAAAATGATCTTGGTCCGATCCAGAGGTGCAATGACAGTTTTGGCCACAGCTCCAGCAAATGCCCCACACAGCAGGGAGTCCAGTGCTGTCCATCTTGGCCTCAAGTCCTGCCGGGACACACAGACACGTGCACATTGCTGAAGAGGACATTTTGTCACACTGAATCTGAAAGCTAAAGCCTAACACTGATCCTTAGGATAATCCTAGCTATATTCACAACCTGAGACTTTGTGGACAAAGTAAGTTTATTAATTTATGTCTTATAATGTGACCTCACAAATATGTAAAACACATGGCGCATGCTTATCAGCACAAACACTCCCATATTTATCTCTCTGACAAGTTACTAGAACAGACCTGTAAAATCTGCACGTGGATATCCGCTAACTCAACTTTTATGATAAAAACAGATAAGATAACACCAACTGGTGCTTCACTGAAGAAGAGCTGTGTGTGTGTGTGTGTGTCAGCACACATGCTTGTTGGCATTCATTTAGCTGGTAGGAAAAGTTGAACCCAATAAACAATCCCACTCACTGATAAGTAGAGCATCAGGCATGAGTAACAGGCATGTTTCGCAACTTAACCCAGAAGAGAGAAGACACACTTTTGGATTTCAATCATTGACATGAAAAATTAGGTTTGCTATTATATTACAGCTTACCATGTAATAAATGCGCATACCCAGCTACATATACTTTCAACAGACATCTGCTGCCCAATGTGTTGGTAAAATGTGCTTTTGTTTGGTATACAGATCATTTCTTACATTTATTATTATCTTCTAATCTAAAAAATATTGTCCGACTAACAAACCCTAAACCTGTAGTACTGCAGTGAACTGGTCATGACTCTCCTTTTCAATACTAGCTGACACCTCCATGCTATTTACAGCAATGTAACAGTAGAGCTTGTCCTTCAAAAGTATGTGTAGTACCAGGAAGACACTTCTGTATGTCACAACAACCTTCCCATAACATTTAGCATAGCCTGTGAGTCAACACAGTATGATTTGTTTTAGGGTTATTGTAAAAAAAAACAACAACAATTGGAACAATTTCATAAACATTGTCATTCAAAGGAATAATGCAATAAATAAGCATTATTACTTTAAATTATAATTCTTATGACAAGTATAACGTTGTTCTAATCTAAGCTTTGGTAAACAAGATCAAGAGTAATGTGTTCTAATGTAACTAAAAAGGGGAATCAAGTATACTAAAGCAGAATGTGTGAATGAGTCATAAGAGAAACAACACTCACCTTTGTTTGGCTTGACGGTGGCAGAGCCAGCACAGTGGCCTGGGCCACAGGCAGACGGCTCGGACGGTCGTTCAAAGTGTGGGCCATGTATGCCCTTCACAGATTAACTAAGACTGCCAGATACTCGGCCACTCATTCAGGAAAACCCACTGCAGAGGAACATGTGTTAGAAAACATGTCAGGGCAGTTAAAAAGTTATTTTACAGAGCAACCGCCCACCGTGACGCACTGCCTGATTCTCTTTCTTGTATGTGGTTGCACGCACGCACGCCCCTGTCCTAGAAAAACAGCCTGGCTTGTAAACATGGTGTTGCATTACAAAGGTCTGTTGTTTGACCCATAGCTACTTTCCCTGCTAATAACCAAATGCAACGCAATATTAATCGATATTAAATCTGTCTTCTCATTTTTAAATGGGTGCAGATAATAACTTATTGACCACATCTAAAATAAACAAACAGCAAATCACTGCTACATTGAATGAATAAACAGCCCATGCATCGTTATTGCCGTTAATCTAGATGATCATTGATAAAATGCTACATTTTGTTACCTTCGTTTGTGTTTAAGGACCCCGTGTTTACAGCTCTTCGAGTCACCAGTCTGTCCTGCAGATTCTTGCACACACTCCTTATTTGCTCGCTGGAGGCTGGCCAGTAGGTCTTTTAACTTGCTGCGAGGATTCTGCACGTCTTGTCAGTCGTTGTTTACGTTTCTGAAGGTGATTGTAGAAGACAGGTGTCAAGCTGCGGCAGGGTTTTGTCTATTTATAGACGACGCCCGCGAAGAAATTCTGCGACTGCCTGGTTCTGCGCACAAGATTATTTGGGCTTTTCAAGGTCTTAAAGAAAGTAGGACAGGATATGCCAGTATTTTGGACTACAATACCCAGGAGCAAATCCCGTTGTGCGAGCGAAATCTCGCGAGCTACTTTATAACATTGGGTTGCCAGGTTTACTCGATTGAAACATAACTACTGATGCTGCCACTATTAAATACTTGTTCATGCAGTCATAACTTTATTAGTTTAAGAGCAGACTGACACAAACAACAACTAGAATTTGATTTCAATAAATTGTATCCCTAGGTAAATTGAATTATTAATTTCAAGAATGGTCCATGGATACAGGATGAATAATTCATGTTAATTGATAAACGACAGTTTGTTCATTCATCTTTAAGACATACTTTTGATGTTGCTGTGACTGGTAACCCATAGTACTTTATATGGTTAGCTGAAACTCATCCTATATTTGGTGTTTTGTATATTTTATATCTAAAACGTTATTCTCAAGGATAAAAAGAAGAGTACAATTTTCGATATTTTTTTCAATAGGCCTATATAAAGTCTCACAAGATTAAAATATTGATTTAATTTATTAAATTAAAAAACAGTATTCTGAAATAGCAGAAGCCCTTGAGGAATTTAGTTTATGTGAAGTTTTTGATTATTTTTCCAGTAAGACATTTGCCAAAAAAAAAAGGTAATTTTTATTATACAGTCTTTTACTAAACCGTGTTACTAATATAAGTCTTATGTGATTTAATGATTGCTATAAAGGAGAAAAGCAAACAAAAGAGATTCACTGTGGTTTTTAACGCTGTGCTCGTTTGCTCTAAATGACACAACCTGGCAACCCGGGAGTCTGGCCGCAGCGCTGAAAAACTTGTTGTTGTCGGGGAAAATGGCGTCAAACGTAGAGGCCCCAGAGCGCTGGTACCTCGCCCTACTCGGCTTTGCGGAGCATTTTCGGACCTCTAGTCCGCCCAAAATCCGGCTCTGTGTGCATTGCCTACAGGCAGTGTTTCAATTTAAGCCTCCACAGAGGATTGAGGCCCGAACACATCTTCAGCTGGGCTCGGTTCTCTATCATCACACCAAGAACAGCGAGCTGGCCCGCAGCCATCTGGAGAAAGCGGTGAGGGACATGTAATGTAGGAAAGAGCGGGGATGCAGAGGAGAAGGGGCGGGTGTAGGCCTCATGCAATGAAAATGACGAAAATCTGTTCAAAGCTTTTTATTGAGGAAGGTTGAATGTGCAAAGATGTTGAAGTATGAGATTTGCTTTCTTTTTATTTAGTCTTCGCTCCGAGTCGACCGCTTTAATTATTTCTTTGCGTACGTTAAAAGCCGCTGTTTGGAAATGTTATTGATTCATTAAGACATCAGACTCTATCAATGTGATGTCTCTGATATCATGTTTGTTTTGTTTTTCAGTGGTTTATATCTCAACAAGTCCCTCAGTTTGAAGATGTCAAATTTGAAGCTGCCAGCATTTTGTCAGAACTCTTCTGCCAACAGGTAAGATCATTTTTGTTACATTTTAAGTTATTAATATAAATTAATATAATGAGATGACAACTGCATTAAGTTAGCTGCATCATGCACAACTTTTTGTCCAAAAAGGAAAATTTGCAATATTCAGTAAGTTGTGTAATACATTGTAGCACAAGCAGGAAAGTTTATACATTTATATTTATTATTGACTGTGTGCTTATAACTAATTTCAGAATTTGGTGGACTCTGCAAAACCCCTCCTGCGCAAGGCCATCCAGATATCACAACAAACACCATACTGGCACTGCAGACTGTTGTTCCAGTTGGCGGTATGTATAAGTGCTGTAGTAAGAATTTGTCCCTAACGTCTGGCCCACACTAAAAGATTTATTCAAATCTTAACAGATGTTGAAAATGTGAGAGACCCCACACATTACAATATATAAATATGGATTTAACACTAACAGATTAATTCACGAGTCTCCACTCTCAACACTGGAAATCTCACAAAACTTTCGCGGTCAGAGGAGATTTTAGAGTAAACAAACATTGCGGACAATGGGCAGTAAGAATTGGTGATGATAGTTTTGGGACTTTTTACTGGAAATTCACGAAGAAAAAAAGAACAAACTGTGGATGACGTGGTGGAGACGGTGTGAACATGGGCTGTACATGTTACTTTATGCTCCCTGTTTGTTATTGTCGCCATAGCTGCGGTTGTTGTGCTTCCTTCTTCGGTCAGCTTGCTTCCCCATTGGCTATTGTTTCTTTCCACGTCCACAGACTGCATGCTCAACTTTGCTTGGGGTTCCTCCCACACAACAGGATAACGGATCGTAAATATTGAACATGTTCAATATTTACGATTTTAAATTGGTGCGGCCACGATGACCTTCCGAGCAGATTGGGGGAATTAAAATCACTCTTAACATCCCTCACACCACAGGAACATCTGGCAAGATAATCTTTAGAACCATCAAAAAATCTGGACTTGCTTGATTGTCGGAAAGGGGGGAATCGGGCCCAAAATCTGCCCAATTATCTTGTAGCGTGTACCCCCCTCAAGTGGTGAAATTCACTTAAATCATGTTCATATGCAGGTCCAGCAGTTGTAAGTAGGTGAGAGCTGTTCTTTTTATAGTTGTGTCCAAATTTCACTGCCTGCCCTAGATCCACTCCCCTTTATGCCCAAGTACCACAGTACCACAGTTTTTTAACTGCAACTCCGCTATACTAGAGCCGTTTTCCCACTGGTCAAAAAACCCGCTAACACACGGCTTTTTAGCTTAATGGGAAAGGTTACAATCGGCAATCAGACCCGGGTCTCTGACTCTGCAGTAGACCCGGGTAATTATCGCTTCGGTTCCGATCGGCATTGATGGGAACACAAAACTCGTGTCGACACTCTAATCTCCGCCCCCTTTCTGGGGCGATGCTATGCTCCATCGGTAACTTCTGCGACTCCTTGTCATCTCAGTACAAGTTCCACCTGTCTACGTCCGAGCAGTGCTCGGACATCGTTCAAATTTTTTGGCACTGAGTTTGATTAACAAACTGAATGAGTAATAAATACAATGAAGACCTAACCACCGTAACATCGTCACTGTTTACTAACGCTGTCTCCGGCACGTTTGTGACGTCAGACGGTGTCGCAGCAGAAAAGAGACCGACAGGAGTATACTCTACTGGCAATGGGAAAAGAGACAATCGTCATCTATAAGCAGATGAAAAACCTGCATCAACACAATAATTTTGGTGGGAAAGGGGTATGAGTCACGTGCAGTGCATCATGTCACCACAACATAGTGCAGACGGTGAGCTACATTATAACCCTGTGGCAAATCAGTGACGTTGATTAATTGTTCCTACATTTTTCTTCTGTTTCCTTTTTAAATTTTAAAAGTGCAGAATTTTAAATATGCGTGCGTGTTAGCACAGGAGAATATAGTGCAGGCACGTTCGCGAGTCCGACCACTCTCTCACCCCGGATCTTAAGCCATAAGATCTGGCTCCCTTTAAAGAGCCGGAATTCTCAACACTAGTTGTAACGAGAATGATGACAGATTTGTATGTTTTCTCTTTCAGCAACTTCATACCCTGGAGAAAGACTTGGTTTCAGCATGTGACCTCCTGGGTGTTGGAGCTGAGTACGCCAGAGTGGTTGGGTCAGAATACACCAGGTAAATGTCACTCAAGTATCTGTTGACTGCATATTAAATGCTTGTGAGAACTTGATAAATAAACTTTATTATTTTATCTTTTATTTACTTGCATTTTAGGGCATTATTTCTCCTCAGTAAAGGAATGGTGAGTCCACTCTTCTTCCTAACTTCGTTATGCTATTTCAGCGGTTACAGCACCACCCAAATGCTTCTCTTGCATCTTAATACTTTCTGTGTATATCAATAACTTTAAAGGCTAATGCAATCAATATCAAGCAACATCAAATTTGAGATGTTTTTTGTCTTCTAGTTGCTGCTAATGGAGAGGAAGCTCGGGGAGGTACATCCTCTGCTCACACTGTGCGGAACTATTGTAGAAAACTGGCAGGGAAACCCCATTCAGAAAGAGTCCCTGAGGGTCTTCTTCCTGGTCCTTCAGGTCACACACTACCTGGATGCTGGACAGGTAGGGTTTAAATCACAGTGTTTCTTAACTCACAGGACATTTGTTGACCAGCCTGCATTCATACATTGATTTAATACAGTCATTTAAGATTATGAACCTATTTTATCAGACATGCTGAGATGTGATGCATTTTTTTGTCAATATCTTCTCAGGTGAAGAGTGTGAAGCCGTGTCTGAAGCAGCTGCAGCAGTGCATCCAGACCATTTCGACACTCCACGATGATGAGATTCTGCCCAGCAACCCAGCCGACCTCTTCCACTGGCTGCCCAAGGAGCACATGTGTGTCCTCGTCTATTTGGTAATGCCACCGCTCTTTCCCTGCCACATTAAAGTCCCTAAAAGCTTTAATCTCCCAAAACAACACCAGGGCTGTCATTACTGAGAGTATTTTCCCCTCACTGTGGGGTGTGTTCTTACTGCTGTCTAAAGTGAAAAATAATCCTAAATGTTTTAAGTAAACTACTAAACTCTCTGACTAAACACATCCTTCCCTATTTGTCTCCCTCTGAATGTGTTTGTTGTTGTACTCTAAAATAACTAGCTGCAGTTTAAAGACCCCCTCCAGTGAAACTCAAGTGTTTAACCATGTAAACATCTCCATGTGATGTTTTTCATGAGCTACAAGACGTATCAGGGACAACATAAGCAGTCATCTCCATGGCTGGGCCTGTCTGCTTTTAAACTGCATTGTACCAAGGACAGGCTGAACAACACGTTTTCAGACTGGCAGGTTTGAGACGTCACAAACCTAAGGAGCCAATCCCAATAATGGACGGGGTGACGCTATCCATATCAGTATTTGCAAGCTATTGCAACCACTTCGCGATGTGCGAGCCAGCTGTTACTGTCTTCGTAATTTTTGCAAACTCAGTACTGACTACCAACGTTAACGTACCTACTACTAATTACTACATTTCAAGCTAGCTAGCGACGGAGGGGGGCGGTTGAAAATGTGCATAGTGAGAGCGGACTATGCAGGTTCAGGAATTTTGAATGAGGGAGATGTTGGAGATGGCTTGTTGTACATAAGTGGATTTAGGTCCAGTAGTCAAGTATTCACTGTACATCTGAACAAATAACCGACTAGTTTTCAAAAAAACACTTCCCCATCTTGTAACCTAACAAATTGTTAAATAACATTTTTTAGCGACAGTGATTGACACTTTAGGGATAGATGAAAATATAAAGTATAAAGAAATACGTGTTGATCCCATATGCAACCAAACCTGAAATGTGGTGGCTAAAATATTTGTTTTTTGATGCCCAAAAGCAGACTTCTGAAAAAACAAAATGTAAAATATAATTGATCGCAACCTAACCTCTATTGACAGATTCCACATAGAAGTGTAGAATCTGTAGGCAGGGACGTGGATTTTAGAAAAGGCAAGTGTCCTGTTTTCCGTTTGTACTACACTGTGGATTGTAGTCCAAGTAATATTGACTAATCACATATCAGCAGGCTGCAGCGTATGCAGGAAAAACAGTACGTGTGGAAGGCAAAAGCAGGCGGAGCGTACAGCGCCGTAATGCCATCCCGGCTCCCATCAGCGGCTATATGACGATGATTTAGCTTCTTGTTAATCTCTATAAACAAACATTTGCATGCTAACAGCTAACAATCTGATCTAGATCTAAAATTCAACTTGAGATAAATTCCCCTGACGCTGTGTCACGAAAGCTGTTCAGCATTCAGATTTCCCGACTTCCTCGAATGCATCACAAATGAGTGATCCGACCTCCGTTCAACAAACGAGCATTTTAAAAGTAGTTTTCTTCTCCTCTTGAGGACAGACCCGACAAAGCTTATATTCTTACTTTTTACAAATCTTAATCTCTGTTAAAGGGGCTATATGTAAGATTTCACATATATTCATCAATCAAATATCATTTTTTATTGCCAATGTGTGAAGGGATAGTAGAGGAACTGATAAATTGAGACCTTTCCCAACTTCCTCCATTGCCTCTAACAACCTGTGCTGCAGCTAACCTTAGCATGCTCGCTAACATTATGACAACCAAAATACTATCCGAGTGTGTTTGTCAGTGTTGTCAGTCTAGCTTGACAAACAACTTTGCCACCTACCATGATACTAACTTAGGTATTATGACAAACGGTGTTGATTTTGGACAACATGATACCTATCAATGAACATGACTCGTCAGTGAAAAGTAAACAGAGCCGATGAGTTCCGAGATTGAGCATGCTCAGTTTCGTGTGTCTTTGGCAAAAACCCCGGATGCTCATTCATGCGTGCTAGTGTCTGCGCGAGCGCATACAAGAAGGTCGACTGCAGTTCCCTCAATGGCTGACCGTGTCGCTAGGAATGAGGATTTTCTTTAGGTTACATAAAGCACCTTTTTAATTAAAGTAAATCATAAGAAAAAACAGTTTATTTTTCTGTAAACAATGCAGAACGTGGAAAAGAAAGTCTTGACCGGAAGTCGTTTATCGGTAACTGCTGGCTACACGCCCGGCATGTTCATTGTTGCCCCCAGAGGCTATATCGTCATCAGACTATAGTTAATGGGATCCGAGATTGATCCCAACTTAACACAGCCTTTCTTAACTGTGCAACTTTACAAAGTGTATATGTTTTTACAAGTCATATAAGTTGTGGCTGCAATAAGAAAAACATTACATCTTTTCACGTTTTGAACCGTTAATGAGGTCCCTGTCAGAACATATATGGGAAAATAACATGTTTGAAATGTGCCTGATTAGAACAGACAACGTCACCACCTCAGGTCAAAGTGCAGGAGCTTATCAATACTACAGAAGGAAATGTTGGATTTTTGTAACTCGCTTGTAAACCCAAAACCAACCAAAGCAACAGTTTGTTGTTGTTGGAATCTAGCTCATATTTAATTAGGGAGCATGTAAGATGTATCCTATAACTTTGTAATTCAAAGAAACTGATAACAAAGCTTTAATAAATGACATAGTTAGGAAAGGCTCTTGTATTATGCCCACTGAAAGCCTGACATAAGTGCCCTTGTTGCCGATATTTGGTTACCATGGCACTAATAAAAGTTTTAATCTCTTTTACTTGTCCATTTAAGGACTCAGTTCAAACTATTCAATGTGCACTCTGTCTTGTCGTTTTCCAGGTCACAGTCATGCACTCCATGCAAGCAGGGTATTTGGAGAAAGCCCAGAAGTACACAGACAAGGCTCTCATGCAACTAGAGAAACTAAAAAGTGAGTTAGTTACTTGTTCCTCTGCTTTTCATCGTAACTAACGTCACAATGTGGAAATTATGCAATTTTTAATTTGTACCTCATCTTTGTAGTGTTGGACTGCAGCCCCATCCTGTCCACCTTTCAAGTCATTCTACTGGAGCACATCATCATGTGTAGACTCGTCACGGGCCACAAGGCCACTGCATTACAAGAGGTATGTATTCCTTCTGTGTGATTTCTGGAGCTGTGTTGTGATTGTGGCGGTGTGATAAAGATACAGTCAGGCTGAGTCTAGTAGCCTTGAGAGCTCTATTTTATTGTGTGTCACTAAACTGAATTCGCATGCTTAAATGATCTTATGAAAATGAACACTGACTCTCTGTTCTGTCCCTTCAGATCTCTCAGGTGTGTCAGCTGTGCCAACAGTCCCCCAGGCTATTCACCAACCACGCTGCTCAGCTTCACACGCTACTAGTGAGTACTTTTAACATAAACTCTGTGTTAACACTGGCATGTACAACAGTGTGTGCTTGAAAGAGATCACTATTGCATGCCAAGAATAAAAAAACAAAGGTTGAAGCACATTGTCACAACTTTACGCAAAATTAGTTTGTCGTACAAATTTTCAGTCGTCGTCTTTGTGTTTAACTTTATAGAGATTGTTTTGGATTTTTTTTTAGTCATGCCACGTTTACAATTAAGGATTTTTTTGTAACTTAATACCACCTCTCATTTATAATAATCTAACCTTTTAAAAGAATCACACATTTTAATGACATTCCTACATCTAGCAGTACATGTATCATGCTAATGTGAGCGATAGCAAGAGCATTGTCTTTTTAAGCCAGCATTACATATTGTACATTGCATGTTCGTTTGGAATAAATTGAGGATTAAATAGTGCATGAAAAAAAATACTTGACTAACTCACATTTTCGAAATAAAGAACAATCCATAAAACCAAACTGTAAACCAACCCAAAACATATTGAAAATGTACATGATGATAAATCAAATCTCAGCTTCAATGCAACCAGATATCAAATGAGGTTTATCTTCCCTAATACTTCCCTAAAGTATGTTAATAAACAGAGTCTTTAAAACCCCTAAAATGTTGCACAAAGTTAAACTTTGTAGACATTTCAGGAACATCAAAGCATGGAAATAAACAGCATTTATATGTGTCAAAGCTGTTTTTCTGTTTTTTTTTGACAGAGACAAAGAGATATGTAGGGCAGTCACAGTACTGAATTTTTCTTACAGTTTTTCTTGCAGTTTGGTAGTTAACCCCGCCTCGCTGCCAAAGTATGTTTTGTTTATTCAACTACAGCTCGTCCCCCAAACCGTCAAACATCATAGACATGAGTGAACACAGCATGAGCAGTGGAAACGCAAGTTTATTAACCACCACTAAGTTCGTATCCTTGTTGAAATGAAATCCGTGGTGACGGGCTAGTTGTTCTTGTAGTGGCTGAACAAGCATGTCACGAGACAGCACACGGGTCGCATGCGCCGGTTACATGTGCAGGGTTCTTTTGCTGATTACTGTGGTTTTTGAAACAAGTTTGTTGTTCATAATTTATCGTTCGGTATGAAAAAGATGAGGTGCTTCCATGGTTTTACTGCGTCCCGTTAGAGACACAGGACGCATACCTAGCAACATGCTGGGTCTTTGATATTATTTAAAAAAATTGTGGTGATGACGGTCACTGGCTCCACTCTGCGATTGGCGTCACATAACGGCGGTTGCCGTGACAGCCCTAGATATCTGTAATGAGAAATCTTTTGCTCTTCCCTTTTCACAGGGTCTGTACTGTATCTCAGTGAACTGTATGGATAATGCAGAGGCACAGTTTACGACGGCTTTGCGGGTGAGTACATGCTGCATTTGCTGCCTCTTCTCAGTCTTTTTTTCGTTCTTTCACTCTTTTACTCCTCTTCTGCTGCTCTCTCCTCTTGTCTCCAACATGTCTGTATTTATGTGTTTCAGCTCACCACACACCAGGAACTGTGGACATACATTGTAACCAACTTGGCCAGTGTCTACATAAGGGAAGGAAACCGACACCAGGAGGTCAGTGAAGTAATAATGGGCAATGTCGCAGTGTAATGCAATAAATCACATCTAAAAGAAGTGGTTAGTGATAAGTATATCTTGCTTGCAGTTTACCTCTTTGTAGAGCGCGATCAATACCACAGCATTACTGCTGACATGATGGAATTAGTGTTGGTATAATTGTTGGTGTCAGAGTTACAAGAAATTTTTGCAAGAAAAAGCCAAAAGTATTTTGTTAGTTGATATTTAGAAAATGTTGCCATTACATAGTTTGTCCACTAGAGGGTGCTGACAACTTACATATTCAACCAGAATATGTCACACTTTGTAAAGTACGTTGAAAAACGAATTCAAGTTTTTCTTATCTTCTTTTTCTTTGAATACAGAAAGTTGATTTAAGTTATAATTCATATAAGCCAACTTTTAGTTTGAAATAAAGTAGACAGGAGAAGTGACAACCCTTTTTAAAGTAACCAGAAGGTGCACTTGTAAATGTATTTCTTGTTTTATTTCTTCTCCAGCTGTACAGCCTCCTAGAGAGAATAAACCCTGACCATAACTTCCCAGTGAGGTAAGAAGCAATTTACATTTTTACAGCTTTTAAATGTCAAACAAGAATATACATTAAAGCAATGCATTTTGTCAAAATCTGTAACCCCTGTCTTTGTTTTTTCGATTTAGCTCCCATTGCCTCCGTGCTGCAGCCTTCTACATCAGGGGACTCCTGTCCTTCTTTCAAGGACGCTACAACGAGGCCAAGTATGACAAGTCTTGCATTGTATTACATGAATGATCCTAATGATCCTTCCAATGTCTCTTCATATTTATGAACATACATTGCATTTTGCAGACGCTTCCTGAGGGAAACCCTGAAGATGTCTAATGCTGAGGATCTGAACAGACTGACTGCCTGCTCCCTGGTTCTTCTGGGTCACATCTTTTATGTACTGGGCAACCACAGAGTAAGTATAAAGACATGACACATATGCTTCATGTATCCACAAAAGCTGACTTAAAGTGTTTGTACTATATCAACTATGACAATTTTATGTCTCTAATAATTTCAGAGGAATAAATGTTATTGCCCACAAATGACGCAAAATATACCCCCAGTCTGTAGGATGTAATGGCATGCGTATCTTTAAAAAAAAAAAAAAAACCTTTGGATGCTTTAAAGTGTTGATAAATGAAGTTCGTCGTCTGGTTTTCAAACAGTCCCACCAATTTTTTTGTTTTCTAAAAGTTTCCCTTTTGTCTTTAGGAAAGTAACAACATGGTTGTACCTGCGATGCAGCTGGCCAGCAAGATCCCCGACATGTCTGTTCAGCTCTGGTCTTCAGCACTGTTGAAAGGTATAATGACATTTTCCCTTATCTCACATTTGAAGCATAAGTCTGTTTTCAATAAAGAAGCCGTGTTTGAAACGAAATTGTGAAACGTATATTGTGCTTGCAGACTTGAACAAGGCCCTCGGGAACACCATGGATGCACATGAAGCTGCCCAGATGCACCAGAACTTCTCCCAGCAGCTGCTGCAGGACCACATCGCTGCCTGCAGCCTCCCTGAGCATAACCTCATCAGTGTATGTGGAACAGATAGCAAGTTTACATTGCAATGCACTTCATTTTTTTCACTTGTCACTCTTGTACCATGTTGAATTTACACGGCCTCTCTGGTGTGTGTGAACGTTTTGTAACATTACTTTGTTTTCTGCTTGTTTTCAGTGGACTGATGGCCCTCCTCCTGTCCAGATCCAAGCTCAGAACGGCCCAACCACCAGCCTTGCAAGCCTGCTATGAAAAACCACCAGTCTTTGATATGAGGGTTGCTGGTATAATATCCTAAGCAACAGACTGATGCTAACCAACCTGCTATCAGACCGCTGTAGCTGAGATTTGAATGAATTTTACCGGCCCCAGAGTTCAGGCTTCACTTTACTAGCTTCTCAACATTGCTTCCTGATTGTCTCTCACTTTTTATTTGTTAAAACAACTACAACTACTGTTGTTCATGTATTTCATGCGCTCTGATGGCATAGATGCTAACAGGCTATAAGCGGTTGGACGTGTATAAGGGCTTCCTTGCCTCAGAGAAAGACAGCCCACTCTGTTTCTTTTCCATTTGTTGGACAAACAAGGAGGTAGACAGGGGGACATGTAGAGGAAATTAATTTATTCATGTTGATATTTTTGTAACTGTTGGTAAATATTTTACATTCTGCCTTTTTGTTTGTAGACATCCTGTTTTTTCATGCATGGAAGTTACTGATGTGGACTCCCTGTATAATAGTTTCTTACCCGGGTTCCTAACAATACATTCTTGGTAGATACTTTTTGCACAAAATCCATATTAGAAAAAATAGAGACTTCATGTAATATATTTTCACAAAATAATCAGTTAATAAGTTTCACGTTACAAATAGACAGTGTGCATTGTATTGGGACAGTGCACTCTCTGCTGTGTGCAGTTCTACATGGACCAGAATATGCCTCGGTTGGGTCTGTTAATGAGCAATGTTTAAATACTTTGGAGTTTTATATAATTTCTTGGCTATGAGGGTTGCCACATACCCATAAAATCAACACATTTAACTGATGTACTTTTCTAAGTTCCATAATATATGAATGCCCTGTTGATGTATTAATTTTACAAACCATGGAGCTTACAGTAATCTTCAGATATTCAAAAAAAGTCAATTTATTTTATTTTGTTATATTTTAATTTGTCTTGATAGTTCTACTCAAGGGTTTCTTTTCAGTATGTTTGTATAGATTTGCCACTCATTGAACCTTTATTGTACAGTGACATTTTATAAAGTCAATTTAGTAAAGTGTGATATGTATTTTTAGCTATCCTATGTAGAAATCTCAACGCTTGGTATTTAAGGCACTCTGTACGGACACAGTTTGAGCTTGAGTACTAGCCATAGCCTATTCTATCCAATGCCTATGTTTTTAATGCTTACATTGTTTTCAATAATTTTCCAATAAAACTCTGATTGAAATTTTGTAATTTACTGATTTCCACATCTGTTTGTACCTATAACGGCATGAGATTGAGACGGTCTGGGTGAATTGGGCACACAATTGCTTAATAATCATGTTAGGGCGAAATCTAGGCCACTCATACCTCTGATGACCTGCTAAAGTGGTACACACAGCAGGACAATAAGAGTGAAACTGGGTGATACTGTATGACGCTCAGAAGTAAGTTATTAACTGCAGAGTAAGCAAGTTCGAGCCTGTGGTGAGGATGTTTTTAAAGTAACCTTAAGGTGGTGCTAGACTTTTCAAATGTTTTTACATGAATGAAAATGTTTCATTAACCTTTTTCTTCAAGACAAAAAATGCACAAATCTTGATCTATTGAAATGTCTTAATACCAAAATACTGTATATTGATTAATGTTATTTCACAGTAAACAACAGCTAACATTATTAAAGGCAAATATTTTTAAAAGCCACCCAAGTAAAACTCCCTTTCAGTCGTCCGCTCCTCCTTTATGTTTTGTCCTCTCATATAGGACCAAGACCATGAGTAGGGTTGCTACATTTTGACGATGAAAGACTTCATTTACACCCCTCAGAAGTGCATTTAGCAAGCTATTTGAGACCTTTGTGAAACAGTAAACTCAGTCTGCACTTAGCCTTTTATGTATTCTCCCGGGTTAATACTGCACGAGTACAAAGCAAGATCTAGGCTTTGTGCTTATTATGAACCAGTGCTGAGCATTCACAGTTCCAAGGACTTTTTTACTCCTCTCCATTCATGCACTTTTTTACCAACCCATTCATGCAAAGAGTTAGTGTGGAGCTGTGAAAAAGTGAGGAAAGGGCTGCAGGCCCTGTAGAAATACTTACTCCGTATTGTAGCACAGGATTCCTTGGTCATCTCCACCCTTCTGTTTCTGGTTTGACAGTCTACACGGCTGTCTGTCTGGGTCTCAGTTAGTAAGGATAATCACAGGAATTCCCGCACCACCAAATAATAAGTTGTGGATATAGAAGTGAACTTGCATGGTTACCAAGTTTTATAGTCTGGATATGTAACATGCTGTACTCCTGCCTCAGGGTGAGCTTCAGGAGCAGACTGACCAGGCACAACTTAAGGAAACAGTATATCTCATAAACAGACTCCCTGCAAATTGTCAGGAACTTAGCAAAAGTCTGGATCTCATGTCTCCATTAAATTATTAAATTGGTTATATTTTCCATTAACTATGATTCACTGAACACCCTTATACCTATACATTCAGATTCAGCACATTACCCAGTATATGGTTGAAAATTTACAGTTCATATGCTTTGACCATTTCAGAACAGTATGGGAACAGTCCAGTTACTGCTTTGCATCAATTTGGACCTAGCTGTACACAATGGCAATTAAGAAGGTTGTCTAGGCTCAAGTGTATGCAAACACAGAGACACACATGCACATGATGAAGCTTCAGGATGAAGCTTCAGAATTGGTAAATGTATTAATTCATTGGGCTATTTAATGTCCGTGGATTAAACCAAGCACATAAACAGAGATACTGACTCTTCCGTAAAGACAACATTGTCACAAAAGCATGTATTTAGAAATATTCAGTCAAACTAATTTGCTGTGATAGATTATAATACAATTAAATATGGTGTTTATTTATTAGCATGTTTAAATATGATTTATGCAGTTTAGGTTCCCATTCAATAATACTCTCTCCACTGTAGTAGTCCCAAACACAGCATTTCCCTTCTAGCTCATCAGTTGGAAACTTAACATTTCCGAGGTGTGTGTGAACGCAGCATGACGCCGCCTGTGGTGGCTCATTACATTATCTGGCAGCCGGAGTGGCAGCGGACAGAAGAGAGGGGATCCCCGGGATTTTTACACCGAAGCCAGCTAAATACTAATAGAAAACATCTGAAAATTGCGGGGGAAATCAGTCGGACTCCTCCTAGACTCCGTAAGTTCACGTATTTCATTATCATATCAACTTATTTATTATTTAATTTTCAATTAAATTATGACGACGACGGGAAGTTTCTCTGTCGGTGTTAGCTCGGCTAACGTAAGTTAAGCTAGCTAGCATAGCTTGATCTTTGCTAACGCGCAAGGTAACAGTTTGTGTGTCGCTTTGCTGCACACATACACCTACTGGTTGCCAAGAACAAACCGCCTCAAAAGTGGAGGAATATTAAAATAACTTCCTCAACAAACTTGTGTAAGGATGCACTATTAGTGAGATTTAATTAAAGTTGTTCTTTTGTTTTTACAAAAAGCTGCAAAACTCGGAGACAACCATGTCGTTGTGTTTAATTAACGCCTGCTTATTTGTGAATAAATGAGACTGTCTGGGCTGACGAGTGTCCAGGGAGTTAGCGTTAGCAGGCTAACAGCTCGCTAGCCTTTAACACTAGCAGCTCTCTGAGAGGGTCGATTTCATTGTCTGTCGTGTATCGCTATTTGGACGCGTTCAGACATCCAAGCAACCTCTCATCACATTTATGCTAATAGTTAAAGGAACATATGTTTCATAGTTTAGAGACTTTACTTTCATCTCTGTAATCGCTGATGATCACAGTTGTCTGTTAGCTCGCGTTAGTTAGCCGCTGGTTTTGCAGCCGGACAGATGGACAGGTTGTTGTTAGCATGAGATAGCTTGTTGTTGTTGATGGGTTAGTTGGAAATTTGAAGCTTTTATTTTGGGCAAAGTTGGGTCACTAAAGTTTATGAATATCATAACTAGTATTCCCATCGGTTAAAGCTAAGCCGGCTGTTGTTCTTAGCCGTGGATGGGGATGATTACTGCCCCTTGAGCCATTGATCTCAGAACTTTGTCAGATTAGCTCAACCGTGAAGAGCCTGTTTATGGAGGCGTAATGGTGGACGGTGGTGCCTCCGTCTGGGTGTGTGTCTCTCTGTCCACGACGGTTTAGCAGCTCTCACCTTCGTCAGCCGTTAGAAAACAAAGCGCCTACTTTATGATTGTACTTAAATATCAAGATTTGTGCACCTAAGATCAAATTCCCCACGTAATGCATTCAAAGAGATGTCGTGCTCTTTAGTCTAAGGGCATTCTTTATAACCAGTGTGACGTAATTTCCCGTTGAAGTCAGGTATTTGATGGCATCTTGTGATTTAAATCATGTGATTTTAATTATGAGATACATTATTTGTGAGCTATATGTGAATTATCAAAGTCTGTACCAACTCTGGTGGGGCTCAGCATTTAATGAATTTTTAGAGCTCAGCGTTTTATGGATTTTAAAGAGGGGGTATTCTGCTGTTTCACATTTCACATTTTTATATATATATATAGATATATAGATATATAGATATATAGATATAGATATATAGATATATATATATATATAGATATATATATGTGTGTAATTTTACAATGTTGGATGTCCATACTAATCGTGGGTGAAGTTTCAAATCTGTTGGGAAAAGTATGTTGGAGGAAACCCCATGATTTAAAAAAAAAAAGTCTGTCTGCAGACTGCTGTGAACACCAGGTTTCGGACAGTTTTTTCTACACGCTGCACTTTGTGATGTCACAAAGTGCATCCTCAGCAGGCTTCAGAGAGCTGGCCAATCAGAAGAAAGTGGGCTTGTAGGGCGGGGTTTTTTAAAGGGACAGAGCTGACTGAGTTGTTTCAGGGAGTGGCTGTATGAGGGCATGCACAGAGCACCTGTGTGAGAAAAATGAGGAGTTTTTTATAACTGTAAATAATGCTAAACTACTCCCCAGGTATCGCAGAGTGAAATATGAAGCTTGAAATTGGAATAATACCCCCTCTTTAAGCTATGAACCATGGGTCATGTTGTTTGAGGGAACACCTCAAGTCACTTTAGTACGGAAGCCCTTAGCGGACATGCATCCATACATTTTATTTGCTCCATTTTCCCGTGATAATGAGTTATTTCTGGTCGTTTTCTTGAGATCTCGACATATCTCTTTATCTCGGGATAACGGCGCGGCACCACCATAGCCTCAGGTGACCATAACTCATATCCCCAAAGTTGTAAAGGCACAAAATGAAATTTAAATTACTTCATTAGTGTGGCCAATGGCAGCATGGCATGTCCTTGTCTGTAATATCACAGTGACCAGCCTGTTGTTTTGTTTTCTAGATCACCATTGTCAAGAGAAAACAAGCTTTGTTATCTTGAGAGAATGCGCCAAATGAATCCATTATAATGGGAAAAGCAGCTATGTCTTCCCAAGATAACGAGAAAAATAAGGCAATTTCAAATTGATCAGCAATAACTCGTTATCACGGGAAAACAGAGTAAATATGATGTATGCATGCATGTCCGCTAAGGGCTTCCGTACTTTAGTATCCACCTGTCTTTTGAGGTGTTTTTAAGCTGAGCAGCAGTTTGTATATCCTGTCCTCTCTTGAACAAGTGTCCTTCTTTTCGAGCAAGCAGACAGTTGGCACCCTTGGCTAGTGACGGGGGACACATGTCGCTTTGCATTTTATGATGGGCCTTAGATTTGCCTGAGGAGGGGTGCCTCTTATGAAAAATCCTCCTGAGAGTGATGTAACCAGACAGGCATGACTTAAGATCCACTCTTATTCTGCTGCATCAGGACTGAAACTTTAAAGATGCATCTATATTTCCCATTGCCCACTACTTTCGCTTTTGTCATAGGCTCAAAGGTACCTTGCTCATTGTTATTTCTGGTGGTTGTATTAGTCCTTGTATGTACGAGTCATTCTTTAAGGAATTCAATCGTGTAGTGTTTTTTTCCAATGTGCAGGGTCCAATCTTCTATCCATCCAAATCCAGCAATAGTATATGTGTAGCTCACTGTAAGGCAAAGTTTAACACAGCACTTATTCATGTAGAGTGTGAGACCAACCATTGTGAAAAGTTATCAGGAAATGCTGTTAAACTATGAGGTTTACTTAACCTTTCATCCTGACCGTGTCAATGTGGATGAGATGAGGAGCCTGTGTTGTACTTCAAATTTTTAACACAAAGATTAAGCCACAGTGATGTCATCGGTAGGAATCTAAGGCTTAGACAGCACTTGTTTAAATTAAAGATGCAAAAGTGGGAGATGCTGCTGCAAGTGAAAGTTGACTGTTGTTTCTGCTTAGGTAGTTCATAAGTAGCTTTGTGATGTGTTACCCGCTGCTTGCTACACTGACCTAAGTTTTTAAGCTATAGTATTCTGTGGTTGATTGACTCATTTTTTATTAAGTTGTGTTAATGATTGGACACTTGGACTGACATTGGTTCATATTATATTATAGCCAAGTCATTTTGTTTAATAGCCAGCCCAATCGCAAATTTGCCCCAAGGAACTTTACATTTTGTACAGGATATGACACGCTATACCCTTTTAAAAAAACTTGCATGGTGGGAAAAAATGTAAGAGACACCATGGAGAGCAACAGAGGAGAGGCCCCTCTTCCAGGAAGGACATAAATGCAATAGATGTTGTGTTGCAGAATAAACCAATTTAACAAATATTATGGAAAATCATAATGACAAAATAAAAGATGAAGAATGTGGACCCTGGAGGACACTCAGCTACTAAAGGTCTCACTGACCACCTCCTCCATGACGGAGACCTGGAAAAGTACAGACCAAACAAACCTTCACGCAGATAAGAGAAAGGAAACAAACACACGTAAGAAGGTAGGACGTAGACAACATACACACAAGGGAGAGAGAGAAAGAGACAAGAGAAGAGGCTGAATCTCCTGAAGGACAAAAATGTAGATCCAAACATTTTGAATCAGGCCCCGACATCTAGGGGAAGGAAAGAGGTTGCAAGGTGACTGAGGATCCAACACAGAGAAACCTAAGAGAAAAGAGAGGACATGGAGAAGAGAGAGAGAGAGAGGGAGACAAATGTGGACAATTAGTACTAGACTTAATAGATATTTTTTAGACTCTTATAGACTTTAAGGTATACTTGCAGACTGTCTGATGCCTGTCTTTGGTTTAACTCTGGTTAGAGACCTGTGCCCTGTATTCTGAGAGTGGAGAGCACTGGATCAAACATAAGGTTTGAGGAGATCAGACAGGTATGAAGGGGTGTGCCATTTGTGCTTAGTCATCAGAAGTAGTGTTTCTACCTAACTGATCTAAATGGTATTCTTATGAACTGAATTAGATTTTGTCATTTCAGAGCAGTCTGTTGTTCAGTCAGCTTCCTTGTTTGTTGCATCAGATGCCAGAGGGCAGGAGTAGTCATATTGTCCACAGGGTCCCACCCAAAGGCCTCAGGCAATTCTTGGAAGAGAGGAATCTTCCAATGTTTGACTGTTTCTCGTTTACCCTGTTGGACTTCATATTGACTCAAGCGTGTGTGTGTGTGTGTGTGTGTTAACAGTGTGACCAACCTGATAATTAAAAGAAGAGGTACAGGTATGAAACATTGAGTTGGGCTAAATAAAGCCAACCTCAAGTATTAGCTGCACTGCTAATACTTTAGGTTCAGACCAACTCAAAGTAGGCTACTTACAGTACTTGTTACTTATAAGTGAGTTTACTTATTCCTACTCCTTCTACTGTCTGTGTGGCCAGTACCCAATGAAATGCTGTCTCCTGGGTGAGATTGGACATGCATCACTGAAGAAGACCTCTGGTATTTCTACTATGAATGGCCACCTGTTGACCAGGTGTGTCATATGGCTTGCAGTGAATTTGCCCCTATATGAATAGTAAGAAGTGTTTTTTGTTGGAGGATGCCCTGCATACCAATAGAGGCACTATAACCATGAGGAGGTAGATAAATGACATATTAGCGCTTACTCAGTGAAAATGTTCGCTTAAAAATGAAACTAAAAACGTGGTAATGTTAAGATAGGTGGATGGGTAGAAAGAACTAGGCATGCATGATATTGGATTTTTTCCCAGATATGCTAATATTTTCCAATCTGATTGCCGATTAGAATACCAATATATTAGGAACTTGTTTTGTCCCACCTTATTGCAGAGAACATCAAGTCTCCCCTGTAATGGAGTTGATATCAAGCCTACTCTTATAGTATTTGCCAAAAACTGCCATACCGCAGACATCTAGCACCCCTCTTCACGCTCGACGGAAGAGGCGTTATACAAAAGGTCAAATGTCTGATCACTTATGTTTCTGAGCGCACCTGAATGTAGCATCACCCCGAAAGTGAGGGAGACATGCCTGGACTAATGCAGAGACATCAGTGAACGCAGACAAACTCTTTTTATTGTGTGTGCGTCCATGTAAGTGAGTTTTACACTGATGTTTGTGTTACACTCTGTTAGCGTTGGCTGTGGCCGCGAGTGTATTTTTGGCTTGTTTGATGTTGTTAGGTCTGGTAAAATGACTGAGAATGTGAGCTAACTGTTAGCTAGATTTGTGAAAGTTGTTTAACTGTTTAGCATTTAGGCATAATTAAAGCGTGGCTTTATCTGCGGAAAATATCGCCAAAAAATGACATATCTGCGGTTATGTGGTTTTCAAGCCATAATCTACCTATAACGTGCCGATAACGTGTGCATCCTTCGAAAGAACTAAAGTGAAAGTCAGACTGAGCATATTTTGATTTTATTAAAGTAGAAAATTCAAAAGGATAGTAAGGAGGAAAGGACTTCAGCTTTGTATTGCCTGCCTTGTATTGTGTGTAATCTGTACAGCACAGCAACATTTGCTAATAAATAACCCAACAGTACAGGATTCACACACACTTTCATAACTTTAAAAACAGCTGGCTGGTAGCCTGTTTCGAACCGACCACTCCTACAACTGTGTTTAAATGTTTGGAGTTTGGCTCAATGGTACCATTGATTACCGTGACCAAGCTAATCCCCATATTTTCAGAGCTGTAATTAATACTTGGTAGAGCAATGAAAAGAAACCTACTGTTGACTTAGATATTGTTAATGAAAATCATGCTTCTGTTTGGTTCCACTCGCACGTTTGCGCACAAGTGACAGCCCTCATGATCGACATTGCCTGAAGTGGCATCTGATCTGCCGTAAACAAGACCATTTGCAATTTACAGGTTTTGGATTTCACATTTCTAAAGTTGTTTTTTTCTTTCTGCCTGTAACAATTGCTTCCACTGTGTGGCCAGTGCTGACATGGCAACTCTTGAACTCTCAGTGAAGCAAACAGGCTGACCGGCAACTTGGATGCATGCAGCATCAAGGCAAGTGTCCAAGAGGGGGACAAACTGGCTGCCTGACACCCTGCCACATGGCTGCTTTGTGCAAAATACGTGTACATGTATTTCATCAGTTCACTGTCATGTCTGGCATAAAAATCACCCAATCATCAATCTTTTACTCTAACTGAAAGTGAACAGGCGTACATCACAGCAATGAAGAGGGAGTTGGAAATAATAGGTTGAAGAATCGGGTAACATTTATACAGGCACATTGGATGAATAATGGTAAAAGTCCCTCTGTAATGGTAGTCTTCGAGCCACATTGCTGAGGTGTCCAACAGACTGCATTGATTGTCTCCTACTGCGTTGAACTACATAGGAAAAAAATGACCTGGTTATCATTCCTGAAGCTCGCTGTCATTCCCACTGCCCTATATCAGTTGGATGAGTCCATACTCAGGCTGATGTCATGTAGCTCTTGGAGGAAAATGACAAATAATTCTTTAATATCACCCTTATGACTCCAGAACTTTGGTTTCATATTTATGGCGTGTAGACTTACAGAATCCTTGGGTTTTATGGGACAGTGCCATTGTCTTATACTTTATAAGGAATACCCTGGGCATTCCAATTACTGCTTTGACTGTACTCTGAGCTGACAAATTAATACTGTCAAATACACTTGTAAAACCTCTCCTCCACTTAAATCCACTTCTCCTTTGTTCATCTGCTCCAGAGCTCTGAAGAGGACAACACTTGCACACAGTAGCTGCATGTTTAGCCTTGGGTACCGTTCACATGTAATGAAGTCAAATAACATCCCGTGCTACAATGTTAGCAACAATAAGGCGAGAGCCAACGACACTTGTTTAAACGCCCGAAGAAACAGAAGCACAGAGTTGTTCGCAACTTAGTTCTACGACTTGAGAGGAGATCACTTCCAGCACAGCGAAAGGACTCTAATGCTAATCAGTTTTGCCAGCTTGGGCGCCAGTGTTGTATTATTTATTTATTAGCCTGTTCTAAAAAAAACTGTTTTACAACCGGGGAACAAACCCAACAACAAGATATACACAACTTCTCGTGTGTCGTATGGCGGCTACGTCAAGACTCAAAGTCAGAGCAGTTTATGTAAATTGCTCAGTGAAACACGCACGGCAAGGCTTCCTACTTTTTCTATCTGTATATGTGAACACAACATTTATTTGGTGCAGCCTTAATTGTTTAAAGCATGCTGTGTAAATGGACAGACAGCAGGGTGGTTGCTGCATGCTGACTGCTTTTCTAATCAGGAAACAAACTTTTTTGCATCCATCTTTCAAAGTCTACAGAGGTGTTACACATGGCAGTTCTTGTTGATGAGCACGCCCTTGTTGAATCGAATATGAATACCAATTATGTCAATGTCAATACACAGTTGGAGGTTCAGCTGAAAGCAGCACCTACTCTTTATTGCATAAGTAAACACGGTGAAGATTTGACAGAGTTTTGGACCCATTTTGAAGATTTGACGACTCTTTGTTTGGAGGGACTTAAGACAAAAAGGGTAGGTTCAATATCCAGCTGTGTGTGAGAGGTGTTGAGTTGATAACAAGTGCAACAGACAACACTTACAGCCACACCCAAGTGTTAAGTTAGGTGTGGCCATTAACAACAGACTTATCTTATCCTTGAGTTATAGAATTAATATGTCTTACAGGAAAGGGGCCGTCCTTTTAATAGGTGTAGGTCAACCGTCATACTTTACAAAGGTCTACAGCTCATAATTATCTGATAGTTGTGGTGCTGAACAGTAAGGCATGACAATTTGTAAAAGGATTACTGGTTGGTTATTATTACAAATACTTGCGTACTGACTGAAAACACTGACTTCCCTCTGTGTCTTTGTTTTGTGTGTTTATACTAGAATAGTTTTTGTGGTGTGCGTATTGGCCACAACTTGAGTAGCTACAATTCCATGATCATTACAGTGGTCCATTATCAACACTGGAAAGACTGTATAGCCGTTTTTGCTGTATTCTTTTTGTATTGAATAAGTTCCACTTAAAGCCTCGTAAGAAACTAATTTCTATGGCTGCATTCTTGTCGCTGAACTTTTTTTGACTACTAACCCTAACAAGCATAACAAGTTACAGCACATCATCCAACATAACCAGCCATTCATTGGATTTTGTACAGTTCGGATTTTTTCATTGAAAATTCCAGGTAATTTACAATGTTGCAGGGGAAGTTTTCCTGTATGCATGATCAAACACGATTTTGCTGGCATCCAATATTTCATTTATAGTGTTATCACATCATTCATAAGTCTGACATTGAAACCAGTTATTCCGCTTTTTATACCAGTAGGAGCAGTACCAGCTGAATCCGTGTTTTAGATAGTTTTTTGGATGTGTCTTTGTTACGTCAGAATCAAGGATGCTTGATTGTATTGATACGTCAATGGTATTGACCCAGAAAGTCTTTATTAATCAATATTGGCATCAACCCCAAATGAACAGTTCTTTTTAATATGACAAATAAGACCTGATGACACGCACATGATTTAAGCCATTGACTATTCACTTTATGCTCTTTGTATATTTACCACTACTCTTACAATTCAAGTGCAGGAGGTTCACCCGCACATTATAGCCCCTTACACACTGGCAGTTCAAGGCAGGATTATTAAACGTCTGTTACGTTCCGTCTTCTATGTGAAACACACAGAGGCGCAATGTTGGGGCGAAGTCATTCGGCCTCTGAGCCGGCATCGGAGGGTCGAAACTGCGTCTATGTAAAGGACGGCGCCAGTAGGGCCAATTAGAGCTGTGTGCGTGTATTTGAAGCACGCGCTGTTTGTTTACACCTCGTGCACGTTTTGCTTCTGCAACGCCTGGAGCGCTATTTAAAAACACACACTGTGGCGGCTTTATGGCCGCCGTGGCTTGGTTCAATGTAAAATGGCAAAGGCTGCATGACGGCGGAGCTTCGTGACGGCGCCACAGTATAAAGAGGACTTTATGTTTCCTTATGTCACATAGTCAATGTTTGCAATGTTGCGTACGGGACGGACCCGCTGGAGGTGCATCAGAGGGGCTGACTTGGGTTTGGATTACCCTCCAACTTGCTCACTCTGAGTATTTATAATGGTTGATTTTGGCTGCTGTTAAGTATACACTTAAAAGGATACGTGACAAAAGTCAACTTGAGCGCATGTACAACCTTCATCTTGTTCTGTTCAACACTATTATATGTTTGCCTTTGCCGCTGGGCCATCACATTCAGAGTAGGCAAAATGATTAATTCCACTACAGAAGAGACTTGAGGGTCTGCAATTAGTCTGAAAAAAGATGTCTATGTATTGGCATAATTAGTAATCAGCCAACATGAGTGGGATGATATTGGCAAATCTCATATCAGCAGGAATCCAATATCGTGCATCCCTATTCTGTAAGTTTATTCACTTCTCTCTAGTCCTAATTAACCCTGACTGATGAACATCTCCTAAAAGTGATGATTGCAGCCTTCTCTCAAAAATCAAAGGCCACTGCCCTCCTGGTGTTGTTCTCCAGATATGTCCAATGATAAAACCCTCAGCTCCTAGATGTCTTGTCGGGTATGCTGTAGTTCTTTGCACCCTTGAAGCCCTTTTTTTTCCCTCCCACTGGTCACTTCCTGCTGCCATGCATTTCTGTGAAATGTAATCTGATAGCAGTCTGCGTGTGTCCTGGCCTGCCAAGTCTGCATGTGCGGGTATGGGCTTCTGGTTTTACAGGATTATGGAGTAACCATTTGGAAGCAATTTGGCTGAAATTGGAGATTATCCCTGTCTCGGGTTTTTGAAAACATTAAGCGATTCCTTTTTATTATAGCTTGTAAACATTTGTGGTTGAAAATGTATCTAGTAATTTGACACTTAAGTAAACTACTGGAGTTTTAGCGCTTCATCACTTAGATGTTCTGCGATCTAATGATCAGTATTCTATTAATGGTGTCAATCGGTTACTCATAACACTAAGAAGAAGGCTTTTATGGATTAGACATGTATCTGTTCATGCTCGCCAAAATCCAAAAGAGATATTGGCTGTGAGAATATGTGTGCTAGTTGTTAAAAGGGTACATTAACAAGAACATGTGTGTGTGTTAAACAACCACGGCCCTGTTTGTTTTATTGTGGCTATATGTTCACATATTCTTGTTTGCTCGTGTACAGAAGTCTGGCTCGCACTTCCTAGACTTACTGCTGTTGTCGTTGTCACGTTGCTGAGGGAGAATCCAGGTGGAGACATGCGCACACATACATACACTCTGCGTGGCTCTCACTCTCTCTCTCTCCCTCACTCTCTCACTCTCTCACTCACACACACACATGAACACACACACAGAGGCAGTCTGGCAGATTCAGGGTTAAAGGCTTCCATTTTGTTAGGTAACACCCTAATGGTCTGATCTGTCAGTGGCGTTAAAATGGCAGGGGCTTAACCCTTGGCGTTCGGGACACAACCAGTAGGGGCACACACACACACGCACACACGTACACACTGGGCTGGCCGAGCCTACAACAGAACAACCGAGGAAGAGGGAGGGGGGGTTTGTGAGTCAGGGAGGGGTAGAGGGACGGACGAAGAGCGAGCAAGAGAGAGAGAGAGAAGACAAGGAAGAGTATTTTTCACTTGGGTACAGTTAGATTATGGCTCTGCTAACCACATGCGCTCTGCACCCTTCTCCCTCCCCCAGCCATGGCACCTCCTCAGCTGGGTCCCTGCCCCCACTCTTAGCCTGGTGATCACAGATTAGCATAGGTAGTGTAATTTTCAATTTAGACGATATCCCACAGGAAAAGAACGTGACTCCTTTATAGCCTCATATAATTTTATAATTGCATTTTATGAGGAGGATATGACATAAAAAGAAGCAATAGGAGTAACCCTTAGTAGTGGTGAGAAGTAACCAATCATTACCATGAATTGACTATGATCCTCTGGTCATGCAGGTTACATATCTGTCTGTTTGAGGACAGATATCTTAGCCATAAAAGAAAAACAGACGTCGCTCTGCCGTCCCTTTATCAGGCAATGACAATCCATACTTGTATTGCTTGTATTGGACAGTCTAATTGTTGTTTCCACTCCCTTTGAACCCCGAGGACACAGTTGAAAAGCCTCCGTTTTTTTAAAAAAAATGGCTGTTAATGTGTTTGCTGGCTGGGTCCAGTCCCAGTGGGGAGATCATTACAGTGCTGGAGATGAGAGGCTAGCACGCTACCTGAGGGCAATGAGCCTTTGCCATTGATCTGCTCTCTATGAACTACTGGACACAATAGGAGATGGACTGGGAATCAGACCTGTAGTGTCAGTCCAGGTCACAAGATTTCCATTTGCTTTCAAGTGCATTTTATACTGCTGCACGACACAAAGACATGGGAGATTTCCTTCATACGCCATTTTTTACAGCCCTCAGAAACAAATGCACCTTTAAGATCTACCTTTATGATACATATTTGTTTATTAGATTAATTTGAATGCGTAGTCAAAACGTCTCATCTCATTTGCCTCAAAATCCCTCACCCCCTGTTTTTCTTCCCTGTCTAAGATCTGTTCTGCCCTCAGGCCTTATTAAGGAGAGGGACATGCATCCACTCCTCCTCCACAGTCTCCTGAGAGGAACAGACACAGATCACTAATCACTGACAGCCTTCTTCCTCTCTCCCTCTCCTCTTGTCGTTTTCTTTGCTGCTGTAGGTAGTCCTTTATCTATTTCAAGGGGATTTGTCTCGACGAGGTTTAATCAGTACATTTGCATACAAGAATGTTTGTTCAATGTGTCTCCAACATCATGCAGCTGTATACGTTAGTGTGGCAGTGTCAACAAAATTCATTGTTTGGTTTGAGCCGCTTTTATGGAGGTGTGGATGAGCCGGTTTTTGGGACAGTAAAGACAGTCAGTAGAGAGTCGCTCATCATCCTCTAAATGAACACAAATTGATTTTCTGAACTAGAGAATAAGTATTTTTACTTAACTTACTTAAAACATTTACAGTGAGCCAATTAAACAACAGAACGTACTACTTCAAATCATAAATCAACCATTTTTGAGCCTCTATTAAACGATTGAGTTGGAGGTTTCCCAACTGGACCTGAAGGCATCTCTCCCCTCGTTGTAACCTGTGTCATACATTGAGTGAGTGGTCAAGCAAGTAAGAGAGAGAGCGGCAAAGTAAATACAAGCGGAGAAAGTGAAGCTTATATTTAACATCGTACTGGGGCTTCATTTAAAACATTTGAGGCTCAAGCCAGCGCTCCCCAGAACATGGCCCCCTAGGAGATTACCAGCAACGAGTGACAAGATCTGTTTCTGCATGCATATAACTTTACTGTGCTCCAGCTCTTATCTCAGCCATCTTGTTTTTGCGATGCATCGACACCCGTTATACAAATTGACATATTCCGTAATCGATCACGTTGATGAAGTCGACGAGTTCCCCCAGCCCAAGTGTGACTCTAGTGTCAATGTCAGGTGCATTATATATCAATCTTTTACGTTTGTACATTTTATATACAACAGCTGCAGCTATGATTGTATCTTTTTGCTGCAGTCACAATAGACGTCTAAAAAGTGGGGGTACGACTGCATGGATAATCGTCAAATTTATAAAGTGTAAAGTGTTAAACACAACTCTGTTTGATGTGACCGACTCTGATGTTAGGACGGTACAGGTACTGTCAGCGTAAGTGCAAGGCATTACGCTCTTGTCAGTGTGGGAGGCCTGCTGCCAATCAGCTATCAGGAGACAAAACTAAACGTCTTGCTACTCAGATAATGTTTGCTCCAGAACTACAGGTTCGTCTTATCGGCCGTGAGAAGTACCCGTTCGGGAGTTTTTGTCACGTGTAGCCTATATCGTGTTTCATTCAGTCATGCCTCATAAGTGAGTAAGCTAGCTAGCTAACTGGCTTAAGGACTAACATTGTGGAGATAAAGTTTTTCAAGAGTTAAGGGTTAGGGTTAGGGTGTTTCAGGTTACTGAATATGCTTGTGGCAGTAAATTGGTAAGGTAATTACTGTTAATAGTAATCCTTTTTTGAGCACCAGCATGATCGCGTATTCAGCAGCATGCAGTCGCACAGAGAGAGAGACCAATGCACAGAGCGGTTTTTTTCAGAGCGCTTTAACTTTGTTCGGCTGTTCTCCAGTTCACCAATCATATACTACATGTGGCGAGCCTCGTCACCGCGTTGACCAAGAATATGGAGGCGTATCCTGTCAGACCATCATTACAGAAAAGCCCATTTGTGGGAGGAAACTGCTCAGGCACTGAATGTTTCGACTGTGTATGTTGTGGTAACCGAAAAAAAGAATAACCGTTAGATAAAAAAGCAAAGAGGATCTGCTGGTCTGTGATACAACAAAGCAATTTTATGTATTTACTTTTATTTGTGTCCTGATTCATTGACAAGTCTTTTTTACTGTTATTCATACCAGTTTATATTAGATTTATTTTATTCGTTTTACTTTGATTTGGCTTAAAACTGAAGTGATTTCCACATATCCTTCATAATGACACAGTGTCCCGAGTGGAAAAACCAGGGTGTAAAAGATGCTGATTTATGCTGTTCTGTTTCTGTGTTGTGCTTGTCTGGTCTGGTTCTGATCAGGGATGAGCATTTCCAGTGATCTCAATATTCGAGTAATCTAATTACCTTATGAACAAGTAATCGAGTACTAGCAAATTATATTTTTTTTTACCGTTGAAAAACACATTGGACCTGAAATAGTAGACTGTAAGAGAACATTACTATCTAATGCTTTTACATTAATGTAAATATATAGCCATCGTCGTCTTTTTTGGTAGTAGTACTTCTAGACATCACTTTTCCTGGTCACAGCTGACATGGTGCATGTAAGTAAACTGAGTTAAACTACTTTAGCCACAGATGCACGAGTAGTGTAACGTATCACGTATAGATCAGCATAGCTATGCTATATTTGGTACCAAGTTATGCAGCCAGTACTTTGAATACATGGTCCTTAAGTTTGTAAAAATTAATTGTGTTTGTTAAGGTTCATTTAAATCTTACCAATCCTTTTCAAAGGTTTTAATTCTATCACAGTATAATACAAATCTGTCATCGTATTCTTCATACTTTGCCGGTATTGCCTTGATGTTGGCCTTAAATTAATTTTAAGTGGTCTTAAAAAGCTCTTAAAAAGTTTAACTTTAACTTGGTGACTCTTGGGGTATTGAATAAAGGAAGCATGCCATTCAGATCAAATATGAGGCACCTACAAAATCAAAAGCAAAATGATAACATCATCACATGATATTGTTATATGCTATTAGACATTGGCCAACCCTACTAGTGCCGTCACGGGACTGAAGTTTTCTAACCGTGGTGAAACGGTAACGCCCCCTTGCGGTCCCCAGCCCGCTGCCGGAGTATGTTTTGTTTATTTTACTACAGCTCGTCCCCCAAACAGTAAAACATTATTGACATGATTGAACATAGCATGAGTGGTGGAAATCTAAGATTATTAACGACTACTAAGTTTGTATCGTTAATTGTTGAAAGGAAATCTGTGGTGACGGGCTAGTTGTTGTTGCAGTGGCTGAACAAGCATGTCACTAGACAGCACACGGGCCCGATTAGATGCGCAGAGGGTTGCAACAGTGGTGCTCTGACAGCCAGGTTTCTTTTGCTGATTACTGTGGTTTTTAAAACAAGTTTGTTCATTCTGTATCATTCTGTATGGGAAAGATGCAGAAGGTGCTTCATGGGACACAACATCACTGGGTTTATGATATTAAAAAAAACAAAGCGGTGATGACAGTCACTGGGTCCACCCCCGCTGTTGGCGTGACATAACCGTGGTATTACGCCCATGTTACCGTGACAGCCCTAAACCCTACTTTTAGTACATAGATAATGGATACTGGAGGAGACTTCAGATATAGCACAGCGGACAGTGATGGGCAGAACAGATGGTTGAAACATAGTCAGCAAGGTTTGGGGTACCAGCTCCCTCAAGGCTTCTCCCAATGGACTTGCTGATGGACAAGTCAGACCTGTTTGAGAGAGAGTGTCAGTTTAATTTGGTTTTACACACTGGATGGACGGAGCTAAGGGAGCATCGAAGCTGCCAGGAAGACTACTAGAGCACTGATTGATACAGAGTCTTCTGATGGCCTCTTTCAAACCAAGCCGATTGATGTAAGCTTACACAAAGATTGCTGTATTGTAATATGCTCCTCTGAGATGTTTAAAGCCATACTGGTATTCAATCTGACATGTGATTTAAGAGTCTGCTGCTACTTCATATTTGGTTGCACTATCTTACCACCTGTTTTAAGGTAATGGCAAAGTGTGGAATGAAATGTGATTAAAACTTACGATAAGAAAACACTTATATATTCACAACAGCTTGGATTGATTTGGAATTAGATCTAAGTGAATGCCATTTATGTGTAGCTATTTAAAGGGCATATTTAGCTTATGTGATCTTGTAGATCTATACGAGTTGGTTAAAGGTATAATGCATTTTGTCAACAACACATTCAAACTGGGCCCCTCCTCCTGGGCTCTTCGTGACCAGTAGCTCACTCTCTTGTGCGAGAACTCCACAACCCGCCGAGTTAACACAGACAGCATCACGGTTACCGTTGCGCTAGCATGCTTACCGCCGGTAACCGCGGTTACCTTGCAACTACCTGTCCAACAGAAAGAAGGCCAGCTCCGCCTCGCTCTTTCGCCATGTTCGCCAGTCTGAATGGGGCCCAGTTGCTAATATGAGCCACTCCCACACTCACCTATACGCTGTGATTGGCTGAGGGAACCACAACAGCGCCCCTGCTGAAAACGTCCCATGCAGGGCAAAACAACAGAATAGATGCAGAGGGAAGGGTCTCACAGGGGACTGCACACGCGCTCACCAACACACATGTATAGAGGCCCATAAGTGATGATTCATATTATATTTGTAAAAGTCTATATTTTATTTTTCTAGGAAAATCCCAGTTATACCTTTTTAAGCTTCCTCGGTTAAGAAACGGCATGATAATTAGTCATAATATTGTCTCATGGACCTCTGCTATACCTGTTTGTGCTCATGTCTTGTGTCATATCAAACACTCTAAGAAGCCTCAGCTTCTAGATGTTTTCCCATGTCTTCCAACCCTCTCACTGTCACTGTGAATGACAAGCATGGATAGACTCTTGTGTTTGATTGAAAGCCTTGGATGGGCCTTCATACAGTTAAGATGCTTTTCTAGATAAATCTCCTTCAGGTCTTGTTGTTGTTCACATGTTGACTAGCTCACAGTGTCTGGCCTTTAACCTCTTATCACACAACAGGCCATCATAGCTCATATTAAAACCATGGTGCTGAATAGATAATGGGCTGCAGTGAGTGGTGCTCGTTCACCGGCTGAGTGAAATGGAGAGTGCTGCTACAATGAGATCTAGTACACACATCCCTATTAGTCAGTCTTGATTGCACAGACAAAACACTCATATTCCCAGCATATGCATGGGCAACAATTTGACTTGATTTTAGCCTGTTGTTGCTAAGCAGCAGCGAATCCAGCAAATGAAACATTAGATTCATGATGCCTTCCATCTCTTCTGGGACCGAGGTAGCCTCGTGTCTCGAGATGTGAAACTAGCAACCTCAGATATCCTAGTAACGTGCAGATCTGACACGTCACTGTCCCACGGGGTCATGTTGTACCTGACATGGTTTACCACCATGCTGTTACAGCTAGAGCAATGTGCAGCCAGCATTTGGACATCCTTACAGGCTAAAACATGGTTTCTAAAGCGCTGTGTTTTGTATACGAGTATGCACACACTCACACCCACACAGACGCTGTCATCTCTGGAAGATAGATGGCCTTTGTGTCCAGGGATGGTACAGCAGGGCACGTCTGTCCTTGTTGTGTAGCAGGGCAGAGTGCGTTTAAGTTCCACACACTCGTATGCAAACAGACCTGATGTTTTAGTTGCGTCGTTATAGCTTTATTTCGGATGTTTTTCGTAGCATCTTTTAATTCAATACCTTGCAAAGTGTCAGAAATAAAATGCCTGCATCTTATCTTCAGTCTAAAAGAACTCACAGATGTGAGTTGTTAGAACATACTGCAGCTTTAATGCTGACAGCGATTTGTTGAAATTGCTGAAAAGCAGTTTCATGTTCCTAACTTACTTTGCAGTTCTTTCTCTGCTTTGCTTACAGACGACAGACTCATTGTGGGAGTTCTTGTATGCAGTGAATTATGACCGTCCCTCAGAGAATACGTTTAAAGATGTTTGTTGTATCGAACGATGCTGAAATAGCGCTTCTAAGAGATCAAACTTCATGAAAGGTGTACAGTTTATTACAAGCTTTTAATGCCACTCAGCGTCTGTTGACTCTTTGGCTGTCACAGAAGTTTGTCATGTCGGGGATGTGTGGGGCCTCCTGCTGTCTGTTATTTCTCCTCATGTCTCCTGCGTCCTCTCCTGCGTGTGACTTGTCTGTTGCCTCCTCGTCTCCCTCTCCCTCCCGGTTGCCACTCTAGCTCTCCAGGGGTTAAACCTGCGCCTTCTCTCAATCGCAAACCAGTTTGAACCAGTTTTCAGGGAAGCGCTTTTTTGTCTCTCATGGAATCTCGGGATGGGGTCATGTGGAGCTGTGATGATGTCACGCTGGATTAGGAAGACCTTGAGTCAGCTTTCTGTATTAGACAAGATGGTGGACATGTTTACGTGGTTTAAGTCCACATCATCAATGATACGCTCTTATCTGAGTTATTAATTATGAATGAGTGATGGAAACACACTCACCCTTGTGTGTATTGGCATCAGATGACAGTTATTATAAAATGTTTATTCAAGAGTGTTTGCCTCTTCCATAATGATGGCCTGGCCTGGCCTGCATTGGTATGCTTGATGTGAATGTTGCACTCTGGTTGTGCTGTGTTTCTCTACTATATGAGATTTGGGTCAGCATCTGGAGCAGTGGCAGTTCGATAGGAAAAGGCTATTCACCTCAGGATTGTCCCTTTTTTATACAGCTGGAAATGTAAGCTTAACTGTTGTTTTAAGTGAATATCAGAAAGTTTAAAGGAGCAATTCACCCCTGCAAAAAGCCACCGTCAGTCAGAGCTGGTGTTCTCTATAATCGATGGAAGCAACAATATTTGAAATTGGCGCCATAGCTGTGGAGAAAGTCGTACGAACAGCTCATGGTTTCAACCATTCTACATTCCTCCAACACCCAGCATGCATTGCGCTCCTCCCTCTGAAAGGGACAGTGAGAGACACTGGAGTGAATTACTACCGGTTTTGCTGCAGGCAATGGGTCAGAGCGGTACAAAATCTGAAATATGGCAAGAATATAGCAGTGAATCGTCTAAAAAAATCTTCAGTCTACATTTCAAACCTGATGATTTTGAACGAGACATGACATTGGAGGCGGGCGTCCTAGATTAAGGAAGTTTAGTTAGTGTAGTTTAACAAGCTCCCTGTTTTTTGCATTTTCCTTTACCATAACGGCATTAGCTCCCCATGATAGCATGATAGGACTGAAGTTGAAAATCTGCAAACTGGCCCTTTAAAGGATGATTATTTCCTGAAGAACCTGAGGTTACTGACAGTAGATGAACTCCAGGACTGTGCAGGCGTTATTTGTTAGGTCTAGTGGATTTCTGTGTTCAGGGCGAAACAAACAGTTTGGGTGTTTTTTAGTTCTATTTTGATCCTCCTGGCGCTGCTGCTACTTCACATTTCATAATGACTCCAGTGCTGCTTTTGTTGCACAATCTTAGCCCCTGGTTTAAGGTAGTGGCTAAGCATGGAATAAGATGTGATTACAAGCACTCAAAATGAGTAAGTCTCTGATTCATAATAGGTGGGATTGATTGAGAATAGTTTTTTTATTATCTGATCTTCACCTGTGTGATGTCATAGATTTAAACAAGTCAATTTAGTTTAACTTCCTCAGTCTGTAACTCTCAGTTAACACGAACGTAGCCTCTCAGGTTGGTTATCTCCATAAAGCTCTCGCATGACAATTCTGTTGTCTACTTTTATTGTTTACAATTTCCCTTGCTATGGATGATCGGTGTTGTTTACTGCAGACACGATCGGTCATAATCAGAGCTCAGACAGGGTAACTCAACCAACAGTTTACTTCTCACTGGAACTGCACTCATCTGTTTCCAAGTCAGCTTTCTGTGTATCCTCAACTCCCAGTAAATGTAATGACCATTTTAAATAAAGGTTTGTTTTACTAGAAATAAAAGTTTATTGAACTTAAATCGCTTGATGTTAAAAATGACTTGCCATTTAGTGCCTACCCAAGCGCAACATTCATGCCTTGCTTTGCAAAATTAATTTAGGCTATACGAAGGTAATAAGACGCTCAAACCTCACAGGAACCTGAATGGTAGTGTAAAGCACTCTGACACTTAGGGATGCAGTCAATTTGATTTAAGTCATAAAATGATATTCAGTTTAACCGGCTCTCTGGCTGTCTTCTGCTCACCTTAGTAAAGCTCCTACTATGGACAATGCAATGTTATTCTACTTTAACAGTGCACCTTGATTGTGTATTGTTGTTATGTACTGTTTAAACCTCTACCTGCTGTTTACTGTTTTGTTTATGTATTTACACTGTTTGTTTGTCTCTTCTCTCTCCAGGGTGAGAGCAGCCATGTCAGAGGAGGCGGTGCGTCAAACGCGCAGCCAGAAGCGTGCTCTGGAGAGGGACCATTCGGCTGTCGCTGAGTCCCCCGGGGACGGGGACAGTAAACGGGTTAAGCTGGAGAAAGGTGATGCAGCTGAAGCTCCCCTGGCCCTTGTGGGATCCGGAGCTGAGGGTGTCAAAATGAAGAGCGAGCAGGCGGCAAAGGTAGCAGCCAGCATCCTGAAAGCTGGGGAAGTGAAGGCCACCATCAAGGTGGAGGTGCAGACTGGAGACGAGCCGGTTGACATGAGCACATCAAAAAGGTGAGATAAGGAAAAAGAGTTCAATGATTGTTTCACAGCTTGTTTTGGTGTGTTTAACTCATGAAGTAACCTTAGCAGTCCTTCAGAGGGCCTTAGGGCTTGTTGACCACGAAGAACCTGTTGTTGTTCAGCTCACATGACACTGTCGAAGTCATTAATCTGAACAACAATAAAAGGATACTATAAACACAGTACCTGAGGTCTATTCCTGTACTCTGGGCCTCTGTATGGCCGAGTCAGCCAACTTTGTCTACAATAAACCCTTTGTAAGTATTTCCAGCTGGACTAAATGCACGTTAATCTCCTGACAAACTGCTTTATATCTGAGTGCATAAAATGCAAAGAAAAGTTTCCTGCTGTTTTGCTATTTAATTATGCTAAACCGATGTTGAACCATCTCATGAGTTAAAGGAAGAGGTGTGAAAAGCAAGTACGGCTTCACACGAGCTGACGACTGAGGCTCAGTGTCTGTCAGCATTTTTACGAAGAATTAGTTTGAAAACTTCTTAAAGTTTATTTATGTTTTTGAAGACGTGAATAAAATGTGTGCGTGAGCCGGGTTGAGTTGTGCACAAAGACGTGTCTGCTGTAGTTTCAGGCTTCCGTCTAACTTTGCATTCATAAGTGGTCTGACAGGAGTCATACAGGAAGTCGCCGTGTGGTTGTCGACAGCACTGCCCCCATTTTGAAAAGTTTGAGGCTCCTGAGGCCTGGGCTCCATTTTCTCCCACAGCAGCACCTGAACTCTGCCTCACACTTCACACAAAATGAAGGCTATGTGTCACAAACTGGTTCCAACTGGCCGTTGCCATGGTTTCCACATTGGAAGGAGCAGTTGGAGGAAGGAGGGGCCAGTAGAGGGGTGGTGGGTGTGTCACATGACCACACAGAGAAATGCCTGATGTCATGTGACGTGTTTGGTAGAGCAATAAATACACAGAGTGATGTGATGGCAGCTGAAGTGGAACAGAGAGGTGATTAAGCCGAGTGTGTGTTGGCTCTGATTGTGCTATATCATGAGTGTCACCTTTGGCCCCTGTTGCAACCTCACCACCCTGTTTGTGTGTTTGCTGACTGCATGGTGATTCACTTATTGTTGTAAAACTATCAATGGAAATGTAATGGAGGCCAGATTTCCCAGTAAGAGGGAAAAAATGAACGTTTTGAGTGTGTTCGTGTATAAAAAGTGTGTTCTAGAGAGAACCTGCACTTTCTCTTTTAAAGTAGTTTGCATCTTTAAAAATATCTCAATATTTGCATATTTTTCAGGCCTGTAGCCTATTTATAGCTCATCCATTTATTTTACATAGAGAGCGCTACATAGCTAAAAATGGCTCTTATCAAGCAGTGTTACATTTAAACAGGCAACCCCTCAGCTCCTAATAACGACCGATTCAGCGATCCTATAGTGGGGTCAGTGTGGAGCCATGATGGGAGAAGCCGAGGCATGCAGAAACATCGGACCTTACATAACCAAGCTGCTGTGTGTTGTGATGCTTGTGTAAGCTGTTCTCAATAGAGTGGTAGCAGCCATCACAAGCTAGTCGGTGTCATTTTAAGAGGCCGAGTCACTCAAGGCAACAGATGTCTGAGGTTTTTGTTGGTGCGAGATGATGAAGCTCTTGATTCCTCTGTAATCCGACATGTTTCTCTCCTACTTTATCATATTTTAAAGTGTGGAATGTAAACAGAGCCCTGCAGGAAAAGTGCTGCTGGTTCACACTGTAGCTGTGCGTTGGGAGGTAATCCCTCCCAGAATAGCAGTATGCTTAAAGTGCCTGGGTGTTAGACGTCTCTCTATATTTGAATAAAACCTATACAGGAAGTACTTTCAGGAAGTAGCAGTATAATGTATTAACAGGTTTTGATTGTGTTCTAACAGCTTGGCAGGGTGATATTATGAGTCAGCTGAAGTTCTCATCTCATACTGCTACGTTTGAACAACATGGTTATTGTCATATAGTTGACCTCGTTGAACCGAGCATGCAGTGTGTGTGTGTGTGGAGGGGGGCTGTTAGACAGCTGCTGTGAGGAAGGAGAGGTTAGCAGAGAAACGTGCCAGAAGACAGGCGCCCACAAAAGGATGAAAAAGTGTGAAGAAGTGCGTCAGCGAGTATGCAGGAGTATAAAAGATGAACAAGTAAGGATGGGGGAGGGGTGTGTGTGAAGTAGTGACTGAGTGATTGACTGAGTGAGAGAGAGAGAGAGTGTACACAATAGGTTGGCTCCTGGCCATGCATTCCCCTCCCCCTCACTGTCACCCTCTTCAGTGTCTCCGGCGGACCTCCGCTCTGCTCCGCTTGTGACTCTGGTGTCGGCAGCTGGGAGGGAGGGGAGAGCTGAGGCCCAGGCTGTGCCGATCCGGCTAGGCCATAGGCCTCGCCACAGAGGTAGGGGAGGGGTGAGGCCCTGTCTGGGTGGTAAACTGGGCCTAAGCTTGAATCCCCGAAGCACTCGACAGCGCCTGAACAATTATATAACTTAACTGCAAGAGTGCATGCATAACTCCACATTATGACCCGAACCTGTACGTCTAACACGCTGCCATATATCACAGTCCCTAACACACCTCATCCTCCACCACCTCTGCTCACCACTCAGACCATATTTTTTTTTAAACGCTCCGATCCTCAGGACCTTACAGGATCCCCGCTGTGATACAGGCAGATTTCTTCTTCCATTCGTCCACGCGTTGTAAAATTACAACCACCCCCTGCTTCTTATCTCCACCCCCTCCAGAGTGATGCATATGTAGCTTGCCACTAGTCGCCTTTGTTCTCCTTAGTCCTCAGGAAAAGCCACTTAACATTCTATCAAAGGCTTTAGGCTTTTACGCCAATAAAAAAACAGGAATTCAGTTAATGTGAGCTTTGTTTGGATGTTGTTTGTGACTGGCTGCAGTGTCTGTAGGCAGGGAGAGAGCAGGAGGTCGGCCCGATGATGTTACCTTTCGCTGAGGATAATGGGTTGTTGCGATCTTCCCCTGCCGCCATTACTCCATTATTGATCTCTTGGTTCTTGTCTTCTTGTGTGTCCCAGTGCACGTTTGCACTGCACCGGGGCTGATGAAATCATAATTAAACACTGCCATCTACTGGATGTTCGACAGAATTACAAGTTAGTTGTAGTCGATGTTAACTGTGGTTTTCTAGACTGAAAAGGGATGCAGTGTTAAAGCTTTGCTGAGTAATGAAACGCTTTCTAATAAAAGGTTTCCTTTGTTTTCATGTTTCTTCTCTCAGTGACATTAAGAAAGAGCGGCAGCCACCATCGCCAGATGATGTGATTGTGTTATCAGACAATGAGCCATCCAGTCCTGTCATGAACGGCCACTGCTTTACAAAGACGGACACAGATAAACTAATGGTAGGATAACAACATTTTAACTTTACTGGCATAGCATTGTCAACCCGTAATACTTTTAAAGATGACCAAGCATTTCTGGTTTAGTCTAATGAATGTTATGTCTCCTAAGCCTCTTTTTGTGGCTCTGACTGTGTGTGTACAGAAGAGTTCTCCTGAGGAGAGGGAGCGCATCATCAAACAGCTGAAAGAGGAACTGAGACTCCAAGAGGCCAAGCTGGTGCTGCTTAAGAAACTACGGCAGAGCCAGATTCAGAAGGAGAGCACAGTGCAGAAGGTAGAAACCCCAGGAGATGAAATACAGTTATGTTTGGAGCTGAGAAATGCATCAGGAACGGGAATTATAACATACCCTGTTTATTTTCTAGGCGACTGGCTCTGTGGCCACCCCTCCTCCTCTGGTTAGAGGTAGCATCACATCAAGCAAAGGACCCCTCCAGGTAACTACATCATTCTGTTTGAGCCACCTGGTGCAGCTTGTATTGCATGGTGTAAATCTGAAGTATAGATTTCTTTCAGAAGCTTCCACACACACAGAATCAAATGCTGAATGTGTGGTTAAAAGCTTTACTGTTTCATTGACTGTATAATTGCATTGCTGTGTTTACAGGTAACAGGTCGAAGCTCAGGCACGGTGATCCCTCCTCCCTTGGTGCGAGGTGGGCAACACATCCCGTCCAAACACAACTCTCAGATTGTCATGCCGCCGCTGGTCAGAGGGGCCCAGGTTAGTGTGAGGGGCTGTGACACTGTTCAGATCATAATAGTAATCACACTGGTCAACTTCTGAAGATGTGTAGATTTGAAGAGCTCTTTGTTAATTTCTTTCTTTGTCTTTTCTTTGGCTCCTTCTGTACATGTGCTGCTCTCAGCCTATTGCAATGACTCCCCAGCAGATAGCCAGTCTACGTCAGCAACAGCACCAGCACAGCGGATCAGGCCCCCCTCCACTGCTGCTTGCTCCAAGGGCTTCTGTGCCCAATGTCCAGGTCCAGGGCCAGAGGATCATTCAGCAGGGACTCATACGGGTGGCTAATGTGGCCAACAGTAATATCATGGTCAACATCCCTCAGGTGAGGAGGACAAGATATACATGCTAACATGGCACGGAAGGTTTTTCGATAGAAAATGTCATCAAGCAAAGTTTCTAATGTGGCTTCTGTTGTGTTTGTGTCCAGGCCTCTCCAACCAGCCTAAAGGGCTCCTCAGTTTCACCCAACTCCGGCATTAATGATTCTCCAGCCAGCCGGCAGGCAGCTGCTAAGCTAGCACTGCGTAAGCAGTTGGAGAAGACGCTGCTGGAGATCCCTCCACCGAAACCTCCTGCCCCCGAGTTCAACTTCCTGCCTTCAGCAGCCAATAATGAGTTCATCTACTTGTTGGGTTTGGAGGAGGTGGTGCAAAAGCTTCTGGAGATGCACGGCAGGGGTGGGTAGATCTTGCACTCTCGTAGCTAGCTTTTGAAGGTTGTAGTGCACTTGTAGATTGAAGAGTAAAAGATACATTTTTATATCTAGTCTAAAAAAGCAGTCTGTTTTTCATGTAGGTAATCTGGGCCCAGCTGCTGCCATGGCCAGCTCCATTCCCAAAGAGCCATACACCTGCGCCCAGTGTAAGACGGACTTCACCTCCCGCTGGAGAAAGGAGAAGGCTGGGACCATCCTCTGTGACCAATGCATGTCGTCCAATCAGAAGAAGGCCCTGAAGGCTGAGCACACCAACCGGCTGAAGGCGGCCTTTGTGAAGGCACTCCAACAGGAGCAGGAGATTGAGCAGCGTATCCTCCAGCAGGCGGCCTCCTCTTCATCTGTCTCTAAAACCACCTCATCCTCCTCTCCCTCAATGTCCAAGAGTGAGATGCTGGTGTCCCAGCAGTACAAGCAGGTCAGGGCTGCCATGCAGCACAGATCTGTGGCTGCCCACCACTCCACCATTAAGCAGGTTAGCATGACTTTTTATTGTGATGGACCAAACCTGAAGCTGCAAAACTAGGAAAGTTGTTTTCAAACTGCTTGTTCATTAACACTCGTTTTCTCGTCACTCTGACAGAGTCACCTGTCACACAGCATCCAGTCTGCAGTGAGCGCTCGCGGTCTGACCCACTCATACACTTCCTCCTCTCAGCTGCAAAACGCGGTGACTGCAGCGGCGCTGGGCGGCAGGCAAGGTAAGCATGCTGCAGCACGTCCGCTGCAGCAGGGGGCAAAGGTCAGCGCCGGCAGCAGCAGCAGTAACCAGGGCAACATGGCTGCCTGGAGGAAGCAAACTGCGGGCGGCACAGGTACATAAACTTAAGACCAATTCAAGTTGAGAGCATTTATTGATCTCGCATTCTGCTCCTCTTTGGGCTATTCTTTCTCTTCTACAGTCACTCCTCAGTCTTTCTTCCCATTTTCTCAGGCTACCATTTTTTATTTTAGAATAACTTTGTAGTTCTCCTCATGTTGTATCTGGGTGTCCTTAAGTGGGTGCAGTTCTTCATGGGGCAAATACTTGGATAAATTCACTCATCTTGCTCTGTCATCTTCTTTGCAATATCGGCTCACAGAATGAATGTGAATTAGACATTTCTTCAGTACATTGACCGCTGATGTGTTTGTTTCCTGCCAGGTGTGACCATGGCCTATGTGAACCCCAGCTTGTCTGCCCATAAGACCACCTCTGCTGTGGAGCGTCAGCGAGAGTACCTGCTGGACATGATTCCCTCCCGTTCTATCTCCCAAACAGCCAACACATGGAAATAATGCAATCCTCCTCCCTACTGACATCATAACCATTACCCCTCTTAATATCAATAACAGCCATTCTCATTATCATTCTAATCCTTTCTATGGACCCTGCCTCTGGCCAAGATGGCGCGGGGGAGAATCAGCCTAGTTCTGTGTTGAATACAGGCGTTCCTTCACTTCTTCCTCAGATGTTTCTGCTCCCATCTTCCTTATCTGAATCCAAACTGTGCTGCGACAGTTTGGGCTTCTGGGATACAAGGAGTATGTTGATTAGAATTCGGGTACCTTTTTTGAGGGTCGGGGTTTACATGGGGCAGTACTATTTTAACTTCTACAACGATGTTGTCCCTGCCTCCCTGAATATTGGTTGATCCTCCCAGGTGCAACAAGAGGAAACCCCCTTGAGCTCCCCGCCTCAGGATCGGGCAGGGAAAAAATAATAATCACTCTGATACATAACAAAATATTCGCCTTACGTCCTTCCCCTCTTCAGTCTGAGCCAGTCAGACTCTGGCCCACGTGGTGGCAGAACCGAACTTTAACTGAAGACCTCATCACAGGGATTGTGGTTGAGCTTCGAGGACCATCCACGAAATAATAACTGCTTCAGCTTTGCAAAAACGAATAAAACACAAAAAAAAAAGGACTGTAAAAACGATCTCTCTCTGCACACAGACTGCCTCTTCTCTCTAACCCACGGCGCAGAACGGAGAAGTGGATGTGTGTTGGATTATTTTGTATGGCTGAATGTTAGGATTTTGTCTTTTCTTCTATAAGTCATATACTGTGTTTGGAATATTGTGCTCCCTGATACTTTGGAAGTGGCCTGTTGTCCAGGTCTGAAATTACAGGCTAATGTTACTGTTGAGGTGGTTTTACATCTGCTGGGTTCCATGTTGTGGCCTACTTTTAAATACTTTGTTTTTTCTAAGAAGAAGAGGAAAAATAAAGACTAAGGTTTCACTGATAAATGTAAAGACACGGAGCATATGTCTGGAGGACTATTCTTATTGAATATTGTAAAGAAAAAATCTTCCAAAGAACTAGTGGAGCCCAAATGGAATCCCTTCTGCTAGAAGGTTTCTAGTTTATTTGAGCCCTCTCTGGATAGAAACATGAATTCATGCTACACTGAGGGGGTGTAAGGAATGTCATATTTTTGACATTGTTTTGCTTTTAGACATAGGTTGTGGTGCATTATTTTTCTTCTCTAGACAAACTGTCTCTGGGTTTATTTATAGGGTCATGTTAGTAAAGATATATGCTTATGCCCTAAGTTTGAATGGATCACTTAAAATGATTTGTTTTCTCTCGTGTGTCCAGTGGCTCCCACTCACCTTCCGATCGGTCTGAGAGAAGCTGGACAGCTTTCAGAATGTAGTTATGCAAAAAACCTCCCCTATAGCAACAAATGACTTCTTTAGTCTTTAACAATAAGGTGTGTATGATTTGTGTCGGGTCCTTGAATTGAGCTAACTATGCCTTTCACACGAGCTCTAGTGCATTTTTATCAGGTCGCAGCAGCACAGGATAAGCTAGTAAATACATCATGTCCTACATTTAACAGGGGATGTCCTATTGTTAATGGAGTTTATTAACCACGTGCTGCCTCTTTAATTTCACTCTCTGAGGTGGTCCAGTTTTTTAATTCACTCAGCCACGGCTTTATTCAGACATTTCTGTAACTAAATGTAACATAAATAATAATCAAATTTGGATGTTAAGGAACAAATAAAACATTGGGGAAAAAAACGGATGTTTTTCCGAGGCTGACCACCCCAGCGTGAATTAATATCCACTATATGTCCATCATAATTGTTTTTTTGATCTCATTACAGACCTGGAGTTTTGCTGCCCTGTTTTTGTATCCAGCGTGCACTCTTTAGCTCACTGATTAATGTCCATACTGAAAGAAGGCACACTGCATTAGGTAGTTAGCTAATCGCTCATACTGGGGTATCATCACCGTACATTAGGGCTTCTTTTAGGATGGTGCAACAGTAGTATGTTCATTGCTGATAGAAATACAAGCATACACAGTTTAATTTACTCTCGATTTAGTATTTCTGTCTCAAAGTAGCATCATAGGTCGAACAGGTTGTCTGTACATTCCTGACAGGCAGAAGGTAGCCGCCCGCGTCTTGTGGATGCAAACTAAGCAATCTGGACTGAGCCCCTCATTCTGTGCCCTGCTAAGTGTAACCCTGTGCTGTCCTGACTACTGCCTGCTGCTGCTACTGTTAGACAACAATATCACCATTCCGTTTGTTTGGGGTCGAAGCTCTGCTGAGTGCAGCGTAGCCCAAATGGAAAAGAAAACAATGTATGAGAAATATTTGTTTGTTTTTGTTTTTTTTTTTTGGATTTTTTTTTCTGCTCTATCAAATAATAATAAAACTAATTTTAACCCCTCGTTTATGGCTGTCTCGCCTGTTTATTCAGGATGTTTAAACATAGCTGCAACCTTTTTTATTTAGTGGATAACTAGAACATGGAATTCGCATTTTTAATTTTGTGTTTTTCTCATAAGTAAAGCACCAAACATTGTATTATTCCATCTTGCATTGTGTGAAGATTTCCGTTTTTTCCATGGTTTTTAATTTGGGAACTGAGCCCCTTTGGGTTTTGGACTGTTGGTTTGACAAAAAATAAAACCACCAAGGGATTTTAATTACTGATCTATCAATTTGTATTCAAGAGAGCCAAAGCAGGGACGTGGTGTAGCTCAGTTAGGAGAGCAGGCGCTCATATATGGAGGCCACAGTCCTCGACGCACTGATTGCAGGCTCGACTCCTGGTCTGCTGATCATTCGATGCATGTCAGCCCCCACTCTCTACTCCCCACATTTCCAGTCTCGCTTCGGCTATTCTATCAAATAAAGGCAAAAGGCCAAAACAAATAAGAGGGCCAAAGCACACCGAAAGATTTCCAATGACAGTTTAGAAGAAGACCCGATCTAGCAGACTCATTGGTGGATGGCCGTCTGTCTCGGCATGAACCTTACCAGCATAAAAGTAGTTATTAGTTTTCTACCTATAGCATACTGCTCCACTGCTTTTGACGCACTGGATGTTAAACTCAGACTGAAAGCTCAACATAATTCTAGTAATGCTGAAATCAAATGTGATCAGTACAGGATAAATGTACCAATATTAAGCAGCATACTACAGTAAAACATGATTTGATATCCTTAAAGCTTGTAGACGTCAGTATTGAGAGAAGTGTTGCATATGTTCTGGATTTCACACCGCAGCGGCTTGTGTTGTGTCTCTCTCCTGCACACGAGCATTATAAATCAGTTTGAATAGAAAGTGAGCTCCTTTGTAGCTGTTACATCATCACATGCCTGCTAAAAAAAGCAACCATGAAAGAAAAGTACAAAGACCCAGTTTTTAAGCTCTCATACTGATTCTGTGATACTCTGACAGTTAACTGTGAAACAGCACACAATCAAAGCACAATTTGTAAGAATATTTCTTATGTGATTTTTTCCCACTGAAGTTTGGATCAAATACATCAGCAGGTTCTGGGTTCATACCACTAATCAGATCTTAACCCTCAGCTTTTTTTTCCTGAACACAAACTGGGTTCACAGTTATTAAGTGTAGCTTCAATCAACATTATTATTGTCCCTGATACAGGACTGTACTGTTATTGACACAGGACTGATGTGTCAATTTTCTCCCCAGTCTTTTACACTGAAATTGTTATGCAGAGAGATGTCATAACAAGTATAGACAGGAGGAACAATGACAGAAACAGGTGATGCTTTCATCGTACATATAAGCATGTGAGTATTAATTTAATTTAATTTGTATTTGGGGGATTGCAGGGCTGCACAGTGGTTAGCGCAGTCGCCTCACAGTTTGAATCCCGGTTCGGATGAAGTGGACCTTTCTGTGTGGAGTGTGGCTTCCTCCCACAGTCCAAAGACATACTCCTTAGGTCCACTGGTGACTCTAAATTGACCTTAGGTTTGAGCGTGAATGGTTGTCTGTGTCTATGTGTCAGCCCTGTGATTGACTGGCGATCGGCCCAGGGTGTGACCCGCCTCTCGCCCAATAACAGCTGGGATAGGCTCCAGCCCCCCGTGACCCTGAACAGGATAGATAATGGATGGATGGATTGCCCTTTTTTGCAGTCATGATTATTTTGCAGCCCTCACTTTGTCCAAAATGACTCTCTCTTGTTTTAAACCACAAGAGCAAAATATTATCCCTAGGTGGCAGCATACACCAACATACCATTGCTCCTATGTTTGTCTTGAATTGTCCGACAGGTGTGTATACGTGTTGTTGTTTATCACCACAACCTACTTCTTAGAATTGTTCGGGGGCTGCATGGTCTCCCATGATACTGCTAATACATATCCCTCCTCTGTGTTTGTGTTTGTGTTTGTGTGTGTGTGTGCATTTTATTTACATTTCAATGTGTGAAAGTGTTTCTCTCATCTTTGCCCTGAATCCATATCATCATTCTGCATACATTAAAGCTTTTTTCAGGTCTCTGTGGTTCTGCTCCATCTGTGTGTGCAGGAGCAACAAATTGTTGCTACGTTGTGTAGCACCACTCTGCTACTGTAGTGTTATTATCTCAGCTGTGGTCATTTACTCCCACCTCCCATCACACGAGAGGTGTCACCGTTAGTGATGCAGCGCGCAGTCAAGTGTTTTACTCATTGTGATGCTTGCTCTAGATACCACATCAAGGGATCCTTTTGCCACCAAGGACTATGCATGGATGTGTGTGTGTGTGTGTTAGTGTGAATTTTAAAGGGGTGGGGGGTGCACCCTGGATGACTGAACAGCTCTGATCGCAGCAGCCTGAGCCAATCAGCCGGCGAGCACCATGCCTGCTGATTCTTAATTGGCTGTCTTTCCCGGTGAGCGCAGCTGATCCACAGAGCCAGATGGTTTTATGAGAGACAGAGCCGGGTCCTCAGTGGGAGAGAGAGACGGAGACGAGAGGCAGAGATACAGAGGCAACAGATTCAGAGTGAGTGTGTGTGTGTGTGTGTGTGGAGCAGCCAGTAATTACCTTCCAGTATCTGAACCAATCAAGAGCCACACAAGGAGAGAGAGAGAGATACAGAGGGAGAGTCTGAGTGTATTCCCAGGCACAGAGGTAGACAGTGCGCTTATTGAATCAGAGTCAGACACAAGGAACGGAAGTGTATTCTTTCAAGCGGCACAGCTCATCCTTTCTCGTATTTGCCGAGTCCTGCTGGGTGCAAACAGATGGACAAGATGAACCACAGCTCAGCCGAGGCAGAGGCTGAAACCATAGAGCCCCTGCGTTACCTCAGGTAGGCACCTGCTCGCTTCTGTTGCACGTCATGCTCTCACTTCTTTTCTTTCCTATTCCCTTGACCTCTCTTCTGCTTCTTCTTCTGTCTATTGAACCTTTTCTCCTGCTTTTTTTCATTCTGTTTGTTCCACAGCCACACCAATTCACAGGACTGCTCTTAAATCAATACACAGGATGAGTAAGAGAACTACACAGAGAGACAGGGAGGAACATCTTGATCTTCTAGTATAGGTCTCAAGAGAAGTCCTCTCAGGAGACTTGTAGTGTACGCTCATCCCCAGCCGGTTTGAATCAGAGCGAGCTGATACAGGAGAACAGAAGGGAGGGGATCACAAGAGATATCAATTATTTACATTGACTTAGTCGCCAAATGCTTCCTTGACGATGTTGGTGACGATGTCCTCAGAAATACGTGGGTCAACCCAAAGAACCTTCTTTTTCCGCCCCTCTTGAATGTTTGTCATGGCTCTTCCCCTCCAATGAATCATCTAATTGAATTACAAATATGAGCTGAAATTGAATTAAGGGGACCTTGTTTAGTTTGGCATTCTCAGGCCACATATCAACCAAGCCTTTGTGGATGAGATACATAATCACTGTGGTTCAAAGTGCCTCTTTCTTTTCAGAATAACAAACAATTAGAGAAACAGAGAGAGACGTAGTTAAACTGTGCTTGGTGTGCGCATAAGTGCTGGTGTTCCCTGACATTTGTATTGTAAAATGAAAGGTAAGTTACCCAACCTTTTACACACACATAACACAGCACATGCACATTTGGATTCCTCTGTTTGCATCCACATTAGATTTAAAATGACAGCCTGTTGCAGTGATAGGCGCCCTACATTAACGTGGTGAAACTTGGGACACATTCAATGAAGCTGGAGGGCCAAACAGCTTTTACAAGAGGACGCTAATTTGAGGCGGAATAGGCTTCATGAATGAGAGGTTTTATTACAGCATTAGATTCTCCAAACAAACTGTGGGTGGCTCAGTTGCATATTTTGGGTAATATTGGGTGCCAGACTTTGAGAAAGGGTCTACATGACATAAATCTCTGCTTCTGCAGCTTCTACTTTTATCCCATATTTCTCACTGTCAGTCATGAGTCATGAGCGCATTGCTAAATCAGTCAAGTGCCCCTTTAAGCGATGTAACATTTCGTGTATCTCCAACATTGGCTTTTATTTCTATGCAGCACGGATGCACAGAGACACGTAGTACACAGGGATATATATAGTAACAAACAGCTTGCAGACAAGTCATGGTGATGTATGCTACAGTAAACTGACAAGAACAAAGGCAGAATATCTGCACTTTTTGGCGCCTTGTGTCCAGATATGCTGCTGTAAATTGGCTGCGTTGTCGCTCAGCAGGTAAAATCCCTGTTGTCTTTCCTCCTTCAGTGCAGTTAAAATAAAATGACGGTCTTTGCATGGCTCAGACAGATGGTTTATTCCTCTCCTGTTTATTATTTATCTACATAAATCGCTCTGTGAGCCTGGGATTTATTTCTGAGCATGGGCGTAAATATAGAGCCTAAAGACATCTTAATAATAAGTGTAAGTGTGTCTCCTCAGTAACACTCAGTCATTCATTTAACTGCTCTAATCTCCTCACACACATTTATTCCCTGTCTCTGTGTTATCGCCACGCCAACCTACATATTAAATCTTTTCCAGGAGGGTTTTTTTTATCCCTCTAACATATGTAATTAAGCTCTATCTGCATTTGCATTCTCCTCCGTGCGTCTATAGTGAGCAGCAGAGGCTGGCAGATTAAGCATCACCTGAGAGGATTCGCCCCAGTCCTCTGAACTCTCTCATCTCTGCAGCCTGATTGAGGCCTGCTGCCAGTCAATTAAGGCAGTCAATTAAAGCCCCCAGGCAGGGATAACTGATTATACATCATCCGGGCCCATGTGTGTGCATGTGTACATGTGTGCAGGCACGTAAACATAATGTGTGTGACCTTGTGTGTCATCAGTGATTTTTAATATATTCACTTTTCAAATTAACCTGTGCTTCGTAATTGAGTCTAATATGATACATAGATATTAGTGCTGTGTTTAAGAACATTAGGTTAACAGCTGAAGCAGCCGTTATACAAACCTGTTTAAAGAAGAAATTCCCCCCTGGAAAAATCCGCTGTCAGTCACAGCTGGTGTTCTCTGTAATCGATAGAAGCAATAATATTTGAAATTGGCGCCATAGCTGTGGAAAAAGTTGTACAAACAGCTCGTGGTTTCGCCCATTCTACATTCCTACAACACCCAGCGTGCATTGCACCCCTCCCACTGAAAGGAACGGCCAAGCAAGGGACGCTGGAGTGAAATACTACCGTTTATGCTGCACGCAATGGCTCAGAACGGTACAGAATCTGAAATATGACGAGAATATACCGGTGGATCGTCTAAAAAATCTTCAGGTCTGCAGTCTACATTTCAAACCTGACGATTTTGAACAAGACATGACATCGGAGGCGGGCGTCTTAGATTGAGGAAGTGTAGTTTACCAAGCTAGCTGGCCTCCGCCAGATGAAGCGTTTTACGTAGTCTGGCGGAGGTTTTCCAGGACCCATTGGAGAAGCGGATAGCGTCCTCCAAAGGAACAGAGCCAAATAGCATTTTATTTCTACCATAATGGCATTAGCTCCCCATAATAGCATGATAGGAGGTTGAAAATTGTCCATTTAAGCAAAAAACTGAAAAACGATTGGTGGATAAAAAGTGTCTAGAAGTGTAAAATGAATCTGTGCAAAAAAAGGATCCAAGGTAGATTACAAGCCCGGAGACACCCTTGTGATAAAGCTGTTCAATTATAGTGTTATTCATAAATTGTAAGTAATGGAAGTGCTAGAGGCAAACACAAACATATTACTGTGATGCATGCAGTTTGAAATCTGTGACAGTCCTGCTGTTGTAGTGCAATAATAGTTACTGCAGAAAGATCTAATTAATTCCTAGCATGACTCATCTGGTACGCTGCTGCAGATTAAACAAACTCATCAGGCACTATAGGATATAAATTATTAATTCTTACAATATTAAAACTTAACCCACAGCTGCAATAAAAACTAGAACCATACATGCAGCAAGTAGCCCTGCATTAAAGTGCAGATGCTCTCAGCAGATGAAATGGCTGCAGTCGGGGGGATAACCTGTCAATGTTGGAACTGGCTCTTAGCAAGGGAAGAGGGTAAACTTGCTTAAGACGCTTGTTCATATGATTTATTCAGGCAACTAAACTTATTCTGCCTGTTTTTCTAAAAGCTCAGAGCTCCTTCTTTTTCTGTATCGACTCTTTGTTTTCAAATATCAGCAAATCAAGTCGTCCAACCGGCAGGAGAGAACTGAAAATATCTTAAAAGCCTGATTCTTCTTCACAGCCGCTCTGAATTTAGAAAGTGCACTCAGTGGCACTTTATTTCAGGAGTGACTCAACAAATAGTGTAACACCTGCCAGCACAATATGTCACTTTGTAATTTAAGCTTGATTACTGGTTGGTTTTCAAGCACTGTCCTCCCTCTGGATCCTTCCCCTCTCTGCTCTGACAGTAATGAATGCGCTGACACCTTTCCCCTCTTGCCCCCACACACCTGAGACCTCAACCATCTGCACGCAGAAATCTTCAACTTCTCCGAGATATTTTCTCTCCACTCGCCGGTCAGCCTTACCTGTCTGTCTGAGCTACTGCCAGTGTGTCAAGCTGTCTGACTTCACCAGTTTCGCCTTCATGCGTCTCCAGTCTTGGCGGCGATGCATATTGGGCTTATTGTTATTCATTTGGCTCGCTTCCCTACTTTCACTTCCCCGCCACCGATTCCCAAGTTGGCAGCCCCATTTGCCTGTGTGACAGCTCAGGCATTTATTTATAGGCCGAATGTAATGATCGGGGCAGAGAGGTGGACACTCAGAGAAGCAGGATGGAGGGGAGAGATGATTTGCGACCAGCTCAATGTTTGGACATAATTTTCCTCCTCCATTAGAGTCAGATTAGCTGTGAGAGTTCTCTATTTGCTCGGTTTGAAAGGGGATCATGTGCGGGGGGGGAAGTAGGGTCGAGGGGAGCCAAAACAAATGAAGATTGATAGTTTGGTTTCAAGGGAATTATAGGAAGAAAACAAAGCAACGGAATACATAAGCTGTCCAAAATTTGAGCTTTGTTTTCCTCTGCCTCCACCTCAAAGCACGCTGCTGATTCAGGCTGGTATGAGTCTCCAGGCAGCAGCCTTTTGTTAATGAAGAACACAAGAGAGCCATCTGAGCACGGCCGAGCCAAATCTGTGCCCTCCTCATTATGTCCACACTGTGAATCATTTAAGGCTTTACAGCTGATATTAGGGGACACGAGAGAGAAAACGCTCCCTAAGGTGCCTTTTTTTCTGCAGGCTCAGACCAAAAAAACCCTGAAAAACTAATCTTGCTTTGGCCCAAGTTTTGGGAGAGTTGAGAGCAGGGTGAAAGGTCAAACACTTCCTGCAGATTGAAATGATGGAGGGAATTTGTCTCCGACAAGTCACGTACAATAACTCATCCTTCACACAGCAGCAGTACTGAGGATTCCTTCTCTGCAGATGGAACTCGTGCTTTTAAATGACAAGATAAAACAGGTTTAGAATGTGTCAATTATGTAGGTGTCACCAGTAATCGCCCTTCACACTGTGAGGTACCTGTGTGTGTGTGTTTAAGTGTGTGCTTGTGTGTGTTATTCAGAGGCACAGCAGGACGCTTTGATGTGCAGGATGGACTCTTATCAGTTTCTTACCTCCTTCACGGCTCCAACTCCAACTGTTAGCGTAACATTTACTGAGATAACACTGACAGTGAAGGAGACAGTGTGAGTGTACACACTGGTGAAAACCTTTAATGGTTAGATTCTATCTCTCACTCTCCTAAATAAGACGCAGCACGGTACGTCTTGTCCTTGAGAAATTACCTTCCAAAACCTTCTTCTTTACCCCTCACCTTCGAGTCCGCTCCCATCCCTCACCTCACAGTCTGTCACCATAGACTGTATAAAAAGATGGACGACATGACAGCTCCCTAAAAGTGAATCCAGAACATCTCCATCGCCCCCTGCTGACTGGCTGCAGTATAGGTCATAAAGCCCGCCTCCTCCATGTTATCAGATGAGACATGAGTCAAACTATAAAATCAAAATACACGACAAATACATTTTTCTCAAACATGGTTTCTGTCATTATAGCTAGTTCTTATGCTGATTTCCAGTTTTTTTAGAAGTTGATTAAGGATGATTGACAGCTCTGTTGACAACAAGGCTCCTGAGTAGCAGAGTAGAGGAGGAACGGCAAGAAGAGACGTAGCTAACACTAACACTACAGTAATAGAACTCTCCATAATGGTGAATATCTGCTTCAGACCAACACAAAAAGCTGCTCTGCTGCAGACTGTGCCGCAGTGAGGGAAATTGATTATTAGTTAAATTTATGTTTCGTATGTCTGCAGGGGCCGTTTGTGATGTCAGTGGCTTCACCAGCCAGTCTCTACTGCACCAATCTTGGATCCCATCGGCTATAGTCTGACTACGATATAGCCTCTGGGGACAACAGTGGACATGTCGGGCACGTTCGGTTTAGCGATAAACTTCCATTCAAGACTTCCTTTTCCGCGTGCTGCATTGTTTGCAGAAAAAGAAACCATTTTTCTTGTGATTTACTTTAATTAAGAGGTCTTACCTTTGCTGAAATTTCAACATAATGATGCAGATTTGTAAAAAGTAAAAATGAAGCTTTGTCAGGCCTGTCCTTAAGAGAAGAAGAAAACTACTTTTAAAATGCTCGTTTGTTGAACGGAGGTCGGATCGATCTGATGCATTCGAGGAATTCGGCTTTCGTGACACCGCTTCAAGGGAATTTATCTCAATTAAAATGTTTGATCTAAAACAGATCGTTAGCTGTTAGAATGCAGATGTCTGTTTATAGAGATTAAAAAGAAGCTAAATCATCGTCAGACAGCCGCTGAGGGGAGCTGTGATGTCATTATTGTGCATTATGTTTAGCCTGCTTTTGCTCTCCACAAGGCTGTTTTTCCTGCATACGCCGCAGCCTGCTGATACGTGATTGGTCAATATTACTCTGACTACAAGCGTTCTACTAACGGAAACCAGAAGAACATTTCTATGTAGAATCTGCAAATAGAGATTACGACTGCGCAGACTCCAAATGCACAACATGGCAGCGCCCGCCCCTGGGGGTATTTTGGCTTCACTTTTGTACAATGAGAGGAAACGGATACACATTGTCCATTTAGAGAAATTGACCTTCCAAATCAACTCCCAGTCCTGACCGCTCATCTATAAGTCCCCCTCAACCCCCTCACAACTCCTCTCTAACACTGCACTGTCTGTCATTGGATTACTACAGCAATTTTACACACACACACACACACACATAAATATGTAGGTGGCCCCGGAAACTGAGCTCTTGCATCTTTCTGTCATTCAAATATTACAAGAATTACAGACTTGAGTCACAGAAAAGCCACAATATTTAATATATACTGTAAGTGAAGGGCGCTTGTGAGAGTCTGTGAGTTTACACATGGTTTAAGATTGATTGTAGTCAGGGCTGGATGGAGCTGTGCTGTCTCTTTGGGAGCAGCTGAATGTACTCCAGAGTTTGATCTGTGGAGAAACTTTGATTGAAAAGCCAACAGGCCTTTTACGGCTTAATTCTCCCCAACGGTACCACTAGCAGATTTTAAAGTGAAACGTCCTGGCACTGCAGCACACTAAAGTGTCTTTGGCTCTCACATGTAGAATTGTGCCACAATGTGTAGCAGGCACATTTTGTGGAAGGTGATTTACTTTCTACTTTCAGAGCACATTGCTTTTCTCTCATGTATGAAAGTGCTCAAAAACTTGCAGTCATGGCCGAAGCTTTCATTTGACTCAGAGCAGCAGGCTATTATTAGAGACAGACCATTCAATCATTTGGCAGGTCCACAGTGACTCAATCACCTGCTGTTAATTAAACTATTGTGCTGCTTAAATGTGACCTTTTTATTTCATATTATAGTAACTTTCACATCACAGGTGGTTCATTTTATCGGCCCCCGCAGATTTTTCTACAAATTTTCTTTCACCTGACTTTTACTTGCTTCTGTGATTCATCATCAGCCTCCTTCAAACAGAAGAACAAGTGAAAGAAAAAAGGACACTGAGGCTTCATGCAAAGTGTCAGTGATAAACATGCATTTAAATTCTTCAGAACAACTTTGTGGTTCTGTTTTGACACTTTGCATTAACACATACTGTAGTTTTGCAGTACTGTGATGAACACTTTGGGTGCATTCTTCTGTTTCTGCCTCGGTTTTAATTCGTATAGCTGAACTAATTTTAACCTATCTGATCATAACTCAGTAGTAATTTTTTCAACCAATTCTCGCAAAAAAATTTTATTGTGATATATTTAGGGTTTAGCTTATGGTAAATGGTAAATGGATATAGCGCTTTTCTAGTCTTTGCGACCACTCAAAGCTGCTTTTACACTACATGTCATATTCACCCATTCACACAAACATTCATACACTGATGGCAGAGGCTGCTACGTAAAGTGCCCAACTTTCAACATTGGGCAACATTCATAGCAATTCAACAATTCAGAGCATTTTGGGGTTCAGTGTCTTGCCCAAGGACTTTGACATGTAGCCTGAGGGAGCTGGGGATCGAACCTCCCACCTTCCGATTGAAAGCCGACCGACTCGACCACTGAGCCACAGCCGCCCTTTCAAGATTTAGAGTACCAATATTTACATTTTTCATATTAATCAGACAGAACAACTTAGACTTAGACTTAGACTTAGACTTAGACTCAACTTTATTGATCCCTTTGGGATGACTCCCTCTGGGAAATTCAGTCTCCAGCAGCTTATACAGTACAATACAATAGGAAAGAATCAGCACACAGAGGGTAAAAAATAAAGATCAAAATATATATATCTATCGATATATATATATATATATAAAAAAAGTACAAAATTAGATAACAAAATATATAAAATATACACTCTTAGAAAATGTACAAGTAAACAGTGGGTAATAGTTCAATTAAACTAAATTAGGTTATTGCACTGTGGTATTAGGTTATTGCACTGTGGTGAGAGATTATTGCACATTGACAGATTTTTATTGCACATATGACCCTTTGAGAAATAAATAAATATTACTATTGAATAGAAGAAGTTAACTACTATTAACTTTGTGAGCTGAATTAGTGGCTACCGCTTGTGAGAGAGTCTGTCCCTGTTACCTCCTCCCCCTAAGTGAGGAGTTGTACAGCCTGATGGCATGAGGGACAAAGGAGTTCTTCAGTCGGTTAGTCCAACAAACACTGCAAAAGAAGTAAAAGTAAAAAAAAAACAACAGAAACAAAAAATATATAACACAACACAAAATACAACACAACATCCAAATAAACTCATCCCCTCTAAATCTGGAGAAATTCTATATTATAGCAATTTCACTGTTAAGTTACAGTGTCAATTGGACATACAAGGGAGACAGGAAAGCAGCTAGCTCAATAGAACTGACCATGTCTCAATCATGAGGTAATACAGACACACAAAAAAGGAAATGAATTCAACCAATTTCCAAATTTGACTAATCCTGATCTCTTGACTATTGACCAATCAGAGGCACTGTGTTGTGAATGTAATAAATAATGTGTAGATTCACTGTAATGCAGTGTGTGAACTATACCGCGGCTTTCGGGGGGGCTCACTTATATGGGGGGGGCGTTTGCACGTGCCTCAGAGCGAGGACTTGCTACTCAAAACTCATCCATTACTACAAGCCTGTACGCCTACTTGCGTTATGTCAGCACATATAAGCACAGATCACATCCAACCTCCACACACGCATCAAATCAGAATCAAATCAAAATCAAAATCAAAACATGCCAGTCTGGCTACAAGGAATCAAGTCCGCACTAACATGCGCAAAATAACCTCTGAAATACTATAACACGCATCAACAAACCAGTCAATGACACCACACACGCATGACCATCATAATTTAAAAAAATCGTCCAGGCTGCCTACAAGAGATCCAATCCTCAGCAACATCCTATACAACACAGTGCTAACAATTAATAATACAGTTTATACAGATTAGCCCTTATCTAAAACAGAAGCGACCACACAACCCCCTCTCACACTCTGATGAGGTGGGGAGATATGTCCTGCTTGCTGTACAAAGCTTTCCAATGTTTTGCCTGGTGCTTTATCTTGTAACTTCCAGTCGCGGAACTCATCAGCTGCCTCTCTAGCTGAGTCGCCAAGTTTTTTAGCTAGTGTCCGTACTTCATTTTCTCCAAACAGGATCAATGCGTTGCGGTCCTGTGGCCAGAAGTGCTTATCCAGGGGTTTAACATGTGGACAAGGTATGATTCCGGCATTCGCCTTTTAAGGCCGTCAATCACAGACTGATAAAACTGACGCCGGTTGATTTTCCCCCTGCCCTCAACAAGTTGAACATCTTTAAACAGGCCCAGGGATGTGCACTGTTCAGCCTTCAGTGTGGATTTACCGCCACTCTCTTTCATGGCTGTCAAGTGACGTTTAAGACATAGCGCCCCACGCTTCAATGGTGGGTTAAAGAATTGCATGCAGGCCGGTATCTTTATTAAAGTGAAATAGTGATGAATCACCCTCATGCGCAAATCATACATTAAAAATTGCCTAATTTTACACATGATCCATGATTATGAAAATTCAAAAAAACAAAACAAAAAGGAAATGCATGGGAAAAACAGCATTTTGCCAATATTTTAGAGACCCCCCCAAAATTTCACAAATCATGTTTTCAGGGGAGCTCATGTCTCATTAAGGGGGGCTGAGACCCCCCTGGCTCCCCCGTAGTTCACACTCTGCTGTAATGTGCACTTGGAGTGCAAAATGAGCATTTCGTGGCTATTGACTTTAGTGTCATTCAGTTTTACACATTTTATTTGACATCTTGACACGGAAATTGACCGGAACTGATGTGAGAAGATGAACAACTTGCTTTATTGGAGCATCTTTCCCAGTCGCACACGCCGCAACTTGCATTGTAACATTTAAAAAAGCTACTGCAAATTCAGGCATTTTTGGTTGCAACAATCACTAGAGGGGCTGATAATTCTCTGCCTGTGTTTCCTGCAATTGATGTTGTTTATTCCCAAGATGTCAGAAATGAAATTAGTGAAGGAAATGAACGATGATAAATGACAGTGGTGATAACTTAATAAGAGGCGGTGTAAAAACTATTTTTAATCAATCCCCTGCTTCTTAGAGCAGGTCTGACATTCATTTTTAATTATTAAAGAGCAGCTCCAGTCATGTTTAAAGACATATAAAATGCTCTGCTTGAAATAATAAATTGCCAAAATATGTTTAATTACCTTGTAAAAATCCTCCCAAGGCATCTCCTCCTTCTCCATCATTAAAAGTTCCCAGATCTCCATAGTCCCCGCCCACTAAGCACATTTCCAACCGTCCGCTCCATCACGAAAACAAAACACGTCTCTGCCATCGTTTAGTGGCAACTTGTTGAAACTTAGTTTGCTTGAAATTTAGTAATAAGTAACATTAACGTTAGTAGTCAGCTGGCTCGCGCATTGCCGAAGTGGTTGCCATAGGTTGCACGTAATGATATGCATGCCATCACCCTGTCCATTAACGGGATTGGCTCCTTTACGTTAGTGACGTCTCAAATCCGCCAATCTGTCCTTGGTACACTGCAGTTTAAAAGCAGACAGGCCCAGCCATGGAGATGACTGCTTATGCTGTCCCTGATGTGTCTTGTAGCACATGAAAAACACCACATGGAGATGTTTACAAGGTTAAAAGCTTGATTTTCACTGGTCTTTAATAGAAGTAAAATACACGGAAGTCCAGAGGAATCCATCATTAATTTAAACTGTTGCTTACAGTCAGTCTACATTACATTACATATATTTTGACAGCATCGGACTGCACAGAAAGAGCAGAGTCACAGGATGTGTTTACTTCTGTGCATGTGTGGGATAAAGGTGTGTGTGTGTATGTTTATATGCCTGGATCATTTCTACACACACTCTAACGCTTGCAGACAGGATGCATTGTCATGGTGTGTGTGCGCATCTGTCGGATACTTTGTCTACCGAGCTGCATTTAGAAAGCTGACAGGCATGAACAGGCAGAGAAAAAGAGAGGGATTATGGCAGTGTGTATTTTTGTGTGTAGGTGTGAAGGCTTGCATAGTGGAGGTTTTTACAAAACAGGTATTGTGAACGCTTACCTGGTCGTCCTTGCTCTTCTGTGTCCATTGTCATTCCTCCAAACTCTCCGAATATTCAAGCCCGTTCACAGCCTTGAATTCAGGCTCATATCCAAGCTGAGTGAGAAGCTTCTTGTGTGAAGGATTATTAGACTATTGTTGTTCTGTTTCTGTATGTGCTTGTGTGTCCCGCTGTAATCATACGAAAACAAGACAAAGATCTGGAACCACTGGCTGATTTATTGAGTAGCTCCAGCAATAATAAAATCTTTATTGTGATGCTTCTGAAAATGTCATTAGTGCTTCAACATCCAGCGCGAGCTCCAGTCTTTATTTTGCATTATTGATTTCAAGAGTGGGATGATGTGAGGAATTGATTATTATAATTAGACATTCATTGGAGTGGCTTTAGCACACAGGAGTAATCCATTAAATCAGAGTAACTGGACTGGTGCACGCACAGATTCTTACTGAAGCTGCTCACTACCATGTTCCATGCTTAAGATGTTGGTCAAATTGATTAATTTAAGACCAACAATCAAGTATTAAGTAATAAGTTAAATAAAAAACACCCTTTTCCAAGACAATGCAGCAAATGTAAAGATGTCACAATAAAATATTCTAAACACTACAACAGAGTAAAGAGTTAATGTTAATAATAGTTTCAAACACAAACAGAAATATGGTCCGAATTTTATTTGATGGGTTGTTAATAACAATCAATCACAGGCCTGACACATTTTTGGACTGTGGGATCAAATTGACCACCAGGAGCGTTGGCAACATTAGTGAGCAACAACGGCGAGGAAAAACTTCCCTTTAACAGGCAGAAACCTCGGACAGAACCGGGCTCCTGGTGGACGGCCGTATGCCACGACTCGTTTTGTTTGGGGGTTATTTTCTGTATGTATTTGGGGGGTGAGGGGGAGAGAAGGGGTAAGGTAGATGGGGGGGGGGGTTAAAGAGGTAGAAAGAATCAGTGATGTGGTGTCTGACAGGCGGCTTAAATCAGCTGATATTTTCCCAGCGACAATTTGTTTCCATGAGTCCTTGAGAAAGGTCAAGACTTGACTTGATATTAAAGGTCCCCTATTGTTAAAAACACGTTTTTCCTTGTTTATACATACGTACTCCAGTCATCCTTCAGCCTAACAATACATAGAATTGTCAGACCTGTCAAGTTAATTTATTATTTCGGCATTTCCTGTTTTATTTGGTTAACCCTTGTCTCTGCTGTTTCAGTTCCTGTCAAGCTGTCTCCTTCACCGTTGCCCCCTCCCTAATGTGTTGCACCTGTGTCTTGTTACGTTCACTCCCTTTTCCCCGCTGGTGTTCCCTCACTTCCCTGCCAGATTATCACTAGCCTTTGCAGTAGATACATCCAGCCCTCTTTATTAGTTTATCCTAGACCCTCGTGTTTTGTCCAGCTTCTCCTGACCTCATACCTGTTTTTGCCTGTCGGATCTCTGTTATCTTTGCCTTCGCTTTTTGACTTCTGTGTACTGGACCTTGCCTGAATAAAGACCACGTTTTTTGGAACAATCATCTGTCTCCGCAGTTGAATCCTTACTCTGTGCCTGACAAGAATGTGGAAAGTGAAAGCCTCTGCGTTGTTTCTCTGGCCCGCCTTCAGGGGAAATATACCTTTAGACAAGCCATTTTGATTTGGCTCCTGTTGTGTTACGTCACAACAGGATAACTCCAACCTCCAAGGTAGAAACCACTCCCAGAGCGCCCCTTAACCACTCCCAGCCCCTCTGTTGTTTCTGAGCTGCACTTCTGCACTTCAACTATTCACTGCAAACTGGAAGATGTCGAAGGTTAGAGCCAGCTGTTCCGTTTTTGGATGCCAAAGCAAACACAAATGTTTATTTTCACCTCCAGAGCCGGAGGATAAGAAGAAACGGTGGATTAATTTTATTTACAATAACAACGTTCTGGCCGCACTTCCTGCAAGACAGTTTGTTTGTGCCAACCACTTTACCTCCGACAGCTTCTGCAACGTGGGTCAGTACGGCGCTGGCTTTGCATCGAAAATGACCCTTAAAGAAGGAGCTGTACCAACTACCCCTCACCCAGCAAACGTGGAATAAGTGTCGCCGATTTGTGATAATATTTACAGTTTATTAGAAGTTAGGTGCAGTTAGCTTGGTTTTATAACATGTCGTGCTATGCTAACGTGTGTGGTGTTTGGTTTGATTATAACCTTAGTAGTGTTACTTCTGGTAGCAAGTTATGCACGACATAAAATGTTATTTCCATTTAGTCCCTATGTCATTTCTAATTTCGTTCAGAGAGAGCTGCGCGGCTCGCTGTTCACTCGTTTAACAATATTCAACGTTTATTAATGTTAAACGCGCTGACACGTGTGTCTAAAGTTTCTGACTAACGTTAGCTGCAAAGTTAGCCTATAGCATTGGCTCTGATCAGGCCTGAAACAGTCATGTCATGCAGCTCAGCCTGGCTGCTACCTATTTTTCACTCGAACGATAGACAGACAGTCAAACAGACACACAATTGTGGGGAAATATCATAATTATCAATGACATAGGGTTTCCCTGGCTAGGGAAAAGTATTCATTGCAGCTCATCTTATGTTTTATGGTGACTAACCTGTTAGTAGACATACAGTGATGTCTATGTGTTTTGTTCAGACGCCCGCCTGCCCACCCGCACTTTACACCGGCTCTGAAGCTGTGTGAGGACCTTATATTTAATTGTATTTAAGGCTCATGTAATGTACACATATTCACCAATATGTAGTATATTACTACAGACATTCCTGTAATCTTATGTTGCGACGTCTGCTGTATTAACCATCTGCTTACCACGTTTGTGTGCATTGTCCCGGGCTTGTTTCTGGCTCTGCTTTGCGACACAGCTGCTGTTGTACGGGGAAACACTTTCTGTTTTGTAGGGTCCATCATCCAAAGTATTGATAACACAGTAGTTTTTTAGTAGCCACCATGTTTGTTGTGTTTTCTGCGTCTGTGACCTCCCCAGGAACGATCAGGCAGCCAATCAGAGCAGCGCCTCATTAACATATCATCCCTGCCCACTCAAAACAGCACAGAGTGAATGCAGGCAGAAACTGGGAAGACGGAGAACTCTCTCAGAGCCTGGATGTGTGTGTGTTTTTTTATCAGAATTCATAACTGTGTTTTAAAGTCCCATTGGACGTGTTTTGAAACAGCTGAAAGTAGCATAATATGGGACCTTTAAGAGTTATAGAACATCTAGGTCCCCATTTATCTTGAGATAATATTTTCCACCAATCCATCACCCAACAGTCTCCTGGCATCAGCTCTTACTTTTAGACTTCAGTTTATTCTGCCTGCCAGTCAATAACTCACCTGTCACTGCAGATTCTGTCAATCTCAGCCACGCTCACAGTTCCAACAGAGTGCACTAATCAATGTTGTCAGACTGAAAATACAGCAATATCGTACTGCAGCTTTAAAATGATCATGTTTTTCCAAAAACTATCATACATATGAAAAAAAAAAAAAAGAGAAATGTTGGAATGGAAATCTATGCTCTGTGCACCATATTAATAGCACAACACGGAGGTCCTGTCCTTTGAACAAGACGACACAACCAGTGGCGTGGCTTGGGGAAAATTTCCAAGGAAGCCAATTGGAGACACAACCTCTAAGCTGTGTATGTTCTACGGGGGTGGGGGCAGAAAATCGTATGTTGCAATATATATGTTGCTATTTCATTTAGTCAGATGAACTATTACAGCGCCCAGCATCATTTTACCAGGACTTACACACACTTGTTATCTAACGGACACTTTGAGCACCGACACGCTCTCTCTCTCTCTCTCTCTCAGTCACTCACTCACACACACAAACACGCACTCTCACACACACATTAAGCAACCACCCTCCCAAAAGCACAACCAGCTACTTAAAGCACAGCACACATGATATTGGAAATGTGCAAATTAATTCACACACTCAATCAGAAGCCGTTAAGTTTTACGTCCACGTCAAACACGACTTGTACGCTCTATGTGAGATACACCAATGCTTTTCACTTTTCCTTATCGTTTATATATATAATAATAAATGTTCATTATACAGCAACACAACAACCCAATACCAGTGGCTATAACCAGCACTCCTGATATGTGCATGTATTCAGACCGCCCGGCCCGTCACGGCTGCTGTCCATGGTGCTCATTTTCTCCACATAAACACAACAATAAACAACAACTTCAGCGGACTAACATGCTGCTTAATCAAAGCAAGCAAGACACAATAAGGACTATAATCACATCAAAAATAACACACATGCTAATTGGGCAGTTCAGTAACTACTAAGCTGCACACAGGGAAAATAATGCGTTTTGCTCACCCTATTTGTGCTCAGACTTTTTGCCAAATCCAGAGCCTCATTAATCCTGACGCATCCAAACAGCTTCAGTTTCACAGCACAGTCGATGTGATTTTTTTATTTGCCGTGCCTTCAATTGACCGAGACAGGTTGACAAGGTCGGTGAATCCTTTGGTAACCCAGGGATTGTTCAGAGAGCAGGAATCCTTGTCAAAAAGGAGACAGGGCCAGCAAAATAGCCGCTGAAGATTGGCGCTACCAGCTAGCCACTCAGTGCGGACGTAATTCTCCTTTCTTACCTTTTTTACTCTCAGTACGGAGCTCTAGTTTTGGTGTTGGCCTGCCATCTGATTTAATTCGGAGTTGCTGCTGTAGAGGCAGTTTAGTAAAATTATTTTTTACTAAATACTCCAAATCTCCACCCTCCATCATTGCGCTTAATAATTTTGCTAGCCTACCAAGCTATCAACACAAATCAACAAATCTTCCGTTATTTCATTCAATGATGTTGATGATGACATACTGTGATTTGATTGGCGGATGCCAACGACTTCCCGGCTTCCCTTGACACTGTCCTGACCAATCACAGGGGAGCAGTGTCGTGACAATGGCCTCACCTGATTGGTTAATCATTATTTTTTTTTCTCTCCAAGGGAGGCCAACTCAGCTTGGCCTCCTCACAGACAACAGAGTGCAGTACCATGTTTTCAACGCTCATTCACCACGTTACATTTAGAGGGGCGCTGTTTTTTCACATCATAAAGCGCTCAATAATTAATGAAGAGAGACGAGGAGGAGACGACAGAGACACAACACAGAAGGGTTACGTAAACTGTTAAAAAAGTGTTTTTAAAAAGTGAGGAAGCCTGGCTTCCCTTGGCCTCTGCAAGAAAACGCCACCGGACACAACAGAGTCAATTGCAGCCCATTACACAAGCATACCTTCCGTTATTACCCTTCAAAACAAAAGCACCATATCGACTAAATCCTCGCACCTTCAGGGAAGCTGCTTGCAAGCCACACTCGCGCAGAGATGCAATAGGTGACAGATGCATTGCTGAACTGTTATTGCGGGTTTCTTTGAAGGGGCAAAGTTATTCGTACATTCAGCCTTTTTTGGCGTTATTGATCTAATTTATCTAAAATATCGTACAGAGACCATAGTGATCGTACATCTGGCAACACTGGCACTAACGGTTGCAGTCACTTAATCCCCACATCCATCTCCTCATTCCACAATTATGATGATAGCTAGTGGCAAGTGTCAGCCTCAAGGTCATAACTGGTGGTGCGGCTGTACTGAGCTGCATTATATTCAGAGGTGTTTCTAACACTCCCCCTCATGTATGTAAATAGGGAGGACAAAAAATTAGAGACACATCTAAATATGATTTAATTCAGTACAACACCACCTTTAACTATGGCCTCAGTAATAAACATAATTGAATTTACACACTTCCAACTCTCAACAAAACAAAAGTCAACACAAACTGAACTTCATAAAAGCAGCTGTTGAACTGAATTGCATTAGATTGTACAGGTGGACCTAATGAAGTGGCCGGTGAGTGTATGTTTGACAGGGGTAGTAAGAAACATGTAACATGTTTTATTGCAAGGATCAAAACTAAATCAGGATAATTGCATGAAGACCCTGACTAAATCCTCCCATTACAATATTGGCACAAGTATAGTGTGGTCAAAACAAACATCAGTCTTGGTGGGATCTCCTCGTTGTTATCACAGAGCCTGCTAATAACTGTTCTTAAGTGGGCGGGGGGGCGTTTACCTGGTCCAGCACAAAAGAGCTCAGGTGGATTCTCAGGCTCAGAACCAGGGCTGCAACTAACAACTGTTTTGATAATCGATTATTAATCGGATAAAAAGAAAAAAGCTCAATATTAATATTAACATTATAATAATATATCAATTATGTAACTCAATTAGTATCTTGTTGATTTACTTAATATGTTCACAAGAAAAAGAAAGTACAGACAAGGCCACTACAATAAAAAAAGGACATTGAATTGAGTATAACAGGGAAATGTAACTAATCAATATATATTTAATGAGATATTGCTTAAGTTTCTGTTGTGAATTAATAAAAGATTAACATAACGTTATGGAGTTTTTGAATATTTAAGGCCATTAGTCAGAGACGGATAAAAGTTTAAGTTCAGTGTCTGTCCGACCGAATTTCAGCTAATTAGCAAGAGATTAGTGTCCGTTCTGACGGACAAACACAGGATTACAAGTTAATTTGAACACAATTTGACAGACAGAAATACGTTCCGTCAGTTT